>NC_080671.1:30020795-30645477 GCF_030247195.1 Topomyia yanbarensis | reverse complement strand
CTGAAGCAAGGCTGAAATCTTTGGCCCGGAAGAAGATCACGATTCAGCATCCATCTCACCTCACCCTTGTCAGGGGAAGCTATTTGCCCAGTGTACGTTAGTAGTTGAGCCAAGAAATGGGAATGTGAATTAATAGCGGTACATATCTTGGATTTTAGTATCCAGGAAGCTCACAAGAAACGAAACACAGCAAATACTCTGCTGGTCGATTGGCGGTTAACGCGCACACACAAAAGAAGAAAAAAATTCAAAACCTCGAAGAGGCAAAGAATACACAAGATAATTATAAAAGCGGATTAGCACCACTTTTTATCGCTTTACACCGCACGGACTGGAAAGATCGAATGCTCGTTCCGAGAGTCATCGTACGAATGTGGTTTATCATGATATTCGCAATTTCTTTTCGCCTTATCGTCATATGTTATTTAATTGCTATTATCGGATTTTTTACTCGGAGAAATTTGACACTATGAACATCATAGAAGTTTGACTGATTCACTGCATATTGTTTTGTACACATTAGAGCCAGTCGCTAATGTATTTTTGGTGTTCAGTGCAGTTTTCGTTTTCTTTCGGACATCACACCGAACCTTTTTAAATGAATAACGAGGTTCTAGCAGTTTTCTTATATCTGCTGCTCGTACTTATTACTGGTCGCTGTAACTGGAGACAAGTATATCATATTTCACGAAAAAGCTCTTAGAACAGAAATGATTCCATGAACAATAATCCAAATTTTGTGAAATAGTTCACGTGAAAATTCCATGAGCATGTGCAAAGTTGCATGAAATTGAAAATTATTAGGAATATTTTCTAAACAAAATAAGCACACAAGATAGATCGTGAATCACGTACTATAAATCATGAGCCAGTTCACTAATTCATTAATATTTTATGATTATGTGAACTATTTCATGATCATGAATGGTGAGACGTGACTAATACGCTAGGAATCATGAACTAATGCACAAATCCATGAATAATATTTTATGAACTATTTTACGAGCACGGATATTGTATCATGACTAATAAATTAGGACTGATAAATGTTCACGAGGAATGTAAGTATTCATGAATAATAGTTGGACTCGGAATGATGTTCCTAAATCTATGAATACAATCGCGAGTCATCCTTTGGTTTACGAATAATGTTAATAAAGTTGTGAACTAGTTCATGTACAGAAAACCGTGACTGCAGTTTACAATATAAAAACAAATATTTCCACTAATAAAGGCGTTATGCATTACTGAAAATAAATTGAACAATATTAAAAAATACATGATTTTTGTTCATGATCCTGTTTTCGTAACGTAAAAACGAGATTGTTCCAGAATGAAGGTACATTATTCGCGATTTTGGGAACATATTTTTCGTGTAGAATAGTGACACTCATACTATCGAAACTCCAGCGGAAATGGCGAAACGAACAGCAATAGTAACTTCAACTAACAAGGACATATGAACAGGGAGTGAAAACATAGACGAATGAACAACACAAAGTCGAATATTCGTCGTCGAGAACTATATGAGTAGATTGATACCGAGTTAGGCTCATAAAAATTGTTATCGGTCTCCATAGAAATTTTCAACTTCATTGGAGTAGAGTATATACGCCGCCGGGAATTATCCGTCAAAGTTGGTAGCTAAATGGATCAACGTATGCAGAGGAGCTTTATCGGTTTTGCAGGGAAGGCTGCTAGTCGAATGGCACAATGAATAAAATCGTTATGGTTTGCAAGAGGAAGGTTAAGTTTTCCATTAGGCATAATGCGATTGTTGAGGATACACGCCTCACCGTTGCAGCAAGCTTGCCATGAGCAGAGATCTGGTTTGTCCGCATTAGGCCACCCATGGGAGTCTAGTCTAGTTTGGCGAAGACCGGTGCTTCCTTCAGCTGGCGTATTCTTCCCAAAACGTAATTCAGCTGATTGTTCTGGGAGTTTTGAGGACTACGCTTCTGTTCAGTAGTCGTACCAGTCGATGCTACCGGGAAATAACCAATGTAATAATGCCCCTGTTTTGGAATCTGAGTAGCTTCAACAACTTCCAACTTAACGCCTTCCCAGGGCTTGATCGCATCTCTTGTTTCTTGTATAGTTTCTCTAGCAACTTAGCTCAACAAATTTTTCCGTGCAATTCTTCAACCTCCACCGTTGCAATCATCCCTTAATTTATCTTCACCGTTGTTTTTTTCCCTTTAGTTTCCACGAATACAAGTAGTTAGGGATATAAAATCAACCAGTTCGGTTTCTCATCTTGCGCAGTTCAGAAGCTAAAAATCACTTCGCTGTTATAGCAGGACAGGCAATCAAATTTTATCCGTGCGCTGCATTATCTAGTTGCAAAAACAAAATTCGATATCTACTACCTAGTGTGTGAAACGTGAACAAATAATGAGTAACAATGCCAAGCCAGTTTATAGCCCAGTTCGGCCGAACTATATTGCTGTTGACTTTTCGAAATGTCCGGTAAGACTAGCGACCCGTGACATGGAGCAATTGTTGAAGGTGAACATGAAGCTCAACATAGCAGAAGTCAATGATGTGTAATTCCATCATCTACGTCATGAGGTACTGATTACGTTCCAAAACATAAAACAAGCAGAATCATTTGCTACGCAGAACAACTTGAAGCACGTTGTCGAATGTAATGACATTTTATACAGCATCCCAACATACGCAGACCGACACTATTGAAGTTAAAATGCATGGCTTGGCTCCGCGTACTAATCCTGCTGTTATCAAACAACACATGCCAAAATACGGTGAATTGGAATTCTTTTCGGAAGACACATGGATGAACTTCTTCCCAGGTCTCCGCAACGGAGTGCTTGTGGTGAGAATGCGGCCAACAAAACTTATCCCCTCATATCTGACCATTTACGGCAAAACACAAGGTGTTACATTTAATCAGCGAACATTGGTCACGTGCCCAGGGCTGATTCCTACGTGCCACTTCTATGATCAACCGCTACACCACGGAAAACCTTGCTTGGAGGCTGCTAAAGAAAGTCAATATGCTACGACCAAGACCAGTACACAGTCGTCGTATGCTAAACCACAACCGGTTGGTAAACCAACGACTGCGGTCCGCGCATTAACAAACACTAACTCAACGATATGGTCCAGGACCACTAAACCAACTACCGTTACGAACAGTGAAATTACAACGATTATACCAGATGCTTCCAAACCGACAACCAACACCACCAAAAACTATTGATAGACAATGCAGCTGTTTCACCGCCTAGGAAGAAGATCTCAACACGCAGCAGCAAGCTGCGTGAACAAGACCCGATGGATAGCCTTAGTGAAAATTAATTTTTATTTTTTACATATTGTAAGAATCATAAAAGACCCACGGCTCAGTTATGCTAATGCATTGAGCCGTGTCAAATAAACAAGAAAAAAACACGTTAGAGCCCCACTTGAAAGGGTAAAGGCAAAGATACTGTAGCGTGTGCCATGGTGCTCCACTGGTTGATGTAAGCGTTGGAGTGTTGAAGCTTCCTACTATTCATTCCTGAACTCACTGTCTCCAGAAGGTCGCATGTGCAAGCAGGAATGCAGGGAGTGGTGACATAAGATCTGGAAATGCGCAATGCAATCGAGCATTGTTCGGAAAAAACCCAGACTGTTTGACTAGTATAAGTTATACTAAGGACTAATGTTTTCAATAAGTGTAAGAAATATAACTGTCGTTTTGAAATAACAGCAACAAGTAGCAATCTAAAATTAGCTAGCGATACGATCGGCGGCCATTTAGTTTGATGATGGTTTATAGCATATTTTCGGTGAAATGTATACATAGTATAAATCTAATGGCACTTTCGTTATTGACAGTGCACTGCACCGGTGTAGTCGATCTTACACTGACTCAAACCAGGGTGTAATCTGTCTATCTCTTTTTTGCATCTATGTCTATGTATCGCCAGGTGGAAACGAAAACGCCATAATAAAACTGGCGTAAAAATGTAAGATATTTATTCGTGTTTGATTCGAAAATTTGTTCTGCGTTGAACCGAACTGCTCTAACAAATGTCATCAAATAGGTAGGGTGAATAAAAGGCAATAGGATACAATCATCTTATTGGTATATGAAACCAGAAATGAAAAATAGTCTGATTTGCAATGACAAAATAAAACCATTACGAAAGACCAACATTCGTACTTCGGCCGACCAACCTACTACTGCCATGCCGCTTTGGAAGCATTATGAACGCACAGCCCTCCGGCTTTTCTCGATGTTCTTACCGTAAGTCAATGTAATAGTCAGTATGGCATGCGAGTATGTAATCGATAGAGCCAATTGGGTTGCTGTCTGTCAGATCGATTCATAACTTCCCTTAGCAAAAATTTGCGAAGCAATGCGTCATCAACACACTGCATCAATAAATTTAACAAATTTCTAAATCTAGTCAAAAAAATTTGCATCCTAAAAAAATATTCAACATTAGCTACTTCAGCTAATTATTCCCTAGCTACTTCAGGTTATTCCAAAATAATTGACGGAAGTGGCCAAAATCTAATACATTGTATGTGCTAGTGATAATAGCTATATAATATTATAAATAGTTTTGTTTTGTTCTTGCTTTTTATTTTTACTTATTTCACCGCGCAGTATTAGTATAACAAATTCATCATAATCACTTTGGAATGTTTGAAATAGTTCTTGAATGAATGTCTTTAGCAATGACAGCTATTATTTAATATTTACTGATATGTACAACATAAAGTACAATAACAATCTTGCTTACTCATAAAACTATTCTATGTAAACGCAGATAATATCCTAAATGACTTCTTATTTATCGTTCATGCCGAGAAATTACTCCTAAAGATAGTCATATGCACAACAACTACATAACAATGCGACATAAACAACTGCGCAATGTTACTCCGCAATGTAGCACGCATGAAATCTGACATAATATGCACACCAAAATGAATTCTGTACAATTGGCCAAACCAAAATGTTTTCTGTTTCTTTATTTTATCAATGTTTCTCAAGTCAGTAATGGACGCCATATCCCACCTTTTACTAGTTGCATACAATCAAAAATAAACGTGCATTGTTATGACTAAAATAGGCGGTAAAAAGCATGACCTGCTCTGGTTGATTACTTCTTTGACCAATTTATCGCAATTCACGCATGGTGCTCGCAACAAAATCTGTTGAAATAATGGTTGCCAATGTCCGCAGAGATTTTTACTATTGATTACAAAATTTCGCGACAACAAATCTTGAATTCGGAACAATATATCGATGTGATATTCACTCTATCGGATTCCCCAATGTCTCGATTAGGGAATGAAGCATTTTGGTGTGGATCTGAGCTACCGTTTACTAGCTAGGGCGATCGGAACACAGCGCTGTCCTGTTTTGCCATACAAAATCAGAATTTTGGATTTTGACTATTGATGTTCAAATTTCGCGACAACACGCCGGGACTTATACTGAACCAATCTATGCGGAAAAGATCTCAAAAATTGCGCAATATACTAACTTAGGGAATGAGTCATTCTGGAGAAGAAATTTGCTATAGTTTTTGTGAAAAATGAGTTTAACCAGCTCAAGGTCGCCATCCGATTTTTTTCGCTCCGGTACTGCCTTAAAACCGTAATTGACTCTGTTCTAATGCATTGTAATGAATATTCTTAATGGGTTTTCGTTCTCACATGATATGAATGTTTACGAAAATTACTTTTAGTAAGTCTCTAACTGAGGTACCTTGCCTCGTCCGTCACGGTAAGTGCGCTGCGTTTGCTTCCTGGACTATATTGCATATGTTCGATTGAAATGAAATATGCCGAATATAATCTTCAAGAAGAGTTGCATAACAAATAAACCCACAGCATTACAATAGCATTATATCAGCTTTTTATTTGCTCTATAATGGCATTAAATGCACTTGTAAAGCTTACATGCTTTAAAGATCCTTGAAGCATGTACGCGTTATATCAGCTTTATATACGCATATAGAGCAAGCTATAATGCTATATGTCGGCTGTGCAGTTATGCATTATTGATGCTAATATAGAGCTTTATTGCGTTGTTAATGCTGTAATGGAGTTTCAATGCAACATTAGTGCAAATGTATAGCCAATATAGTGCAATGGCTTAATGCTTATGGTTACTTGGGGACTCGATTGTTACCAGCATTTTCACCGTCTGCATCAACGTACGGTGCTTCGGGAAAAGACCCTCCACGATAATTTTCAGTTTGTCAGCGAACATTTCGACTGACGTCATTGGACCCTTGTTCCTGGCCATAACGACACGGTAAGCATTGCCCCAGGGGTTGTCGTCTACTTCTCTACACAGCTTTTTGTACCAGGTGGACTTGGTTAGAACTATCTCGCGTTTAAAAGCGGCCCTGGTCGCCCGGAACGTTACCCTACACTCTTCTCTGTCTACCTCAGATCTTGCTCTCTGAACGCTTCTTCTGGATTTTAGGCAGGCAGGCAGGTTTCACGGCTCCATTTTCTTCGGTATTGTTGCATCACATGCCCTCGTTACTGTTTCCGACAGCTCATCGGCACTCGGAATCGGAGTGGCGCTGTCAGCATGAAGTGCTTCCATAAAAAGGTCCTTGTCGGAGTCTTCACTCTCAGTGTTACCGTACAATTTCTCCGACCCATAGTGTAGTGGATCGCTTGGGGGAAATTATGTGCGTACTGCTTACTAGCTCGCCAATTCATGTTATCCATCAGCGAGGGGCTGCAGAATGTTATAATAATTATTTTCCTCTGTTTTCAGGTTAACTCACTTCTTTTTTACAAGTACTCCACGACTTCCTTCTCTACTCTCCTATCTTTCACCCTTTCTAAGTTTATTGATCTTCACCAAACTTATTGCTTTCAGGGACACTGTTTTTTGCTGCCGTTCACTTTCTCTTTTAATGTGGAATAGACCGATTACAGGAATATGCGGTCCTGCCGTTGACAGTTCGGTGATGTATGTCCACTGGCATCAAACTACTTCGGTTACCTACTGACGCGGCACTCAACTGTCGCCATGTAGCTTTTGACGCGGACGCGTTTCCTTTGCCAAGCAGTGTTGCTAGCTTGACTTTTTTATACGCTAACAGTCTCCCCGAATGTAAAGACTAACCATCCCACCGCATAAAAACATTCATTTCGTGGTCGTATTGCCTGCTTGTGGCGAATCCTAGACCTATACCTGTCCTTCAATCCAACTCCGTAACACCTATGGAAGCGTCGCTGAGTCGGGGGCCTTCTCTAAGTAGGTATTATATCAACATTTCCTACCATATCCTAAGTATCGGTGATAATGGTCGTGGCCGGCAATAATGATTTTCATGCTATTGGTTTACTGATCTCAAAAGAGATAAAGTTCATTCCCGATCATTTATCTCACAAGCAAGATGAGTTGAACTACCTATAGGCAACATGATAATCGTAATATGCATTCTACGAATAGCACCGTGCTTCGCAACGCACCGCAACGCAACGCGCTAACAGTTTCCCCCGAATGTAGTAGGAGTACGCTTCTATCATTGCAGCTTTAACGGACCGTATGTGTAGTGCTGCTTGTGGTATGAAGCTCCACTTCGTGTTGGTACTGGCAAACGTTGCGCACAGTCCCTGGCCTATCTCGTGCTGTAGTATTCGATCCGTTCCCTAGGAATTCGCTCCGTTGTCGCTGAAAAACTCGGACGGACGAAATGTAAGACTCCGTTCATAGTGTCTCTGCAATTTCTAGGTACACTCAAGTTTTTTTTTACGCGGTTATTTTTTTACGCGGTTTTTTTTACGCGGATTTTGAAATTTACGCGGTTTTCATTTACGCGGATTTTGAAATTTACGCGGTTTTCATTTACGCGGTTTTCATTTACGCGGCCTGTATCCCCCGCGTAAAAAAAAACCTGAGTGTATACGGTACGAATTGTTACACAGGTGAACAGTGCGACCCATCGCTTTACATTTGATCACCCCAATTTCACCAGCAGCGGTGGAATCGATGCACCAGAAGTTCCGTGTCGCGATGTCTTCTTGGTAGAATCACGGGATGGCGTACGTTGTAGGCGACGTTCTTAACTGCCGCGATTCGGCCCTGTTCGCGTAGCAAACCCTTCTCGTCCATCTTCGGCATCATTTGGTAGATGGAACTGTTTTTCCCGATGAGTTCCTGTTCGGTCTCATTGGGCGCTTTGTTTGACAGCGCTGCAACTTCGTCCGGGTAGTGTTCACGTTGCATCAACTTGAAGATGGCTTCTTCAGCAGCCTTCAGCTCCGACTGTTGCAACTGTCCACTATATTGTGGCTGTTTCTTCGATCCATTGTGCAGAAAACGGAGAACGTATGCGGTTGTACGTTGCAACCTGTCCCAGGAAGAGAATCGGTCGAAGTCTATCGTTGGTTCAAACTGTGATGTAGTGTCGATGCGCGCATTTCTTCCGTGGTAAGCATCACCGGTTCTTTGCGACAGGTCCAATCTGCTTCCAGGAGATTCAGAAAAGGTGGTCCTTGGAACCACTTGCTGTCGTGGTTGAAGTACGGTCCACTACCCCATTTCGTTGCTTCGTCCGCTGGATTGGATTTGGAAGGCACCCATCTCCAGTCGCTTACCGAAATATGCTCAAGTATCTCACCTACTCTACAGGACACGAACTGTCGATAGTTTCGAGGGTCGGTATTAATCCAGGATAGCGCCGTTCTGGAATCGGTTCCGAAAACCGTCTTGGAAACTGGGACGTCGAGGTTTTACTTGACAAATTTTGACCACCGTACGCCCAGTACACACGCCTGCAGTTCCAGCCTGGGAATAGACCACGGTTTCAGGGGAGCGACCTTTGATTTTGCCGCTACTAAGCTGCACTGTGGTTTACCGTGTTCGTTGAAGGTGCGTAAGTAGATAGCGCACGAATAGGCTACTTCGCTTGCGTCGACAAACACATGCATTTCAGCCCCGAGGTAGGTCCTTCCCGTGGCGTTGGGGAAGTAACATCTGGGAATTCGGATCTCTGCGATATGGTTGATCATCTCGATCCACCTCTGCCACTTCGCATAGACTAAATTGCCTACTTGTTCGTCCCAATCCGTGCCTTCGCGCTACAGGTCCTGGATCAAGACCTTTCCGTGGATGATAAACGGCGAGAGTAACCCCAGTGGATCAAACAACGTCATGACGCAACGTAGAATCTGCCTCTTTGTCGGTCGGGTTGCCATGCAAATCAGTGTTTGTACCTCGTCGCTCATTTGAGAAGAGAAACTCAGTTCATCGGATGATGGGCTCCAAAGCATACCGAGCACTCTCTCGGTTGTCGACCCGTCGATCAGGTTCAGCTGTTTCTCAGTTCCATCTGGTACTTCGCCCAGTTGCTCGAGGACCGTGCTGCTATTTAACCGCCAGTTGTGCAATTTGAAGCCTCCTTGGCCGTGAATGTATCGCACGTCGTTTGCTACCTTTGTCGCCTCTTCTGCGGATCCGAAACTCGACAGGTAATCGTCAACGGAATAGCACGGCTTGAAGTGACGAGAGTTGATCCGGACCTTTGAGAAGAGCGCTGTTGAGTGAGACTCCATCGACCTTGGCGGCTGCATCCCAAATAACTCGGACCTTTCCTGGTTTCTTAGGGTTTATTACCGCTCCCACCGGGAGGTACCATACTCTTCTTGGATCTGCTGCATCTATCTAGCTTTCGTAGCCCTGTGCGCGTAACCCTTTGCATCGTATTCGCACATCTGCCGATGGAGGTTCTCTTTTAGCACTGGATCGCGATCCATTCTGCGTTCCAGACATTCTAGACGACGTATCGCCATCGTGTAGCTGTTCGGGAATTCTACATTGTCTTCTTTCCACAACATACCCGTTTCGAAACGGTTCTCCACTCGTCGGGTTGTAGTTTCCAGGATACTTAGCGCTCGTTGTTCTTCCTTAGTCATTGGAATGCTTGACGGACGCACACCTGCTTCTTCGATGGCGAAAAACTGCTTCACCGTATCGTGAAGTTCTTCGTTGCAATAGCACCTGCTTACGTGGAAATTATAAGCTTCGGTGTTGCCGCTTTCTCGCGGACCGTAGACACACCAGCCAGTGGTAGCGCGAGTCGTAGGTTGTTGATTCCTATGAGGATCTTAGGCTTTGCGTTATGGTAGCTACTAACCGGAATCCCCCTAAGGTGCGAGTGTTTTGTCGCTGCTTCTTCCACCTGGAAACTCTGACTCGGTAGATTGAGACATTGTACCGTTCTTGCGTTTGCTATCTTGTGCCGTTTGTACTGTCCTTCACCAGCGATCTCAAAGGTGATGCGCTGCGATTTCTTTTCCATGCGGGAAGTATTTCCCGTCCAGCGTAGACACAATGGCTGAGGGCTGCCCTTCAGGCCCAACGATACAGCCAGATCATGTTCCTTTAGTGTCAGATCTGATCCCTCATCCAAGAATGCAAAGGTATCAATCGAGACGTCACTCCCATGTAGGGTCACGGGAATTGTCCGAAACAGCGTCGACGAAGTCAGAAGACGATGGGTATGGTTCTCCGCTACCAATGCATTCGGTGTTGGAGCCTTTGGAGGCCCACTTAGAGAGTGAAGCAGCGGATGATGACGGAACTGACAACCTTCGATGTCACAACTACTACGAATCCGACAAGCCCTGTGTCCATGACTGAATAGACAATTCTGACAAAGACCCAAAGCTCGGACTCTTCTCCAACGGTCGTCGACGTGCAACGCTTTAAATGAATTACACTCGCGCACTCGATTACCAGTTTTGCTGCAGTGTGCGCAGTCGAACTGTTTCGCTGCGCCGGTTGCCTCATTCCTTGACAGTACAGGACTGTCTGCTCCTTCCATCGCGTGGGAGTTCACGAACGCTTTGTTCTTCGGACGATCGCGCGGGTTGTTCCTTCTGCATTCAGGTTCGAAGGTTACTACGCTCGACGCGTCCTGCACCACCGATGTCATGTAATCGCCGAAGATTTTTAAATCGACGACTTGAAAACTACGCTTATATCCTGCCCACATCATCCTTTGATCTGCGGGAAGCTTCGCAACGAGTTCCTGTAGTAGTGAAGGATTCGATAAATGAGCGCGTTCGTTCGCTGCTTCGATGTGGTCGCACAACGCTTGCACCGCCATTCCGAAATCAATGAGACCTTCCAATCTGTCGGACCGTGGCTTGACGCTTACCTGGGGGTTCCATATAGCTTGGATTGCTTTCCGTTGCTGCGATTGTTTGACTTACCGCTGCCAAACTAGTATGTCTACCGATTTCCTCACAGGCCAGCGACGATTCATCGGGTCGATTCCACCTACTGCTTCGGAACCATTTTTAGACCGAATTCGTTCGTCCTCCGGAACAGTTGCTAACGTTCGGCCCGCCTTGGGAATGGCGCCGATCTGCTTCTCCATGTGCGGCTGGATTGCCGCTGGCTTTGGTAGCTGCTCCGTCACTGTACTGCTTGCTTCCGGTTATCCGACTTGCTCGCACATTTCCGCACTGGATTGAAATCCCTCAAGTAGGTTGCGGTACACTTCCAACTGTGCTTGTAGTGCTGATAGCTGTTCGTGTGTCGGTTTTGCTCGCCTTTCGCATTACTCCACTCGGTTCCTGAGTTCCAACAATGCATCCTCAGTTTTCGTTCCCTGTGGTGACTGAGACGCAGACCGCTTCAATACTGCTAGGGGAATGGTTACTATCGGTGGCGCTACCGATCTGGGTGTACCCGGCACCGGTACCGAACGACGAACAGATGATGCTAGTGGGGCACCGGGGGGAAGTGGAGTAGAAAGACGCTTACTTGAAGTAGGTGAAGCCGCTTCGTTGGTAGCACTGCGCGCTGTAACTCCACTGCGATGGCTGCCATTTTCTTCCCCTTCCAGCACTTTGTCGATAAGTTTTTGTTGCTCATCAACATGGCGGCGTTGCAGCTCTATTTCCGCACATTTTCGTTCTAGCTGCTGCCTTTCCACCAACGGGCTCATACAGACGGAAAGCGCTGACGCTGCACTGGCACGACTGGAACCGCTCGTCAATGAAATGGCATTCTCTTGCATGGAAGTGCAATCACCGCACACCCATGACCGGTTCATCACACTCGCATCCACCCCGGCGCATGTATAGTGCCGCCATCCGTCGCATTGGTCACACTGGACCATATTGTCCGCACTATCCGGACGTTGGCAGGCCACACAATTGGATTCCTCTTGTTCCAAATCCGTTGTATCTCCAATTGGCGTCGGTTCGGCCATCTTACCTCAAATTTTGAAGATTGTCGAGGTTGTAGGGCGCAGGAAAAGACCGTTTTGATAGCGAACATAATTAATAATAGGCTTCAACTGTAAATTATATATAATTAGTACAAACTTTTAATAGGCTTCAACTGTAAATTATATATAATTAGTACAAACTTTGTTACAAAACTATCTTCACTTACAATTTGGTGTTGAAATTCCTTTTAACGCCCTATGCTGATTGTTTCGTTCTCCCGGCGGACCTTGCGGCGGGGTTTACGGGTGGTTTTATTTTACAGGTATCAGAGGACCGTTCAACTATTAATCTACTTCTACTACAATCTTTATTTTCACTTCTTCACTGTATAGTAATCTTTTATTTTAAGAAATAAACTGCTAAACTGATCTCCGTTGATATCCGTTCACCTTCATCTCTTTATTCGGAATAGACCGATTACAGAAACACGCGGTCTTACCGTTGACAGTTCGGTGACGTACCTCCACTGTCATCAAATGACGTCTGTCACCCACTGACGCGGCGCTTCACTGTTGTCGTGTTGCTTTTGACGCGGACGCGTTGCCTTTGCTAGGCCGAGTTGCCAGCTTGACGGTTTCTGCGTTGACAACACCGCAAATCGTGTTTTTCCAGAGACGCTCCACAAAAAGCTTCGTCACCGAGTCGCTAGTTGATATTTTTGCATGAAAAAATTACAGAATGTTATTGAAATGATGTAGTATAATGAACAAAAGTTTCGATCGATTCGCTTCACCCATCTTTCTAACAAAATTTGACAGAATAACTGATTTTTTTTTGGAGCTGGAACCCTAACCCCCCTCCACCTTAAGGGCATTGTAAGGGAACACGTTATCACCGGTTGATGCCAATCGAGCTGACATTTCTTTGGACTGATGAAACTAATTTATTTGTTTGTTCAGTGTTTATTTGACCAACCAGGAAACTAATCCACTGGGCATTGTGCGTGAGGAATACGCATGATCTTGCCTGAGTGAAATGATGACTGTTGAATCATATATGAGGGTTGAGAATTGACAGTGAATCAGAAGCCAGTTACCAATGAATAACACTCGGTATCTTATTTAATTATTCGCGGAGAAAGAAAGTGTCCTTTTATTTGCTATATAGGTACCAAATTTTTTATATGATAAATATAGTGCTTGTATTACGAAGTCTTCAATTACATAGGTATTACCGCATCTATTTCGACAGATCTCTTGAGACGCTGAAGGAAATCGCTTTTCATAATATTGAATTCTTTTTGGAATATCGTGTTTCGCCGGAATAAAGAAACAAGGAATAATAACATTGTTCACATACCGTCTAATCTTATTAAACATAAGTAACACTCCCGACTGTCGGCAGTCCGGAGTTTAAGTTGGTTTTTTTGCAAACCGGGCGTTTCCCATTTAATTCAACAAACGATAACTCTATCAAATTTTCGACAGCCGGCTGCCCAGGGCAATAAACATATGATAACGCTTCTGAGAGTGGCATAGATCGTATCACTTATCAAGGTGAACCCAGGTTTACGTAACTCTTTACCCCATCCTACTAACAAAAACTCCTTCCCGTGGCAAACGTGGAGATGCAGAGGTATACACGGTCTCCATAACGTTTGCTACACTAACATTCCTTTCCTTCTCCAATGACTGTAAGGACGTGTCTGGCGCCGTTATTGACATTTGAACGTATAGAACTCTCGAAACGTGTATCTTTCATTTGAGACTAAGTTTGTGCAAATCGGTCCAGCCATCTCTGAAAAAAGAGGTGACATTTTTTCCACATATACACATACACACACAGTCATTTTCCGATCTCGACGAGCTGAGTCGAATGGTATATGACTCCCGACCCTCCGAGCCGAGATTAGGTTGACGATTTTTAGAGTGATTGCATAACCTTCCTATATGAGAAAGGCAAAATGATCTTTGATTTGGATGAAATTTTATCCAAGATAGGTAATTATGCTCCTTAGCTACCGTCATCAATTTGGGCACTTTCAAGGAAAAAAAGTTATTTGAAAAAAACTTTTCCTAGTCCAAACTGAATTTTTTTTTCAGTGTATGTTTATAGAAAACTGAACCAATGAAAATCATAATCATCTCAGACTCCAATTTCCCAACTGCTAATTGCCTGATACATGCAAAAATATAAGTAACGAATTTGGTATGGCATCTCGGACTGGACTGAAAAGAGGCCGAAGGGATTAGTTTAACGGAGATCTGCTTAGCGCACGACCAGACAAAATGTTTAATATCGCGATAACCAACACCACAAGTGCAGGCACCGCTCTCCACGACCTCAATACGCCGGAAATGGGCCTTGTACGTATAATGATTGTACATGACTTGAGATATCACCCGAATGAAGTCATGACCCTCATCCATTCTCATGTACCATGTTGATACCTTTGGGATTCCTGAACATCCATCGCTCCACGAAATTTGCCAATTTTCGAGCGTCCTCTGAGAAGATATATTTAAAACCTCGTTGAAGCTACGCGATCTTTCATAAATATCACCTTCTAATGCCTAAATGTCCACTTTCTCATTATCATTCTAATCCAAGTGTACGCTTTCCCGTTACCCGGAATGGAGCACTACAAAAGAATTCAAACTAAGGTAATCTGCTACGATTTTTCAGATAAAGTACTCAAAAACTCCCATATTTTCTATTCTATGCTTTCTATGCTCCATCAAACGGATAGCCTCTTGTAACTGTAACGATGTGGGCACGGTCATTGATAGGTAAATATAAAACCATCAGTTTTGCAGGGGAGAATGTTGGCAGCACAGCCTTTTTTATGATTGCAACTCACCACTACTGTCATAATAATTAGCAAGCGATACATAGCTGTCATCATACGAGGAACGTTCTGTGTACTACAATCACAGGATGAATCGAATACACAACGTAGGACATAGCCACCACATGAAACATTGTTTCTCTGATGACCTGTCCGTTAATCCGTCGACGAACCGGTGCCAATAATCGCGTTTTCCAGCACCGAAGAATCACTATCTTGTCTAAAAGAGGTGGTCGACATTTTTGAAGGCACTCTTGTTGGTAAGTTCCCTGTTCTGGTTCATAATCCGGGTTGTGACAAAAATCGAACCTCGCTTGCCGCAACTGCAGTTTGCTTGCCAGACCAAAAATTTCTGGCCAATTTCGAATTATTGTTTATTGGTATTTTTCAATGATATTTTTTCTAGTTATGTTAATTTATAGACAGAAATATAATAAAATGTATCAAACTATACAAAGCAAATTCACCAAATTTACAGAATTTGAACATTACACGTTAAACTGTATTTCAACAAAATCTGGTCATTCTGCATCGTACGCAGAAGCACTTGTGGTGCAATTATCTCATGATAGTTCGAGTCAATAAAAATCAATATAAACAATTGTGAATTGTTTCCGTATTTAGTGCGCATTTAATGTATCAAAAAATGTTATTACTTTTAAGCGATTGATTTTTAAACTAGTAATGTACGCTCATCTATTGATATATAACAACATATATAATAGAGGTTGAAATATTTACACAGTCATACATAGCCGACCGCGTTGTTTAAGAAAATAACCTTAAACACATCATAAAGTACATGATGTAGCTATCTGGTTCTCATACGTACACAATATGAAATTAAGGAGTGCGACACGCTTAGCACATATTCACCACACGTGCAGCATTGTCAATGCTCACGAGAATATCGTTTGGACCAATCTTGGCTGTGTAATCTTGCTCATTTTACATACTTACTTGCTGCAATCGAAGTAATTGCTTATAATTTGAGTTATTACAGTATCCCAAGTATTAATTTAAGTTTTATTTCACACCACAGGTGCAATCTAAGTTTTATGGGTAGCTATAAAACTGCCACATAACCATATTTTGCATTAGGAATGAATGTTAGTGAAGCGATTATGACAGAAAACCTTTGCCTTGTTATCTAACAAAAGTTCCTTATAGTTGTGGTATGTTATAGTCCATTATTCTACAAATGTACATTTCCGCAATTCTCAGATAGATTGGATTGTGAAGATGTTTTCATTGGGACCGAGAGAAGTGTTACTTGGCATGTTGTTTGAAATCAGAACCCGAAAAATTGAGCACCAAACTATCGGAACAAATACACGAGGACCAAGTCGATTCTCTAATGGGTTCACTCAACAACATTTTCCGGAAGACATACACCGCAGAAACCACATCATTGCATGAATCTTGTTCAGCAGAAATGGGTTGCCGGATACTATAGAAAAGTACTTATTTCTTTCTCTTCTCGAATATCATTCGAGTCTCGAATAACGTTGCAGTGCAGTTCAGAGAAGATGAAACAATTTCCTCTACACTCTACCATCCTTGCGGAGTTGGTGAGTGCTCTTCGATTCTTATCAATCTTTTCTGTGGGACTATACCACCAGTGGTCCACATTCAGCTCACATGTAAGGAAAAATATCGCAAAAAGTTCCTTCCCACTTACTCTTCCTCCAGTTGTTTCTCTCATGGATCCGAAAACCACAACAAAAGGGCCCCTCGAAAGTAATATCACCCTGGCACTACTGATTGCTATCTATCAGCACTCGAAGATCTTCACATCCTTCCCTGGCTGGAAAACTCATCTCTTCCGCATGGGTTCACCTCCAACGGGCTGTGAACGCAAGATGCCTCCCTCCCCCTCACCTGTGTTAGCACAACACTCTCGTATTGTTGTTGTCGTCAATAGATGATGTGAGTGTGCAACGCTGTCAGTAGTGCGGTCGTGGATGCGTTTCAGTTTGTTGATGAAATTCGTAACCCGGAACTGTCCGCCTTGGTGTCGTGTGGAGACGGAGGAGCAGAAAATTCCATTCTGCCAGCTGGCATTCTTTTGTTAAGCCCACTGGGTGGTGTGAAAAGCAATACAATTTTCTTTTCCTATTCTCAACATTTTAGCACTTCTATGTCACGGTGGAAGGTGTCTATTCTTCGTGATAAAATAAATTGATCCAATGCAGTTAGAGGACTCGGTTAAATAAAAATATAATATGTGGTTGAATAAAAGCATGTCATAAAAACTAGATCATAATCACTAGGCACTAAACACACATTTTCGAAAGTTTGTCTTGAAAATTGCCCAAACACCTTAATTGCTTGCTGGGTGTCTCTTAGCTGACCCTAGAGCGAACTACATACTTCCAACTTACACAAAAATAGGTTATACAAAGTTAAGGATTCAACACCGAATTAAACATCTTAAGTATCTTCAAGGGACTATTATTTCAACTAATTACCTGAAATCTGAAAATATCACTAAATTAGGATCCATAAATACTACCCGTGTTTCTAACAAGATCTCCAGTTTTAGGGGAAAGAAAGAACGTAATAAAACGCATCATTCCCCCTCTCGAACCCATCTTCGGCAGATAGCTTGTTTGAGAAAAGATATCAATTTACTATCCATAGTCGTGTCTTTGCTGTTTACCAGCACGAGGGGGGATTTTTCCAACAAGGAGACAAAAATCAAAACCTAATTAGCCGCGATAACAAGCTTCCATCGGAAGCTATAGAAACAGATTCGTTGATTGCTTCCGGTCATTTTTGCCTGCTGTTGGTTTGTACCTACATCTGTTGATTCTGTGGGACAAGAGGGATTAAAAGTAAATACATAGAATGAATTGGACAAACCATACGTTTTATTTTTGCAGAATTTCGGCTCTTCTCTGTTGTTTGATACAATCACCACCACCGCACCATGACTAACAAGTCGCAAAAACGTGTCGATTGACAAATATTTGACTGAAAATTACGATTTGATTAAAACGAATGGTGACATTTATCATGTAGGATGTTGTTTCTCAAACCATCGAGAAATAGCGCCGCAGTTGTGTTTATCCTACTCATGCTCTATGTATTTTAGCCTACTACTGTTGCGGAATGCCATCCTAGTAGGTGGGTGGTATGAGCCGATAGCAAACAGTTTGGTAGCATCACAATCGGCAACGATTGGAGACGGAAACAGTTTTCCCGGCAAACGAAATTCAATCAAAGGCAGCCAGAATCCCGATAACTCATTTGCGCCATGCTGACAGTTGCATTCGCAAACGTTTGTGCCTAGTCGGTTGTGCGAGGAACGATGCCAGCCTGGTTTGGGTGATGCCGCGTACCTACAAATCAAGCTTTTTCGGTTCAGGGTAAAGTTTTATTGGTGGCTTCCTATTTCTATGGTCGAGTTTCGTAATAGTCTGAAATGCTTTGTCGATAAGTCAACTATGCGATTTTTGCCAGACCAGCACTACCAATGATCTCATATTTGTCCCGTTATCTATGGGATTTTCTATCTTTATGGGACTGGTTTGCGATCATGGGCATTACATATCTTTACTTCACACAGTCACATTCACATTCTGTATACTACTTTGGTAGTTTAACCGGATGTCGCTTCGTAGGTGTACGCAGTGATGCCAAATATTTTTAAATCAAATTTCACACCTTTAAACGAAAAAATCAGTCATACGATAATATATAAAATCGTTTTACCGTTGAATACGAAATACGCTTGTTTTAATAAAATAGAGATGACTGTAACCAAATCATTATGTAGGTCGCGCAGTGCGGGATTTCGCCGTTACGTGTCCAATAAACCTTTAACGGGCCCATTCTAGTACCAGTCAAATTTAAATTTTTAAAGCTATGAACATTTCTAACAAATTTTCATTTTTAGCTGCTTTGAATTTACGAACTCAACCACTTTGGACCCTGCTAGAAGGAGCCGGATCTGGTTCCCGGAAATTCGATAGATACATCAAATACTTGTGAATTTCAATAGAATTCAAGCTATATTGGAGTGAAAAATCTGAGAATTGCGTCAGAAATCTGGTTCTTAACTGAATTGGTCATGAAATTTGCTTTTCGATTTCGTCTCATCAGAATCCGACACTAACTTAGTGAAGGTCGAATCAAAATAGACTCCAAAGACTTAAGCTTCCCTTGTTACTACTTGGATCTCAAGATCTCGATTCAAACGATATCTATAACTTTCGGCATTTCTCTTTGCAGACTTTTCTTGGTCCAAAAGACACGACTTAAATTTAAACTTTAAAAGTTTTTTAATTTAAACTTTAATTCAAAGTTTTCGCAAATTTCACGCTTCTCTGCTGCAACCGAAAAGGCAAAATGATTCGTGTGGATAATTTAAAGGTCGCGATAGCAAGCTCAAAACCGACAAACGATATTGTTTGCTACGAGTTTGTCACGAAGGACGTGTATACGTCTCAGCTGGTGAAGTCGAGATCGACGATGTAAACACCGCCGGGTTTTTTTTTCCAACATCGTGCAATCGATTATTTACGCCATAATCGTTAAATTTGGATCAATTACGTCTTAAGGGGAATTTGTGTACATTATAAACTTTTTCGTAAGATGTTGTAATTTTTACAATTAATCGCCCTAGAAGTGAGATATATTTACCTACTTATGTTTATGTCTTCGGCAAAGCTCTAGTGAATATTTTCACCAACAACTTCGATGTGTTTCGTGAAAATGTTTGTTCTATCAAAATGGACAACTTTCTTTATTTCAACATTAGATGATTTCGCGTATTTTCGAAGTAATTCGAAAATTTCTGAAAAAAGAAGATACACAATTGTTCACATTGAAACGACTTAGCCTACGCTCGTAGTGTCTTCGGATTAACAAAAATAGGAATGTTTGTCATTGATCATTTTCAAATGTCATTCCTCAGAGGTTGATATGTTCCAATCATTAAAGTCAACTACTTTTACTAAGGCAAATTCTTTTTTAGCCTGAGTGTTTTCATAGATATTGGACACACATATCCTTTTTCACCCATTCAAAAGTTATTTTTGAAACCTTAGCTAACTATATTTATGTATCTTGCAAAATGAATAACTTCTTGGAATACTCTGAATTTAAGAAGTAGTCCATTTTGAAACTTTTTTGGTTGATTTTTCATGAACAATTTAAAATCTTGGCGTCTTTTCAATCATTTTTCAATAAAGCATATATTTCACCAGAACATGGTTTATTGTAATTTTGATTTAATTTTTATTCAGCTTGTTTATTTTATAAGATGTACCGAACCGGCTCCTTTTCTTTTGAAAAATCTCTAACCCTATGTGCGGGGTCGGAAAGCGAACCCAGGTGAGCTGCGTGCAAGGCAATCGATTTACCAACTACGCTATGCCCGTCCCCGACAAAATTGCTGCTATTTTAAATTTAAGGGAACATATCGATACACAAGAGGAAAAAACATTGTTTTTGTAAAGATTAGGAGGGTTTAGATATTTTTATAAATGGTACTACAGTTTGACATTTTTAGCAAGAAAGATTATTGGAGCTATTAATTGTATTAAGACTCACGTTCCGCGCGGGATCATCCAAGAACACATGCGAATATGTGAATGAACACAGGGTTATAAAATCGAATTTGTACATGCGAAGTTTCATACATGCTACCGTAAGTGATAAACGCGTTAAAGCCCAAAAGCTCGAGTCCTTCGCGATGATACATTCCGCCCTCTGCAATTGACCTTAAGCAGTGTTTTAGTGATGACATTTCCCGTCTCGTCTGCAATTATGGTGCGTGCTTTAGACGGGGAGTCTTTCCAAGACTTTAGCTCCAGTACGATAACTCCCGTAGAACAGAGGAGAGAACTGGGTGCACTGACACATACCAGTCGTGGAATTTAGTGCTTTCTAGAATTGTTGAATTTTAAACGATTTACAAGTTGGAATGCAAAGTGCTGTGTACTAAATGATTGAATGAAATAGTTAAATTAATTGTAAGACAAGTTTTTGTCTGTGTATAGTGGACAAAATTTAGTTTAAATAGAAGATAAAAGCAGAGCTTACGAAAGTGTGTGTGTTCCGACTTTGATTAAGAAATCTTCGTGAGCAAAACACTAACAAATATGTGAACGCCAAAGATCTGCGCTACATGAAGATGCAGAAACACCAAACAAATGAGTCCACTTTAAATATAGGGGAGAGTGGATACACTTGATACCACTTTTGTTTTTTCACATAACTTTTAATGAAATAAAATTTTTGAATGCATAAATCGTCATTTTGCAGTCAATTCAAATTGTAAGAGCTGTGAATAATAAGTAAATTCAAATACCATGCCCTAACAGTAATATTAACAGTTTTAAAAATCATGTCAAAATGAAGTTTTTGTAAAAACGTGTGATAACTTGATCCCCTGCCTACTAGGGCTAATAGAAACGAAAGTTAAGCTAACCACCTAGCCTGACAAAATAACTAATAAGACTACCTTTTTAGATGCACGACAAGCTTTAACACCGGTAGAAAGTGAAGTCAGATATTTGCGGTAAATCAGTGCTGGTTGACTGCCTTTTCCAACTTTCAATAAATTATATCAAAATTTGTTCGCGAAACAAACATTTTCATTCTATTTATACTATTAGGTACTTTATGTAAGTGAATATTTCTATTCTTATACATTTCGGAAATATGTGTGAGAGCTAATGATAGGGATCAAGAGTACCCAGTGTTACAGGGATCAAAGGTACCTGTTGTATGAGGCGAACGAAAAATAGTTTTTTTGTAGAAGTTGTGTAACTATTTATTCGTAAAACGTGTTTTTCTAGACAAAGCTTTTATAAAGTAATAGTAGTATAAATAATAATTTGTTCGACGAACTCATACAATCGTTCAAAAAAATCGTAAAAAGATCTTCGAGATGAATTTTAACCTATATTTTCAAAAATATGATAAAACTATTCCAAAACAAATGTGATTGATTTGTTTTTTAAACATCATAAACTACCAAATATGTCATTTTCTATACATATTGTGATAACTTTTTGTGTTTAGATCATGCGATATGGAAGGGGAATCATATATCCCGAAGGATTAAGTGTCCTCACTCTCCCCTATACATTTTGTGTTGATGGTTGTTTGTAGTATTGAGCAAACAATCGTGTTTTTGGGTATGCGGACGTATGCCGCAGCGTAGTGATGTGTACATGAAGCTGGTCTTGCACGATCAGTACTATTGATGGATTGTCCTCCAAAACTTCAATCTCACATGAATGCATGAATCGTCATTCCATTTTTTCCCCAACACTCATATATGCTGCAGTTAACTGGCAAACCTATTCACAATGGTATTGGTCATGTAAGGGTCGCTTGTAGTCGAAAGAAAAATTTGATGCACGTTCGTACGTCAAAATATTCCGTGCCGTTGATATTGTATCTGAACGTCTCCTGAAACCTGCATGTAAATAATTTTGACGCTCCGTTGACGCAATGCTCCGGTGGCGGAACACCGACGGATCGTGTGAAGGATCCGTCGGTGTTCCGCCACCGGAGCATTGCGTCAACGGAGCGTCAAAATTATTTACATGCAGGTTTCAGGAGACGTTCAGATACAATATCAACGGCACGGAATATTTTGACGTACGAACGTGCATCAAATTTTTCTGACGGAATGGTGATGTGACGTTGGCGTTGTATTCCGTTGGTGGAGGCTGAAGTGTCGTGTGAATCGTACTTTAGTTTCTTTCAAGCATACGCTTTGTTGGTGTTACGTTAGAATTTCCAAAAAAAAGAATCGGATAGATTAGTAGCCATTTGTATTCGATATTTCTTTCATGTATTGGCCGGTCTTCTGAGCGGTGCTTTTGTGTTGATACCAAGCGCAGCTGCCGTACAATGTACACGTGTTTATTTTTTCTGCTCTTTCTGAGCTTGTTTGCTTTGCATTCATATATCGAGTCTTTTCGCACGCTTTCTGGCAGGCTGAACATGAACATGAAACCCTGTCAGCTCGCTTTATACCTGTATCTTGTTTTGTTTTTTTTTGCATTTACGTTGACGGTTGGGTGCAGGTTTTGATGCGCGTTGGTTGTAATTGTGTAATTGATGATCATTTTTCTCACACTCCATCGGAAGAGTACTGATGTAGGAACGTGAACGCTGACATTTCTTTAGACTGAGTAAACTAATTTTTTTGTTTGTTTAGTGTTTATTTGACTAACTAGGAAACCAATCCACTGGATATTTAATGCACGTAGGGAATACGCATGGTCTTGTCTAAGTGAATGATTACTTTTAAATTATGTATTCGCAAAAAGAAATCAAAGGCAGTTACCATATCATATCATATCCTATCAGCACCAAGAACAAATGTTTTATATGTGTCAAATCGGAAAAGAAGTATTTTTTGTGGTTGTACAGGTTTCCATGAAGAAAAAATGTATGCTATCGTGGTTACGTGCTTTTTTAAATCAGTTGTGTCTATAAAATTAATGTTTAGGATAGTGCAAAGCACGTAAAAGAATGTGAATAGTATAGTGGAGTAGCGAATAATTTATTATATTTGATGCATTGTTCAATTGCTTATTATCTCATTTCCTAATGCATAATGGCGTCATATACGATGGGAGCGCTCGTTTTCTAGTGTTAGTGTTGATTTTCGCAGCGAGTAGGCTAGAGTGAGGATTCGTTAGTTGCTCACTTAGATATCCTAATGTGATGTGCATCTAGACTGGAGAAATGCTAATGAAATTGCAATGGGTGTAACTTAAGTACTACCAAAGGAAGTATTTATTTATGTTTGGCTATGAATTAGTTAATTCACCTTCTCACTCATTACACGTTCGTCTGGTGCAGCTCGGCGAGTGCACTGGAGACCGTGCTTGCTCGAGACAGGAATGCCAGGTGTTTTCCAGAATATCCGTATAATTTTATGAAAAAAATACAAGGGACAGCCCTATGGGGTTGCACGAGCTGTAGACGTAGGACATGTAAAATATTTATTTTCTTAGTACATTTATAGTAATAATAAATAAAACATATTTCTTACGTATGGTTTAGTCACAACCAATCAACATCGAATGTTATATATTGAACCAAACCTTCTTGGTTATCAGGTCATTTCATTTGTAGTAGGTGATCGAATCCGATTAAACTTATTTAAGAAGATCTGAAGAAAGAACACAGAAAACTGTGACCAACTAATATCTGGAACTAAATCTTTATAGCATAAGATTAGCTTGTAAAAACTTTTCGATTTTGTGTGGTAAAAAACCCGGGCCAGTGAAAAAAATCAAATTTTAGACAATATAATCATATTTCATGTATAGACCAAGCATTCTAGTTATATTTAGCCATTATTGTAACTTTCCCAAAGTACGCATACAAATATAGCGAATGCAGTGGTCTTAATCATATATCGAAACTATAAATATACAAGAATCGAAAACAATTCTCTATATGGACAAGATGCGTTTTTGCAACGGTTTTTTCAAGTGGCAGTGTATTCATTCATAAATAGGCTTTGTAGTATGTACCTATTAGTAGAATCAAAATACTATAGGCTGAGTGGAAATGAATCACGTGAAGGGGAAATGAATCAATGCATTGATCGAACGTAAATAATAAGCTTTCGTTGTGCAATGTAGTAACAAATAAGATATACCTACCTACACATTCGCCTCAAACAATAAACCCAAGCGCACAAAGCAAAATGAATGAACCCTGATGATGATGGGTAGAGCGAAAGAGACAACTAATACCACGACACTATGTTAACCGCGTTTGCAAATGGAGCTCGTATGTACAAACTATTTTGTGTACGAATAATTATATATAAAAGTGTACTGGAAACAAGCACAACACAAAAGATAGCATAGTGTTTGAACGGGCAAGCTCATTCGCATTCACTGGGTAGCGTACCTCAACAGGCAGTGTAACGGACTTCTAACTCAGCTACACTGGCTGTGAAAGCACACAGGGCAGTGACCTGCTTTGCCTGCTACTCAACAGGGAACTGAGCGTGTTCGGCGAAATCCGTCCGTTTAAATAGTCGATGATGACGTCATTCATAGAAGCGTAGCGCGCTAGGTACACAAATCTGTCGTGCTGGACTAGGGAAACGCTATCTTCTGTGTGTAAATGCGAGATATTTTGACTAGGTTGTTCATTATTTAAATTTTTAATGCCATGATATCACAAATCTTTGGGTTTATCTATTGGAATCTATTCTTAGAAGTATTTCGGGGCGATATGTGCAAAAAAATTGAAAATTTATCGTGAGATGGCTGAATTATATGCGTTTAAAATTGGACCACTTTTCGTTGCATACCATTTTGGTAGAATTTGCAACGTGCACCCCTATATCGAAAACAAAGACGTAGTCCTACGTCAAAAGTTGAATGCGCGTTCTGTCACGGTACCGCCAGCTCAGGAAGCGTTTGGGGTTGCATGCGGCAGGGGGTGAGGATAGTATAGTGTATTCTGGAGCGCTTCAGTTGAATTGTGGCCGTGGGGAGGAGGAAAGCAGATGGTGTGTTCGGGTGGGCGTGGGATTTGACGTGTTTCCAGGCATTGCATTTATCGCTCATATGAGTAAATGCGCCCGGATAGTTTGCTACTGCGACAATAAAACAATAAAAACATTTCACACGAAAAGTTATTGACACTCACACTACTTCTCCGGAAAAATACAACGTGTTATTTCTCCGAATAAATAAAACAGCCGGAGAATGAGTGAATGAGTTTATCGCGGTATCCTTTTTGCGTTCGCTGCTTTGCTGTCGTTATTCCAAAACACGAAAAAACAAGTCTATCATACTTCTTTGCCGCTTTTCTTTGTAATTAAATGTATTTTTTGAAATTTTAAGTGATTTCCACGAAATTAAAATTTTATCACATTCTCCGGTAAGAAGGAAAAAGTCAAATAAATTTTATCCGGAAAATCATTCTCACGCTATTTGTGGAGACGGAGCATTTTGCGACTCATCTTGGAAAATTTGGACATCGGATAAGCTACTTCTCGCGTGAGTGAGAGAGAATTACAATGCCTGCGTATTTCTATTGTGAATGTGTCAAATTTCATGCTCGTTTGGATAGGTCGTGTTTTCTTCTGTCGCATGGCCGCACTCTGTCTGGACTGCTCTAGTGAATGCTGGTGTGGTGGTGTGGGATCGGGGTGAGCTGTGGTTCAGATGAAGACGATACAGGTGGCCAGGGATGCCACTATGCCAGTTTTATCTGCCAGATTTTTTTTGTGGTGAAGGGGAACGTAAGCGAATGACGTAGTACACTTTTCTTTGCTATTGGGTTGTTTCTGTTCGATCATAATTATTTTTATCGGTGGTTTCGGGATGGTGGGTGGCCCCGACTGCAGGGTTACTATATTCACAGATTTTCTGAAATATCACAGATTTTGTTTCACAATGTTTGATCACAGATTCTTTTTCATTAGGAATTTTTGTTATTTGAAATTAGGAAGCTTTGTCATTTGAAAAATTAGTATTTTTCGGCATAAATAATAAAATAACGGCATTTCAGAGGTTTTATCGGTATGTCGGCATTAAGTATAAAAACCGGTATATCTGGCAACGCTGGTGAATGGTCTTGTTTGAGTGGAATGCTGGCTGTTGTCATGTATGAAAGTTGGGAATAGACAATTCGCAAGAGGGATCAAGGACCAGTTAATAATTTACTGCAGTCGTGTTGTCTCGCGGAGCAAATGTTTTGGTGACATGTTTATTGATTTGTTTTATGGGGCCGCTTTCTTCACTCGCGCTTTACTTTTAGGGCAGATTTAAGGTGAATCGATGCCAAAATCACAACAAAGGTTCTGGTCCTTGATGTTCGGGTTTATTCGGGTTACGTTACAGCACTGTGTGCGGCTAGAACGTACTATACCGATAGGAGATGGCACGCACACAAGCGTATCGATCAGCAATCAGCTGACTGATTTTTTTGTCGTGACTAACGACTTACCTTTCAATATAGGGGCCCCTTTTCAAAATTTCGGAAGAAAAATGATGTAAGATTTTGAACGCTTATATCTTTTGTTGTACTGAATGGATTTAATCAATTTCTTCGGCATTTTGTCGAAAATATTTGTACCAATGTTGTATTAAATTTTGGAATATGTAGGATATTCATTATCAACGGAAAAATAGTGTTTTGAAAAATCTTTCGAAAACGACTCGGAAAAGTGAAAATTTTCAGCCCATCCCGCACAGAGCCGTCAAAATGGTGCAGCAAATTAACAATAAAATAATGAAAAGCTTATATAAAGGTCGACTACATGTTTGTTCCTATGATTATTCGTATTGGGTTGCTTGACGAGAGCAGTTGGTGGGGGAAAGCCGGGATATTATTTTGGTTAAGCCATTAGAAGTCGGACGGAAAGGAAAGGCTCATGCACGCCACGAGAACGTGCGAGAAAGCGATAGTAGTGCATATTAGCGAAAGCGTTACGTACATTTTGAACCTTATTAACTTTTCTTCTACAAAACGGATTGCCAATCTTGTTTCATAAATCGGAAGGCAAACGTTCAATGCTTGCTACCGATACGTTCTTTGCTATATAAAATTTGTTTAAATAGTTCAAAAACTACTTTAAATGAAATCAACATTAATGATAAAACCTATAAATAGGGGTGTCGCAGCTTTTCTCAAAGCCAGACGTGTGTAAGACGCAGTGCATAACAGACGTGCGTGGTCGTGAGAAGCTGCATCGGACGACCAATCAAATCAGCTACCATCGGAGAGAAGAAGAAAAACGTTGGTGGAGGTGGTGGCGGTGAGAAGTCCAAAAAGCCAAAGGCTAAGAAACGCAATCACTGAAAAGGCGGTAGTAACTGCCACTAAAAATGCCACCAAAACATCGAAGGCTGCAAAGCGTACTCATTCGGTGTGAGCTGCGAAAGGGGAAAGATCGTATGGATGTACGCAGTAAAAACAATCGTCGGCAAGGTTTGAATTGTTTTAAAAGATTCCCGTCTTGTATCAACATAGTTATCCACAAACCGTCCTTATTAGGACGAAGGCAAAATGGAAAAAGAATTTAATTAGAAAGTTTCTTTTATTAACTAGTATTAAGTTTGCGCTTGGTAATTCTGTACTTTTACCAGTGAATCAGAAAATGTTTTTCTAATCTACAAACCCGAAGGTTTTTGCAAATCCTTCCAAAAAAATCAGTGAATGTGGCAACTCTACCACTAAGCGAAAGCTACACCAAAACGAATGATGAAAATATTTTCATTTATCGAACAAAAGGACGTCCTTCCATCTGCATTGTAAAGTCAATAAATAGGAACACCATGATGAAAACCGTGCTCATTCGGTGTGAGCTGCGAAAGGGGAAAGATCGTACGGATGTACGCAGTAAAAACAATCGTCGGCAAGGTTTGAATTGTTTTAAAAGATTCCCGTCTTGAATCAACATAGTTATCCACCAACCGTCCTTATTAGGACAAAGGCAAAATGGAAAAAGATGGGTTGGTAATGTATATGACATAACAGGGGTGTCGTGACCACACTTCGAAGTTATTTCAAATCTTGCAAAGCATAAATTGACATAATTTCAATGATTGTTCCTTTATGAATGAAATGACAAATTTTCAGGTCAACGCGGCAATAACTTTGCAATTTATAGAACAATTTTATATTTTTAGTTATCATATATTAACTGTCATCTCTTCCAAACAACTTAACCCTCTGCTGCCAACCACGTGGTTTTGCAGGGTTAAGGAGAATCATTGTAAAATGTCCAATACATGATTTTATGTTGTTACCTCCACTAAAACCACTTCAGAACACTCCCACCTGTCATACATGTACATTGTCTGCATGTTGAAATCATTATATGAAATTATTGACCTGTATTCAACGCGGAGAACTCGGTAATAAAATTGTTTTGCTGAATATACTAACGAACGGGATCCCCAGGAAAATTTCGCTGAGCCCGGTGAATCGAACTTAATGCGCAAAATTTAGCCATTTGAAGGAGATACAAGCAGAATTTTAAGAATATGAGCATCGCGGTTATGTCCCGGACATTACCCGCCCCTAGTTTTTCGCTAAGCGTGTTCATTTCTGTACGGAAAAGATTCCGATTGTTGTTTCGAGAGATTTTAACATTGATATTTCAAAGCAAGAAAATTGTTCATTTCATGAATGAATGTCTCAACGAGCTTAGAATCCAGCGCATCCCCTATCAACGCAGACGCCAACAACAAAGGTTCTTTTCAGAACCACCATAATTATTATAAAGAATAACTTGAAACATTCCCACATATTTCATTGAGTATCATTCGATTTGAATTACAAGTCAAACGAGTAGTCACGACACTCCGGTTATGTCCTAGACATTACCCACCCATCTTTTTTTTATCATGTGTTTCGTTTGTTTTGAAAAACAAAAAGGTACAAATTTCCTAAGCGATGCAAAATTCCGCGAAGAGAATGTATTAAGGTTGTACAGAGAAAGGGTAAAATTCGCAAACGAAAAAAGCAGTTTTTTTCCACACCGTATATCAGATCTTCATACAAATCAATCAGCAGTACTGTAACAACATTCTACATAAGCTGATTGATTTTTATGAACATCTGACATACGGTGTGGAAAAAACTGCTTTTTTTCGTTTGCAAATTTTGCGCATTCTCTGTACAACCTTAATACATTTTACATACATATTTTCTGCATACTTGAGAGAGGTTATGTCAAGGGTTCTGTACTCAAAGTAGTTCTGAATACTCCAGCAAAGTATTCCAAAGTTTAAGTAAACCATAAATGCATCATGAAATTCTACCTAGTTTGAAAAGAATCATACGAATCGACTATTCTACAATATTCAGAGGCATTATTCCTTTCGGTTTTTACATTT
Organism: Topomyia yanbarensis; assembly: GCF_030247195.1. Taxonomy (NCBI): domain Eukaryota; kingdom Metazoa; phylum Arthropoda; class Insecta; order Diptera; family Culicidae; genus Topomyia; species Topomyia yanbarensis. The sequence continues at coordinate 30,615,600 of NC_080671.1, read as the reverse complement.
CTTATAAAAGAAATGTATAGAATTCGCTCAAACTTTCAAGATTTTTTCCGAGGCCCGGAGGGCCGAGTCTTATATACCAATCGACTCAGCTCGACGATTTGGGACAATGTCTGTGTGTGTGTGTGTGTCTGTGTGTGTCTGTGTGTGTGTGTGTATGTAACGGACAAATTCTCATTCGTGTTTCTCAGCAATGGCTGAACCGATCTTAACCAAACCAATTTTAAATGAAAGAACTAAAAAACAGTATGAACGCTATTAATTTGTTTTTGATTCTGATGTTTAGTTTCCAAGATATGAATGTTTGAATGCGTAAAAATGGCGTTTTTTGCAGTTTTTTTGAATTATCTCCCGATATTGACAATATAGATTAACATATCATATGTTTTTAGATAGCTTTAACGAATACCTTTCGAACAAGCTATAGATTGTTGAAATCGGACTATTATCAAAAGAGATATTTAACATTAAATGCGGACGAAAGATTTTTATCATTTCCCATTGCCAGAAATATGACCAAAAACATGTAATCTATTATTAACGCCAAAACGGCTTATTTTAGGTCAATAGTATCTTCGGAGAATTTAATGGAGGCAATATGACCTTTCTTTTGGTATTGTGCTTTTGCTGATTAATCCCCCTATGAGTAAGATAATTTCACAAATTTTCTTGGAAGTGATTATATCGAAATGATGCCTTCAGCAAATTTGTAGCTCTTACTTTTGCGAATAACTTTACTGAAGACTTCAAATATCTATTTTGAATACTTTAAAAGTTATGGCTTGTTGTTTGTGGATTACTCTTTGTCGCCTAATAATTGTTCAATATAGTAATAATCCATTGAAATAAGCTAAACATTATTTCGATAAAACGAATTTTGTATTTCATTTTACTATCTACAACCGCTGGAAATAATCACCGAACACTTCCAAGTTTTCAGGAAGGAACTTGATAACTTATCAGTACAAAAATGTTCATTTGTGCGAACCTTCTGATTGCAATTTTTCTAAATTATAACCATCGGATCGATCTGAAACATATCGGAAAATGAAAAGCGAAATAAATAACTCCAAGCAACGGCGTAGCCAAGAGAAGGTTTTGGGGTTTAGCACAATACAACCCCCCCCCCCCACCCCACCCAAAATAATTGGATTGAAGTTGAAAATTTATTGATGCAGACTGATTTAATTCAATATTACAATAACAATTATCTGATCCGTAGATTGATAACCTGTTGTTGTAAACGTCATGAGGACTTTTGATAAATTGTCGGAAAGGGGTCCTGATATGTAACTGATCTATTGGTCTTGATTTCACAGTTGTCAAATAGCATCAATATCAAATTCCTGCCTGAAAACATTCCAATAGAAAATTCCAGAGTTCTGTAATCAATCATAATCCTCAGATTTATTTTCAAATTGAGCTCGTTTTTGTAGAAATGTACTGTAATAAGGGTCTTTAGTTAATAGGAAGCGAAGTTAAAATTGATTTAATGTCTATGAAACATAGAACTGCTCACCAAAAAAATGCATAACTTTCAACATTTGCTAAAAATGTTTTTGCTTTTCTCATTCACTCTAAAATTCGTCAGTCTAATCCCGACCCGGAGGGCCGAGTGTCATACGCCAATCGACTGAGTTCGTCGAGATCGGAAAATGTCTGTGTGTGTATGTATGTGTGTGTATGTGTATATGTGGAAAAAAATGTAACCTTTGTTAATCAGAGATGGCTGGATCGATTTGCACAAATGAAATGAAAAATTTCAAAATCAAATTTGTAGTTTTGATGCCAAATGACTTTAAAATGCATGAAACATTGAGATGTTTGACAAAAATTGACTTTTGTGGACCTTGGTACATTTTTGCCTTTCTAATATAGAAAGGTTATGCAATCACTCTAAAAATCGTCAATCATACCGGCCCGGAGGGAGTATGCAGTGAGGGGTTGCTACTTTAAAATTAAAACTAGTTTAAAATTTCTTAACAAGTTGAAAATTTTCGGCAGGGCCTGGACCTCCCGGATCTTTCTCCATGATCCGCCGCTGGTTTCAAGCGATGTTTCAGTATCACATAGTATCACATAGTATCTCAAGATCGTGGCTGTCGATCCATTGTATGTATGTACAAATCGTACTAAACATGTAATATTCATTTCCACCATTGTATTGACCATAACCAGCCAAGGAATCGTAGACTGGACAAATGAGACAAGCACAATTGCACCACTAGGTGGATTAAAACAGGTTTTTATTTTGGGAATGCGTCGAGTTGAGATGAAAACGTAATATGATTAATAACGAGGATAACACTTTCCGAATGTAGAGAGAAATTTATGAAAAACGACGATTTCCATTCGACTCTAGCAGGTTCTGATCGATTTTGATGAGCATTTGATTTTTGTTGTATGACCAATTATATGTATAGGTCAAATGTTTAAAAACAGTAATTTAAGGTCAAGATAGCATCATTTTGGAACCGCCAATTTCGGAGGTTTAGTATCTTCAATGAGTTTTACAAACGTTAAACAGCGCATCATTTGATAAAATAATTTTGACGGTATGTCGTCCAAGAAGTATTTATGGTGAATTTTCTCAGGTTAATATTCATGATTATAATAAAGTCTCAACAAATTCGCTAAAGACAACACGAACTCTGTTACTATTTTCTGAAAAATTATTTCTGCATAATTTTAAAACTTCAAAAAATACGGTTTCGGAATTATGCCGTTTGGACAGTATGATCGATTTTCACCAAACCGAATTTCTGGCAAGCAAGTAGAAACAAAGTCGTTCTACACTCGTTCACAAGAAACTTCTTCGAATGCTGAATATCTATTATAATACATTGAAACCCCGATTTTATCAGCCAAATATGAACATATGTTTGATGGGCTCTAGCAGACGAACAAGACTGAATTCGAGTAAATCCTTTCTTGCGCATGTTTTCCTTATCATGAAGATGGAAATATGTAAAAATAAAAAGTTCATCATAATCAGAAATAGTTATCAGACTACATCAAGGGACGGGAAGAATATTTTAACAGCTTCAGTTTATTAAAAAGAAAAAAAATTGCCCGATTTAGTCAATGTCCCCATTTTGTCCTCCTAAAATACACCATGAGATAGATAAAAATGGGTCTTTATTGTATGTATTATTCTTTATTGTATGTATTATTTCACATTAATAGGTACATTTCATTTTTGGGGATTTTTTTATTGCATCGAACTACAACAATTTTTAGGTAGCTTTCAAGGGGTTATTTTATAGACTTCTTCCAAAATTTGGCGAACTTATTCCAATTCGTATACCATTTAATTGGTATACTTAAGGGTTTGTATGTTGCAGATAGAGAAAATACTAAAACTTTCAGCTTTTTTTCTACACAATATTACGTAAGCTTATTAAACAATTTTTCCTAATAAGTTTGTGGAAATTAAAAACTATTTGAAATTTTTTAATAGTTTAATTTTTTATTTAACCGTGATTTTTTAATAAATAATGACCATCGCTTCACAACGTAGTCTATTTTTCATGGCTTGCGGTGAGCACGATCTCTCGAATTGCTGAACTGAAAATTATGGAAGAGAAATTAATTTTTAGTATTCTTCACAGATTGAACTCGCCGCACAGATAGCTCTGATTTAGACCCGCTGGTGCCCTAAGACGATTTCGCTAGGTTTTCAGAGCACTGTGCACCCAGTGCATTAACGCAAGTGACGGAAGGTTATCGAAAAGATTCGTGAAAATGAAAATTCCAGTAATGATGATGATTTTCCCAAACGGTTCGTTTTCGAGAGGTTTTTATTTGTTTTTTGGCATTAGGATTAGCGATAATAATTCAAATCAAGGATACTACTGGGAAGACACCTTTAGAAAAAGTCGATGTCGAAGTAAAATTTGGAACTATGCACGCATGCACTTCAGAGATAGCGTAATATCAGGAGCTGCGATTTCATTTCAACGCTTTTTTGTGAAAAGGGCGATACTTACAAATGTAAACATAAGGCTTTTTCAATACATGCGAATGAGGGCTTTGAAACGGAACAAATTAACCTAAAAATTTTTATTCTACGATATTGCTTTCTTAAACTACAGCAAAAAATACAACGGGCGAAACTGTATTTTTGATTGTTTATTTAAAGTTTCGCCCTCCACGCAAACAAACAGAGCGATACTTTTTTTTGCTAGCAGTTTAGAGGCGAAACTGTTATTTTCGTATTTTTTTAGTATTATCAAGCTGATACCAGCTGTAAATAGTAACAATGATTTCCATTGAAAAAACCCGGACGAAATCGGTGGTGTAAAACTGTAATTATTGTAAAAAACGTAAGGGCGATACTTCAATGCTGATAGGTGGGACCGAAAAAGTAAACAATAGCCAAAGGGGCCATACTATAATTTTGTCAATTTCAATAGCAAAAACAAATTTTAATTTAATAATTTCAAATACTTTATGAAGTTTTGGGTTTCGATCACTGAATCATGCAATCTAGAATATAAAACACAATAGTTCTTAAATAGGAAATAAAACCTAGTCTGGAAATATTCATTGTTGATTTTCTTTGAATGGTGTCACTGCTAGTAGTTTTCAAGAAAAAGCGTTGATTTCTTAGTTCTCAGTCGCGTTGGAAATTTGAGTAAAGTATAAACTTCAAATCGATTCAAAAAAAAAAATCGATTTTTTTGGCTCAGTACAATATATAACCCCTTTAGGAAAATTTAGTTTTCCCACCACAATTTAGATATTTTATTAACAGAGCATTAACAATAATTCGTTGGTATGTCTATTTAATGGGCCATTTTTCGCTTTCCCATTTATTTGGTTTGAGATTTCTAGCACTGATGTTGTCCTATGCTGATTTGAGCGATTCTCTGAGTCCTGCCACTATCCCATGTAGTATGTGTTATCAAAAACATCGCGAAGCATCAAGTTCTAAATGTTCTCAAACGATATAATATCCGAAGAGAGTGATAAGAGTTATAAGAAATGTCTCATCACACTGTTAGGTGGATTAAACACGTTTTTATTACAAATTCAGAATATTTTATGCGAAATTCAAAAAATACGTACGTAGTCAAGGAACTAAATTAGTCCGAGGAAATACTTTTACATACCATTTTCAACCATTACGGTTAGCAAATCGTTCTTTTATAACCAAGTACAGAGTGATTGAGCAGTTTATCACTAATATGGGGATTCATTTAGTGATAAATCTGACAAGTGACAAGTGACATAGTGACAAGTTAGTTTCTTTTCATTCTTATTGTTTTCAACCTTGTTCTAGTAATTCGCGTAAAAACCGCGCAGATATCATATATTGTCTATCCGACATACAAAGTTAGTCGTTTCAGGTATTTTGGTAGGGCTTATTTTATATTGTTTGAAATTGCATTAGATAGCCTAACAACGCGGAGTAAGAAGCCAATAATAATTGTCATTAATTATACCAAAATGTATACACGATAAATAACGCGTGTATCACGAAACTTTTAATTACATAGTTATATTGACAAATGTTGCGAGACACTAACAGTAATCGCTTTTCATGATATTGTATTGTTTTCGGAATGCCGTGTTTCGCCGGAATTAAGGATCAAGGGATAATAAAATCGTTCACCTGCCGTTTGATTCAATTAAACATAAGAAACACTTCCGACTGTCGGCTGTCCGAAACTGAAGTTGCTTTTTAACAAACCGAGCATTTCAAAATTATTTCAATAAATCGATAAATCTATAATACATTCTCAGCAGCATGGTACCCAGAGCAATAAACACATAACACATAACACTGACCGAGAGTTACATAGATGGTGTCACTTATCAAGGTGAATCCAGATTTGTGTAACGCTTTACCCATCCTACTACCAAAAACTCCTTCCCGTGGCAAACGTAGAGATTCACAAATATACACGGTCTCCATTAGAGGAATTCCACGAAGATCCGTCCGAAAATCTTTAAAATCGTGACCGACCATCTTAGATTCCAATGAAAGACACGTTTCATCGTCATGGAAGACTAAATATTTTCCACAGGTAATAAGATTATTTTGACTCAAGAGCAACTTTTCAAAAGGGCGTAAACGTTTCTACGTGTATGAATTTCAATATTTTTTTGTTCGATTACTGTATTTTATACAGCAAAACTATCTGAGAACGAGTTACAGGGAATGAATACTTCTGTCTGAAAAAAATATACACTGAAAAAAATGTTGTGTCATTTTTCAAAAAAACAAAAATTTATGATAAAAATTTAAATTGCGAAAAAACCCATTTTTTAATTTTTTTATATTTTGTTACCAAAAACCTAAAGAGAAAAGAAACATTTTGAATGTGATTGCATGATGGAGAAAAAATCGGTAAAAAAGTTTTCCTAACAATAACTTCGTACATGTTTTTAAATTTCATACTAATAGACATACAAAATTGTAATTCTATTACAGAATATAATTCTAAGCACCATTTAAAATCAAAATGCATTTAACAAAAATCTTCCAAAATGCGATAGTTTTCGAGATATTTGAAATTTTGCTACTTCAAAAACAATTAATTCGTGTAATTATGCTCTTTTTAAAAGTTGTTCGCGTTACCCCATCAAAAAATGTCAAAAATTTAATGTTTATCGTTTTTAAGACGTAAAAGCAACTTTTTTAGTGTATTTGGATCCTGGAGAAGCTTTCAATAAAAAAGTTTTTCTAACAACAACTTTTGACATTTTTTTTATAATGCTTACTATTTGCAGTCAAAAATACAATTTTCTTTTTGAATATGATTCTAAACGCCATTTTAAATCGAAATGCTCTTAACAAACATTTTCTAAAATGTAGTAGTTCTCGAGATATTTTAACTTTTGTTTTAACAACACAATTATTTTGTTTTATTACGACCTTTTCATAAGTTAGTCGCGTTTCTCCATCAACAATAATAGGTTTTTCAAAAGGCCCGTAAACTTTCGTGCAACTTTCTCTTTGACATTAAGGCGATGTTGTAAACCATTTGAAAGTTACATGAAAGCAACCAAAATATATTTCAACCATAGGGTCTGTTGATTAAACTATATAGCTGAATCATATGTTGGTTGTTTTCATGTAACTTTAAAATGTTTCACAATATACGCCCTTTTGAAAAATTACTCTTGTACCAAAATATTCCAATTGCCAGAGAATATCATGGAGATTCATACAGCGAACACACCTGCAAAGTTTCGTTCGAATCGACGATGGTCATATTTTGCGGTCGGCCGGTTTCTCATGGAATCCCTCCATAACAACACTAATATTCCTTCCCTTTTCCGATGATTGTAAGGATGTGGCCGGTGCCGTTATTGGCATTTCAAAGTATAGAACTCTTGAAACGTGCTCATTGAGGATGGATAGCTACTCCCAGGCTTCATTCGTTGATTCGCTGTGCAATTTCGCTTGTTCTGGTCAACCACGGAGCAGCAACTACAAATTGTATAGTCGTCATGCTCATGCTAAAATTTTTCTCCACTAAGGAGAAATACAGCATAGTGAAGCAACGAACTGTAATTTTTCTGAACTTGGCGGTAACAAAAGTTAAAAACGCAGACTCTGGGGAACTGGAACAGTCCAATTGGAAATCTCAGAAATTGAAGTAAACAAATGTAATTAGAATAACGGAATTTTTATTCCCAAAATTCAAAGTTTTTGAAAGCACGGATTGATAGAGTCTTTCTCCTTAAAACCGGGATAACAATGAAATTGTTTGTGAGCCAGATTCATGCAAATCTTCTAAATTTATTTTGATCTACAACGCTTATCAATAATTGATTCAACATCAAAAATTTAACATGTTAATGATATGTAACCAGAGTTAATAAAATTGGAATGAAATCACAGTCACATCATTTTGGAAAAAATGGAAACACTGCCAGCAATCAGAGAAAAGAGCAAAGTGATAATCAACTTCCTAACATGTGGCATATGGAGGAAGAGGATCATCCATTGTCACTCAACTGGTCGCCCCAGCTTTACTTTGACACTATGTCGAGGAACAGGCAAAATGAGACAATCTATTCTCAATGCCTTCTGCTTTGACAACATACGTGTTCGGACGAACACTAAACTGCATCTGCTGCAATTTTGTCCTTGTTGGCCTGGATGAACGGTGCACATAAACGAAATCTGGTGCGGATTTGTCGAATCGGAATTGAATTAGAAAAGCTAAAGCATAAAAGGGAAGTTTTTTTTTTCAAATTTAGTCTCGTACCGTATGTTCCATGTACAATTTCCAAAGATAACTATCTGTGACAGACATGGGATTTGTTTTGTCTACACAAAATAAGCAGGTACACTGACTGTAGCAATTCGTCCTTTGGAGAACTTTAGAGTAGGAGAAAAATTCTAACTTAGCCACCTCGAGAACCCTTAACTTTGTTAGGTAAAACAAACCACGAACAGGGCTCCGATGGTTTGCGGTCAGCAAAGGCTCGAGGGCACTTTCCACTATCTGATGACCCTTCTTGATATCTGTCGTAACGTTCCACCCAACTCACTTTCATCATCACATGTACTACCGATGGTAAAAAAGGGGTCCTGCAGGCGCGACAGCAGACAGGGCAAGGCAAGGCAAACGTTGCTGCTGGTCAAGCCGTGATAAACGAGTAATTTGTTCGCTATTGACATGAATGGATGGACTGGATTACCAGTTTAAAACGCCTATCTGAATATGGAACCCGCAAAAACAGAGGCTCCTCACGTAGACCGTACCTGTCACGAGTGCCCCGGTCATCCTTATGGAGGACGGCACTCTTTTCCGTGACTGGGTATGGGTATGGTGCCATCATCGGACACAGGTCGGACCAGACGGACGTATTCGTCTCTCTCTCCCCCTCTGATTCGGTTAATCCAGAACAACCGGTGCTCGGCGATGGTGTAGTAGGACGGGAAGATGAAGTGCAGCGAGGTGGAAAAGAGCTCCCAGTAATCGAATGATCTGATACACGTAATACCCTTTTGTCAGGCCGGAAATTCAACGCGGATATTGCAGATTTAACACCCTTTCCTCCGGCCGGAGTAATTTATTGCCTTTAAGCCCCGGGGATAAGTCATGTACAAATTGAAGTGTCAAGCGAGCAGTAGCTCTGTGCGTGGCTTGAATGCTTCGAAGGGTTTAAATTTAGCTTCTGGTCATAGTTTTAGATTTATACGCAGACTTATAAATTTAGAGTTAATTCTTCGCACGTAATCTTGATCGCAATAAATGACCGTTAAATTATAAAGAAATATCTGTGTAAAACTAACACCAAATGTCATAGAAAGAGCTGATTGGGGTTGACTTTCTTTTGCAAAATAAGAAATTTTACTTGAAAAGGGTAATTTTTTGCTTCCTATGCTGCAGTCGGTCACGTTTCCAGCGTCAGGTGAAAATTCATGTCAAGGAATATTAAGCAAAAAAAATATTTCAATGGTCGTTTCAGACGAGAGGGAGGAACATACTGACTGAGCAAATTTGTTCTGATTTCTAATATAGTGAACTAACGTTGAGGAATTCTTGCAAAGGATTTTTGCAATGAATGTACATCCAACACGGCATATGTATGTTTTTCAGTAAAAGTAATTCTGCATTCATGGCTTGACTGCCGCTTGCTGGAATAATAGCCACAGCTGTTTTTATTCATCATTTGTACTGTCGATAGATGACTAGCTATTTTGATTTCCCTTAAAAAGCACTCCTAACGGAGGCAAATACTAGAACGAACGTTTCGATTTTATTCGCATTCATTACAAAATAAAATAATAAAAAATTTAATAGAACTTTCCCATGTCAACTTGTTTTGTTAAATGGTACCTCCAACATATCAAAGAAGTCGTCATTACAACATGCCGGCTATGTTTCGATGACCTTCACCCTGTAACTATAGAAAATATCAATCGAATTGATTAACTTTTTCGGTGCAAAAGAAACTGTAAATTGGTCACTTCGTAATCGGCACTTGACACTGATTTTTTTTATCGAGAGATACACTTTGAACCATATAAAAGCCACTGTGTGGGCAGCAGAAAGGTATCATTCGCTTGCAATCATCTCACCGGCAAAGTGTTCACTTCAGTAAGACGGTAGCATCCAACATGAAGGTAACCATTTCGTAACCATTTGATCATCAATCATATCAACTAATTTTCTTTCCTTTATTTCCAACCGTAGGCGTTCGTAGTGCTGTCCATGGCTCTGGCCATTGCCTCCTGCGCAGCAGTTGACGATTCCAGCAAAAAGGAAAAACGTGGTCTCTGGGAGCTGAGCAACGACCACGATGAGTTTGGACATGATCACTATGATCACTACGACCACAAGACCGTAACGAAGACCATCACCAAAAACGTCCACGTTCCATACCCGGTTGAGGTCGAAAAGCACGTTCCCGTACCGGTGAAGGTCCCATACCCAGTTCATGTCGAAAAGAAGGTCCCAGTTTATGTGGAGAAAAATGTGCCAGTCTACGTTGAGAAGAAGGTCCCAGTCCACGTTGATCGTCCAGTTCCGTATCCAGTTGAAGTTAAGGTCCCAGTCGTTCAGAAGGAATACGTTGAAGTGCCAAAACCGTACGCAGTTCATGTTGAGAAGCACGTCCCAGTGTACATCAACAAGCCGGTGTACGTCGAGAAGCCTGTTCCAGTGACCGTTCACGTCAAGGAGCACAAGAAACACTGGGGTCTGTTTTAAGTTATGTATGTGTTGCTATGATTGTTGAATTGAATAAATGCGAATGGTTGTAGTCAATTGTTCTATTTTCAAATCTAAACAGGCTGTCCAATCATTTCAAACTCCACTTTTGAACCGACGATGTTCATCATTTCTGGAGTTTTGTTGCGATTTCGTAATTTCTCATTAATAAATATAATTTTTTAAACTATTTTAAAAGCACGGATGGTCAGTCGTGACTATTATACAGTAATGACCCGTTTTTATCATCCAATTGAAAAATTTTGGTTGGGGAAGTTGATAAAATCGTGAAATGTTTTTAAAATTCTTTTGTCCATCCTACATAAATAGAAGCAACCTGAGAATAATCTCAAGTTGTTAGTTTGCAGAAAAATTAAACGTAATGCCCTAGCAGTGCAAAAATCGTATTTAAGAGAATCGTCCGACAGTTGTCTAATCCAACTTCCAAGCATAGGATCGATCTGAAATTTTCCAGATACATTCATTACGAATGACAATCTCCTTAAAAGCGCGATGACCAAATTATTCGTTGATTTATTAGACACAGAGCGTTGGTAGTTCACTACCATTCTAGGTCTATGTTCCAAAACTGACAACTAAGAAAAACGCGATCGAAGATGAAGATTAAATTAGCGATCCGGAGAGAAACGGTGCATCAAATTAATCTTTACTGTCTAAAATTACATTCCTATTCAACGTTTCTAGTGTAAAATTCAATTTACGGAAGAATCCTCGTGAAGTAATTCATGATTCATAATATATTTGTCACGATCCAATATCCGTGCTCGAGAAATAGTTCACAAAATCATCAAATATTATTCATGTATTCGTGAACTGGTTCATACTTCCTAGTATAATAGTTTAGACTTACCATACGTGGTCGTGAAATAGTTCACGAAATCATGAAATATTATTCATGATCCCTAGTATACTAGTCACAATTTAGCATTCGTTTTCGTGAAATGTTTCATGAAATCATGCAATTTTATTCACGTATTCGTGAACTGGTTCATGCTTCCTAGTACAGGTATACCTCGATTTAACATACCCTCGATTTAACATATTTCGATTTAACGTAATTTTTACCTCGATTTAACATACATGCAAAAAAAATTTAATGTCGATGTTACTAAAACGAAATGTTAAGAATCAATATCAATTTTTTTCTATGATCCACTTCCAATGCTTAAAGAAACATAATTTATTTTCGTTTTTTCGCTAGATTATGTTTTAGATTCTGAGATACAAAGACATTCTTATTTTGATACCGCACAGCAAAATGAATACACGAATTTGTGGTTCAAGTTATTTCCTGATAATAGTTTTATGGGTTTTTATGTATAAGCTAAAAATAGATAACTGGAAAGATATGGTTGATGGAAGGTATAGAGCGATGACGAGATATTGGCGGACGATACGCCCACTAATAGGCATTAGTGCTGTAGCAGTTATTACGAAACTGTTGGAAATTTGTAATGAAGTCATGACAGTTCCTCGATGTTAACGCACCCAACTAGATCTTGAAAGAACGTAAGCTCGATTCCTGCTAAAGATAATATCTTTTCTCAGGCTGTATTGAACAGGTGAATTTCTCAGTGCATGTTGACCTTTTTCAAAAATAAACTTCATTATGGATCGATTCCTCTTGCAAAAAAAAATGCAATAGACGATAATGATGGAAGATACAAGTCTTCCTTCAATGTACTACTCCTATAAAGCTCGGTGTTTATCAATACCGGTGCCAGTCATTATTAAATCTAAACAGAGGAAGCACACGAAAGCAATGTTAGTCCGACACTGATTGTGATTATATTCTTCATATACTACTGCGTATTCTGTATATCTGTAAATATTACTCTCAACAACTGCAACGGGTAGAGAATGGTCGTTAGTAGAGATTGGGATTCGAATAAACTGTCCTGGCATTTGTGTAAGATTTACGATGATTGAATACTCTGGATACTTGGCTCCCAGGAGTACCATAATAAATGTTCATGTTTAAATAGAAATCTAGGAGATAGATCCAATAAATAATAAGCTAATAAAATGTAAAAAAAGGAGATAGATCCAAAAAAAAATGAAAAGATTTCCGTCTTTGTCGCCTGTTACAACGTGGGAGCAGGAAACCAGTGGATCAATTCTCGGCTTTAGACATCACATGCTACGCGGCTATTTTGGAGACCGATAATAGTGACATCAACATTCTAGTGAATTCCACCTCCTCGTCGTACAAAAGGATTAAGCAATTTTTTTTAAAAATATTTTTGTATTGTAATTAAAATGTCTTATTCATTCTGATGATTTCGACTTTTAAGCTGAGGTATTGTATCTGTAGTGTACAAAATGATTTAATCCAACTTTTTTCCTTAAGGAGAACTGTTGCGCTACAATGGCTCGATTTGGTTGTTTTTTTTCTGCAAATAGAACTCCTGTGCTTACAAAACTTCGTGACTAGTCGTTTGCTCGCGAACTCAAGTAGTGTTCTCTTTTTGAATTCTGCAATTATCTGACGGACAGGTTGGTCTACCAAGATAAAGATGAGACAAAATAGAAACACAAATTTTCTTACTTACTAAAATTAGGCATTGTGCTCTTCATGCACACAATGGTTAATCCAACTTTGTGGATTATTCTTATAAGTTATCCTGAATTCTGAGAAAATTTTGCAACGAACTTTATGAAATGAATATCTGTTAGAATTGGCGAATACTTGGCAAGGTTAAGATAAATATGTTGTTTATGTTCAGAAGAGCAATCTAATTGTTTAATTGTGAATATGTGGTTTCTATGTCACTGTTAGGTGGATACAATCAGTAATATCCTCGTAAATATTTCGTGTGATGAGTAAAAAAGATAATTATATTCGAAAACTAATATTTCTTTTGTGTTTCGATTTTACATAAAATTCGAGTTAAAATACATGATTGAATCGGAAAATGTATGTTAAATCGAGGTATACCTGTATAATAGGGCATTGCAAAAAAATTTTTTTTTTTTGAATTCTTGAAGGCCCCCCCCCTCTCATATTGTGACAAATGTCAAAGTAAGCTCAGATGCCAAATTTCACATCATTTGGACAATTTCAGACCCCCGCCCACCTCGCTTGAATTTTTTTGAAATTAGTACTATGGGAAAATAAGGAGGAAAAATACATTAAATGCAATAACTTTTGAAGTAGCAATCAGAAAATTAAAATTTATATCTCTTTTGGAAGGAAATAATCTTAGTATTTGCATGGAGATATATTTGTTTCTAGAAAAATACGGGAAAGTGGGGTACTGGGTCATTTTGGCCCCAAAATCCCCTATTTTTAATGATTTTTCTACTCCGTGATGCAAATCATACATATTTTGTAGTTTTTTTAATGTGACAAAAGCTAAGAAATCGAACGGAACCCTTTTGAGCTTAGTTCGAATACGAAAAGTTGGGGTTAAATGGCCTTTTGTCATTCATATTAAACTTCATCATTTTCTCGTGAATATATCTCTATTATTCTTCACTCAATTTTCATAAACTATACCTTGTTGAACGTAGAAAATCCTTAGAATTATAACAAAAATAGATTCGTTACCGGTAAAATTCAGGAACATCAAATTATCTGACATCTAGTGCCGATTTCACATTTTTATCATAAAATCGCACATATTAACTCCATTTAACAACAAAATTCTTATTTAATTTACTAGTTTTAGTGTAAAATATGCTTAGGGATCACATGAGAAAAGTTTCACTCCTGGAAAAATAGGGGAAGTTGAGGTATAAGGACAAATAATGAAATAAATGAGATTTGTAGAGTAAATATCAAAAAGTTTTATGTTTCTGAATTTTACCTTTAAGGTTTTTATTTTTGTTTTTTTCGTCAGAATTTTACACGTTCAATAAGATACATTTTATGAAAATTGATTGAAGAATAATAGAGATATATGCATGAGAAAATGATAAAATTTAATATGACTGACAAAAAACCCTATAACCCCAACTTCTCGTATTCGGACTAAGGTAAAAGGGTTCCGTTAGATTTCTGAGATTTTTTCACATTAGAAAAACTACAAAATATGTATGATTTGCATCACGGAGCAGAAAAATCATTAAAAATAGGGGATTTTGGGGCCAAAATGACCCAGTACCCCAGTTTCCCGTATTTTTCTAGAAACAAATATATCACCATTCAAATAATAAGATTATTTCCTTCCAAAAGAGGTCTAAATTTTAATTTTCTGATTGCTACTTCAAAAGTTATTGCATTTAATGTATTTTTCCTCCATATTTTCCCATAGCACCAATTTCAAAAAATTTCAAGCGAGGTGGGCGGGGGTCTGAAATTGTCCAAATGATGTGAAATTTGGCATCTGAGCTTACTTTGACATTTGTCACAATATTAGAGGGGGGGCCTTTGAGAATTCAAAAAAAAAAAATTTTTGCGATGCCCTACTGTATAATAGTCCCGACTTACCATACGTGGTCGTGAAATAGCTTACGCAATCATAAAATATTTTTCATGTATTCGTGAATCGGTTTTTATTTCTTAATATAATACGACATACCATTCGTGCCCGTGAAATATTTCACAAAATCATGAAATATCATTCATGGGTTCGTGAGCTAGTTCATGATTCCTAGTACTTGTCCTACGATCTATCTTCACAAAATCTAGAGTATTATTCGTAGAATCATTTCTGTTCCATGTACTATTCCATGTTCATGCTATATATGTCCAGCCGCTAGTAACCAGCAAGAGACACGAGCAGTAGATATAAGAAAACCTTTAGGACCTAGAACCAGGGATGCCATAAGAAAATCTGTATTTTATTCTAGAAAATCTTTTCATCTGTATTTACTTTTCAAAAAACCTTTGTCGAAATCTGTATCGAATCAATTGAGTTGTACCTTTTGCTGGATTATCTATCGAAGATACTAACTTCTGTGGTAATGGCTTTTGTTGATATACAAGGTTGTATACATTAAGTCGACCAATGTATCTGTCGAATTTTCTTACAGAAGGTTGATAATTATCAAAGTCACAGAACATTACAGTTAACGTTTCTGGGGGTAGAACTCAGCCAGGCGTTTGCTGGGTGCTAACCTGGGTGTATTACAAACCTTGCGACCGCTCACAAAACGGAAGCTAATTTAAATATAGAGGACTAAGCTGAGAGAGACAGAGGGGAAGTTTCACTGATACTGAAAAAATATTTCTAACAATAGTTTTTGTAACTTTATTTCTTATGATCTGTATATCTGTACATTCACGCAAAAAACTGTCCATCGATACATACAGATTCTGTGTCTGAAAAAGGCTGAAAATTCTGTATAAATATAGATTATTCTGTATTATTGGCAACCCTGCCTAGAACATCGTTATTAATTTGGTAAGGTTGAGTGTGATGTCTCGACAGAAAAAAAAAACTGCGCTGAGCATCAAAAATACATTACAGAACCACAAATCGTATTTGTGATATAGTTCATGGAACAAGATCCCGCTTTTTAGTCACACATTTATGTTCCTGTTTATATTGTCGCGATACTTTGAGTATAATAACCAAAAGCGATAAGGTGAAGAGAAATTTCGAATATTATAATAAAATCGCTGATGTCATGAACATCAGACACATCACTCCGCGTGTCAAATTCGAAAGTAAGCTCTAGATTAAAAAATCATGATAACGTGTAAATAAACAACGAAAATCGTTACTAAGATCCTAAAATCAAGAACATAAATTATACTATTTGTGACAAAAATATCAAAAATCGTGACTAAGATCCCGAAATCATGAACATAAATCACTCTACTCGTGACTAAAATAACAAGATAATGTGAATAAAAATAACGAAAACCATGACTAAGATCCTGAAATTATGAATATAAATCACATTACTATTGAGCAAAATATCAAAATTTGTAACTAACGATTGTACAATGCTCTTACGGTAGAAGCGACTTTATTGCTGGAATCGCAGGGTCGGCTAGCTACCGGGTAATCAAGGGATACGCGGATCAAGAACAAAAACCTAGAACTTTCACTTTTCTTATCACAGTTTTTATTCAGGTATATTTGTGTCGTGTGGGTGTGGGGTGTAACTTGCATTTGTTCTAATGGTGCGTGTGCACTACTGCTATCACTCAACGTACCATACTTTTGCTGCTTCTGTTGATGTGCGTCGCGACGCTGACGATGTCGACGGGCGAGATCCCCTCGCGGACGTCTGCGAAAGTGGCCGGATGAAGGCCCTGGTACGATGGTGATCCAGATGACAGATGGACGGACCAGCGGGCGTTGCTGGTTTGGCTGTAGACAGGCGTCTTCCCTCTTGGGCGAGCATCGGCGTGACCGCGGCTAACCGCAATGGCCAACACCGAGAGGGGACCCTCCTTTGCGATTAAGGCCTTTGCCCGAGGGTGTGAAACAATTGCGTGCAGCGCCGGATGACGGACAATGATGTTCTCCGAGTTAGGCACGGAATCCTCCTGGATTCGCTGGCCGAACCGTGTGCTGGATGTCAGTTTAATTGTAGCTAAGAAGCGCTAAGAGGTCTTGAACCAGTTGTGAACGTTATGACACAATTCCCGCCCCCAAGGGGGGGGGGGCACTAAACTTCACCAGTAAAATACACTTCAGCACACGGACGCCTGATATTGAAAAAAAGACCAGAGCTGAGAACTACTGGACCTTTTATAAGAATTTCAATTATATTTCCCTCCAATTTCTATCCGAAATCCATTTTTAAAATTTTCGCGCCATCCGTGAAAAGTGCCATACGTTATCGTGGAGATGGAAAACTATCTTTACAGCTCTACGCACCCTTTAGCTTCCCTACTTATAGTTGTGTATTGTAGTATATGAATGTTCAACAAACAACAAATATTATTTACAACAAAAATCTAAATGATGGAACCAACCGTTACAAAATCGTGATTAAGATCCTGACTTCATAAACATAAATCACTTTACTAAAATATCACGATAACGTTTAGATTGTTATGAAAATAGTGATAAAGATCCTGAAATCATGATTATAAATCACATTACTAACAAAACTACCGTGACTAGTATCCTAAAATCATTAGCATAAATCACTCTATTCATGACTAAAATACCACGAAATATAAATTACGAAAATCGTGACCATGATCCTGCAATCATGAACATGAACCACGCTACTCTGACATAAAAATCCGATAGCAAACTCATGAATAAAGTATCACGGTATCTTGCTAATAAATCACAAAAATCGCGAATAAGCTCATGCAAACATGAACATCGTTTAACTATCGGCAGTGTATTATAAAATTATGAACAAAGATCATAACAAAATCTAAACATGTCCAGGGAACAACCACAGTAACTCTACCAAACTTTCGAATGTAACGCCATGAAGAGTTAAAAATATTCAAATTCATTGAATGAAAATTGCAACTGCATTCATTTTCAATATTCAGTGAGGCAGCTGAAAACGTCAAACGAACAAACCGCCCCTTTATTCATGCAGTTTTTCATTCGTCTCCGATTATTACACGAAGAGACCGTGCTGCAACGAATCAAACGCATTAAAGTAGGCCCTGGCACAATGTAAGCGATGATGATTGTTGTTTCATATGCCTTAATGGCATTTGAAAACATTTTCCTAGATACTTAGTGAAATGAATATATTGTACGATATTCAACTGAATGAATGACATTAATATTTGAAGGAATATTTTTTTCTATTCACCGCGAGTCGCATCATGTTCATTTTTAGCCGTCAGAAAAGAGTCAGATTATTTTTAACTCTAACGCCATGTATATATTCGATGCAAACTAGTTTTTTTGGTAACGCACGTAGTTTGATATGCACAGAAAAAAATATTTTGTAATTTTAAGTTTATTTTCATGTACATATTTGGAGCATGAATATAAATGTAAAATTAAGTTCCACCACAAATACACACGACTTGTCGTGCTTTCTTCATCGAATTTTATTATAATTTTACACGTGGATTGAAAATTACAGTTACTTTAAACGGAAAACCAATGCACTTCAATGTATTTTTACTCGAATACTGCTGTAAAATGAATGACATGTAATATTACACGAATGAAAGTGTAAAATTGTATGCTGTTTGATGCTCCAATTAATTTTAACGTAATTTTCAATCAAATTTTTGATTCAATCTTTGTATATATACCTTCGTATTGATTTACATGTCGTTTAAATTTCATTATTTTTTGGTGTGTGTATCAAAGAAGACTTAGAAATTTCATCAGCAATTACTTTTCGCATGGCGTGCAATCTTCAAATAGACATCAATTCACAATCAGCTCCAGGGATTCCCATAGCACTACATTTCACGGACAGCAAATGGAGTTGTCCAGTGGAAACTCAGCGAGGTTGACTCGTCAAAGATTTTCTACACAGATAGATCTAAGATGGATTATTCTTCGAGAATATAAAGTTTCAATTTCAAAGCAAAATTTGGTTTCCGGGTACAAAATCCACTCTCAGTATTTATAGTTGAAGTAACAGTCATTCTCTATTGTTGCCAACTAATACAGAAACTAACGCCATCTGCTTTTGCCATTTGTTCGGATAGTTTAAGAGCTCTCGAGGCTCTTCAAAATAACCGCAGTGCTAAGAAAGTCGTTAATGCCATACTTAGTGTTCGCATGATTGTATGTCAGCTTCATCAATCAGGTTACACCATTTTATTCCCTTCACATTGCCCAATCTACGGTAATAAAGGGCGAACACGAAATTATTGCGACACCGAAAATGTCATGCCAATTTTCTTATAATGTTTAAAATCAAACCAAAATTTTGGGGTAGTTTTATACATATATTTACTTCAAAAATCAAAAGAAAAGTTAATCGATGGAGCCTTGAGTGTAAAATTGAACGCATTTTCGCTTGATGCCCTCCATCAAAGTCTTTACAGTGTCATCCGGTACCAGTTTCTCAGTTTTTTTTCCATTTTCTTAACATGTCCTTCTCGTCTTTGACTGTCTTCTTGCTCTTCCGAAGTTTCCGCTTCATCATTGCCCAGTACTGCTCCACCGGGCGCAGCTCCGGACAGTTTGGCGGATTCATGTCCTTTGGAACAAAATGGACAGGATTGGTCTCATACCACTCCAGGACACTTTTAGAATAGTGACATGATGCAAAATCTGGCCAAAATAGCGGAGCTTCGTAGTGCTGCTGCAAGAACGGCAAAAGGCGCTTCTCGAGGCACTCAGATTTGTAGATCTCGCCATTTACTGTGCCCTTTGTCACGAAAGGCTCACTCCTCAGTCCGCAAGAGCAGATGGCCTGCCAAATGAGATATTGGGAGGCGAACTTTGACATTTTCTTCTTCTTAAATTTGTCGTCCGGTGAAAAACTCCAACCCCGGAATTTGCTTAAAATCGGCTTTTACATACGTTTCGTCGTCCATCACACAGCAGCCATATTTTGTCAGCATCTTCTCATAGAGCTTCCGTGCCCGAGTTTTAGCCGTCGATTGTTGCCGCTCATCGCAGTTTGGGAAGTTCTGTACCTTGTATGTATGTAGTCCAGCTCTCTTCTTTGCATTCTGGACGTAGCTCTGCGACATGCCGATCTTTTTAGCCAAATCACGGCTTGAGACGTTGGGATTTGCTTTAATCATCCGCTTCACCTTTCCCTCCGTCTTTTTGTTCTCCGGTCCCGGTTTTCTTCCAGCTCTGTTGCCGTGGTACAAACGTCAACCGCTCCTGGAACCGACTCAACACTCAGGAGACTGTTTTCCCAACTGCCGGTGCGACCGGTCAGGAAATTCCAGGTGTTTGGAAAGAATTTGTTCTCTCGACTCGCGTTGGTTTACCTTTATTTTCGTTGAATCGAAAAACACGACTTCGATTAATGAGAAAGTGTGCAAAATTTGGTTGGTTTTTACCTAATGGTAAAAAAGTTATGCCCTGTTGAATGTGTCGTAATAATTTAGTGTTCGCCCTTTAAGCAGGCTGATGCTTTTGCAAAGAATGGTGTTTCAAACATTTCAGTAATATATCGACCGATCGAATATGTCGAATATTTTCCAAATTTGAAAGAGTATTTACACAAGAATGGTCAGGGCCGGGGGAACACCTTTTTCTTTGGGTAGTAAGATTCGACGTGATCTCTCTACGTACTGAAGAAATTTCTGCTATGGCGCGTGTAAATGAAAATTCTCTGATAATATCTGGTGGCTATTTAGAAAAACTCTTTATTAACAGGGCTGTATGTCCGACTTCTCAGCGAAAATGTGTTTGTTGAATACAGATACTACAAATGTTCCCTAGCTAAGTACCAATCACTCCATTCTTTTAATTTCGTTGCATTAATTTTACGTTCCCTGCTATAAAACTTTCTTTTCGCGAGTACTGAAGCCCGCATGATAGTGTTGACTAATGGGAAGGTATCTCCGACGACCGACATCCTTTCAGGCTTTGTAGAGGTCGATTTGAATATTTCTTCGATGGCAAAAATAATGCCGATAAGTCTCATTTTCGATACAAATTCTGTCTAATGCAAACGGCCCCTGGATGGTCTACTCTCGGACCAAAGGCAAGCCATTTAAAAGCATCAGTATATCACGTGATCTAACTAAACAACACTCGATCGTGTACGAAAAAGTATTTCGTCTATGTACCCGCCCGGGAAGTAGAGATTGATGGTGTAATTTTCGAGAAGGGCCTTAATTGCGAAATAGGGGGTGGCTCCTTCCTTATCCCTGAGCTTCAGTCAGTGAAAGTTCTGGTATGCAAGCATTTGCGTTCAGCAAAAATCGAGGAGTATATGAAAACTTATTTTCCATCAGGTTCATTTCGAGCCTTTCGCCGGATTTGTTCTTCCAAAATTTATTCATTTGAACGGGGCTCGTCTACTTGTTCCCCCTTTTGTACCACTGGGCATGAACTGCCGTCGTCACAAACAATGAGCCCATTGTAGAAACAAGGCACGGTGTGAAAAATGCGGAGAGGATCAAGAAAACTTTTTCTTCTGTGGAGAGACTCCGAATGATCTGTCGACATGTCCCGCATATTAATTATAGGGGGAAAACTGAAGCATTCTTTTTAGAAACGCTGGGAAGAAATGCTAAAGAAAGCACCGGCCACGACTAACTTCTATGCTTTCTTGTTCACTAAAGAGTGAGATTCTGACAATCCCGTCGAGGGAACATCTTCTGCCTATAAGAGTTCAAAAGAGGAGAATTATTTCCTCCCCTAAGTTTCTTTGTGAAGGCCTGAAAGTGTCTCTGGATAGGAGCTACTATATCAAACCGAAGAAAGGGGCTCCTTGTTTCGGAAAGTCCACATAGGACATCCAAAACTCGAAGTGTCTCTATATTTCAGTCCTATTATTTTCCTAGGTTTTACACATTTGCATTGTGTAAAACCTTGTTTACTTCCGTCGTAGATCTTCCACAATTTTAACATTATTCGCCATGGCCGAGAAAACAATATTAGGGATCGAAACGTGCTACTATTTCTATCGGATAAGCCTTTGCTCGGTGCCAGCTATTGAAGTTGTCGCTTGTTAAATCCGAATCATAGCAAAGATTTATTGATATTGTTTCCATATACATCGCACCTCAGCTGGTTCTAGAAGACTTTAGCTCCAACGGTATGCCATGGGTTTGTCTTCATTCTTATAACCGATCTATCTTACAGCATGATATTCGTGATAATTTCAATATGAGCATCTTGAATACAGTGGGAATGATACGAATGCCTACCAGCGCGGCCAAGCGCGTTAGATTTATCGTTGTTCTCTCTTTCATTTGTGTGCCCATTGATTGAAAGAGCTACGCGTCCACTATATCCGAAACAATCTAATCAAAATGAGAAATTCCTCCGGTGAAAGGGTACAACGTTGTCTGGCCTGTTTCTATACACTGCCTTTAAACGAATACCCGGCGCGAACAACCGTGGACGGTTTCCCACTCTGTTGTGAGCAGAGAGAGCTCCGAATTCTATGCGAAAAGGCCCTATGAGGACTTTTCGAACGTCGCATCGCCCAAATTTTTCCGAATTTACGCGACGTTAGAAACTCAAATGAATAACTTGATGAAAACTTAAAAACGCGGTTATTGGCACCGGTTCATCAACGGATTAACGAGAGATACAATATTTCGTCTGGTAGCTAAACCCTACGTCGTGTACTCGATTCGACCTTTGTTCGGAATACATGGAACTAAGAACCCTTTATCGGCAACAACAGCATTCCACGTAGTTTCCCATTCAAATGATAGACGTTTCGCGATGAAATTATAATAATTGTTCTTCAAACACACAAACTTATCTGGTAGCAAAGATACTCGCGTTAGGCGTTCTCTCCACAAAACTTATCGTTTCATATTTTCCTACGGGCATGTCAACATCGTTACTGTTCCAAGTAGGCGCTTCGATCGATGGAGCATGGAAAGCACTCTTTGTTTTTCTGGAGAAAATATTAAAGATATTCTTTATGTTAAAATCGTTCCCGATTACCTGATACAAATATTAGTTTGAGTTCTTTCGCATTGTTCTATTCATGGCAATGAGAAAAGTGACACTTGGATTAGAATGATATTGAGAAGGCGGACAATTAGAAGGTAATATTTGATCGTGCAGCTTTAACGAATTTTTCAGTACTCTGTCAAGAAAGACGCTCGAAAATTGATAAATTTCATGGGCCAAGGGAAGTTTAGGAATACCAAAGGCATCAACAAACATTGGTTAAAAAGGAAGGATGAAGGTCGTGGCTTTCTTCGAGTGGTATTTCGGGTCATGTCCAATCATTATACGCAGGGCCGTCGAGAGCCGCGTCGGACCCCAAGGCTTGTATTACTGCCGGGCCCTTTTAAATCTAAGCCATCTAGTTCAGCATGAGTTAGTACCTCTTCAGCCATGAGAAACTCGTGAGTCCGTGGTTTCTATTATTCTCCGGTTGGCTCATATTGACACATCCACAGATAGCGTGCCAGACAGGTGAATTTCGACAGCTTCTTATGCCGTGGTATCCAAATCGGGTAAAATTGCCATAATTACGAGTTTTTCAATTTGCGAGCACTCGGGTGTACATAACGATTAACAACGTAATTAAAGGTGCACGGTGCGAATTCGTGTATTCGTATCTCGTTTATGTCATCGCTTATATATACAGAGGTACTGATTTCATGTCGCCACAACCAACGATATATTTCGTTTCGCGACAAACGATTGTAATGGATTGATGGTCTGGAACATAATCAGCACGCTATGTCTAACATGGTGAAACTGTAGGGTGTAAACATTGGTCAGGTTTAGCTCAGTTTGTACTTTTAACAATAGATCTTAAGGGTGTAGTGGGAAAAAATCGACTCCTTTTTATCGGCTTAATTGTTAGTGTTGAACCTCTAGAATAGTCTCCTACCCAAGTAACAAATTTAGTTTTATGGTACACTTGAAGATATCTTCAAAATTAGCTCCATAAAACCGAACATAAAACCAATTACTCTACAACACTGCTTCAAGACAACCATAAACCCCTCTTAAGACGAAAAAGGCCCATTCTTAAGATGGTTCTCAAGAGTATTTTCCAAGATTTTCTTAAAACTTTTAGATCTTATCAATATATTCTTATAGTGGTGTTCAAGAGCTGTTTAAAACTAATATAAGACTACCATAAGTCTTGATAGTTTTATGATATTCTTCAAGAACACTTCTAGTGCGCTATGAAACTGCTTTGTTAGATAGAGAGGTTGGTGTATAGATGAAAAGAATAAGCTTGGGAAAAAATATATCCATCATTTGATGTTCCCTTACCAAAATGGATACAAATAAAAAACGATAATATAAGTGGCCAGCTTTTTAAGCTCATTATTGAGAAAATTTGCATGCGATTGCCAGTTTTCCGATAATATGCAGTATAAAAGTGCGAAAAATTCAACGCGCCGTCAAACAATCTCTAAAACATTGATTTTGATAAAAAATATTAAATCGTTTCGAAAATTCAATAGTATGTGTAATTGTTCATAATTGTCATATTTTGGATTAAACGCGTGCATAAACATTTTTCTAGTTCAGAAATGCATTTCAATCAGTGAGAATCAGTTCAGTATATGAAAAAAAGTTTTTATTTTGATTCTTATGCTAATGGCTACCATTTCGAAGCGGTCAAAATTATCCAGGACGCCATTACTTGTCATTGGATTTAACTGAAACCGTCATAAGATCTTATTAAAACTAATTATTCTTGCTCAAGAGTAATAGGAGTTTTTCAAGATCGTGATAAATTCATTCTTATTTATGATAAACTTGAAGAAGAGCTGTTGGACTTGAATAAAACTAATAGGAATTTTTCAAGACAGAAAGGTTAGATGGAAGATCGCCATAAATCCAGTCTATTTAACATTGAAAATGCCAATGTTGAAATAAAAATGCCTATGATTAATGATTTTGGTAATCACAATTCCGTCTATAAGTTTTTAATTTATTTCAACAACGCATGTTAAATAGAGCTATATGAACAACTAACATCTCGCTATATTAGCAGCACCTACAGATTTGCAAAGTTAAATGATTAATTTATAATTATCGAGTTTGCTGTTTATACATGATTGAGTTACATGTCACGTTTTCTCCGTTGGGATACGTCACATATCCCGTCAGTCGTTACAGTTTGTTTCTTTATTATAGAACGCTCTTATGCAAGAGTATTTTCACTTCGTTTAAAGCTTTAAGGAGGTTTTATGGTAGCATTCATAAGATACGTTATGCTTCAACAAGAATGTCATAAAGCTACCTTTTGGTTTTAAGGAGGTTGGAAAGCGATGTCTTAAGAAGAGGCTCAAGATTCTCTTAAAACTGCTCATAAGACTAATTACTCTTATGAAAAATGTAGTTTTATGGATATTTCTTCAAGAGTTCTTGAAGCACTCTTAAACCCCGCCAAGCACATAAAACTAATTGCCCTTTTCATAAGCAATATTAAAACCAGATTCACTATGTAATGCCTTGATAAAACTACCATAAAACCTAAATAAAACCAATTAGCATTTGGATTGTTACTTGGGTAGTCCTCCTAGTATTTGCTGTAATACACGCATATTTCAATCTACCGGAAACAATTTTCGAAAAACTGACAGCGATAAAAATACAGTGTAAACAATACACTCTAAACTGCTTCTACCCAAATTTTCAAGAAAAAATACCCAATAAGTTATTTTCTACAGCGTTTTTTTCCATGACTCAAATTGACCCTTTAATAGTGTTTTTCTCGAAACGCCTTTTTCAAAATAGCGAACACGATAACACAAAAACTAATCAACGAGTCTACTTGATTTTTTTGTGAGAATGCACAATATGTGTAGCTTGTCAGAAAACTGAATAAAAAAAATTTCTTCCTATTATTTTGAAGAAAAGTGTGCGAATTATGAGATTTTTCGATTTTCATGAAGCCATTTTCCGCAACTCGAGTTTTTTTTCTATTTTTTGGTTCATCAAGTAACTACATGTCTAAGCTTTATAAATCTTATTGAATACCCTGTGCCAGATAATTTTATCAAGAGTTATCGCGTTCGCACTTGACGTGTAAATGGTTGAGCGTCCACTCTTGAAACGCTCGTATGTGTCGCTTTGCGTGACAGAAAATATATTTGTTGTGTGCACAATGATTAAATAAATCTTAACATTACACAAAAGATCCTTTGTTCCTTTCAAAATCGTAAAACAAAATAACTTTCGGTTTGAGCACTTAACACCAGACGCCCCCCTTAAGACACGTCTCGGAAGGTAAACAGGAATACAGTTTGACCACAATAGGCCACTTTCTCCTTGTAATCGTTTTTTATTTTCGAAATAGTGGGTTAGAAAACAATATTTTGCTTCTACTGTACAGACAATGCGACACACTGATTGATTTATTTGCTGGTAGCGGTGGAGCTGTTTTAGGCTTTTGCTGTAAGCATGATGAAAAGGTAGCAGATGCAGCTCGAAATTTTCATTTAAAATTACTAAATCAAAAAGATTTTCAATTTACACAAGTTTATCTCATATTGAATCCAAGAAAACCGTTTCTAATCACAGATTTTATGCACGTTTAACTAATATACAGTGTGATATGTATAACGTAGGAGCCGGTTTTGGTATTGTTACCGATTATCTGGTACGGCTCTCTTAGCCCTCGAGGATTGTTCTCCGAGACCCGGAAGGGGAATCAGTCTAAACCCCAAGCTACTGGTCAGACCAACGGCAGCCGACGGGGCGGGCGCGAAAGGCCTCTTTTGGGTCCTCGAGTCCCAGGGTCGTTAAAGAGGTGGTGGGGAGGCGTTCGGACTTTGTTAATAACGAGATTCGGGGGTTAGTTTTAAACGTTCTATTACTCACTCTCAAACTCCAGATGACGATGACTTTATTGGTTGATTGTTGGGCACGGCGGCGGCCGTGACGGCGTTGAAATGGGTCGATGGCGGCGGAGCGGGATGCGTAGCGGAACGGTTACAGACGGCTGGCGGGTGAGTAGCTTTGGTCCTTGTAGCGATGGCCACTTGTTGCAGACGACGGTTTACCTTCACCGTAGCACGCGGCGGTGCAATGTGAGAGCCTACGCTGGGTGGCGGATGGTTGCTTCGAATCACGACCACGAGGCGAACGGGTTCCTCCAGAGGCACCAATACCGGGTAAGTTGACGACTCCCGGGACACAATCTAGCACGGTCCGCAGACCACCTCGTCCTTGGCGATTAGCAGATGGGAGTTTTGGCGAAATTCGCCACCGGGATCTGCGACGACGGTCTCCTTTACTTGTTAGCCGTTCTGGCACAGGGCACGATTACGGCGAGAAGTCTCTCTGTCCGGTCTTGGCTAAACTTCACAATTACCAGTGAAGTGACCGGGGCATTCAGCCTATCTAGCCGTCCTGAACATGCACTTAGCGCAAAACTTTGACTCGGTTGGTAAAACGATGCGTTCACTTCCACGGTCTGGATACCAGAGAGCTACGTTTCGTTTTCTTGGCTCCAACTAGGCTTTCGATCCTCTCCTTTCAGTCCTGTTCCCCAACCAGCATCCGGTCCACTCGTCTAATTTTCCTCTCATATCATCTCACTCCCCGAAAGCCACCTGTTGGGGTTTTTAATTTTGCTTCCCACTGGTTTGCATCGCCGCGAGCAAATAGGGTTCTAAAACCTCATCCCTACTCCCGCGCATACCAAAGCGTTGAAAATTGCTATTTTGTTTTCTTGCAATAATTTTGGTAAATTGTAACACTTCATGGTTACAGTATGCTGTGAGTATATGTAGGACCCAACAACAATATAGACACTGATCGCAGTAATCAGACGTGAGTACAGGGGGCAACCGAGTACTGCTGCTGAACCAAGGGGTGAGACGCTTGTGGTAGCTTGTGCCGCAATGTGCCACGATGTGCCATGGTGTTCAGTAAAACAAAAGCAATGGTTGCTATGATTATTCAACTACACTTTGTTGACAGTTTTTGAGTTGTCAAAACTGTGCCTCATTGTGCCACACATTGTGGTAACGAGTGAAATGATCGTGTATTACTGTGAATCGTAATCTTATATCGTGTTATCGTAGGTGATACAATGTGTATGGCACATTGTTCTAAGCGACTCACCCCTTGTGCTGAACTGAACTGATTTGATTTCTTTATTTCGCACATTATAATTAGGTTCTCATAGACTTCACACATATGTTTGGTGAGGCCCAAGATCACCGTTCTATCTCAACACAATGCATTTTTGGGGGTAAATTCCTTGTACGTGCTATAAAAATACAAAAAAAAAGCATATTATCCGGTTAATTAAGGTCAGTCTACCTTCTCTTCATGCCCAGAGTAGCAGCTAAAAATCGTTCCGCTATAAATACACGGCAAAAACAACTGCAGTCGAATTGTGTTGTTATTGATTTTTAGAAATGTCCTGTAAGACCAACTACTTGAAAAGTGAAACAATTACTAAACGTGCAGATTGGGCTCAATCCTGGAGAAGCTAACGCGCAGGGCAAGGTATCATATCAAATATTAAGAAGCGCAGTCGTTTGTTTCACGCAAAGACAAGACGTGACAATAGGGGAGGGGGAGCGTTTTTGTTTCAGTTTTACGTCGTAATGGTCCAGCTCCTGATTGGTTGATTCTGACTTTTTGCACCGTACGCAATGTTACTGCAGGGATAGCGAAATTATGTTTGGCAGTGTTGCTATATTGATAGGAAAAGATTGTTTAAGGTATTTATCATGCGTGGTCGATTAACTTTAACAAAAATAAGACAGAAACCACACTATAATCTAAAACTATTCAGAAAATGGCTTTATCAAACCTTACTAAACACCCATGCCATGGAAAAACGGTGCCTTTCATCAATATAGTGGATTCAAGATACAAAATATTGCCGGAATAAAATAAATTAACAAGACACTAATTTCATTAATAAAAATAGCAACACTGTTTGGAAGATTTCGACAGGGTGAAAATATGCGAAAAGAAGAATGCCGAGCGAAAAATAAGAAGCCGATTGTCACGTCTAGTCTTAGGTTTCACGGAACAACATGCAGCACACCAACGAAAACTGTCACGTTAACAACATCATTCTTATATATAGGCAATGGCTCCACAGAGATGCGCTTACATGAATTATTTCCACACACCCCTGGCATAGTGATTAACAGATTTATGTGAAGAGACGGAGAAGTGACTTCCATAACAGCTGAATCTTCGCGTTTTCCCGGGTGTTCCTAACGTTGTTCTTGTGGTGAAAATGCTTCCGTATAAACCAACTCCTTCATACGAAACCATTTTATGCAGATCAACCGAAAAGTGGGATTTATCAGACAACACCGGTTATGCACCCATAGTAATTTCCTATGCCAGAATTCTGCAAAAAGACACTGCACCAAGGAAAACATTGTGTAATTGCAGGTAAAAAAGCTCGCCTACTATAACCGTAAACAGCACACCGTTATCTTATGCCAAACAAAAAACGGCCACAAGCCAATATCTACGGATTTGACAGGAACAAATATTCACTCAACAACAATTGCGCCTAGTGTCTCCAAGCCAACAACCGGCACCACCAGCAAAGAAGCGAACGTAGAAGAGGACGGATGCGTTTGTCTGTGCGTTCGCATTACTTTTTGACGTTCTATTGCTTTCTTCGAAAATACTTTGAATTGGCTTCTCAACGTTTTGTAGTGTATTTCGTCGATTCAAGCAATAAAATTCGTTTTTTAACTTGTACACAATGTAGACAAATGTCAACAATCAAATAAAGTTTTGATTTTTACGCTTTCATCACAATTTAATAAGGTGAGCGATTAGAAAGAAATTACTATTACTATTTTTTGCTCTGCTATGAATACTGGACGTGTTCGCTCATCTTCTGGGTAAAAGCGCGGGCCCCCAACTACGACCTGGGCCCCAGGGCAATTGCCCTGGCTGACCCCCCCCCCCTCTCATCGGGCCTGATTATACGTTGAATGCGCATCACCGGCATATTGGCGTCGTGGAGAGCGTTCTCTGCGCTTGGGGTGACGGATATTGGCCTGATTCTAGTCCGAGATGTGCTCGCTATCCTCCAAACTTATTTTCATCTTCTCTTTTAGTTGACTTTCTAACAGCTACCTGTAAATGTGATCCCAAGAGCTCCCAGCGGATCCAAAGAGACCAGTCGGCGATTCGGTTCATGGTCTCCTCGCTTTCACTGATACGGTCTCTGCTAATGACGGTGGAATCAACAATCTTTTGCCTTCTTTATAGAAAGCCTATTGATTGTCTAGTGATTGTTTCTCCTTGTTTCAATTTTTAATAAAATGATTGTTCATGTTGTCAAAATAAAAAATTGAATAGCTTGTCCTTAAAATATTTTCAACTGCTTCCCATAGTATGAATAAAATTGTATTAATATTTTTTTCTAGCGATCTGAACTCCTTGCTTTAAGATGTAGATGTGTCAAAATGTATTCCCAGGAGTATAAATATAAAAAAATAATTCCAAATTTCAAACAAATCCTTATTATTATCCCATATTCTCAAGAAATTTAAATTGTAGAGCAA
This sequence comes from Topomyia yanbarensis, assembly GCF_030247195.1. Lineage (NCBI taxonomy): Eukaryota > Metazoa > Arthropoda > Insecta > Diptera > Culicidae > Topomyia > Topomyia yanbarensis. The sequence continues at coordinate 30,584,925 of NC_080671.1, read as the reverse complement.
ATAAATATGTATCTGAATAAAAATATAAAATGGTTTTACATCGAGAATTTCAGACGCAATAATTTTGTGCGCAAGACAGATACGTAGGTAATCTCAGGTTTTGATTTGTTCCAAACTTTCGAGTAGGTATTTCCCCCCTTGGTAATTTTTGAGTGGGTAGTACTACCCATACCACCCACGCATTCCGCCGGCCCTGAGAATGGTAAAGATCCTGGAATGAAGGAGAAGTTCCACAAAGTTATTTTTCAGCTAGGAAATAATATTTTGAGGGTATGCAACATTTTTCAAGCCTTGCCTGGTTTTGTATTTGATAAGATCTATAGCTTATACTAGTTCACTTGAGAAGTACAAAACCACGCGCCGTGTAATAGAAGAAAGATAAATATAGTTTAAAAATTTCTTAAATCACGCTACACGTGGGTTACGTGGGATTGTAGCCCTTCTAGTCAATTCAAAACTTTTATTTTAACTATTCTCTGTGTAAATGAAAAGTCTTGTACAGGATTTCCGACTTTTCGATTACGAATTCAATCTGCACAAAATTGTATGCACCGCAAGTCACCACTGACCTTGCCCGGACGATAATCAGTTGATCATATTTTATTTCGTCTATCATTTTCCGTTTCGGCCATTAGACTCGAAGGGAAAAAGTTGCACACCTATGCCCGTAACAACACGAAAAGAGATGTGAAATGAACCGAACTGATTGCTGCTTATGAAATTGGCCGGCTTCGCTTTCGATCTGGTAGCGTCGGATTTTGATCCAAAACCGTTTCCTGAGAACTGAATAAATACAGTCGCGAACTAGCAGCAAGTCATCATTCGCTTTTGATCACCACACCGTTTTAGTCCGGCAGTTGTACACTTTAGGCAACGGATCATCCAGCATGAAGGTAAGTAATCAACCTACTTTTCCAAATCCAAATTGAATCAAATTTCATCACGACATTTCCAGGCGTTCGTAGTGTTGTCCATGGCTTTGACCATTGTCTCCTGCGCGGCAGTCGACGATTCCAGCAAAAAGGAAAAACGTGGTCTCTGGGAGCTAAGCGACGATCACGGTGGCTATGGAAACCACCAATTTGAACCCCAACAGGTAACGAAAACCATTACAAAGAATGTGCCCATCCCATACCCGGTTGAGGTTGAGAAGCACGTCCCGTTTCCGGTGAAGGTTCCTTATCCGGTCCAAATCGAAAAGAAGGTTCCAGTGTATGTGGAAAAGCAAGTACCAGTTTATGTCGAAAAAAAGGTTCCCGTTCACGTCGATCGTCCAGTTCCGTACCCAGTTGAGGTTAAAGTTCCCGTGATCCAGAAGGAATACGTCGAAGTGCCGAAACCGTACGCAGTTCATGTCGAGAAGCCTGTCCCAGTGTACATCAACAAACCGGTGTACGTCGAAAAACCGGTGCCAGTGACTTTGCACATCAAGGAGCACAAAAAAAAATTCTTCGGTCTATTTTAGTTGATTAACCAAATTAGGGCACTTAATAAATACGCTTACCCCAAAAATAAGATAATATTTGATGTTTTCTTCAACTAAAAACTTCAATTTTCTTCATTTAAATGACATTTTAATTATGAGTAGCGTCTATCTTGGGAGTAGTCTAATTAAAAGATTTCCACTAACAACTGGGAAACCTTCGGCTTCCGTAACATGACAGCCTCACCGCACTAACCTAATTAACATGCAAATGGATTGTTCCTACTGGAGGCGCAAAAGCCAACAGCCACCGGGGGATCGGATTTCTCGCTGTCGACCAGCGGCTCTGAGCGGCCAAACTGGCGATTCATTGGAAAGTAATTTTCAACCTGACTGAATCAGAAAGTAGCTTCACTCCTCGTTGAAGCGTAGGGAGGGGTCGGAAAAGCTAACGCAAGGGAAAAAGTACGATAATGAGGCTAGAGAGTAATTATGTCTTAAATAAATTATCTGGCAGAAGGGAGCGAACTTCCGGAAAGTGCGAACAAGGCGACGATTTTCCCTCCGAGGGAGCCGTGACAGATATGAACCCAACAAAAGACGTCAAGGGCCGGGTGTTTCATCGGAGTTTCGAAGGGCATTCTCCTACCATCAGCGTAACCAAAGGAATTTCGGCAACCGGGGTGCCTACTTCATCAAAAAGTGATTTCAATTCTGTCATCAGCAGAGCACTTCCGCTGGCTGCTCTCTCAGCATGTTTGTTTTGTAATCGAGAACGATATAAATTTTATTGCTGTACTGTTTGAAGATTGCAGCCCATGGTGAAGCCTCCGTTCGGTGCGATTACTATTTTGTGCGGTATGATAGGGGGTGCTTCTTAGGGATGCTTCGCATTGCAAGAAAGCTGGGAAATATTTTACTGGCCTGAATTGATAATTTCGTATTCTGTATTATTGGAATTCCAGGATTGCATACCATTGCAGTTTCATCTGGGTAATTTGTCCTTAAAATCTCCTACTTTTGTATATAATAGCCCACATCTCAGATCTGCGCTCAATACCAACATTTCTTATGCAATAATATTAAATAACGGAATTATTTAGTGTTCTAGAATATTCTGCTACCAGTAGCGCAAAAATTTCTGCTACACTTTAATAAATGTGCAATGAAACACTTATACAAATTTAAACTACAAAATTCAAATATAAAATCGTTATTTGTTTATTACACATATGGAAAGAATGTTGGAGGATAAGTGACGGTTAGCTTAGAAACATGTACTGGATCAGCGCAGCCGTTTTGTGCAATGTGCTGTAAGTTGAAGGATGATACACGGATACGAAATTGATCCCGAAATCGTGAATAAAAGACCATGATTTCCGGAACAATCATGTTTTTACGTTACGAAAACAAGACCATGAACAAAAATAATAAGTTTTAAAATTATGTTAAATTTCACTTCGGTAGTGCCCGTATAACGCCTTTATAAGTGGAGATATTTGTTTTTGTTGTGTGAGCTCCTGCCTCGACTTCCGCTATGTTTCTACCAAATCGATTTTCTGTACGTGAACCAGTTCACAACCTTATGAATATTATTCATAAAACCAAAGGTTGACTTGTGATTTTATTCGTTTATTTAGGAGCATTATTCAGAGAACGATTATACAGCATGACCTGATATATGATTGATTACATCTTGAACATGATTTAGTTTTCGTGATTGTGAATTAGTTCACAAAATCAAAATATAATTTCTTGTGAACTATTTCACGAAACTCGGAATATTTTCTATTAAATTTTTCAATAAATTCCTAAATATTAGTGACGAGTCAATACTCGTGCTCGCGAAACTGTTCATAAAACCACAAAATATAATTCAAGTATTCGTCAACTGATTCATGATTCCTAATATTATTTACAACTCACCATTCGTGCTCGTGAAATTATTCACAAAATCATGAAATAATAAGCATCGAAACCTGAATTGGTTCATGATTCCTAGTAATAGTCACGCCTAACCATTCATGCTCGTGAATTAGTTCGCAAAATCATAAAACATTATTCATGTATTCGTGATCTGGTTCATGATTTCTAGTATGTATAATATTCACGATTAACCATTCGTGCTCGTGAAATAGTTGGCATGGCACAGAGGAGTAAATTAAGAAGGCTTGTAGAATCAAATTGTGTATTTATAATCCTAGTAAATTACCTTAATATTCACCAAGCACCATAGACATATTAACTAAAGGAATGAAAATTTTCAAGTTCACCTAAAATTGAAAAAGTTGATTTTCCGGTAGTTTCCGGTTGAATGAAGTATATCTTATGAAAGATTACTTCTTCCTTGTTATAATAGTGAAATAAAATGTACTGAATATTTCCGATTTCGCATTTTAAAACAATTTTGAAAATATTGGGCAATTTTTATCAAATTGTTTATTTTTCATCATAGGGCAGAACTTTTACCATAGTTACAAGAAATCATATTTGATGAAGGAATATTCAGAAAGGTGTGTTGCGAGTAATTTTACAAAATAGATGGAATATTTAAGGTCACTAATCATTTCTGGCCTGCAGAAAAAAAATCATGGACATTAGCGAATGATTTCAAGCATGATTGGAAGGCAACCAGTTATAAGCAAGAAGACCTCAGGTTTTTTTAAGCGGGGGATACAGGCCGCGTAAATGAAAATTGCGTAAATTTCAAAATCCGCGTAAATGAAAACCGTGTAAATTTAAGAATCCGCGTTAATGGGAACCTCGTTAATGGATACCGCGTAAATTGAAAATCCGCGTAAATGAAAACCGCGTAAATTTGAAAATCGCCTAAATTTCAAAATCCGTGTAAAATACCGCGAGTGTATTTTCATGACATGCAAAACCGTTTACAAAATGATTATGAACTATTTATCGTTTCTCAAAAGAACTTATGCCGATAACGGGCTTCTGGGAATGCTGCTGCTTCGTGTTGGATCAAGAAAATCACAAAAAGTCTATTCATGGTGCTAAAAATCCGCAAATTAACACAGGAATACAAACTAACACAAGAACGCAACTAAACACTAGAACATATCGAAAATTTCTAACTTCACAGCCTTAGTATTTTTGTAGAAGCTAATCTAAAGTGACGAGACGGCCCGGACTAGGAAGGATAATCCCGGATTTCAAGATCTTGCCCAGCATGGTAAATCGTCCCGAAAAGTGTCCCGTAGTTATCAAAATGCAGATTTTATTTCAAAATAATCATATTGTACAAAACACTCATAAAAATTTTGTTACGCGCTGCTTAATCTCCGAACTACGTGGGGAATGTGAGATTGGAGCCAATTTATACGGATTGTCATGGTGCCTTTTTTGGATTCTAATATGAACCAGTTCATGAATCCTTACGAAAATCAGCAAATCAGTCACTCTTCTATGGATACGCTGTTCTGAGTAAAAAATGTGATAGTAATTAAAAAATAGCATATCACCAAAAGGCGAAGAGAAATTACGAATATCATGATAAAACTTCTCATCTCATGAACATGGATCACATTATTCCACGTGTCGATTTCGAAAGTGAGGTACACAATAAAATATAACGCAAACGTGCACATACATCATGAAAATCGGGAAATCATAAACATAAATAAAACTACTCGTGTTTAAAATATCGAAAACCGTGACTAAAATCCTGAAATCGTGAACCCTAATTCTAACTAAAATGTAAAGATAATGGAATATCAATTACGCAAATCGTGAATTAGATACAGAGATCATGAATACAAATCACTGTAGTAGTGACTAAAATATCACGATATTTTACGAAAATGAGCTCCTGCAATCATGAACATTGTTTCAGTGTCGGCTCATTTAGTTGATATAGTTTGTACAATCCAGTATATCTCCGAATCATGAACAAGAATCATACGAAAAACTAAATGTCCAGGGAACAACCACTGTAACCCAATCAAACATTCGAATGTAACATCATGTATATTTCTGGCGCAAACTAGTTGTTTAAAACACAAACAGTTCCATGAATATGAGGTTTATTATTTATGGTTTCAGGAGCTTCGTTATGATGTTCAGTTTCATTCAGTTCACGAAATCGTGATTTTTTGTTCATGAATTTATTAACAGATTTTTGTTTCGTGTGCTATGTATGTACAATTGTATATACCGTAATCCGGGGTGACATTGATCACTTTTCGAAGTAATCGTTACATATTTTTAGACGCAACACATTTTTTCAAGTTTAATATTTTTAAACCATGTACTGATGTATGGAGAACAATATTGGATGGTTTTACCTAAAATTGTCCGCTTACAGCTATTTTTTCAAAAATAATTTCAAGTTGAAGTCTGTTTTCCTGTTCCGGGGTGACTTTGATAACCTGCATGTTCACCCACATAAAGTTATTGATGTCAATGTTTTTCATGCAAATGTTTGTATAAACTAATTCTGGAAAGATACTCATTGTTAAATAGATGTTAATTGGTATTATACAAAGTATTTTAATGTACTATAAAATTCGAGTAACAAAAATTCGTATAATTTGGGTCCAACTAGAATAAAAGATTCTGAAAACCTTTAAAAGCATAGCATAGCATAGCATATACGATTGCACAAATCGTGGGTGGCTGTACAATGATCAGCTAATAGTTACCAAGATATCCACCATATCGTGTCGCAAGAAAAAAACATTTGGGATTAACGCTTTTTCTTCAAAGTGGAACAAGCATCACAGTGTACACCTGGCCACGTCCTTACAATCGTCGAGGAAGGGAAGGAATGTTAGTTCAACATCTACTTGCGAAAGTGCAGGGAACCCATACTACTTTCATAGATGTTTCAGGAATAGGAGTTTGTGTTAGTAGGGCAGGTTATTTATGAGGAGCTTATTCAACAACATTTCAGTGCAAAATGTATGTAACTTACCTTGTTTAGCCCGTATTTACAGTAAGAAAATTTTTGGGATAAAATATATAAATATCGAAAAAATAACATTAAACAATTTCACCTGCTCTCAATTAATTAGGGTGCAAGAATTCTCCTCAATCATCAATGAAATCGTTGCATCAACTAGTCAATTATAGATGGCGCTACGCTGAACGAGCGGGTGTATTTTTGGTGGCTAGATTCACACGCATGCATAGCAAGATTATCAGAATGTAACGATAAAATCACTACATAAAATCTCTCTATTTTCACGCTATTCACACCTATTAACAAGTAATTCTATAGAAGAAATGACTATGTGGATGATTGACTTCGATTTTCCGTCAAACACATTACATACTACTGGAAAACTTTGGAAAATATTGCACGAACAGAAAGACACGTCCGAGCGATTCGGCAGTGCTGCCACTTTTTCAAAAGATTCTGAAAACCTTTAAAACTGCTAAAATTGTTTTGTTTCCGTGTTTTATCAATGTACAAAAAGTTTCATCCATTTTAACACGTTGGAATATTGAACAATAAAAAAAATATTGTGAATTTTAGCTTAAAATAATTTGAAATAATTGCCAACTAGTTTCACAAAAAATGTATTAAAAATAAACAAACTATTAAAACTAAATTTAGCATATCCCGATCTAAAGTAAAATAAAAACTCGCTTGTAATTAATTACTCTTGCTCAAATCTGAGATTTATTTGTTTTATAAAAAACTAGCTAATACCCATCGCGCGTTGCTGCGACTTTGAACGAAATAGGAGGAAAATACAATTTGTTCTGTAGTGCCATCTGGTGGTAAGATAATCCCCAACCAATAGCACACAAACACGCTCCATAACAAATGCCTACTGTATGTAAATTTTTACGGAAATCGGTTAAGCCGTTTCAGAGTCTATAAATCATATACATACAAACTTTGACTTTTATATATATTGATAGATAGACACTTTACGAAGCTTCGTAAAATCAGGTAAAGTCAATTTTGGTTTTTTTAAGTTTTTGTACCCAAAAACCGAACAATATACTCAAAAACTATAACAAATCAGTATTTTATAAGTTTAGAGTAAAAATTATTTCAAATTAAAATGATTCGGTAGACTATTCTGGTTTAATAAGCGATCTACGAAAAAAGTTTCGAGTGATCAAAGTCACCCCGCTGATCAAAGTCACCCCGGTTTACGGTACTGCTGTTGGTGGTTTCTATTTGTCCTAAGGCTAAATATCTACAACAAAGTATTATGCGTGTGTTTTCTGTGTGTTTATGATAACATGGCAATTAATTGCTTATTGTCTGTACACTTCGATTTTTGGGAAAGGACAATATATATCGATGTGGTGTTAGACTATGAGAAAGGGTCATTTTTTGTCTACTGGGGTAAACAAACGTGGTCATTTTCCTATTGAAAAGAGTGCAAAGGATATAGAATTATTATATCATAAATTACTTGAAGAACCAAATGCTAGTAGGTTAAAAGTGTTCCACGTGAGTAAAGCCATGTCAAGTGATCCACGAAAACTTCACAAAATCACAGATTTTCTTGCTTTTTTTATTTCGATTATAGAGGTTTAAACCTTCAGGTCATTCGCCTCTTCGGGTTAAAAATTTTTTTAAGAAAAATCTCTAACCCTATGTGCGAGGTTGGGATTTGAAACCTGGTGAGCTGCGTACAAGGCAATCGATTTACTAACTACCATTTCATTTTCATGCATTATATTTTTTATATAGGGGGCAGCACAATCAAATTGTAAATTTTGTATCTTAAAAACTATTTCAGATAATAGAAATAAATTTAGGAATGCTTGTAGACTGTGTTTACCATCTCATAAAAATAAATTTACCATACAAATAACAGGATCTTGCATTAATTTTAAAAATAACATTTGCATTTTTTTTGTGCTCTTCACCTTATAAAAGTATGCAAAATTACGCGGTAAAGTTCCTTCAATATTATACGTTGACAAGATTTAATTTTTGTATCAATCCAGAGAAATTGAGTTTTTTGCAACGGTCACGCACGGCCCGCTTTGATGTTGTCCGTGAGAATATCTATATTGACCATGCCGCATGCGAAATCGAGCAACAAACTTTTTAGAACCGTACTGACAAAGCCTATAGCTATTTACCACATTGGGTTAGGAGTTTTAGTTGTCCCTGTACATAGCGCTATGGACTCACAAGGGCGTTTTTTCGGTACAAAAATTAATAACTCCCAAACAGATCATTTTAGAGAAATTATGTCTGAGAGAATATTTGTGGAAAACAAATTAGCTTTCTTTTAAAGCAAAATGTAACTAGGGTGGTCCTCTCGAACATTCTTTTCGAAAAAATAGTTTTTGAACTAAATGCTATAGGAAGATACTTACTTCAGCAAAGTTGTAGGAAAATGTTTTTCAAGTAACATTTTCAAAGGCATTGAAGTTATAGCGCTATCAGTTTTCATGTTATAATTATTTTTCTTCATTAACTTGGGGTGTTTCTCAAAAAGTCAGTTTTTTAATTATAACTTTTTAATTAGTCTTCATACTCTCTATGAAACAATTTTAGTACTTTTCATTGTGCATGAAGAATGTGAATTGATATCATTTTTTTATCGAGTTACAGTCATTTTTTAAAATAAAAATAATACTTTTCAATGACTTATAACTCAGAAGGTTGCAAAAAGTAGCAGCTATATTTGTGCTGTTTTAAGGGTCTGGTCATCACCATTTAGTACCTGCTTTACCAAATCAAAAAATCGAGTTTTAAATGATTTTTTGAGCTTTTCAAATGTATGTACACAAACTTAGAAAACGTTAGGCTCATGCAGATATTTATTTTACTATTCTACATAACAATTTTATTATCATCGTCATCCTCATAATTATTATATGTAATCAAAATCATCAACATCATCAGCATCGTCGTCGCTATCGTTGTCTGCATCGTGTTTCTTTTCCTAAAGATTAAGTGCTAACTCATTTAATACTGAACTGAATTTTGAATCTTTTTTGAATCTGCCTATAAAAGTATAAGAGTCCCATATGGATTTTTGTCGAAAATCAATTATCTGTTGGATTGTGTTCTGTATCACCACTGAATCACAATGCACAATTAAGAATATCAGGTTTGTTTAGAAAATAAAAAAAATACCAAAACATGGTTGTCCCATCCATAGGGCTCAATGAAAATGTAAATCTTGAGCAGCGCTTTTCTCGGCTTGCTTTTTTTCAATATGGGACTCTTATGCTTTTATGGCCAGTGTTAACGGCTTCTCAAAATATTTCGAGTATTTATCAAGCACTTTCGTCTCAATTCGACGACCGTCTTTCCAAAATTTATCGAAACATTTACATGTTTTGATTGCCACAGCTTTTGCATACTGAGCGCAGTTTTTTTTTCATTTTGTCCCACATCAAATGATCTAATTATTTCCTCAAACACAACTCTTACTTTATTTCTATTTTCATCTTTGGTCACTTTCCAGAGATCGAACAATTTACTTTTATCCATTTAGTACCGTTGGATACTAATAATACAAAGCACTACACGCGTTCATCAAAGCAGTCGTTGGCTACTGCGATTCGATTCATCAATAGGATTGATATCAATTAAACTGTCACGAATCGTGGTGTTGTTGGTAGTATTTGGCATTGAAGGACAAAATAGGAAAAGTTGATTTTGAGATATTTTATAGTATTTTGATGCACTTTTGAAAAAGTGAAAATTTAGCTGCTACTTTTTGCAACTTTCTGAGTTATAAGTCATTGAAAACTGTCATTTTTATTTCAAAAAAATGACCGTAACTCGATAACGAAAAATGATATCGATTCACATTATTTGGTAGAAATATGCGCAATAAAAAGTACTAAAATTGCTTCATAGAGAGTATGAAGATAGACTAACTATTTAAAAAGTTATAGTTAAAAAACCCCAATTTTTGGACTCACATCCGGCAGAAAAGTCTTTGTTTGAACGCAAGTTTGCAAACTACGCCAATGGTTGGCATGTTCGGATGTAGCCCAAAAGCGAATCTTGTGCTTTATCCAACTTATCGAAAGCGGTAAAACTGAGCTATATTCCTCCCTAAGGAGGAAAAATTGAGTAAACACCAATCTAAAAGTAAAAGGAGTCTTTTACAATAAATTCCCTGTTGAAGTGCCGATTGTACGACACAAAGAATCGCGAAGATTTCTGCGTGGAATACGGTGTGAGCTGTCCAATTGAATTTTGAGTCAAGAATTACCCCAACGTACTTAACTTGATCTCCGACAATAATTTCAGAGTCAAAGAACTGTAACAACTGGAGCTCGTCCGGTTGTAATATTTCGTTGCGTGAAAAGAACCATTGATGTTTTATTTGGATCAACGGATAGTCCGACATGAAGACACCATTGCTTCACAACACATTAGGCTTGTTGCATCATATCAAAAAGCTTGTTAATGCAAATGCCGGTTATCATTATATGATAATCATCGGCGAAACCGTACGTTTAAAAACCCAAGTTTCCTCAACAAGTCATCGGTAACAAGGTTCAATAGAAGTGGTGATAGCACACCACCTCGGGGACATCCGTAGACACTCAGTTTCCTTATCTCTACTTGTTTTAACGATGAACACTAGAGTGACCCCTATTGGTCCACCCCTGAGTCGATTGCTAGTCCCATTAGGAGTGCGTGCACCAAATTTGAAGCAAATCGTACAAGTCTAGTTACCGAACCAACGTATCTGAAGGTTGTATGGGATTTTTCGACAGTTTGCTTGGAGAAAACCGACCTACTAGAAAGATAATTTAATTGTCTACAACTTCTCTGAAGCCTGCTAGTCAATCCGGCTTTGTTAGAAGAAGTTATTAAACTTTTAGCGAAATGATGTCTGGGTCAGTTTTGCATAGGGCCTAGCAGTGCAGGGTTGTATATCAGTACTCGATTCCCACGAACTACACATTTTTGTGAAATAATGGATCGGTTTTGCTCAACAGCGTGTTCAGAAGAATTATAGTAAATAATATAAGTCATGTTTTGGTTTGGACATTTTTGTTCCAGATGTTACCGTATAGACGTACTTTTCAACGGAGGGGAATAGAAATTAGGTGTCTTCTACAAAGTTGTAGAACAGACATTTTGCAGTAATTCTTGCGAACATTGTGATGTCTTATCTCTCTTCTATCAAAAGTTAGTGCTGGCGCTCTCTATGTGGTCAGAGCTGGAATTAAAATTTTCAACCAAAACGTAACTTGTATTATGTACTACAATAGCTCTGAACATACTATTCAGCTAATTCTAAGCATTATTTTACAAAACAGTATAGTTCGTTGGAATCGAGTACTGATACACAACCTAGGCCCTATTTAAAATTGACTCAGACATCATTTCTCTAAAAGTTTAATAACTTCTTTTAACAAAACCGGATTGACTAGCAGTCTTCGGCATAGTTGTAGACAATAAAATTATCTATCCAAATTGCACTTACAGTGATAAGACGATGAATACAGTGCCACATATAGGTGAAAATGCGAAATAATGGGATTTATCCATGTAAATTGTCGAAAAATGCCATACAAATTTTAGGCACGTTGGTTCGGTAGCTAGACTTGTCCGATTTGTTTCAAATTCGGTGCAACTACTTCTGGTGGGACTAGGAGAGTCGATTCCTAGAGGTGGGCCGAATGAATTTACAAAAATTCATTATTTTTCTGGGCAGTCTAATGAGCACATATGTCGGTTGCTAAGCATAGCGTGTATTCAGTTCGTGATATATGAACGTACTCCATGGCCTTATACTGCTTCCAAAATGGATTCAAATGTTGTCAAAATCACCTTCAATATCGAGAAAAAATCCCAACATACTTTTGCGAGAAAGCTTTTTCAATGTTGTAGACCGCCTTGGGTAATAGGATGGTGGTAGACTTCCATCATTGATATGATTCATAGCAAGCAGCAGGTGGTCGCCCAAACTAACATCCCGAATGTATCCTATTGCAATACTACAAGTAAGAATTTTTTTCAAAGTATCCTCGAAGTGTTAATATCCTCTTTGAAGTGTAACTGAAGTGATTCAATCGTTTCCCGAAGACATACGGAGCAAAACTTTCAATCGTCCATTTGATTGATACAGTTCTCACAATTTTACGAGCAAATGCCCAAGAATGTGAACTACCCGAAAAGAACTCAGGGGCAGTCGTCGGTGATGGTTCCATACATCCTGGAAAGTTTGTGTAAAAGAACAGGGGAGACTGAACTGAAACATGGACATCATGGGATTCAAGGGGTTAATGATATGACTGCTTTAGAAATTTTAATAGTCTTGAAAAAGATTGAATTCTCGAAAGCATTATTTGAACATTGTCTACTTTCCCCTTTAGAAACAAATTTCTAGCATCCCTACGAACTAAAAACAAATAAAGATTCCCCTTCAATTTGATAGGAATTTGATTTCGACCACGATCTGCACGCCAATGTTTGAGTAGGCATACCGGAGAGCAATGATGGTTCACCGAATTGTGCGAAACACGCATACCTTTCTCCGGTCCGCTAAAAGGAAGCAACATTTTGTGCGGATGGGAGGGTGGTTGTAAAATCAACATTGCTTCGCTCTGATTTGAAAGTTACCTCCATACAGTTTTTTCCTTCCCCGCACGTATGCCGCAAGTATGAGAACTCGGCAACTCGTAGTAAAAAGGGACAACATTTTTGATTGAAAAGTTTTCACAGAAGCTCGAAAAACTCTTCAAACCAGAGTTGAATTAAGGATTTTTAATTTTCGATTCGTGGATGAACAAATTAGTTTCAACCCAACTCTGCACCAGAACAAATCGTGATTAACCTTTTGACGTACTTACGGGGTGGCACACCAACCCAAAACGGAACCCAGTTCGGAAGCTGATTCCGTGACTGACATGGATTGATTGTGGCATCAATTCGACCCGGTCCGACTTTTCTTCTGGTTTACCTTTCCAACAACAGCAACAACAACAGCAAGCAAACATTATAGGTAGGTCACGGCGTTTGCTGCCCCTTCCGGAAATGGGTCAGTGATTATTCACGCGTAGGCGTCCTGATTAGCATCATAATGCTATTATATTTGAAAAAAAGTTTCCCTTTTGTATTAGGAATTGGGAAATATGATGAAGGTCTTCTACCCGGGAAAGGGTTGAGTGTAATTAATTATTTGTCGCTGCTTGGTTAAGTGTTTTCTTTGTCGTTTTTTTTCGTGAGGGTGAGAAAACATTTCGTTTCAATAACGAAAGTAAAGTTTCACCTGAAATATTTTTGTTTGGTGAAATATTGGAGAAGTTCGTTGTGGTTTTAAATGCAAATAGACCTTTTCATTGTTGAATGTTTTAAATCTTGTTGTTGTGATGGTTTAATGTTCTAGCTCCCACGAATATACTCGGAATGGATGTAGAAAAGCCAACAATTAACAGCTCTATATTAGAAATAAAAAAAGTTTGAAGAAATTTGTGCTAAACTTTGGATATACAGACAGCTAGGAAGATATTTAAATTTAATTATTCGCATTTATTCAGTTCAACAATCATATCTGCACATTCATAAATTAAAACAGACCCCAATGTTTCTTATGTTCTTTGATTTGCACGGTCACTGGAACATGCTTCTCGACATACACCGGCTTGTTGATGTACACTGGGACGGGCTTCTCAACATGAACTGCGTACGGTTTTGGCACTTCAACGTATTCCTTCTGGACGACTGGAACCTTAACTTCAACTGGATACGGAACTGGACGGTCAACGTGAACCGGGACCTTCTTCTCAACGTATACTGGCACATTTTTCTCCACATAAACGGGGACCTTCTTTTCGACATGAACTGGGTATGGAACCTTCACCGGAACGGGAACGTGTTTCTCAACCTCAACCGGATATGGGATATGGACGTTTTTGGTGATGGTCTTGGTTACGGTGGTTTTGTGGTCGTAGTGATTGTGGTGATCGTGTCCAAAATCATCGTGATCGTTACTCAGCTCCCAGAGGCCACGTTTTTCTTTTTTGCTGGAATCGTCAACTGCAGCACAGGAGGCAATGGCCAGAGCCATGGACAGTATTACGAACGCCTGCGAGAGAAGTTTGGGAGAATGCAATTATATGATATTTTTGCTGATCGAACGGTTACGCTTCGTTACCTTCATGTTGGATGCTACCGTCTGATTGAACTGCACACTTAACCGGTGAGATGACCGCAAGCGAATGATAGATTTTCGCTGCACTGCCAATGGCTTTTATACAGTTTAATGTGTCTTCTTCAGATAAAAGAATCAAGTATCGTGTCAAGCCGATGAATTACGTAATTTATAATTTTCTTTTGTTTCTACCAATTTTGGGTTTACCAATTCAGTTGAATCAAGGTGAAGGTCGTCAGTGCCATTGGGCACCTGACTATACGATTCGATTGCTGCCCAAACTTTTGTATCAATATAATTGATTTGCTTTTTAATTTTTTTAACCGTTGTGGAAGCCAACCCCAGTTATATTTACATACGGTGGTTATCATAATCTACAGTTGCAGCATAAATCCTAAGAAATTTTATCTTGGTGGATCAGCATTTTGGGAAAGTTTTTCCGGTTGCTTTAACTATACCATTTATTCTCCTATGCAGGCATTGTAATTCTCTCTCACTCACGCGAGAAGAAGCTTATCCGATGTCCAACTTTTCCGAGATAAGATGAGTCGCAAAATTCTCCGTCTCCACAAATACCGTGAGAATGATTTTCCGGATAAAATTTATTTGACTTTTTCCTTCTCACCGGAGAAGGTGATAAAATTTTAATTTCGTGGAAATCAATAAAAACTTCAAAAAATACACTTAATTACAAAGAAAAGCGGCAAAGAAATATGATAGACTTGTTTTTTCGTGTTTTGGAATAACGACAGGAAAGCAGCGAGCGCAAAAAGGATACCGTGATAAACTCATTCACTCATTCTCCGGTTGTTTTATTTATCCGGAGAATTAACATGTTGTATTTATCCGGAGAAGTTGTGTGAGTGCCAATAACTTTTCGTGTGAAAATGTGAGTTTTTATTGTCGCAGTAGCAAACTATCCGGGCGCATTTACTCATATGAGCGATAAATGCAATGCCTGCTCCTATGTAACCAGTCGATTTCAGAGACAGCAGCCTCATTTTCTGGGAAATTGTAATGGAGCCTGGCATTTTTTTTAGACATTAAATTCGACATAGATGCTGAGTCCAACAGCGTTCTGGCTTGAAACTCTTTGCCTTGATCGTCGACTTGAGCAGTAACGGTCTCTAGCACTTCTGTTGAGAAATGCAACAGGGGTGGAATACTGACTTCAACCTTTATAGGGCCAGGTTGCGCCGTCGGAGATGTGAATAGAGGAGAAGGTTCTTGGGTTTGTGCTGTTGTGGATGGGCTGGAGGTGCTATTCTGGGTTGACTAGCTTACATGCAGTAGCGTCACACGTACGACATATTTAATAATTTTTTCATGCATTTACCTCAACTATTCTTCAATCAAGTTTTATCAAATGTACCTTGTTAAACGTTGGAGATCTCTTTGAAAACAAAATGTAAGTAGGCACATTATCGGAAAAATTCGAAAACATTACTTTTTGCCTTTCTCATATAGAAAGGTTATGCAATAGGTCGGAATTTCGACTTTATAACAGAGGCCCGTAGGGCCAAATCTCACATATTAATCGACTCAGTTCGTCGAGATCGGAAAAAGTCTGTATGTGTGTATGTGTGTGTCAAACAATCTCACCGATTTTTCTCAGAGATGGCTGAACCGATTTGCACAAACTTAGTCTCAAGTGAAAGGTACAATCCATAGGTCGCTTTTGAATTTTTTTTTATTAATCGGACTTCTGGTTCCGGAGTTACGGACTGAAGAGTACGATCACACTGCTAACTCCCATATAAACTGGTATCACCATGATGTCAAAATGATGCAATACATATTAAATAAATATGTATTGCATCATAATTATTTTATATGTATAAATATCAATCAATCAATCGTTTGATATTTATACAAGACGGCGAAAATTTGTTTTAATGATTTTCTATAATTTATTCAGTTTATTTGAGGTTTTATTCGTGCAGGACTAGAAACTTTTGTGTGCCTACTTCGCATGAGTTCTGCAAAGTAATAAATGATCCAACAGAAATGTCTCATCTCACTGCTAGGTGGATTAAGTTAGTTTTTAAAAATTAAGAAGCAATTTTTAGACTATCTTAACGATAAGGACAATTTCTAGACTATCTTGACTAGGAGTAAAGTTCTATGTACATGGGGATTATTCATCAAGACTAAAAAGGGGAGGGGCGGTGGGTAACTAAATATAATACTATAAATACACCTTAGCTTTAATTTTTAGGGGAATAAAAATGTAATTCAGAATTAATCGATGGCAATAAGGGGAAACAGAATCAAGCTCACTTTTTCTAACAACGGTCTATTTACTTGAGTGAGACATTTTTCTGGGAATCTAATTTCAGCATCGTAGTAACAGCAATATACAGGGAAGAGTGGGTGGACAACGAAGACAGAGAAGGGACGAAATTTACTTGCGGTTTAAAACAGATAGATCGTCGACGGTACGACATGCACGCAGCGGAAATGCCAAGACAGCACGCAACGGGATGTCGGGCGGTCCTCGTCGTATCCGTGGGGAATAGGGTGGGACAAAAATTAGATTCCTGCTCCGAGAAACTTTTTAGGTTCCATTTAGGTCCTAGAACAGCTGGGTAAATTCTTAGCACGATCAGTGAAACTATATTTTTGCGCCCACCGTTTAAAGTTTATATGGAATTTTGTATGGAAAAATTAACTTTCGCAAAATAATTCCTCCAGGAGTCGCCCATTGCTTCCTAAAAATAAATCGTTATGTGATTTTTATGGGAAATTTAACAGAGAAACAAAGTCTCGAAGACTACAAAACGATCCGACGCTTGAGTAAAACGTTATTAAGTAGAAACCGATTGATGTTCTGACGATTGATAAAATATTCATTTTTTTCTAGCACCACTGCTGTTGGTTCTCCAATTATACGCAATTTTGTTTTGATCTTCTCTTAATGTGTCTAAATCAATTATCTGTACTGATTGGCCATTTCACAAGATTTTTAAGGGGTTAAATTGAAGCTTCTTTTGTAATAAACAGAGAAAGTTAAAAACTTTGGATATAATTTGACCGTCAGCAGCAGTGATGCCATGAAAAGTGAAATTTTCATCAATCTTCAGGGCAGCATAACTTATTCCACGAGCATCAGATCGTTTCGCAGGCTTCTAGACTTTCTTTTCTTGATAAATTTCCTATATAAATCGGACATCTGTAAATTTTTTGGAAGTAATGGGCGACTCTTGGAAAAAATATTTTGCAAAAGATGATTTCCCCATACGAAATCCCATGTAAACTTTAAAGCGCGGGCGCAAAAATATAGTTTCACCGATCGAGCTTTAAATTTACAGGGTTCTTCTGGGAGCTAAATGCGATACAAAAAGTTACTCGGAGCAAAATTTTATTTTTTTATATAACCGTGCCCCACTCTAGTGGGAAATCCTTCAAATTGGGTCAGATCTTCAGGTCGTTTCAGCACCAATTTTGATTTATGCCAGCACAAAGATGAGAGTGAAGAATATCACGTAATAACTCTCTAATGTGAGTCGGTGCCACAAAGCACTACAGGAGACATCTGAGAACGAGAAAAAAAAAGAACGAAGAGGGCTAAATTCTTATATTGATTGATTTTAGGAACAGATATATGAGGGACATATAGGAAAATTTCATTAGCCGAGATCTGGCGGAATTGTACTTCGTGTATGCCCAGACATTGTGCTCGATATCGTGATCGCCGTCGCCACAAGTGCAGTTACCACTATCCACAAGCCCAATACGCCGGAGATGTGCATCCAGCGTGAAATGGTTTGCCATGAGTCGGGACATCCCACGACTGAAGTCACGACCCACATCCATCCCGTGAACCCAGGTTTCGTCGATAAATTAACTGTTATGTGTCCAACAAAAAAAAACACCTTTAACAGGCCAACGTGGGTACCCGGGTACCCACAAATTGAAATACTAATAACTATGGCTTCATTTATCCGATTTGGACACTTTTAGATTTTTTGGATTCAGGAACTCGTCCACTTTTTGATTTGTAAAATTGAACCGGATGAATGGATCTGGTGCTTGGTAATCCGGATTTTCCGGGTTAATGTTCCAGTACTAGGGTATGATTTGTAAATTTTAATAATGTCCTAGCAATATGAGTATCAAAACTCTTCAAATTGTCTCGGAAGAATGTTATTTATTGTTACAGGACCCTATGGAAATTTGAAAAATGGAATTGGAATGGAATGGTGCCAAAACCACGAGATACAGCCTACTGATGCAATTCCAAGAATTTTGATACCCATATTGCTAGTATTCCATTGAAGTTCACAAATAGTATCCCATCAGTGGAACCTGTTTCCGGAAATCCGGATTCCCGGGAACCGTATGAAGTAACCCGATTCATTTTTACCAAGTCTAAAAGTGGATGAGTCCTGAATCCAAAACACCCAAAAGTGTCGAAATCGGTTGGAAATTGCCTTAGTTATTGACATTTCAGTTTTGTGGGTACCCGGGTACCCACGTCGGCCTGTTACGTAGTAAAAAAATCAGGAGCCCCTCCTCACTCCCCCCCTTACTATATCAATAATATTATTAACCCAAAAGCTTGAATTAGTGAAGTTCTAAGATGTCTCAAAGTTTCAATTTCCAGCTATGGATAAAACATTTGAATTTCATTAATTGAAACTTAAAAAGGTACCCGGGTACCGCGTTGGATACACAGCGGTTAAGCGACTTAGTGGAACAACACAATTAACCCTCATAAGACTCAGTTGTTTTCAATCCTTTGAACGGATCAGATCGATTTAGGTTCACAGTGCTGTTCGGTGTCTCCATTTCAATAAACGAATGTTCGTTTGTTTGCCGCCTTTTTGCCAGTACCGGTATTAATTCCTTTGCATTGTTCCCACTGAAGCAAAACAATCGATTTAGGGTTTATTTGTCACCGCAAAATTGTTATGTATTCTGTTTGTTGATTTTTCTCGGTGAAATTAAAAACGATACCAGTTTTCTTCGTCGTTACGTAACGTTTCGGCCTACTATGCTTCAGCCATCATCGGACGCCTACAAACATTTATTTCGAAAAAATATTCACATTAAATTACAATAATTCACAAATGATTACAAAGCTTTCACAACACATTACAAATTAACATTCAAACTCACATGAATTCACTCCAAACACACTCCATTCATACACATCTTCTGCCGGCTGACGAACGATTTGTCCTGTTCGGCTGTATGCTTTCCTCGCTATTCACACACTGGCGAAGCTTGGTTACCAGCCCGTCGCGGCGTACGTTGTACAGAACGTTCCACATTCTCTCTGGAGGTTTACGGTTTTGTCTTCCCCCAGCATTTTGATATGGAACATTTCGGCCGTCGTTCTGCTCTCCTGGTTTTCTATTCGCTCAAGTATCTGCGTATTAGCGAAGTCGAAGATGTGTCCGTCTTGTAGTGTGTGTTGTGATAGTCCCGTTCTGGCATCATTTTTCTTTGCGTCATTTTTGTGTTCCGCTACTCTCGTTTCCAGTTTCCTCCCCGTTTGTCCAATGTATACCTTACCATCATCTGTACCACAGGGAATCGAGTACACTACGTTCTTCTGTTTTCCTGGTGGAATCGGGTCCTTCAGTTTGGTAAAAATTCGATTTTTAATTTTATCTCTCGGCTTAAACGCAAGTCTTGTGTTATGTTTCTTGAAAATTTTCGCCAATTTTTCGCTGAGGCCCGGGACATACGGAACTGACGCGTACGTCACTTCCGTTGTTTTGTCTTTTCCAGTTTGAAGGCTGTTGTAATGTTGTAAACAATCGATGTTACTGCAGATAAGTTTTGTTTGATTTTTGCATTCCCTTCGTTTGACTTTTTCCGGACCGGGCAGAAAGCAGAATACTGAAACTCTCTCGAGACCTGACTACTCAGTACCTGAGTGTACCTCAAACCACACGCATTCGTGCAAACAAAATACGTGTTTTAGTGAATCATCTGAAACAGGTAAACAAGATTACTTACTGTGAGTGCTTTACGCGGGAGTTTAAAGCTAACGTACCTGCAATGGTCGTAGAAATTGACGGGGGTCTGTAGTGCAAAGATCTATTGGAGCACGGGGTTGGCTTCTTTAAAGAACCTCTCACTTCAACCGGCTAAGATCCTGGACTGTAGGCAATTGCATACCGCAAACAACGAGAGTTTGTCTATCTGTTCGCCTGTTTGAACCGCGGATAAAGAGCTGCAGCAATTGTAAAGTGTCAACGATTTGATTGACTACTCCATCTCTCTATGCATTACACTTGTGCCAATTTTCGCATTTTATATTTTTAATTTCTTAACACTAGCAGATTACAGATTTTTTTAAAACTGCATGTAAAAAGTAAGGAGCAATTTTTAGACTATTTCAAAGGTAAGCATAATTTCTAGTTACAGCAATATACAAGAAATAGTGTAAGGGTGGGCGAACATTTATTTTATTGCAAATTTTCGGAACGAAACGAAACGAAATTTTGAATTTGCAAATTTCGACGAAATTTTGCGAACTATTTTTTTCCTG
Source organism: Topomyia yanbarensis (assembly GCF_030247195.1). Classification (NCBI taxonomy): domain Eukaryota; kingdom Metazoa; phylum Arthropoda; class Insecta; order Diptera; family Culicidae; genus Topomyia; species Topomyia yanbarensis. The sequence continues at coordinate 30,563,933 of NC_080671.1, read as the reverse complement.
TTTCGCAAAGTTTGCAATTTTTTTTCAAATTTATCAGTGTTCAATTAATTTTAAAGTTGAATAAGTGTTTCTTGTTTAAATCGATTTTACACAAAAATGATAACGATTTATATATTGAAACCGATGCATCCGGAGTAATTCTCAATTCTTAAAGTCAACTTGTGATGACTGGACAGATTCCGATAACTGATCGGAGCAACGATTTACCTGATATGTCATGCGCATTGTGCACTAATGATAAATTGATTCAAAGTACAGCGTACTCAATTAACGAGGATTACAATCAGAGTTTATGCATTGGACAGACAGTTGATCTGATTAAATTTTTGCTATACACATTATTGTGTAGTAACAAATGACACCGTGTTCTACTGAAAACCCCAAGGTACCTTTTTCATGATTAATGTGACAAAAAAAATTTTGGTAAAAAATTAAATTGCTGTTTTTCAATATGGGACTCTTATGGTTTTATGGGCAGTTTACTGATAACTAATAAAGGTCCATCAATACAGTATAAACACCAGATAATCGTAAATGACCCCGTAAGGAAAAGAAGAACGAAAACGAAAAGATGAGAACGAAAAATAAATGAAAACACTAGAAAGGGCATTGCATTTGTATTTTAGCAACCATAGATAAATAACGTATCGCTTTTAGGGGAGCGAGGCGGTACGACAAATTGTGAATTGTTGTGACGTATGGGGGAGGGGGATTAAGCTATAACGTTATGTAACATATTTTTAGAAAGGTAAAAACCATTTTTTTGCCAATTCGTTACGTTAGAGGAGGGGGAGATAGAGAAATTTGTGACAATTTGTTACATGGTGGGAGGGGAGTTAATTGTGGGGAAATTTTTGCGTTACGTAATGTATGAATGGTTCTTAATCAGCTATTTTTCAAATATGTAAAAGAATTTTCACAAACATTTCAGAACATTCTGAAACAATGCATTGTTTTTCTAATTTGTGCGATTCGTTTTATTCATTTATTTAATTTAAATCATTTCTTTTAATTTTATTTTATATGCTCATTTTTTCAGCTTATTCACTTCCTGGATTTTATACGCTTTGATTATTTTTTTTTTCATTTTGAATATTTGACTAATTTCAAATATATGATCATTTCATTTTACTCATTTATTTCATTCCGCTTTCTTTTGGTTCATTTTGTTCGTTTGATTTCATTTTATCTATTTTATTCGTTTCAAGCTTTTGATTCATTTTGATTAGTTTGTTCATTTCATATTTATTCATATCATTCATTTAACTTATTTTGTGCATTTTATGCATTTTATTGATTTTTTCCAGTTTATGCCTTTTATTTAGTTTTTTTATTTCAATATTCTGACTGATTTTTTCAGTCATTCAATTTATCCATTTTATGCGAATAATATTTGACACAATTTTATTTATTTTTGAAGTTTTTTAATATCGTTTATTTTTTATATTAATTCTGTAGGTTTCTTTATTTTGTTTATTTTAACCATTCTATTGATTATATTCATTTTTTTAATTCTAATCATTGTCTTTTATTAATTTTGATCATATATTTAATTTTATTCGTTTCATTTTATTTATTTTGCTTTGTTTTGTATTTAGATTATAGAGGTTTTAACCTTAAGGTCATTCGCCTCTTCGGGTTAGAAAAATCTCTTATGAAAATTTCTAACCCTCTGTGCGGGGTCGGGACTCGAATCCAGGTGCGCTGCGTGCAAGGCAATCGATTTACCGTCTACGCTACGCCCACCCCCTTGTTTTATTTATTTTATTCATTTGATTCGCTTTAGTATAATTCTTTCAATATTGTAGTTTATTCATTTTATTGATCATACATTTTATTCAGTTTCTTCATTTTATTAATTCTGTTTAGTCAATCCTTTTATTTAATTCAACCCATTTTTTAGTTTGAAATAAATTTTAATCTATTCATTTTATTAATATTGTCAAATTTTGCACTTAGTAAGCTGAACTAATTTGATATATTTATTTATTAAATTTCGATTTATATTTATATTAATCATTATACTTATTCTACTTGAATTTTTTTCTTTTTTTTTGTTCTTATTAATTTTTAATATCATTTGTTTTATTGATTTTCTACAATGTATTCAATTTGAGGTTTTATTTGTGTAGGACTCGAAACTGTGTTTTTCCCACCTGTAGTTGGGTACCTACTTCCCATAAGATCTGCAAACTAATGATCCAACAGTGATATGCGTAAGAAAAAATCTCACTGCTAGGTGGATTAATTCGGTTTCTACTGATAATTTCTCCATGATGAAGTGACATTAAAGTATTTCATTTCGTTTAAGACTTTGGTTGACAAAATAAAAAAAAGTTTTTTATAATTCAATTTTTTTGTTTAAAATTTCGTTTTTGTTACAATTTTTCCAATTTTTTTCAGTGTATATTTTATTCGTGTACTATTTATTCTCTTTAACTTAATTACGAATATTTTTGCTGTACGAAATATGGTTACCGAACAAAACTTTTTTGGATGTATGTAATACTTAAAAAACTTGTACGCTCTTTTGAAAAAGCGCTCTCGTGTCAAAAAGTTCTAATTGACATGGGGATTCATAAACCAAACACAATTGCAAAGATTGATTCGAATCGGCGATGGTCATGTTTTGAGGCCGGTCTTAGCATTAGTTTTCTTCATCGCACTGATTAGAAATATTGTATTCTGATGATGTAGTTTCAGTTTAGGTTTCCCAAACCAAATGTTCTCAAAATTTACGGCGTTGATCAGCGAAAAAATGTCGTTTTCTTTATAATATTAATGGCGGTAATTTTTTGTGGCTTCTCGGGATAATCGAATAGGATTAAAATGGTGGTAAGGGACAAATCTCCACGAGACATGTTGGTAGACTCGAGAAATTTGTAGTAACTCTACCTAAGCTCGACTCCTACTAACAGAAGACAGAAGATCAGTGCGCAAGATTTTACGTCTGTTCCTAGTGATTCTGCTATTACAGTTTTCCGATCTGAATATTTAAAATCATTTCTCTCACTTGAGTACTATGGCTCTTAAATGTTTATAACTTCCGTTACTCAGTAATCTTTAGGTTATTGAATGTAGTTGAAAGAAAAAAAATCTGTTTTAATTCACCTAATAGTGCAACTTTGCATTCCTCGTTTCCCCAAACTACGAAGCCTTGGCTGGTTATGTTTAATATAATAGTTGAAATGTATATTACAGATTCAACAGATTTACACATACATACAATGGATCGATTGCCACGAACTTAAGATGCTATATGTTGACGCTGAAATACTTGAAACCAGCGGCGGATTCAGGAGGAGGGTTCGAGGGGTCCATATAATATTTAATTAACTCAATTCTACATTAGCTCAATGTTGTCTTTCAGGAAACTTGTTTTATCATGCGGGAGTATGTGTGTAAAGGGGATGAATAATCCACAACCGAAAGTCATTTCATTGCTACCCTAAACACAAATTTCTTGCCAAATTAAATATAACTTAATTTTGTTTAAACCTTTCAGAAACACCTATAAAAAAATGTGTTTCGACACAGTGTTAATCGCATGATTTATCTAAATACAATTTCAATAAATTCCAATTATCTTGATCTATGCTCTAAGGTGCTATCTAAACTAGGTTTTCATCGTCGACTCAGTTAACCATCTAAAGAGACCTCATAAACGCGAACAAACCGTACATTCCCCATCTCGGTTGCACGAACTCCGCAGTGAAGATGACCGCAATCTGTGATTACCAACCTAAAATCTCGTTTCAACCGCAACGAGATTCGCAACCCTTATTATAATGGGTAGAGTTTAAAACGATCGGCTCCTATTCCTGCTGTTCGGTTAAGCAAAAGGAAATCCGTGCGCCTCTAGAACAGAGATTACCCGCGAAGCCTCCCGCTCAGTAGCAGAACGCCGAGTGCCGAAAACCGCAGATTCCACGTGCGGTTGGGCTCTTGCGTGATGTTGAAATGGGTATGGCCTTCCCTTCCTGTTTCGAGGGGAGAGGGAGCAGAAAGGTTGGATGCGGTCGGAGGAGTTGAATCAACAAAGGCCCAAGGAGGAAGATGTAATTTGTTCTTTGGTTTTCTCCCCCCGACAAAAGCCAAAGGGGAGAAAGCAGCTGCAGTTGTTCTGCTCGCAGAAGTTGGGTTCTGCAGCAAATGAAAAAAGGTCGCTATAATTGGATCTGAAAGGGATGAGTGTAATAATAGATATGGAATTTGTATTTAATAAAGCCATTTTCGGCACTCGTGCGTACCGGGAGGGGAAACAATCTGCCGCAATGTAAACTGCGAACGATGAGAACGCTTTCGAATGGGGCAGTGGAAATTTCACCGAATCAAAACTTTTCGGGAAAATGAGAGGGGGGAAGGGAAAGCAAATTTATTCCTATGCGCCGCGGGGTGCAATCTATGACGAGACGAGGCATGCTTTTATCGCTTTGAACATAAATTTAGTCGTTTAGCTGCGGGCTTACTTTCTCCCAACAACCAGCACATCAGGTGCCAGCAACAGCAGTAGAAAATTTCGAGTTTTTTGATGTTGTGCATCCCTCAGTTTGACTTTGGCACCCCTCGCTTTGATGATTGTCCTTCTATACATGAACTAACTACGGGAATGATAACAACTCATTTTTGTAAAGGCTTGGGCAGTGATTTTTATGGTAGTTAAACAAGCACCGAGTTTCAGTTTAGATAAATGATAATCCGATAAACTACAGTAAAAAATTATGTTATTTTCAATCTTTACCAAGTTGACGAAGTCGCATAAATTTTTAGCGTTTCTTCCTTGAAGAAGATGTGATCCCTGTTGCCTCCGAAATTTTACAGCCTCGAGAGCTTTCCCAGTAACACAAAATGAACGCAACGATCCCATTATCGAGAAGAGCCATTTGCCAAATCGTCACACCCACGCTTAAGAGGAAAGCGTGCAAGATTAGAACCCATTTTCGGCAGTTTTTAGCCTTCTCCGTTAAGTGAAAGGAAACTCGAATGAAAATTGTTATCAGTATAGCGGAAAATTAGTTTTCGCTTTTCCATACAATTTGTGCTCATCTAAAATTCAACGCTGCTGTAAAAAGAGAGCAGCTATTGCCAGTTTATCGGGGATTATTTTTGTCGCCAATCTGTGTTTAGTCTGGTAGTTAAATTAAAAGCGGGGAAATTTCTTCAACTTTAACTCGCGCTGTAACGCCAGTAACTGAAACTGAAACTGAAAGTCACGGTCTGTTGGGCTTTTTCATCTACACTTTACACGTAAAACGACCTTCACCCTGTAACTGAAACTAGACTAGACACAGCTTAAATTATTTAACGCCAAAAATACTACGATAGATACCGATTTCATGTCGAATCATATAAAAGCCACTGTCTGAACAGCAGAGAGGTATCAATCGCTTGCGATCATCCCATCGGTTAAGTGTGCAGTTCAATCCAACGGTAGCATCCAACATGAAGGTAACAAAGTGTAACCATTCGATCTTCAATCGTATCAGCAACGTAATTGCTTTAAACCTAACTTCTTCAACAGGCGTTCGTAGTACTCTCCATGGCTCTGGCCATTGCCTCCTGTGCGGCAGTTGACGATTCCACCAAAAAGGAAAAACGTGGTCTCTGGGAACTGAGTAACGATCACGATGATTTTGGACACGATCACTATGATCACTACGACCACAAAACCGTAACCAAGACCATCACCAAAAACGTCCACGTGCCATATCCGGTTGAGGTCGAAAAGCACGTTCCCGTACCGGTTAAGGTTCCATACCCAGTTCATGTCGAAAAGAAGGTCCCCGTTTATGTGGAGAAAAATGTGCCAGTATACGTTGAAAAGAAGATTCCAGTCCACGTAGACCGTCCAGTCCCATATCCAGTCGAAGTTAAGGTCCCAGTTGTCCAGAAGGAATACGTCGAAGTGCCGAAACCGTACGCAGTTCATGTTGAGAAGCCCGTCCCAGTGTACATCAACAAACCGGTGTACGTCGAGAAGCCCGTTCCAGTGACCGTTCACGTCAAGGAACACAAGAAACACTGGGGTCTGTTTTAAATTATGAGTAATGCGATGTTTTGATTACTGATCTGAATAAATTCGAATGGATTTCGTGAATCGAAAAATTGTAACATTACTATTATTTGGTTACGTTGGTACGACGAAAGAAACTTTTTGGAAATCCACTTGTTTATTATTCTCTCTGCTTTTCAGTTTCGACTTTGCTTTATTCTAAAAACGTTTGAATAATTGCTGTTTCTTAGTAACACCTGATCGTATCTATCTTTCAATTTCATATTTTTTTAAAATAAATTTTGAATTTTTGACACGGTTCCACGCCTTACCCTGGACTGAGCTGTGGATCTTTTAAAATTTACAATGTGTACATAAAAATAAGTAATGTCAATCAGACCTTGTGCACTCGTTTCACTACTTCCCGCAAGGATCTTCTGCATTTTCGTCCATGCCGTCCACGCTACTGATGCTGTATAGGTTTTCACGGGTTTGGATTGTTTGATAAACCTACGAGTCACTTAATTTATCGTTAGCGCTATTGGCTGTTGATTTGGAGGTACTAGGCGAAGCACAAGGGTCGGAAACGCTGTGTGTAGGTTCGGCTGCCCTGGCATTCGTTGGAACCCAACGAATGTTTCTGATTTATTTAATTTTTCTGAGGGTTGTGTATTGGGTTTACTTGCAGTTGATTTTGTTTCAATAGATGTTTTTGTACATGGTTTTCCTGAAATTTATTAATTTTCGCCCAAAAGATATACACCACAAAAATGTTTTTATAATGTTTACTTATTTACTATTCATCATTTCGATGACAATCTAGACAATTCGATAGAAAGATGAACGACCACTTTGTTTTCAGTAATGAGAGATGGCGTTTGGTCACGGCATAGACCTTCGAAACGTTGGTAATAGACGCAATAAAATATTATTGTAAGAAATCCGTGACCAAACGCCATCTCTCATTACTGAATCTAGACAATTTTAATTTATTTCTGGACATACACTGATAAAATTCGCTATGTTGAATCTATTGATTTAACACGTGATTTTTTGCAATTTGTAACAGCACATAGAAATTATCTATCGCACATAAATATCATGTAAGAACTATTGAAATTCATGTGGCGTACATCAAAATTATAGAAGTTTGTCACATAAAAATTTGCTTCATAGCAGATTTCACAACAAATATAAGGGACCATCCATAAATGACGCAGCATTTTTGAGTGATTTTTATCACCACCCTCCCCCATCGTAATATTTCGTCACAAACCTCTAAATACCCTCTGGTACTTCCGTAGCCTGATGGTAACTCTCCCCCTTGTTTCCGTAAAAAATAAAAAAACGATATTTGATGAAACGGGTAAGATTGTCGTGACATCAGGTCAACCACTATTCCCCTTTAAAAAAGCTACGTAGCATGACATGACCCCCTACCCCGCTGTCGTCACACATCATCACGTCCTTTATGGATGATCCCTAAGTCTGTGATTGATATAATTCATATTTTTAGCACATTTTTGTGCATATGCTTATCATATGGAATCCATAAAATAATTTTTTTAGGTTTTGTCCGGCTAGGCGACACTGTGTTGCGTAACGGATCTCTTGCTGAATTTGCTCGAGTCGAGTTTAAAGCGAACAATAACGAACAGTTGCGTCAATATAGTGTGAATTACCTAATAAACAAACGAAATCGCAACATTTATACACATCGTTGTGATATTTCGAGATGAGTAAATCTCAAAAACAGAAAGTCAAGTTTCGGCTGAATACGGTTGCAATTGATTTTGGATCTTTCCTTAAACTTACGAAAATTTCCGATTTTCATCATATTAACCACGCGGCTCTGAGTATTTTTATCAAATTTACCCAGGCAAAAAGAATGATTGTGATTAGAGGTGTGCGCCGCCGCCGCCGATGATTTTTACACGCCGCCTATTTCAGGAAAAAAATATCAGCGCGCCGGTTGCCATTTTGTACTGCGCCGCCGATCATATTAATCCCGTGCCGATTCCATATTTGACCTAAATGTGTATTGAGTGAAAGAATTTTTGTATACTCTTTGTAAAACGATAATCTTATTTGATATAACACTTTTGGGCGATTCTTTTCATTCCCAATATTAAGGCAAGATATTTTAGTCCATATGGAAACAAATGTACACTCAAGTTTTTTTTACGCGGTTTTTTTTTGCGCGGTATTTTTTTACGCGGTTTTTTTTTACGCGGATTTTGAAATTTACGCGGTTTTCATTTACGCGGATTTTGAAATTTACGCGGTTTTCATTTACGCGGTTTTTGAAATTTACGCGGTTTTCATTTACGCGGTTTTTGAAATTTACGCGGTTTTCATTTACGCGGATTTTGAAATTTTCGCGGTATCCATCAATGAGGTTCCCTTTATCGCGGATTCTTAAATTTAAGTGGTCTTCATTTACGCGGATTTTGAAATTTACGCGGTTTTCATTTACGCGGATTTTGAAATTTACGCGGTTTTCATTTACGCGGATTTTGAAATTTACGCGGTTTTCATTTACGCGGATTTTGAAATTTACGCGGTTTTCATTTACGCGGATTTTGAAATTTACGCGGTTTTCATTTACGCGGCTCGTATCCCCCGCGTAAAAAAAAACCTGAGTGTACTTCCGAACCGCACGGCAATTCTGCAAGCAATTCAACTGTCGCTATTTCTGCGAGCGGTTTGCTTATGAACTGTCAATTTATATAGTGTTCCGCTGTTAATAGACTGGACAAGCGATTCAATTTTCATATCTTTTGTTTCTCTTTGCCTTTAATTTGCCGAAAAAGTTTACAAAGTCGTTACAGTAGGATTTTGCCGCAATTGAAGCTTAGTAACTTGTTGGCATATGGTTCGAAAGTGATTCGACGTTTAACCTGTATTGGAAGCCGCGCCATTTAGTATTTTTGTCATGCTAAGAATCTTTTTTAATGAGATACGTGGGAAAAATATTGAGCGCAGTGTATCAAACGATCAGAGTAGCCCAGAAAACGTCTCGTTTATTTCTATTTCAATATTTGAACGGCTGGAGTCCAAAAAGGGCTAACCCACATTGTGCATTTTGTAATAGAAAAAAACTTCCGCATTTCCAAATTAACATTGTTATTATTGTATTAACATAATCTGTAAGTAAATGTTTTAACTAAAACCTTCTCTATCTCGAAACAAACAGGACCTACAAAGTTTCCATCTTCAGAAGATATATTTAAAATAATGGGGCCTAGAACTTCTGGAATATACCACATTTCTATCTAGCTTTATTAAAAAGTTGATAAAAGCCTTAGCGACTGAATTCTGAACTAGAATGATTCAACCAAATAAAGCGCTTAGTGCCACACAGCAACTTTTCCGAAGATACCATAACTCTATAACGAAAGATAATAATTGATTCCACGCTTTTAAACTTTCCGACCACAATGTACCGTTACTCTCTTAATCCCTTATTGCTCGGTCAATTTTTAATATAGAGACATGATACTTTCACTGGGATTTTCGAAAAAAATGTTCTCAATAATATGCATTTGTGCAAGAAATATATATTAGATAGAAAATACTCATACTTAGCAAGTGTGTGAGCGGCTGCACCTTCAGGAACGACTGTTTGGGCCGAAACGTCAACGTACAATGCAACCCAATTAAAAACAGTATTATATCGAGTTCACCGATATGCGAGCTACAACATAAAATTCACTGATTGCGAATCGATAGACTACATTTTCTTAAAACCTCGGAAAACGAACGAGAAAACTTGAATTTTCATAAGACTCAATGTGGGGTTAGCCACTTTTGGACGCCAGCTAGTATTGAGGTTACCTCCATGGTCAACTTTGACTGCTAAAAGCAAAAAATCTAAAAATTATTTTCGAAATTCTTAAATGGCAGTACACGTGGATTACTTAGAGCTATCAAAAAATACTAAAATGTCGATTTCGGAAAAAAATGTGGGTTAGCCCCTTTTGGCCATATATTTTCACAATATTAAACAGATAAATAGAAAAAAAAAAAAGCATTATAGATTATCCATACGATCTCATGCACGTGCCATTCTATTGAGAGCGGCAACTTTCTTTCGCGATGGGGATACAGTGCACTGCTCGCCTACTGCATCTTTGGGAATATTTGCCTCTCACATGTCTCACATCTTCATAGTTACAGCTGTATTGATGCCCACGGTCGGATGTTGTATCTTGCTTCTTGCACTTGCGCATAAGCATCGTAAACCTGTCGTCATTGCTATTATCGTCCTCGCCGATAGTGCTAACAGCTGATTTTGGGGTGCTGGATGCTGTTTTACAGTTGCCATTTTGGCCTGAGCAACTGTCACAAATTTGGCAACCGTTTGTAGTTCAGGTATTTATGTGGAAAACTCTGTTTGGATTGGTTTAACGTAGATGTGTCGGCAATTTGCTGCGATGCATTCTTTTTTGTATCTGTATCTTAGTATTGCGCATGAATTGTTCATGGTATGGCGTCTGATTGAAATATATGCACGTAGGAATTTGTATGCTATGGGCGCATTGCGTGGTTTATTTAATAGTTCCATGATTTTTGAGTTTCGGTCCGCATTCTTAGCAAAAAGAATGTCTCCAAGTATCATGTGTGTGTGTAACTTCTCTGTATTGCGACATGCATTTTACAATTAGCTTAGAAGGGGTAATGCCGCCTACTTCATTCGGTTGTAGGTCTGACTCAGGCAGAAGTAGAAAGTAGACTGAAGACCAGGTCTTGTTATTTTATCTCAGAGGTATATTTATTAAAATGAATTAGATGGCGTAAAACTGTTCATGCTTTCTGAAACTATGTTAGCATCGATATTCGTAACGGTTGATATTCCAAGCATTAGGAGCGGTGATTTAAATGTATCTTTAGCAATCGCAATTTTGGGTCTGTTAAAAATATTTAGTTTTATTTCATTTCCAGTTTCTCAAATAAAATTCATTCCCGGTTGAAAAACACAGAGTTGTATTTAAAGGTGATGACACCGCTAAGTTATCAATATTTGGTTTAATTCTGAAACACGCAGACACAATAGCCAACAAAGCAAGATGATTGAGAAAGAAGTTGTTTCTACTTCCTTTCCGAATCAAAAAAAAACATCCCACGCCGCATTGCGCCGCCGGCCCAAATTACACCAACGCCGCCGATAACGACATTTTTCATCGGCGCGGTGCACACCTCTAATTGTGATTAACAACTTAGCGCGCGTAGTTGTGTTAAAAAAAAGAGCCTCGCGTATGTAGATGATGTTAAAATCGAGATACGACTACACGATCTTACAACACGTACTTGTGATAAAGCCATTAATAATACATGTCAGAGAATTCTTTACATGGAGAAAGTACCTCACAAGTATTTCCAATGGTTCTGATGCAGTTGGATATATTTATTCTTTGACCACACCATGCAAAACATATCATTTTGCACTTAACAAGGACATATGAATACATGTTAATTCTGTGATCAAATGGCTCATCACCATGCAAATTGAACACACCGTTTTTATGTAATCACCGCGCCACAGATGGTTATCAATTTTGGGGCTACTGTTCATATAATACTGATAACTGAAAAAGCTGCGTTCAATACCTCCAAATGAACAGCCAGCACCATTAGCGAGAGAGCTAATAACAAAGACAACGCACAGTGTCGCCTAGCCGGACAAAACCTAAAAAAAAATATTTTAGATTTTTCATGATTTAATATTTTTTCTGTTTCTTAACAGGTTGAATAAAGTCTTCTCAAAATAATTATTCCTGAGGACGAAAGTTAGATTTTTTACGGAACTTCATAAGTAAAATAGATGATGAATTCTGAGAAAAACTGTTTTCAAACCTAAGTTATTCAAATGAATATATCTTTTTAGTTATGACTCCGATTAGAGTCGAGCTTTGAAAGGTTATTCGCTGGACTTATAGTTGCCATTCGATTTAGTCGATACAAGCCTTTCTTCTCGCTCAGACATGAAGAACAAATAATAAATTATGCAATAAATAAAAGTTATAATGTTCAAAGTGGCTGTACTTTTTTTGAAATAGTTCGGAAAGATCGCTTGTTGTTCATGATACTTAAAAATTAGTGTGCTTTCCGAAAATAAATATTTTGTTTTGCCCGTTTCTGCCCCGAGGTATGAAAAAAGGTGATTTTTCTTGATAAATCTGAAAGAGACGTCTGGTAGTCAATTACCCAGGGTTCATAATATAATTTGTAGATGTGTCTTATTTGGATTATCAACAATTGAAAAATGTGTATTCTGCTAAAAAATTCACCGCACCAAATTTTTTGAAAATAAATTTTCGGATGTAGTGAACTTTATATTCGTAAATATTAAATTTTGGAACCACCCTAGGTGCCATAATTTTGGGGCAATCAAAAACAAAAAATGAACATAAAATATGAATTTAGCGTCACAAAATTACCTTAATGTGAAGTTTTCATCAAATTCGGGCCACTTTTGAGGTTTTGTCCGACTTTTGTGTGGAAGGTGATCACTGTGCGCTGTCTTTGGTAGTTGGGAGCAAGCTGATTCCTCTAAGTGCTTTACAATAACAGATTTTTGAGAATTACTAACGGAATAGCAGATCGAAATATTAATGTTGCGTGATTTTTCGGCTTTCTCATATAGAAAGGTTATGCCACCACTCTGAAATTGTCAACCTAATCTCTATTTTTTACCTGAATGCATTTTCTGAATTTTCACAGAGGCAGATAAGGGTATGCATTGAGGGTACCCCTCCATATGACTCCATTCTCCTCTTACATCCCCCAGCAAACCTCCCCAAGATCCATTCCCACCCAACTCCCTTCAGACCAGCCCTATTCCACCTCCCACAGCCCTCTCTCTCTCTCTCTCTCTCTCTCTCTCTCTCTCTCTCTCTCTCTCATTCCCATTGCACAGTGGTGCAGAATGCAAATGTAGCAGGAATATTAAGATTTTACTAAAACTTAACAACTTTGCCTTATTAAGTCTTAGGATAAATTTTCTTAGTTTGCGAGCCCTATCTTTTTGTTAAAACAATTTTTAGAGCTTAAACAGCTTTAATACAATTTTTAGAGCTTAAACAACGATACTCGTTAAGTTACGAGGAATACTCATATACTAAGAATATTTTGAATTTTGGGACTTTAGTTGATCTATTGGTCTTCAATCGTGATCACCGCAAACCTCTTAAATAAAAAAGGGTTTCGGGAAAAAGCCATAACTCCGTCAATTATCAATATATTTTTATAAACTTATGCTTGTTTATTTCACTGAAAAATGCACTACCCAAACACAATAAGTTTAAGATAATGAAATCATTGGTTTAAGCCTGTACATAAATTCAAACTTTCTTCAAATTTTTCTCACAAAAAGGTATGTAACCCCTTAGTGTTCAATCTTAAAAACAAACTCGCGCATTATATGTCAACGAAAAGGCACCTCAACTAATGTATGATTTTCTTTCCTTCAGTTTGATTGTATCGATCAGATATGGTGATGGTGAATGGTGATAAGCATTCAAGTGATGACTGTAGAGTATAAGAACCTCCATCTAACCGAGACCAATTAATTCAGTTGCACAGTTCAATAAAACGTCACAATGAAATGGATTTATTCATCGAAAATCAGTTACCTCACATTTGTCCTTGCACTACTACAAATCGGTGAGTTGTATCGTCATTGCAACTTATTTAACTATTAAAATATAGTTACCCCCATTCTAGCCGGCTGTGAAATCGATCCATCAATAGAAGACGAATATCCTTGTGTAAAGAAAGGACAGTTCTATGTGGGAAGCACTCAATTCTGTTTCTGCTGGACCCCAGGTCTAAAAGCTTTTTGCACACATAGGCCGGAAATAGAACCGGATTATGAAGTGATATGGGAAGAGAAAGATTTTCTGCCAGTCAAGCGGTCCGTCAGCTCTGTTTAAGATCTGTGCGATGACGTAAAGGTCCAGTCTTTTAGTCGAAGGGAGTGGGTTGAGAGGGCGAGAACGTTATTACACGTTGCGCCGGTGATGCGTCAGTTTTTTATTGGAGCATTAATGAGTTCAAAAGGACCCGACTAAGAAGAACTAAATCTGTTTTTAGACAATGTTTTATTTAACTATTTTAAAAAATCATCGATTGTTGCAATAGCAACAGCCGTTATTAGGTTATTATCTTTCTTTCATACACTGTGTGTATCGAACACATCTGATATTGAGTCGAAATGATTTTCAAAAATAAAAATTTGGTGACTAGTTGACCAATACATTTTACGATCATTTACGGAATTTAAACGAAACGGTATGATTTTTTGGATTCTCCTCATCATTGACTACCACTAAGGTAGGTGCTGCTACAGGGGATCTGGCGAACGGCTGTAGGTTGGTAGAAGAAAAAAAAATGCTTCGAAAATAGACGCATGTGGATAAGGCTACTTCCTAAAATCGAAAATATCAGTATATCAAGATGTTACAAACAAGCCATTTTAACTTGTACTGGAACAGAAAACCAACTAGCCGCGTTTGTTGACGCTGAATAAAGCGATATGACAGCTGTAGTGTATCTCCGTTATGGTTGATGGACGACGGTCGAATGTACGCTGGTTGCTATAAAAACTCAAGTAATTATCAGTCCCTAGATTGGTGCTCCTAGTAGCTCTCACCGGGACAAGAATCGCAGATTCTATCACCTAGGGGCTATCTATTACGATAAACCGACGTGTCCTCTGGTCAGACTCACGGAACGCTCTATCCTGGCTGCGCTCGGAACATCGCCCATTCGTGGGAGCGAGAGCCAGTATCACGAAAATCCAAACTGCTCAAACATCAAGTTGGCGAAAGTGTTGAATGTGTCAGTTTTGACTCAACCACCACACAAACTAGCCGCTCTCGACAGGTAAGGATGATATCTATACTATTAGGATCTCCCACGTACTTAAAGCTGCGTGCGCTGAATTCGACACATAAATAGATTTTTTTTTCTATATTTATTTAAGGTAAATATACAAAAGACTATCTGGCTTCTTTAAGCTAATGCTTTGAGCCTTTTCAAATAAACGAATTAAAAAAAAAGTGTTGAATGTGGTCAAATCAATTTTTACCAATGACGAAGGCTGATTTCGTCGAACAAATTGACGAAACCTACGTCAAGGTAGACTTTAAATAGATTCTTGAACAGGAATATTACACGTGAACTGGAAGAGGTGGTACAGATTTTCAAACACATTAAGTTATTGAAGTTCGCAAAGGAATATCTCGTGTGGCAGGTCATCTGTTTCTATGGCTTTAAAAGCGTCATTTACGCTGAATCCGCGACCATCGATTAGGACATTTATGTGCAGGATTGCATGAAAAAACGTACCTTTCCTCAAGAGAAATACTTGTTCCTTTCTATTTTGACCGGATTTGGCATCATGTCATTTCGAAAAAAGGCCGTGCAGTAGTGTGCCACAATAAACGTCCATGTATCATGAAGCGACCAAGGAGGCAAAACTTGATGGAAGTAGTCAAATGAACAGCTCAGCAATCCGCAATCGCTAAAAAGAAAGCTGGAGTGAATATGTTTTCTTTTTTCTGCACGAATTGGACTTGAAAATGAAAAATAATTTGAGTTTTTTAAGTTTAACAGATTTACACACATTCTGTTTGACCAATTTTTGATTCGTTACTCAAATTGGAGTCATTTGGTCCGCGTGACTCCGTGTTGCTGATATCCGTGGTGCACGAATAGTCGGAGTCCTTACTTAGTGAAGAGATTCGCCAAGCTGATGAATTTCACTGCTACCGTGATGACAGCCAAAGACGACGAAATTAAGCTTTAATCCTTTTGTCCTTGCAAATGGAATCCTTAGAATGCGCAGCAGAATAATTAATTCAGTACGGTTTTTACGCATGGGAATACTTGGTCCAGGTCAGGAGCCCCCGCGGTGAAGATAGGCGCATAGAATCATACTATACTGGTGCGATGAAAACTTCAGAAGAGAAGAGCGGCTCTATCTTTAATTATTTGTTTCGAAAAATATTTTGGATTAGATTTTCACACCGATTACAAGTAGAACGCCTTTGAGCTGCTGATTTCAGTTTTGGTTAAACCGGATTAATGTCAAACGTAAAGATAAATTATGAGTCACGGCGACAGACACTCGACCAACCAAAGAATCATTATTCCTTATCCGGAGGAAGAAAAGCGAGGCTGGAATATGAATCATCCTAATTCGAAATGTTTATTGAAAAACAAAATGTGGCTTTTCCAAAGTTACACTGTACCCAGTTTCATCATTTCAGGAACGTGACACTGCGCACGTTAAATATGTTATGAATAGCACTTTTGTAAATTCCGTTGTGCAAAAATTAGTTCCATTCTTTCAACATGTCTCAGGCCAATGACAGAATTGTCTCTCTACACCATTAGAACCATTGTTACTTCTGAAGTAACTTCACTTCTCATAGGAAAGAAGGACAAGTCCATCGAGTGCCGCGAGACATGTTGGTAGACTTGAGTGATTGGTAGTAGCTCTGCCTAAACTCGACTCCTGTCAGCAGAAGACAAAAGATTAGTCCGTAAGATTTTAAGACTGTTTCTAATGACCCTGCCACTTCCGATCTGTATATTTCACATTCTTGTTCTCACTTGAGTACTATGGTTCTAACTTTTCATAATTCGCTGAAAAGTAAAAAATAAAATATAACTCGAAAAAAACTATCTAGTTAGGTTAATTGATAAAAAATCTCTCCAAATTTACCAAACTGTATAAAGAAATTCTTCCAAATTCACAGAAGATGAACCTTGAACGGTAAACTGTATTTCCACAAAATTTGGTTATTCTGCGTCGCTCGGATAAGCACTTGTGGTGCAATTTTTCCATGGATAGCATTAATAGTGGAAAACCCAAAAAATCTGATGATAGTATGAAACAACAAAAATTACAATTGTTAATTCTATCAGGCTACTGCCAATTGCGTAATCAGTTGTGTTATTAGGAGAAACGCAGCGCATATTCCTAGCCTTCAATTCAATCTTTTAAATTACTTTTACCAAAAAGATACTTTTTTCAACCCTTGAAGTAAAATACGACATGCTCATTTCAGATCTCTGTGATGTGCCGCTTTATCTTATTCGTCGAATATTACTCTTAATCTGTTTAATTCTGCTCAAATATGGAGGCTCCTTCGTTCAATAGTGCCCCGAGTGATCTTAGGACGGTTCTGAATGAATTGGTAGTATTTGCCAAAGAAAAGAAAATGACCCATAATCCTCTCACGAGACCATGCGGTCACCAGGGTTGTTATTAAGGGTTACCACCAGAACATTCATCATCGAAACAATGAAACCGCCACACGAAAAAAAAATGTTACCAAAATCGTGAATTAAGTGCCATGAATTCTGAAACAATCATGTTTTTACGTTACGAAAACAGAAGCTTGGACAAGATTCATGTGTTTAATAATGATGTTCAATTTCCCATCAGTAACTCCCGCATAACGCTTTTATTGGTGGAAATATTTGTTTCTGTTTTGTGAACTCAGTCGCGATTTCCGCCTGGTCATTACCAAATCGATTTTCTGTTCGTGAACTACTTCACAACTTTATGAACCTTATTCATAAAACCAAAGTTGACTGATGATGTTATTCGTAGATTTTGGAACATTAGTTCACAAAATCAAAACATTCCGGATTTGTTCTCGGAAATATTTCACGAAATTCGCAATTTGATTCATGAATCCTCGTGAACTAATTCATGATTCCTAATATATTAGTCATGAGCCATTATCTGTGCTCGTGAAATAGTTCAGAAAATCATGAAATATTATTCATGTATTCGTTAACTGCTTCATGATTCATGATATAATGGTCATGACTAACCTGCGTGACCGTGAAATAAATCAAAAATTATAAAATATCATTCATATATACGTGGACTGATTCATGAATCCTGGTATAAAAGTGACAACTTGCCATTACTCATTCATTCGTGAACTGCTTCATGCTTCCTAATATATTATTCACGATTTAATAACCATTTTCTTGAAATAGTTCACAAAACCATAATATAATTTTCATGCATTCGGGAAGTGGTTCATGATACCTAGTGTATTATTCTTGATCGTGAAATAGTTCACGAAATCATAAAACATTCATATATTCGTGAACTGGTTTATTCAAAATCATGAAATATTAATAGATTCGGACTATTTACGCTCTACTTTGTGTGCTTGTAATATTTAGAATATATTCCTTATCATTTGCAATTTCATGCAATATGGTAATCAAATTTTCACGTGAACTCTCACAAAATTTGGGGTATTATTCGTGTAATCATTTTTGTTTCATGCACTTTCATATGAAATGCCCAGCTGCTAGCAACCATTAATGGGAAAGAGCAGTGGACATTACAAAACTATTGGGACCTCGAACATCCTTATTCATTTAATACGGTTCAGTGTAATGTTTTGACAGAAAACAAAAACGGCGTCGAGCACACCAAATGATGTTCGTGCCATAGTTAACAGAATTAAACTGCTGATATCATGAACATGAGTCCCGTTACTTCACGTGTAAAATTCGAAAGTAAGCTCTACAATAAAATATCACGATTACGCGAACAGAAATTACGAACATCGTGACTAAGATCCTGATATCAATAACATAAGTAGGCATAAATCTCCACTCGTGACTGAAATATCACGACTACGTGAATAGAAATAACGAAAAACACGACAAAGTTCCTGAAATCATGAACATAAATCACATTACTCGTGATTAAAATGTTAAAAATCGCGACTAAGATAATTTTGAGATCATGACCATGACGCTACTCATGACTAAAATATGGCGATATCGTGAAAGGAAATTACGAAATTCGCGACTAAGCTTCGACTCATGGACTAAATAGTACAGCAACGTGATGTGAAATCACAAAAGTCGCCAATAAGCTCCTGAAATCATGAACATCGTTTGACTTTCAGCTGTGTATTCCCAAATTGTGAACAAGAATCATAACAAAAATTAAACTTGTCCAGGGAACAACAACAGTCACCCAACCAAACATTCGAATGTAACTCCATGGTATATATTCGTGACGAACTAGTTTTTTTGGAAACACAAATAGTTTCATAAGAACGTGGTATATTACTTACAATTTCAGGAACTTGGTCCCGATTTTCGTAAATCGTTCAGTTCATGAAATCGTAATATTTTGTTCATGAATTTATGAACGGATTATTTTTCGTGCATGAAAAAGTTTAAGCTAAATTTCAGAATTCATCGTTTTTCTCATTGCTGCTGCTTTTTTTGCTCGCTGTACAAGCTTCGTGACATAACTGACCTGCTCAGATCAGTTGCAAATGTCGTCGTCTGCAGAGACGCGAACCGATCCAGAGGTACCGACCACAATGACTTCCCTCTTTACAATCTTCTTCGCAGTGTTTCTTATCCTTCTAAGAAGGACCTTCTTAATTCTACTAGTTCCTATTTATCTGCTAGATGTTGCTGAGAGTTCCTTGGCAGCTGAATTTCTCGCGATACTTACGCCCGTTTTCGAGGGCCATTTAGCTCTCAGTCACTCCGACGCAGAGATCACCGGCGGTAAAATATCTCTAGACAACGATATCCCGATTTTCTCCGACTTTGTATTATTCGTTCATTGTTTTCACTTCTTAGCTGCTAGCTCGCAGGCCGACCTTTGCCGTGTATCTGGTCTACTCACATCTGTTGCTAATATGGGAACTTGTAGAAACGTAAACCGAACCGGAAATACCGATCAATTCGACGTACACCCTTCGCAGACATGTTATGTGCCAAAACGGTTCGCAATTTCCTGTTTTTTGTTTTGTTTTTTGGAAATTAAGTAATTTTCAAAAGTAATTCAAAATTCTCATGGGAGAGGTTCGAAGCCACTTTTCACACACTTATTTAATTGTTATCAGCATAATTTATGCTCAAGACATTCCGATTAGACGACTAGGACGGATATAGTGGTGGTGATGAGCAAATGATTTGGTCCTCTCCCTCTTGCACAATACCACCGTCCAAATATTTTGATTTACACGCGATAGGTACATCTTAAACAGAGGAGAAGGTTATGTTAGGCATCGGTTGATTGGATATATGTACAGTCGTAATTCACCTGTTGGGCACTTTTCAGCGTTTAAAACTTTAAACGTTGTTTTTAAAGAATGTTGCAAAATATTTCAAAATTAATTTTCCATCGTAGTAGAGTAGTGAGAATATTTTTCGCGCAATTTTAGAACTAAGTAGGGGGTGACTGAATATCAAAATATCATATCCAACTGTATTTGACCTTCAAGGTGTGTGCAATTGCATTCTGGGCTACTATGATCACTACTCAAATACTTGATGGCATATTTCAGTCGAATTATTTAACGAATCTAATCCATCTGTTGGACCGATCTAGTGACTCAATCATCGAATTACGACTGCATTATTGTTGCTAGTAGTTACCTAACGGTCCGCATTTTACTTTATGACCTGGACCCAAGCAGATACAGATCGTCGTCTCTGCCACGTGAAATTGGCCTGCTTTTGTACAAGGAGTATCATCCTGCGGTATCGGAACAGGAGTCAACTCTGAAATTTGAAAATATATGTACATGTACTTATTTAAATAAATTAAAATAGTCTAAAAAACTTACCGGTTTGTGGTAGAACGAGTAAAAATGTGAGTAAAACTAATTTTGACATGCAATTCCTATTCATGTTGCTTTTTTTATTGAACCGGTCTCCACCATCAAACACAAACTTTTATATCGCACAGGCAGCGGCATTCAGTTACATGTTTATCAACATTAGTAATCGATTTGTTTCTAATCGATAAAAATCAAATAACAGAAAGATTATAAATAGATTTCAATACAGTGTAAACCAAATCAGAATGAGAAGCTTAATGTCATCACAAAATTCCATGCCAGGACTTTTTTCAAGTAGATGCTGTCGTATTTTTGAATAGTATTAATTGACAAAAAACACGAAAAATGTGCAAAATGGGACAAACTATGAAACAATAATTGAAATTCAAGAAACGACTGATTAATTCTGCCCAAATAACTTTTCTATGGGCACAAACATCGCTCACAGTTGAATCTATTCCCAGTACGACTAGTCACATTGCCTCATCCACGCTTACGAAAATAGTGCCTCACCTAGAGTTTACAGCCAGCGGAGGTGATGTGCTACAAGAAATTTTCACTTGAGAAACCACCAAACTGATTACGGTCGGATCCACTTAACGGTTGCCTATAGGAATGCGTGGCCTCCCACAAAGGCCTACTGTGCTGATATGTATCCATTGTCTATCAAATACCACCAGGGACGTTTATCCAAATATGTATACACATTTGCTAGCTGTAGCGGGATAGCATCGCTTCATTCGTTTACGATTGGGCTACAACCCCAACATTAGGTTCGGGCTGAGATAAAAGAAAACCCTTTTCCTGGACGTAGTCCGGTAAACTAGCTTGCCTACTCAAACGGATCGGTAATAACTTTTGTGGTAACCGACCACAGTGTATGCTTTCCAAGGCCATTCTTCAAATCGAGGGCTCTTGAAAGCGAAATTTTAAACGTATAGTAAACTGGAATCTCTTCCCGCAAATTGCCTCCAGAGGAGAAACTTATTTAGTTCTACACAGTGCATGAAATTACTGTAGAGCATGTTCGATGGTAAACAACCATGAAATATTTATGGCATTTTCCAGACGGTCACTGCCGTCCGCCAACATTATTATGTGCATTATTCAGATTAATTTCGCTGCAATGGACGGAGTGCGTAAAAGTTAAAGTCAAACGGCAGCGCCCACATTCAGACAGCCCCTGCCTGGCATAGCTCGGCGGATCAGAGGAATCCGAGTAGGAAATTTGATTTACGGGCCTAACGCAGGAATGTATCATTTCCCGACCATTTCCCACTTGACATATTCATCATACATATTCATCCACTACAGGATTGATGGGAACAGATTGTTACTAGAGGGGGTGGGTCGATGGGGGGGGGCGGAACTACATTGTCGTCGTGAGCCTCAGGACAGGTCTTTGTTTTCCATCTGTTTTGCTTTGGGTGATCCCCAAGTGAAAAATAACTCCTGCCAGAGGAAACGGCAGTACAAGCAACACACGAGGAGGAATTTGTTGTGTGGAAAGTTTTATGATTTATATAAAAATGTCACTTGCTTTCCGCACAGCGGTTGTTTTTGGTGACACGGAAAAAATAATTTTATGTGCCTGATGTTCGAGGAATTGAGCATTTTCCAAGTCCTATGTTTTGATACCATAGTATGTAATTGTGTTAGCTTGTTCGGCAACTCGTATTCGTGCATCTTTAAACGGTGATTTCGCGACACTACTATAGAAATTTTCGATTTCGTAATGGTGCGAAAACCAATGAAACCTACGAATTCTTTCGCTAGTATGTAGTGAAAAGCAGCAACAAAGAATTTAGAAGATCCCCTTGAATCCGGCAACCAAGGATTCCAGCAGTTCAAGAAACTATGAATTCAGGATATCCAGGAAGATGGAGTCTATAAATCCAGAAAAGTACTATTCAAATTCCACGAATCCAAAAATCAAGGACAAGTACACATAAACCAAGAACCTATAAGGAATCCATAAACTCAGCAATGAAAAACTGATAGTATCAAGCAAAACAGTAAATTAACAATCGCAGAAACCAAATTCAAAAACTTGGAATTCCATGAATGAAAAAATCATGAATCAGTGTATGGAACCAGGCATGATTTCGAGATGTAGTCTGATTTTTGGATCCTATAGTTTATGGAATTCTATATTTTTGATTCCGAGATGTCTATGATTTTTAGGTTCATAGGGTCGTGAATTTCTATTTTCCAGGATTCCTGCATTTAAAGATTCCATTAGTTTTGAACAGCTGTATTTCACCACACCTAGCTCTATAAGATACTCGAATATGTGGATGGATTAATGTATTTCAGGTTTACTAGATTTACGGATTCCTTGTTTTTTCTTTACATGGAAGTTTGGATCCCTATATGCTTGAAATTAAGGTTTCCAGGATTTCTGAGCATTCTTAGATTCCTGGATCTCTAGATTCTTGGATTTTTCGTTTCTCAACCGTTACAGAGTTATTGAAATTTTCCCGTGAAATTCAATGTTCTTAAATGCGTTTAGCTTAAAAAGTGTATTTTGTGTTTTAAAACTTTTGGTTTCCTCAGAAAGGTGAGAAAATTCCATGTAGAATGTTATATTTTTCAGTTAATTCGTTTAAGTAACCCTTTTCAGGATGAAGTAGTCAAAAGTTTTTAAGTGTTTTTGGTGAGGTTGTTATTAATTTTCTCAAATAATGAATTATGAACATAACAATATCTATTATCTAAAAGTTTAGTTTCGAAACAATCCATAATTTGTTCTTCAACATCGTATTTCTATCTCTTCTCTTTACTTTGAAATTTCATTGTTGAACTTTTTCTGTAGTGGACATGTAAATGCTTAAAAGTCTCTAGACTAAAAAAATGTTCTCAAGGTTTCATTAGAAAGCTTATCTCTTTTTATGTAGCCGATGTACGAGATGCAATATTTCAATATCATTAATTTTGTTATTTAATGTTTGTTATTTACTTTTATAAGAATATGTGCGAAAATGAAAACCGCGTAAATTTCAAAATCCGCGTAAAAAATGCGCGCAAAAAACCTGAATGTACTAAATTAACTTTAAAACTTTCTTAGTAGTGGAAACAAAAAGAGTAATATTATGAACGTGTCCGCTGGAAAACATACATAGAAAGAATGACTGGAACGGTGAGAATGAAGAAACGGTGTAAATTCACCTTTTTATTAGAAACACTGAGAAAAGATATGTCCTCAAGCAGGAATCGAACCTGCGATCTCCCAGTCTCTAGTTGGGTGCGTTAACCATTCCGCCATCGAGGAACTGTGATGATGTCATCACATATTCCCAACAGCATCGTGATCACCGCCACAGTCTCCAATACCTCCTAATTGACCTATCGACTAAGGGGGCAAACAGTGATAATACAGTGAGAGACTGGGAGATCGCAGGTTCGATTCCTGTTTCAGGACATATCTTTTCTCAGTATTTCTAATAAAAAGATGAATTTTCAGCGTTTCTTTATTCTCACCGTTCCGGTCATTCTTTCTCTGTCTGTTTTCCAGTAGACACGTTCATAAAAATCCTTGAATAAAGGAAAAACAAAGACTCACGTCAAAACAAGGAATATAAAAAGAGTAAGATAGGTGACATATTTTTTAATCAGAGCTAGTATGAGAGAAAGTTCCAAGTTCAATAGCCCCAACACATAGATTTGAAATACCATACATAATTTTTGAGTGTAGGTATTTTAACACAAACAAGCTTTTGACAGAAACAATTCAATAACTTTGTAAAAATTGAGATTTAATGCTACCTATACAACGATTTTTTGCTCAAATATGATTGTCTAATGCCTCTCGAAAGTTTCTTAACCATAAACCCATTGGCGGCGCTAGGGGGGTGGCAAAATTGGTGGGCGGTATTTTATGCTCACCAAATTTCATTTTATTTATTAAAAAAGTGGTTAAAGTTCATTAATTGCGATAAAAGTCAAACGTGAGTGAATCGTTTGAATTTGGCGTCTGTTGAAAATGAAAGAGGTTGGGGATCGGACCGATGGATGTGACACAGTTCAAAACTATTTGTTGCTCAATTCCGAAGGATGTGTCAGAAACTCGTGTCTGTTCATTTTGCGCATGATTTACATGTAAATAAATACCGGCACAGGTTGAACTGAGATAAGTTTCTGAACGCACATGAAGTAGTGGGAGTATGTAAACTAATTTGTTGGGATTAGACCAGCAAGCACTATCGCACATGGTGTTGTATTTGGACAAAAGCCCAACACTCGTCCCATTTTCCCATTGGTCAATCATCAGTAAATCTGAAATTTGTATTCGTCAATTATATTTCATGGCTGATGTAGATCGAATGTATTTTAGCGACTTTGAAACCTATAAGCAAGGTATGAGTGAACATGTATGAAACGCACTTGATATTGTCCTCTGAACTCCCTTACTAGCGACAAATAATAAAATAATCATTAACGTTTGCTAGCGAATAAATAATTTAGGGAGTACCTTCTAGGTGGCGTTCGCAATGTGATTGACTGGAAGTGGCAGCAATCCAGTCTTCCCTCTTTTTGGAAATGGAACACAGCTCTAGCGAATCTCCTTTTCTGATCGGCTTACATGGCAGTTAATCATTGCCATCCGATTGCCTTCAGGACCTTAAGTAGATCTGGTGTTGGGAATCTGTCGTCAGCGTTGATCCTTGCGCTGCTCTCAACGTCTATTTATTCGTCATTTAATTGTTCGTCATAACTCAGCTTTCACCTATCGATCACTTCACACTGGTTCCTTAGAAAGTACCCATTAGCGAACCTGCACATGTCGGTTTATGGCCTTTGGACGAACGATTCACCGTCTCGTAGAACTCATCGCAGTTTAGCTGCTCCATCGCCCTGTTATCGCGATCTTACGGTAGGCGCTTTGTTCGTCAAAATACCAAGTCAGGACCTTTATGGCATCATCCTCCTCGACTATCCTCTGGCACTCAAAACCATGGTGGATCGTATGCAAGGGGTGAAAAAATATTCGTTCTAGCATTCCTCGGGAGTCTGCGAAGTTCTGTTACCGTCGGCCGTTTTAGTTCATAACGGTGTGCTGACTGATCGGATCGATCATCGATTTATACATTCCCTATCTGGCCATTCATGACGCCGATAATGAGCATTTCGTCTCGTCGCAAGCATTTGCCATAGTTACACTCCAGGAGCGCATGAAATGCATTTTTCTCGTTCTCGGGCCCATCGTGTGGGCAGTGCACGTTGATGATGCTGTAGTGTATTCTCATGATTCGCTACTATGGTCAGAATATGACGATGGCCTACAGATCAAATGTCAACAATGGACGCACTGTGTAACTCGTCAGATTAACAATTTTGCGCAGAGTGGGAAAATACCCGAGTATGTTCTATCAGTAATGATTGATATTTATTTGCTAATTTTGCATGTTTCAGCTTTTATGGACAATTCAAGATAAGTGCAGGAAATTTGTGTATGTGCGCACAAATCTTGGAGTTTAATTTGACTCCAATTCTTGGTGTGAAGAAGAGCTTCTGAATTTGCAGTTCAGCGATTTTTTGATATCGCGCTGAAGGCTGCCATCGAGAAAAATTTTGAATTCCAGCCCGCGAAAACATGCGTACGAATACGAATGTGTTAGAATAGGATCCCCGATAAAGGGAAGCTAACCGTTCAGAAGCCACTCACGTCCTCGGCTAACTATAATGGTCTCATGGCGGATCAGCAAAAGGAGCCTTACCAATCACCAAAGAGAGCGAAGCAGGTGTCTACTTAATCATTCATAGAGTATCTGGACTCACCGATTGGTAGCCCTATCAGTAGGGAGGTTCCAATAGAATAACCTTGTTCACCTTTCTAGCTAATCGTTGATGACCGAACGAAACAACCAAAAGAGAACGCGGTCGCTGCCTTGTGATTCCGAATGGTCGAAGAAACAAAAAACCCACCTTTCCGCTTAGTCGTAGCAGCAGTACGACAAAACGGCGCATAGTGGCACGACTTAGAACAAAAGGTGGACTAAAGTCCAAACTTTTCCGTATCGGTTCATATAGGACGTTTTTATGTAATTTTGGTACGCTGAATTCGTTTTAGATATTAAAACATTTCAAAAATGAACATTTACTATTCATTAGGGTGTCTCAAAAATATTTTTTTTCTAAATCGTTCTTAAAATTTGTGTATATTAATTTTCGTGTGCTAAATCGTTTTCGATATTAACATTTGCAAAAAAAAAATCATTACACATTAGAGTGGCTCAAAAATAATTATTTTGTTGTGAAGGTTCAAATTTTTTTTAAATACATTTTTGTGCGTTGAATTCCTATGTTATAGAAAATAGAAATTAACTTTACTACTTATTAGAGTGGCTCAAAAGTAAATATTTTGTCTTTTATAAAGATTTCTTTCAATTGTAATTTTGAAATTTATTTTCCGTATTGAAACAAATTGATTGACATCTCATTATGGGGCTTTAGAAATGACTATATTATTTTAAGGATCAAATAAGATGTGATTGTCTAATTTTAGAACGTTTAATTAATTAGTATTGGTATGAAAACTACATTTTTTTCATTTTCAAAACAAACATTTTGAGCGTCTTAGTGGAATATTTATTTACATTCACTAATTAACAAGATGGTTAACGATTTTGTTTTCGCAGGTGTGTTTTAAGTTGCTTAGATTGCTTATTTCATACCTTAAATTAAAATAAATCCAAAATCCTTTTTTTCGCGAATATGGTTCATTTAAAAATGGTCTTATTTTATTTGGATAATATCGCATACCCTTAAACTATATCAGTGCTATGCAAACTGGGAAAAAATAGTCTCACCAAATGACTAGAACTCAACTGTGTTCAACTTGACAGTTATTGCGTAAGTTAGCAAAAATAGTTCATGAAACATTTTATGACACATTTGAGATGGTTGAAAATATTTACTGAATTTTAAACATTCTTAATTCCTTTACCACTTATAAACCATACTTCCCACTTCCTTACTCTTGATCACTAGTAAAACCCTTGTAGATCATGCTCTAAATGTTATTTGAAAGTTGTGCATAAATTAGTGTCATTATTCTAGTCATAAAGTGAATATTCAAATTAAATATCAGAAATAACCATGCGTCTCCATTCCCAGTTTTTTCAAATTTTGACTGCTTATCGCAAGTTTTCGAAAAACTAGCATAGTCTCATTTTAAAGAGAAAATGAAAATCTTTCAAATGAGCATAGTGTGATCGCGGGCATTCACGGGCGTCGTTGTTGTTATCGCTTTAGAAGTTCGAATTCGATAAAAATTCATGACAAACAGTTATCTAAACACTAACTAAACCCACTAGTGACTTATTTTTGGCGATTTTACGATGTAATTTTATCACACGTATAATTTTGGTTAAGTGATGCAATTCATGAAATCAACCGTTTGTTTGAAAAATGAGAATAACCGTATATAGTTCCTATGGTCAAATAATGCAAAAAACACTTGAGTTATGCCCTTCAAAAAGCTGTCAAAAACTCATTTTGCATTCAAATCACCTAAAATCTCGTGAAAATGTCTCTGATGGCTCAGCTGATACGAGAAAAATACTAGTGAGAATATCGCATAACCTTCATACATGGACTTAAGTCCGGGCTCGTCCCACTGTGCGGCGTAGTGTGCAGCAGTTCACTTTTTGCTAGTTTGTTTACAAAAATTCCAAAACTCGGATAGGGTCATCTTGGTCGCCCTGTCACCTAGGGTCTTTGAAAGCACACTGGAATTGTTATGTGTTTAAATTTGATTCATCTCAAAATTTTGCAAAAATGTTAGTTTTTTTTTATTTTTGTACAATTTTAAATTTAATTAATTTTTTATTTATGTTTTATGCTTTTATTTTATACTTATGGTAGTTGTAGCTAATAGCCTATATTTTAAAAAAAGAGTGTAGCCGTAACTGCAAATCAAGTGAAAAAAGGCCTCTCCTTGTCTAAACTAAATATTTTAGACACTCATTATTAGGCAATCATCGCGGATCGATCAAGTGAACCACGTCGTAACATCACTTTGCACGCGGCAATTAATGCGCATTTCTACCGCCAGGACTGATTTGATTCGAAATACGTTTTACTTTGTTGATTCCGAGTTGATAAAAAAAGCTAAGAAAATGCCACACTTTTATTTCGTTCCATGGTGGGGTCTACTTGGTAAATTTTTCGTATATTTTCTTAAGATATTTCAATTCAGTACAAATTCTAATAAATCTTTTTCGGGTTACTTTAACAATTTGTGAGATGGATCGGTTAGCCGAAAACATGTAAATAATGCCAATTTCAAATTTAGTTTTTCAATAACCACTCTGAGTAAAAGGGTGACTTCTACCTGTAGCGATGCATGAAAGATACAATTTGAAATTTGTATTATGTGTGAACTAGTAATAAATAAAGAACGACTTTTTTTTTAATTTAAAAAATATGTTAGGAAGACATTTTCTACTATCTTTATCAAATCCAGGTTAAATGGTCGAAAGCAATTTGGCGGAATGCCAATTGTCATTTCAACCGAATAGACCATTTAACCGAACGTCGTTCTGCTGAGCCATTTAGCCGAATGCTAATTGGGCGGACGCAATTTAATCGAATGTCAAACAATTGGTTATTTTGAATACGTTGAATCGTTTCAATGAATATAACTGAACAGTAAACAAAAATCTTCCTAAAATAAGATATTTAATAATCAGTTCTCTGACCTATTATGAACAGTTCACATTGTAAGAAAGAAAGATATAGGGTGAAGTGTCTATTTTCACCGTACTAAGGAGGGCGCCTCACCGGTTCCTTAATTACTCGGCCTACAAACAATGGAATGCGTACAAATTGGCATCAATAAATTTGCTTTGTTGTTAACTACCAAGATAATAACATACATGCGCTGAAAACAGTGAAATTCTCGTCTTTGAGCGCAACGAAAACACGAATCGAGTGCCCCTATTGTTGCGCTGCCATTTGACTCAATGCGTTAAACAAAGATGGCAACCACTGCTCTAACCAACGGCTTCAAATGGGTAGCGTGATAATAGATATATAGCGATAATGGGCTCATCACCTCATTTGGAAACAAAATAGAAATGCACTTTTTGGTGAGATATACTGTTATGATTATCCGACAGTCATTTTTGAATGGCAACGAAATAAATTATTTCCAAACAATTCCGATATATGTTAATGGTTAACGATATAACAAATCGAAATATGCCGTTGAACCATGCTAAAAGTCTTAAATGAAGATATTGTCACGACTTATACTAAAAATGAATAGTATACTATTACATTACAGAAAGTAAGAAAGTAGCTTAAACTACTTTAAGCTCCTTTAAAACTTTGCTAGTAACTTTGAAATCATTTTTTCGAGCCGAAAAAATTAACAGACCAAAATATTCCAAAGCTACAGTCCAGTCCCCGGTAAATCTAATAAAAACACAAATATATCGTGAAATAAATTTGTTATATGTTAAAAGTACGACCTAGGATACATGCATACATCTAGGACTTATGGAACATATTTTTGTATCAAACCGTTTCACAGTATTTTTTTTGCTCAAACCATGCGATCAGGGCCGGTGGATAGCGTGGGTAGTATGGGTAGTACTACCCACTCGAAAATAACCGAGTGGGTAACTACCCACTCGAATTTTCGGACATTTTCATAAATTTGAATTCTGCCACGTATGTATCTCGAGCACATACTTGAAAATATCGATGCACAACAACTTCATTTACAGAAACACACTGGAAGTGATTTAATGTAAATGTAATGCAAGCGTGTGTATTGCGAAAATGAGACAAATCCCAATTCTATTACCCTCACCCTATGCTTACTACCCACTCGTGCTAAAAGTGTAACTTCGGCACTGGCAAAGTGTACAACAATCATGTCCTCTGAATGTTATTGAAATGATACATTATACTATACAAAAATTTTGATCTATTCGCTTCACCCAAATTTCTAAAATAAATTCGCAAAAAGTGTTTTTTTTTGAAGAAAAAACCTTACCCCCCGTTAAGGGAAATGCATACTAAATAATCAGAAAGGGTTATGAGGCTATGTTTATGGACTAAAGGAGAATATTTTAACAGCTTCGGTATATTAAAAAGAAAGAAAAAAAATATGTCGCGATTTTGTCAAAGTCCCCATTTTCTCAAGCTAAAATTCACCAAGAGATTGTAAATAAAGGGTCTTCGTTATGCTACATTCCGTAGCGGAACTTGACCTTCTTGTTCGACATACTTCCCAATCGATTCTTCGTATACATGACTAGTGTTGCAATACTACTCATCTTTCATGTTTAGGATTTGAACATACAACGATATGATATGATATGAATAGATAACACAATCTGAATATAGAACACAATACTTATGCGTATTTTTATTCATTGAAGATTTTTGAAAATATTGATCGTTCATTTTTCATCGTTACTGCCACTACTCTCAAAATCAAAATAATTATTTTCATTGGCTGTCTTCTGGTAACCGGAAGTTGCCATCTAGGATTTCAAAGTGGCGTTAATCATCAATTTCCGATGTTTACTAACCACCACCTCTCATGGTTTTCACTGTTCTATAGTAACTGGAAGTCGCCATCGTGGCTCTTATTGTGATGTCAATTAATATTTTCCGTTCGCTACTGACCTATACTGATCCAATATCTCACGTTTTCTAGGGCGTCGCAAAATTTAGTGAAGTTTCATAACCGACAGGACCGAATAAGACATATGCCGGTTATAAACCTATGTATTATTTTCTTAGCGCGAAAATAGTTCAATATTCTATACCATTCTTGCCCTGAAAATTTTGTCGAACCATTTTTGCGCTCATTAATATTTGACCCACTTTTGCATCAGATTATGATAAATAAACCTTATTTGATGTAACAGAATATTTAAACCCACTTAATCTTAACAAAATTAAAACCCACCTAGTTCCGCATAACAAAAATTTCATATCTTTGGTTTAGAGCAAAAGGAGAAGCTATTTGTTGCGGATTATTTAAAAAATTTCCGCACAATTTGAGATAAACACTGCTTCCAGAAATTCATAAATCCAACAATCTAGTAAAATATAGATCCCAGAATCCAGACAAAATTCTGAGATCCAGAAACTCGGAATATGAGAATTCAGAGCACCAAAAATCCATTACTCCAAAAAAATCCGTCAGTTCAATAATCAAATCATTCGCTAATTTCAGATTCCAGAAATTCAAAAAAAGTTTTGAAATCAGGAATTCAGAAAATAAAGTACACTTACTATAAGAGTCTATAATACCAAATTCCAAAAATCCAGGTATTTTTGAAACATATATTTTTTCCCGAAGGAACCAATTTGCGTATGAGGGCACAAAACTTAACTTAGAACAGTTGGATTTGCATGTTTTGTGTTCCACTCTTCAGTAACTGACATCAACTTACTGACGAGTGAGACACGAAACATTCAAATTCAACTTTTCCAGATATTTTTGCTTTTTTTTTTTGTAATAACAAATGATCTATTTTCCAAGCAAAATTCCAACTCAACCACCAAAATTCTCCCCGTGCTCCTTATTATCTGCTCGTATTCGAGTCCCGGTCTGATTGTACTAGATCGCGATAACAGCCATAATAAAGCCCACATTAGCGCAAATGTTTACGACTTCTCCCACCGCTCTCTGCTGCTGTCTTCCGAATATGCCGCACACTATTCTCACGCATCGTACAGAGGCGGAGGCGTAGTCGTCGTCGTCGTCGTCGTCGTCGCAAATCAGAACTCGAGCCGTCGAAAGCAAACTATATTTCCTATGTCAGACCCAACGTGAAACTGGGAACGAGGCTCTGGGGGAGGGAGGGTTCGAATCCGGTAGTAAAAAATTGCACCCCAAAGTGGTTTGTTGGATTGTTTGGCGAAAAAGGCCTTTCGAATTTGGGTGGTTTATTGCTAATGCGTGGTCGTCGGGTTTAGGGATTAATGATTGGATGTTTGCTGGGCGGCCCTTCCACCGTCCCCGGAACGGAAATACAGTCCGGAAGTCGGTCCCTGACTGTGTGACTTTGTATGATAAATGTAATTCGTTATTACTATGATTTCGGGTTTGAATTTGACTTTTCCAGGGTCGGAGATAAGTTTTATGGCGTCAAATTTGTTTCTTGCGATGGATTTCTCGAATGAATGATTATGCTCCCTGTGAATTTATGACCTACAGTTTCGGCAAGTGGGTTTTGTGAGGCGGAATCCATTATCCAATTATATGTGTCACTCGATAAAGACTACCGAGTTTATCAAACGCCATGCAGAGATTATTTTCTTATTAAAGTTTGACGAAAGTTTTCCAACCCAGTGTTCATATATTGAAATGGCACTCATCTTGGGGGAAAACATCTTAATTTAACTTTCGCGTTGGAAAATTGTGAAATGAGACTGGAAAGCAGTTTAGCTTATTAAATATTCATACCAATATTTTTGCATACTTTGGATCTCGCAACACGGCAGAATGGGATCATGTCTGAGGCCAAGCATGTAACATTATCAAACCCTTTTCATGCACACAAAAAGTGAGCACAAAATGAGCATAAAATGTGTAAACATTTAACATTATGACTTTTTCCCCTGGAAAATGAAATTCTGCTCAAAGGCAGCTTTTCACCGGCTTGTTTCGTAAATATTAGCACACTCCTCCCCCTGCTAATGTATAATTTTAGAATGTGTTCATTTGGTAACGTTACTTACGATGTGTTATTATAAGCAGGTTTGGTTAGGAGGAAATGAAGTGCATGTTACATAGTCTTGTTTGGCTTGTGTTGAAGTAATAGAAGGACTTTTAAATGAAACCGCTAAAGGCATTTCGGATTCATTTGTAAAGCTGAATATGACCTTCACACTGAAAAAACAAGCTGTGGCGTTTAAAATCAGTATCCACTCAAGTGGAAACAATTATTGGATGAACTTTGTCGGTGACCGAAACACATTGTAGATTATGTAATTGGTGTCTGCACTAGTCATTGGTTTTCTCTTAGGTCTACACTTTGAACCATATAAAAGCCACTGTCCTGCTAGTAGAAGGTATCATTCGCTTGCGATCATCTCTCCGGTTAAGTGTGCAGTTCAATCCAACGGTAGCATCCAATATGAAGGTAACGAAGTGCAACCATTCGATCATCAATCATATCAACAACGTAATTGCTTTTAACCTAACTTCTTAAACAGGCGTTCGTAGTACTCTCCATGGCTCTGGCCATTGCCTCCTGTGCGGCAGTTGACGATTCCAGCAAAAAGGAAAAACGTGGTCTCTGGGAGCTGAGCAACGACCACGATGATTTTGGACACGATCACTATGATCACTACGACCACAAAACCGTAACCAAGACCATCACCAAAAACGTCCACGTCCCATATCCGGTTGAGGTTGAGAAACATGTTCCGGTTCCGGTGAAGGTCCCATACCCAGTTCATGTTGAGAAAAAGGTTCCAGTTTATGTAGAGAAGAATGTGCCAGTCTACGTTGAGAAGAAGGTTCCAGTCCACGTTGATCGTCCAGTCCCATACCCAGTAGAGGTCAAGGTTCCAGTCGTCCAGAAGGAATACGTTGAAGTGCCAAAGCCGTACGCAGTTCATGTTGAGAAACCCGTCCCAGTGTACATTAACAAGCCGGTGTACGTCGAGAAGCCTGTTCCAGTGACCGTTCACGTCAAGGAGCACAAGAAACATTGGGGCTTGTTTTAAGTGATTAAACAGTCAAAGTGAATAAATCGGAATTTTTGAAAATGTTGAAACTGTTTAGTCTTGGAACATTGGAAAAAATGCAAACTGTCGGTTAAAAATCCTGTTTGAATCCACTTGGTGGTGCAATTGTACCTTTCTCATTTCTTCTATATATCCACGACTGGTTATGTTCGATTTAATTGTGGGAATGTCTATTACATTCTTAGTACAGGGCAAGGTTGTATAATTTTCATTCGCCTGAATGCGAACTGAACTGATCTGCCGAATGGCCTCAGGTGCTAGATTTATCGGAAGGCAATACTTGAAAGAACCATAGCACAGATTGAAAACGAGAGCCGAAAACAAGCTCGAGGGAGTGAGAGCTTCGGGAGAGAGTATAAACAAACTCATAGCATAGGTTCTTTCATATGCCATTCTCCTCAATACATTTTCGTTTAGGCTGTAAGGCAACACTCGCACGAATTTTCGGAGTCTAGAATCATGAGAATGAAATTCGATAAAATTGAGTGAATCGCATTCGCATGAATGCCGTTCTTGAGCGCCATTTCGATGCCGGTGCTGCTGCTATTCTTGTGCGTGTTGGTTGTAGATCCTAATTGATACGGAATACTGCTAGTGGCTGGTGCCTATAATGTGTTCTGCCTCCGTTCCCTGAGTAGGAAGGAACTGATTTTGATGGGCGGCTGCTGTCTCCGGGAATTGAAATACTGCGTGCAAAATTACCCGATATACTAAATGAAAGCGCGCACTTCTGTCGTGAAATGGAGCGCAGTGTTCAAGGCATACCAATAACATAAATCATAAATTAATTTGGTGGAAAAAAACATCGCGTGGAGATCAGTGGCTTGTACATTAAGGAGTTACACCACTGCATAAAAAGAGGTATATTTCGGGAATTTTTCGTGGCGTAATAAATAGATGAATTGAGATCTTGTTAAATGGGATTTTGCTAAATGGGATGGAAGTAATTTCATCATAAGTTTTCAGTACACTCGAAGTGTACATAAGAGACGTTACAGCAGAATTGAATATTTAAATATTTAAATATTTAAATATTTATATATTGCTTTCGTCTTCCATTTTTTGGGATATCATCACATACAAAACATACAAAAGCATACAAAGTATATATACTTCCCATCAACAATGTCTATCTAGAAAAGCGTCTCGTGTGGAACACAAAAAAGCCAAAACGACAATTGGGTAATCTAAATTTTGTTTCTCGCGAAAACTTGATTTTTCTGCGGTAGTATTTTTTTGCAAAGTTGTTCTGTAAAAAAAAGTCTTTCAATATACCCAGTACCTCTCTTCTATATAGAATCTTATTTCTAGTCTTAAGATAGCTGTAAATTATTTAACCTTCTGGAAGTCGCGCTAGTGCACTGAGTGCACGCTGCATTGAAAATCTAACGAAATCGTCTTAGAGCAATTGCAGATGCTCTTTCAGTGAGCCATTTGCGCTACTTCCGGAGGGTTAATAATTCAAATATTTGTTATGCAATCACTTCATCGTCAAAATTCATTCCAATTAGGTATAAGTCGAGCAAAATTTCATTAACTTTAGGAAATTACAATGATTTTAGATTTTAGTTTACTACAAGAGGCTCGTAATTTTCGGACCATGTTTCGATCGTAGTGGCTGATGGAATTCGCCATATTGAAGCCGGCAATTTGAATTTCACCCAGATACTGGTTTTTACGAAGTCTGAACGTATTTAATCAGCAAAACCAAAAGATTTTTTAAACTATTTTACAATAAAATCAAACTTTTCTTTATTTTCTTCCAAAAGGAAAAGTA
Source organism: Topomyia yanbarensis (assembly GCF_030247195.1). NCBI lineage: Eukaryota > Metazoa > Arthropoda > Insecta > Diptera > Culicidae > Topomyia > Topomyia yanbarensis. The sequence continues at coordinate 30,527,803 of NC_080671.1, read as the reverse complement.
CCTCCCCTTAAAAGTGAATCTTTGTAGCATAGTTGGTAAATCGATTGCCATGTACGCAGCGCATCTGGGTTCGAGTCCCGACCCCGCACATAGGGTTAGAAATTTCTCATAAGAGATTTTTCTACCCCGAAGAGGCGAAGGGTTCTCTTTTTATTCTTTTCTTTTTTTCATAACAATTTGAATTATTCGGCAAAATTATAGTATATTTCCTATGTTTTCTAGAGATTTGTATTTTTTAGCGAAATACTTTTCAATAATCAATTTCAAATATCTCACTCAGGTGAATTTCTTTGTTTGCATATAATTTAAGTTTTAAACATTTTGTTTCTATCGTTCTATTTATTGTGTATTTTATAATTTTATACTAACAATCCAATCCATAAAATCTGATCTGATAAAATGACATGATGATTTTGCATAGGTAGTCCAGGGTTGAAGTAATTCGAACTTCTGATGTACTTTTGCGCTTAAGCGTTTAAACACAATAAAAGTAAGAGATCGAAAAAGCCGTATCAGCAAAAATGTGTGCAATTGATCAGGCTCCCCAGGAAAAAATAAGTGCAGCTAGTCGGTGAACACATTTCAGATCTATAGCTCATAACTCATAGGTCCGAATTAACAGAGGTCCCCCTAAGCCTTTCTCATTGACCGACTGGATATTATACCGTTCTCATTTGCACATCGATCTTTTGAATATGTTTGCTAGATGTATAACCCAACTTGTTACGAAAACAGCATAGTAATAAAATTCTCTTAATTCATTTTGATCGGATATGGGTATGAAAACTTGTAAATGTTAAACTTATGAAATACTCAGAACTGTGATTATATGTAACCTATTTGATCAGATAAAATGCCAGTTTAAATACAATTTACAATATTGCAAAATTATCCGGTTCATCAAAGTCAACACTTTCTAAAATATGGTTCTTCTACATTGTACAACCCGTATTGCAACGTAGAATTTGTACTAAACACTCATTTCAAACAGATTAATGCGTTATGTAACTATACAGTATATTATACATTAACACATTCAATTTCTGTTTCCGACTCTGCACTTGCAAGGATAGTTTGCATTAAACCTGTAGACTCGATTTCCGACCCTATCCTAAGCTGTGCCAAATATTTGATAAAGAAAAAAGTTTTGATGAACATTAGCAGTTTAAAATCACTATAGCATCGTGTAGTCATAAGTTTGCAGAGAACCGTATATATTTCCTTACCATATTGTTATAGAGTGAAAGATTGCGATAATTTCATTCCTGTCACCCATATCCCTTTTTGACTCTTCAAGCAATGGTTCGTGATTATGTTTAGTGGGTAATGCTTGATCAAATTTTAATGAGGGGATAAATGCAATCCGCTATGCCCAGTGCTATGGGCAGTAGACCTACTACAATGGGTGGTAGTAATATACACATCATTGGATGCGCGATAATTTCATTCCAAATACCTGTGCATCTGCACACGCTATGTATCTGGTAGACTTTTAATCCACTGACTCTTCATCCTACAGCCAAACGCAACACATATTCTTACAAAAAAAGATTCTCACGAGTGGCGAAAATCGCATTCGCATGAAAATGCTGCCTCCAGATTCAGAGAGCGTGGCATTCGAGAGAATTCTAAGCTAGATTGTGCCAGCCTTTACTCAACAACTCCACTCATCAGGCATTGTATTCATTGCATGAACAGAAAGCTGGGGATGAACAAACCATTATGAGATTCGACGTGTGCATCATCACAGCACAAAGCGAAACGGGTAAAAACCGACGTTCACTCAGAAATCAACAAGCTTGGTACAGGGTGATTCAACGTGAGGTTATATTTTAACAGGGCATTTTCTAATGGTTAATGGATGCTAACAGTAAACTGTCATGCTATTGTTGCTCAGTATTGTTTACCAAAATAGTTCAACTGTGTTATGAAAATAAGTGCTCTGTAAACAATATGTTTCTAGTGCGGTCGACCTAATCGACCAACTGAATCCACTATGCGCCATAAATTCGAAAAGTTCGAATCGAAGCTCACCTTATGAGATGATGAGCGACCAAATCGACCACATCAAAACACGCAGAAGAAAACATAGCGGCGGAGGCGATGATCACGAAGAATCTAATGGACGCCCTTGTCAACAGCTTGGCTTGTTGTATGCGTATTTATCGGCAGGTTCTCGGTTAAACATATACAAAATTCTGCTCGTACAAGAATTGAAGTCGGCCGACCTTCCTACGCGTCACCGATTCAGTCTTTGGACTATTGGAAATATTGAAAACGAACAATTGACTTCGACCATTATTCTGAGAAGTAACCTGAAGAGATGCAAGAACAAGCATTTTATCAATAAAAAAACAACGGTTTGGTGAGAACTATGGGCCGCACAGTGATGCCGCAATGGCAAAAACCCCCAGAAAAATTTGTTTGATCCATGTTTCATATTATTTTTCCCCAATTCTACAACACATCAGGGATTATAATTCCAATTTTCTTGAACATCGGATGAATTTTTATTAGACTATTGCCACTGCGCTTACAGTCGTAACGGGTTTGCTACATTGAGTAAGGTCGGTTCCGACAGCATGAAGTAACAAGTTACTTTACGCTTGTCCGGACATGCCGTGGACTCAGGTGATTCGCATTTCTAATGCCAAAAGACCCTGACTCCTACGGTAGCAGACAAAAAGTTAAGTCGCCGGTGAGCTCTAAGCTTGCATATATGATCCTTCCACGCTTTTCTAAACTTTCTCCCTTCCACTCCTTGCTCTCCCTTGAGTACTATGGCTCTAAATATTGAAAAAAAAAAAAATCGTACGTCTCCCAACCTTTGAACGGAACGGATCGTTATATTTCACAGTGGTGTTCGGTGTGTAAATTCAGTGATTCAAGGTCATCCTTTGTTCGTTCGTTAGCTGCCATTCTGCTGGTGCCGGCAGTAAATCCAGTACATTATTTTCGCTGGTGCGGAACAATCGACGTTGTTTGCAGATAAGTTTTGCTTTATTTTTTTTTCCTCGTTTGCTTTCTTTCCTTTTCCCTACTTTTACTCTACCTTGTAATCAAATAATAAGACACATTCCCGTTTATATAACGCTCTGCCCTCGTGCTTAAATGGCCGAGGGCGAAATACCATCTGATGTAATCATGGAAGTCCCTGATCCCCCTAATACTCGCATTGCTCCCCGTATAAAGCAGTACCCAGAAGGTTCCTCTGGGCCATGGGTGGTATATTTTCGGACCGGAGAGAAACCGGTTAATATATTAAAACTTTCTCGAGATCTGACTGCTAATTACCCGGCCGTAACTCAGATAACACGTGTTCGGGCAAACAAGATACGTGTTCTAGTGAGTGATCTCGGCCAGGCAAACGCGATTGCTTGCTGTGAGCGCTTTACGCGGGAATTTAAAGCGTACGTGCCTTGTGTGGCCTGTGAAATCGATGGGGTAGTGTCCGAACCGGGCCTGAAATGCGAAGAACTGTTGGAGCACGGGGTTGGCTGCTTTAAGGACCCCTCTCTTGAACAGATTAAGATCTTAGAATGCAAACAATTGTATACCGCAAACATCGAGGGAGGTAAGACTACCTACTCTCTATCACGCTCGATTCGGGTGACATTCGCCGGGTCCTCTCTTCCCAACTACATCCTCCTTGACAAGGTTCGCCTACCAGTTCGCCTGTTCGTACCGCGGGTCATGAACTGCAGCAATTGCAAGCAGTTGGGCCACACAGCCACATATTGTGGAAATAAGAAACGATGCGGCAAATGCGAAGGAGAGCATGAGGATGACTCTTGCGACAAAGAAACTGAAAAGTGTATTTGCTGCGGGGGCCCTTCACATGCTCTTAAATCATGTCCTGCGTACAAGCAGCGCGGGGATAAAATTAAGCGCTCCCTTAAGGAACGCTCAAGGCGTTCTTATGCAGAAATGCTAAAGAATGCTTCGCCATCTGTCCTGTCCGAAAATCCCTATGCTGGTTTGGCTAACGTTGAGCAAGAATCTGACGACCCACGAGAGGGAACATCTTTGGTTAACCCAGGGGAATCCAGGAAGAGGAGAAATCCAGCCTCCCCTACATTGCCTCGTAAGGGTGCCAAGGTGTCGTCCACTCAGAGTGCGCCAACTACAATCAATAAATCCAACGGAAGTGATGCACAAAAGCCGAAGCAATTTGCTCCAGGACTTGGAAATATTAATTCTAACAAGGAGTACCCACCACTTCCAGGGACACCAAAAACCCCAAGTTTCCCCTTTTTTCAAACAGATACTCAGTCCAGTAGCGGACTAATGAAATTTTCTGACATAGTGGACTTAATTTTCACAGCTTTCAATGTTACTGATCCTCTTAAAAGCCTTCTGATACGTTTTCTCCCTATAGTGCAAACATTTTTGAAGCAGTTGACTACTAAATGGCCCCTCCTTGCAGCGATCGTATCCTTCGATGGCTAAGTCATCGAACGAGGTCACCGATTCGATCACTGTTCTACAGTGGAACAGCAGAAGTATCCTCCCGAAAATCGATTCCTTTAAATTTTTACTAAATAGTTTAAAATGTGATGCTTTCGCATTATGTGAAACTTGGTTAACTTCCGATATAAATCTCAACTTCCACGACTTTAATATAATTCGTCTGGATCGAGAAAACCCCTATGGAGGAGCACTTTTGGGGATCAAAAAGTGCTATTCTTTCGACCGAATTAACCTCCCTTCGACACCAGGCATTGAAATTGTCGCTTGTCAAGTTTTAATCAAAGGTAAAGACCTTTGCATTGCTTCCATCTACATTCCTCCTAGAGCCTCGGTAGGGCACCGAACGCTTTGTAATATCACGGAATCCTTACCGGCACCGCGGCTAGTTCTGGGAGACTTTAACTCGCACGGTACGGTATGGGGTTGTCTTCATGATGATAATAGATCAACATTAATCCAAGATCTTTGCGACAATTTCAACATGACCATCTTAAACACGGGAGAAATGACGCGGATTCCTACACCACCAGCACGCGCAAGCGCGTTGGATTTGTCGCTTTGCTCGACATCGCTACAGTTAGATTGCATGTGGAAGGTGATCCCTGATCCCCACGGTAGCGATCATTTGCCTATCGTGATTTCAATTGCTAACGGTTCAAGACCATCGGAAACAATCAATGTCTCATATGACCTCACACGGAACATTGATTGGAAGAGTTACGCGACCGCGATATCCGTTAAAATCGAATCCACTCAAGAACTTCCTCCGGAGGAAGAGTACAGGTTTTTGGCTGGCTTGATTCTCGACAGTGCGAATCAAGCTCAGACTAAACCAGTACCCAGCGCGAATACCCATGGACGGTCTCCCACCCTGTGGTGGGATAAAGAGTGCTCAGAGCTGTACGCGGAAAAGTCCACTGCATATAAGGCCTTCCGGGAAGACGGGTTACCCTCTAGCTATCAACAGTACGCGTCGTTAGAAAGGCGAATGAAGAGTCTAATGAAAGCCAAAAAACGCAGTTATTGGCGCCGGTTCGTCGACGGGTTAACGAGAGAAACAGCGATGAGCACTCTTTGGGGTACGGCTCGACGTATGCGTAACCGTAATAGTACCAACGAGAACGTGGAATATTCAAACCGTTGGATATTCGCTTTCGCCAAGAAGATCTGTCCGGACTCTGTCCCGGTACAGAAAACGTGCCGCGCCGCGTCTCCTCACGATACCGCGAACGAAACACCGTTTTCGATGGTGGAGTTCTCACTTGCTCTCTTATCGTGCAACAATAACGCCCCAGGGTTAGACAGAATCAAATTCAACTTGCTGAAGAATCTGCCTGACACTGCAAAAAGGCGCTTGTTGAATTTATTTAACAAGTTTCTTGAGGGTAACATTGTCCCTTATGAATGGAGGCAAGTGAAGGTCATCGCCATCCAAAAACCAGGAAAACCAGCCTCCGACCACAACTCGTATCGGCCGATTGCAATGCTGTCCTGTATTCGGAAGTTATTCGAGAAAATGATCTTGTTTCGCCTCGACAATTGGGTTGAAGCAAATGGCTTACTGTCAGATACACAATTTGGCTTCCGCAAAGGCAAAGGGACGAACGATTGCCTTGCGTTGCTTTCTACAGAAATCCAAATGGCCTATGCTAACAGAGAACAGATGGCATCAGTCTTCTTGGATATTAAGGGGGCTTTTGACTCAGTTTCTATCAACATTCTGTCAGAGAAGCTGCACCAGCATGGTCTTTCACCAATTTTAAATAACTTTTTGCTAAACCTGTTGTCTGAAAAGCACATGCACTTTTCGCATGGCGATTTAACAACATCGCGATTTAGCTACATGGGTCTTCCCCAGGGCTCATGTCTAAGTCCCCTGCTCTACAATTTTTACGTGAATGACATTGACGATTGTCTTGCCAATTCATGCACGCTAAGGCAACTTGCAGACGACGGGGTGGTCTCTGTTACAGGGCCCAAAGCTGCCGACTTGCAAGGACCATTACAAAATACCTTGGACAATTTGTCTGCTTGGGCTCTTCAGCTGGGTATTGAGTTCTCCACGGAGAAAACTGAGTTGGTTGTTTTTTCTAGGAAGCGTGAGCCGGCGCAACTCCAGCTTCTATTAATGGGTGCAACGATCAACCAGGTTTTCACATTTAAATATCTCGGGGTCTGGTTCGACTCTAAAGGTACCTGGGGATGTCACATTAGGTATCTGAAACAGAAATGCCAACAAAGGATCAATTTTCTCCGAACAATAACTGGAACATGGTGGGGTGCTCACCCAGGAGACCTGATCAGGTTGTACCAAACAACGATATTGTCGGTGATGGAGTACGGGTGTTTCTGTTTCCGCTCCGCTGCGAACATACACTTCATCAAACTGGAGAGAATCCAGTATCGTTGCTTGCGCATTGCCTTGGGTTGCATGCACTCGACCCATACGATGAGTCTCGAAGTGCTGGCGGGCGTTCTTCCGCTAAAAAATCGATTTTGGGAACTCTCATATCGATTGCTCATCCGATGCGACATTCTGAACCCGTTGGTGATTGAAAACTTCGAGAGGCTCGTCGAGCTTAATTCTCAAACCCGATTTATGGCCTTGTACTTCGACTACATGGCACAGAGCATTAATCCTTCTTCATATACTCCCAGCCGAGTTCATTTCCTAGATACTTCTGATTCTACTGTATTCTTCGACACATCCATGAAGGAAGAGATTCGTGGAATCCCGGACCATATACGCCCTCAAGTGATCCCCAATATATTTTATAATAAATTCCGAGAAGTCGACTGTGACAAAATGTTCTACACTGACGGATCAAATCTCGATGGGTCCACTGGCTTCGGTATCTTCAACAATACTATCACCGCTTCATTCAAGCTCAATGATCCCGCTTCAGTTTACGTCGCAGAGTTAGCTGCAATTCAGTACACCCTTGGGATCATCGACACTCTGCCCACAGATCACTACTTCATCGTTTCGGACAGCCTCAGCTCTATCGAGGCTCTTCGTGCGGTGAAGCCAAAAAAGCAACTCCCGTATTTTCTGGGGATGATACAGGAGTCCTTGTGTACGTTATCTGAAAAATCTTATCAGATTACCTTTGTTTGGGTCCCCTCTCATTGTTCTATCCCGGGCAATGAAAAGGTCGACTCATTAGCAAAGGCGGGCGCATTAAATGGTGACATATACGAAAGACCAATCTGCTTCAACGAATTTTTTAGTATTTGTCGTCAGAGGACGCTCAACAGTTGGCAAACCTCGTGGAGCAACGGGGAACTTGGACGATGGCTACATTCGATTATCCCAAAGGTATCAACGAAGCCTTGGTTCGGGGGGATGGATGTGGGTCGGGATTTTATTCGCGTAATGTCCCGACTTATGTCCAATCACTACACCATGGATGCGCATTTGCGGCGTATTGGGCTTGCGGAGAGTAGTCTGTGCGCTTGTGACGAGGGCTATCACGACATCGAACACGTTGTCTGGGTATGCGCCGGGTATTGTGACGCCAGGTCTCAGTTAAAGGAATCCCTTCGGGCCCGAGGTAGACCACCCAATGTACCAGTCCGAGATATGCTGGCAACTCGTGATTTCCCCTATATGTCCCTTATTTATACCTTCATAAAAACGATAAATATCCCAATTTAGCCCCTCTCTTTTATTACTCGTTTTTAGAGTTTCCTCCTGCCTTGTGGAACCGATCAGCTCCAGAGTGCCACTATGTAACCGCCGTCGCCCTTACCACTACGCCTGCATAGAAGGAAACTGAAGCGAGAGCGACTCGAGTTCCGATGAGTTTTGAAGGATTCCCCGCGGGTCCGAAGAATACCATCCGCCAATCCGGTACTCGACGACTTACTAGACTGAGGCGCAAATTTGTTTCGCTGATCCCCCTCCCCCCCCGTTCGAGCGAAAGTTGCAAGTTTTGCTCTTCTTTCCCTGTCTCTCACCTGTCCTTGATACAACTGCTGCTACACTGATGCGGAAATAAGCCACCCTCTGAATATCTTGACCAAGCATAAGTTTTAGTTAAAAAATTCAAATTAGTATTCTGTATTCCTAGTTTTAAGATAGCTATAATTTTTACTCTTTATAGAAACTCTTGTCCTCCATCTTGTAAATAGAATTGAATCCCTAGTTTTAAGATTTCTATGAAGTTTCTCATAAATATTTGTTCCCCCTTTTGTGTACTAAACTATATTGTTAGTTTTAAGATAACCGTAAAATATTTCGTAAAATACTATTACTCCCCCTTTTGTATATCAAAGTGAATCCCTTGTTTTAAATTTTTTCATAAAAAATTCTTTTGGCCCTCTCTTGTATATTGAATCTTATTTCTAGTCTTAAGATAGCTGTAAACTTTTTTTTTTCCCTTGTAAAAAAAATATTTCAACATTGTAACCTCCTAGTTTTAAGATATCCAAAATGTAAAAACATAAGCATTTGGCACCGCCAAGCTAACGCATTTGTGCCTATCAAATAAACGAAATGAATAAAAAAAAAAATATTGAAAAATATACTTCACCTTCCAGTCCCTTGTTAATTAAATGCCGTAACAACTGTTGACAAATGTTCGAAGCGGCTGTACTTTTTTTTGAAACAGTTCAGAAAGATCGCTTGTTGTTCATGACACTTGAAAATTAGTATACTTTCCGAAAATTAATGTCTTGTTTTGCCCTTTTCTGCTCCGAGGTATTAAAAAGGTGATTTGATATGTCTGAAGGAGACGCATGGTAGTCTTAGATTACCCAAGGTTCGTAATATAATTTATAGATGTGTCTTATCATTATCAACAATTGAAAAAATGCGTATCCTGCTAAAAAATACCACGCTTAATTTTTTGAAAATGAATTTTCTGATATAGTGCACTTTATATTCGTAAATATTGAATTTTCGAACCACCCTAAATGCCAAAATTTTTAGGTAATAAAAAACGTCAAATATGAATTCAGCGTCACAAAATAACCTTAATGTGAAGTTTTCATCAAATTCGGATCACTTTTGAGGTTTTGTCCGCCTTTTGTATGGAAGGTGATCTGCACCGCTGCCGATGGATTCCCATCAGTTCCTTTTTTCTTTTTTCCTTTTTTATTTCGATTATACACTCTTTTGTCTTCATCCGACGTTTCGGTCCGATTGAGACCTTTTTCAAGGATTCGATAATGTGTGTTCTGTGGTCCGATGACTTGTTTTGTACCAAGCAATTGTCATTTGTTTACCCAAATTTCGCCGTTTCGATCGTGTCCACATCGATTTTCAGATCGAAACGCTTATTCTTGTACCTCGGAATTCAGGCTGAACAGTGTATTTTGATCATGGAGAAGCTTTCAATAAAAGTTTTCAACAACAACTTTTGACACATTTTTATAATTCATACTATTTGCAATCAAAAATACATTTCCCTTTTTGAAAGTAAACGATTGAATTGAAACGATTTGAAGAATCTTCATTCCATAAATATGTTATAACTTTATCAAATGAACGCCTACATCCAAACTTATTACATATTCAGAAAGTAGACAAAATTTTAAGCAAGATTCAATCGACATAAACTGAATAAACTGGAAGAGGGTTGTTTTATGACCAATAATGTAAAGTGACGTTACAACGCGTCACAAATTAGAACCTTCAGTGTATTTGATTAAAAGTCAAAATATCTGCTCTATAAGATTTTTTATCAAGAACCAATCTTCTATGAAGTATTTCTAAATAACTTACGAATAATTAGGTGTCAATAAATATAAAGTTTATTGTTTTGTTTCTTTTTAAACATCTTTTACTTTCGTGACGTTACAACGCTCCTTTCTCAGGAAAAGCGATATCTCATTGCGTTGTAACGTCACGAAAATCTTCAACTTTTCTATAACTCTGTAAATCACGCTGGTGCTATTATTTTGAGTGAAATGTTAAATATTTATTACATTTAGCCATGTTAATGATATTTTCATATATTATATATTCACGACACAGTTTATTTTTTAAATTGTGGTAGAAATATTCGATCAAATCAAGAATTTTTTCTTTCATATCTGTTCTAGATACATTTGAGCCATTTGACATATTTATTTACTTGATGCGGCTCAATATGGTAGTTTAACGGGGCCGGAAAAGTAGGTTTTATAACATATTTCACAAAAGAAAATAAACTGGCAGTATTGCTTTAATTTGTAATCAGGTGCCCGATCCGAGTTTATAGTATGATATTTGTATTGTTAGGCTTAAACAAGTGGATTTATATGAGGAAGCGAGCACAATTTAAGCGCTTCCTGAAAACCTTCTGGTTTCCAGCTTGCCATCGGGTACATCACGTCCTTGCAATTTGTCGGGACGCTTTGCACATGGCGTCGATGGTTTGCGGTTGTATAACCAAAACGTCAGAGGGCTCAGGACGAAAATCGAGGACTAGTACTTGGCTGCTCTTGACGGCGACTACGATATTTTCGTTCTAACGGAAACTTGGCTTGATGATCGTATTACATCGATCTTCGGGGATTCTTACGCGGTTTACCGTGCGGATCGAGGTGCTCGTAACAGTATCCATGATCGCGGCGGGGAAGTTTTAATCGCTGTTTCTTCCGCACTTGCCTCCTGTGAGTTTGGTGTGGATAGTTCATCAAGCATTGAATCAGTTTGAACGAAGATTACTACGCAAACGAAGAACTACTTTACTGGAGCTGTTTACATTCCTCTCTTCCTCCGACTTGATTGTTCTATCACGCAGTGCTACCTAGACTCCATAGAGCGCGCTTCTTCTCAGGCAGATACAAACGATGTGACGATAGTCCTTGGCGATTTCAACCAACCAGGACTCATGTGGGTTTCTTCTGGACGTGGGTACGCTTACCCTAACCCGTTATCATCGACAACAAATCCTGCCAGCCGCTTACTTCTGGACGGGATGGCTTTTCACGGACTAAGTCAAGTAAGCACGGTTTCCAACCATCAATCTCGTTTTCTTGACCTTGTCTTCGTCAATGAGAATGCTTTGCCTGAGTGTTCTGTGAGTGAAACTTCCAGTGTGATCGTTCCTTTGGATAACTATCATCCCGCTTTAGAAATATCCGTTACCACCATTAGTTCACTGCCCGATTCTGCCGTTGGCTTCGATCATACCTTGTTCATTGTGAAGTCGTTGTCCAAATTGGTGACAATGAATCTGAGTCCTTTCTCAACCATTCTGGAGTTCCTCAAGGTAGTACACTTGGTCCGCTACTGTTTTCACTGTTCGTGAATGATGTGGCTTTCGTCTTAATGCGTGGAGGGAAACTGTTCTTCGCCGACGACTTGAAAAGATTTCTAATTATAAGGAAAGAAGCCGATTGCCGTGAGCTACAGTTTACAGTGAGCTCGTTGATGCCTTTTATAGTTGGTGTAAAAGAAACATGATGGTTCTTAGTGTTGCTAAATGCTTTGTTATCAGCTTTCATCGAACGAGGAACATGTTTACTTTCAACTACAACATCGCTGGAACTCAGCTGCAACGCGTTGATCATGTAAAAGATTTGGGCGTCATCCTTGATGAAAGGCTAACGTACACCCATCACTTCTCAGCGATCATTGACAAAGCTAATCGTCTACTGTTCAAAATATCCAACGAATTCCGGGACCCTTTGTGCTTCAAAACCTTGTATTGTTCGCTGGTGCGCTCACAGTTGGAATTCGCAAACGTCGTCTGGTGCCCCTACCATGCAACTTGGAGCCAAAGAATTGAAGCCGTCCAGCGCAGATTCGTAAGATATGCGTTACGTCAATTGCCTTGAAATGATCCGCTGAACTTGCCACCATACGAAGACCGTTGTCGATTACTAGGACTGCACACTTTAGAAGATCGTAGACACGCGTCGCAAGCAGTATCTAGGCTTCTTCTCGCCGAATATGATGTTCCCGATCTCCTATCACAAATTAACCTCTACGCACCAACCCGTGTTCTTCCTCCTCGAACACTGCTGCAGACTGAAATGCGTAGCACTAACTACGCTGCCAACAGCCCGATACTAGCAATGGTCCGTCGCTTCAACGATTTTACCGAAATCTTCGACTTCGTCATTAGTTCTGCACAGTTTAGAAATCGTTTGTTATCACCTTAGGTTAATTATTTTTAATTTAGTTCATTAAGACTCATTGTCAGATGGACGTAAATTGTTAAATACAAAAACAAATCATCAACTCAGATCATCAACTATTTGTAGAACTGTCAAAAATTTGATTTCATAATTTTTCAATGGTTTAAACACTACCGAAACGAGAAAAAAATTTTGTGATACCAAAATAAGACAAAACAAAAAAACATCCATCTGGTGTATAAGCCCGCGGAATGTGTCGTATGTAAAATGTGTGCTTGAAACGAGCACAGCACAAGGGGAAGCATGGTCGTCGTGAAGTTTAGAGCACCCAGCACAATGCAAACATTGCACTGAAAATCAGCAAATAAATGCAACTTCGCTAAAATACCAGTTTCTAATAGATTTTTTGCTTTGTGACTGCGAACTACACCGGTGTATTCAGTGTTACACGCATTCAAAATTTGCTGTAATCAGTCAATCTCTTTTTTTATACTACACCAGTGTAGCACCAGGTAAAGTGAGACTGTAAAGTAGTGCGATGTGAATAGTTCTAAAATCCTTTTCCCCCAGAGTCAGCTGCAGTTCTGAACAGATAAATTTTACGTTACACCAGACATTACTGACTGACCGAGACCGACTCAAATGACAGCAAACGAGACAGACCAAAAGAACACGATAAGACGACCTGTAAATGACGCCTATAAAAAGATCATTCAGCAGACAGCAGGATCGGGCAAATTAAATGAAGTCAAGAAAGAAACGAGAAATGAAATCTCATAACACAGCCAACACACAAGAACAAGTGAAGGTAATTAATTATGTTGCCAGTTTTATTTGTTCGCCAAGTTTTCCCGCCTTCCTTACGGGTGAAAGTCACGGATGCACAAATGAGAGAAGTTTTCCTCCCTGCTCCCCCTCACCCCTGCTGATAGACCGACGAGTCAAAAGTGTAAAGCTAAAACGGTTTGCAGCTAAATCTGGGCGCGGATAAGAAACATCCTTCTGCTCACCCCGGCGTTAGTGAGAAAAGTTAAGCCGTTTAAAGTCGAATAAGGGACGAAAACTGTCGGCGAGCCAAATGAAATGGAAAAGTCGGCACACGATGAAAAGTTAACAACCATAAATAACTCACACCTCCGCCGCGTCGGAAGCGGGAAGTTTAGAACAGTGAAATAGTACCTAATGAGACGTGTTCCAGGGGAAAATCGGACGAAAAGTTACTTGTTCGAAAAACAATATCTGTTAGTTACTGATACGACGAAAATTTCGAGTGTTAATATTTGCTTTTGTTTCGATCTAGAACTCGGCTTGGCATTTGGCCAGTTTTCCTTGGCAACCGAAAGGCACTGTACGGTAAACTTCTTGCTGGACACTTTTTTATCTTTCTCCTCTTTCGCCTGGGGCTATTTGTTGCTTTCCATTTTGGGCGTTTTTTGGGGGAAGTTGTCAAGGATTATGGTTCTTATCGGGCGTAATTTCCTGCCATTGTCGAAGTGGAACTGTTGCATTCGAGGCACAATTTGGCATCAGCGCATAAATATTGAATGAGAGATTTGCTTATGTTGTTTTGGTTGCACGATTCCCCCGGGGAGCATGACCTTCTTGGATGTGGGCCTTAGCGACGACTGAGGTGTTTGTTTGCTTCACTTGGTTCAGTGAAGGGTCTCCTTGAACGTTTATTTGTTTTGTTGTTTTTGTCCAATACTAGCCGGAAGGGGAGCCGCAACGTATTTATTAAAGATGAGGGAAGCGACATGCGTTGATATGATTGGACATTGAAACGTAACTTCGGTTCGGAATATGTAGTAAATGTGTTTCGGTGGTTGTTTTTCCATTTGGGTTATTCAATCAAACTGAGGTAGACAATTGGGTTGACAGTTACTGCGTAATTCAAAGCGATGTGAAAACGAGGGTGAAATTCGATATCTGAAAATGGAAAGCTGAGAAATCGCCAAAACACATCTCAAGGTTAGTTTTTCTCGCTTCAAAAAATAAACCATATTTAATTAACACAGAATTGGTTGTTTTAAATTCGCCAGTCAAAGTACTCATTTGGTTTCTCAGCCAGTTTCCGGTTTTCGAATGTAATCATTATTAGGATGACATCGCAATTTGATTTTTTTATTTATTGCACTATTTTAGCGACTGGTTCAAAAGTTACATCCCCCAAGTTGATTGAAGATTTGTGCCTTGCCGTGATTTGTCTTTTCATCATTTTCTTGGTGGGAAAGATTGGGGGAGTGGTAACGATAGAAATAAGAAAAATAAACGACACAGAGAACATAGACAATACGGAGGTATTCTTCACTCCCAGGGGAATGAAAGACACTTCTCGATGAGCGAATATATCAACACCCCCGAGGGAATATCGAGATAGCAGAACGAAAACACCTTCGTATAAATATTGTCATTCTAATACGGATTAAACCGATTTAGGTTTGTAAACTTTCGCCGTGACTTTTTGGAACCATAGTTCAGTTTATGACCCTTTTTTACCGGATATTCTAAAAATCGGTCGTCGATACTGCAAAAATGCTGTATTTTCTTTGCAATCAACTTGGTTATCAGAGCTTTCCAGTAAACTCTTTAGCTCTTTATCAGACTGGGTTAGGAACAATAGCATATCCTTGAGTTTCAAATCGTTCATCTATGTATGGATAACCAGCAATCCGGACACGCAATTGCATTACAGCAGGGCAGTTACAAATCAAATCAAATGAAGTTCCGTAATCGGATTCACAAAGATCAGACGAATAATACTCAGTACGCTGAATAGCAGATATGTGAAATTTGAGTTTGCAATGTCCAGTCAGTGCCCCGACTATAATGCAGCAATTGTGCCTGAAAAAATGCAGCAAATTCTTTGATATTTTCGAACTCACATTCGGCAGAAAAGCCTTTGTTTGAAAGCTACACCAATGATTGGCGTATTCTTGTGCTTTATCCAACTTATTGACAGTAGTAGAACTGATTCTGGACCAACGAAGTCAGTCGCAGTGCTCGTAGCCAATTCGTCCGCTCATTTCCAGTAATACCGGAATGACTGGGTACCCAGAGAACATAGTTAGCATTTGAAATGCCATTGGACTTCGACTTGCGATTACTAATTTCGATCTCGAATCTGCCGAACTAAGTGCTTTCTGGGCAGCCTAGTTGTCAGAGCAAAAAGAAAATTCATTTGCCTCAAATTCCCTGTTGAAATGCCCAGTGGCGGTGCGAGATGATTTGCCGCTAGGGGCCAAAAATTAAATTTACCGCCCCTTTTATAATGAATTTTCAAAAGAGTTCAATTTTTTACCATTTATTCGATTTTTTGAAAATTTAATAATAATACTGCCATTTATTGACCGATTGTTATAAAAAATAGCTCATAATACTTTTAACAAAAGAACATAACAAATGACCGCGCTACTAATTTTTTAGACCCGAGAAATAGTTCTATGCTCTAAATCAAGATCTTAAGGGTCTATTAATTTAATCGAACGTGGGTTTGTATTGTATTTGACCAGACCTGCAACCTTTTCTGGATCACTTGAAAAGTACATTCTTTTTTATTTTGCGGCACTTTGTAATTATTTATTATACTAATAGCACGACACGGCGACCTAATGGTGAATACTTCCGAGTGTTCGCCAGCTTCCAGCTCGTGCCTCAGCTTTGTATGTAATTGCTTGTCAAACGTCCCTACACGGAAAACCCCGCAATCACAAAAAATGAATATTGCAATTTTTGATTTTTGTCTTGACTGTTTCAACTAAAAATTGTTGATTCAACTAACTGTCCTGTTGATTTTCGCATCATCAATTGGCTGAATAAATTAGTTGTTTTTGAAAGCTGTCAGTTTTCAGAAAATAAAGACAGCAAAAAGGAAATAAAAATTTGCAAATTTTATTTAACCATTTCTTTAGTTGAAAAGGATACGTCAGTTTTCTCGCTATGTTCATTTTGTAAAATTTTTGAGGCTAACATAAAAGAGCTTGATTTTGAAGTTTAGATTAATAAACCAGTTATAATACTTAGAAGTGCCTATCTAATTTAGTGATATATGTGAATTTATGGAAGTATTTTTATATAATACATCAGGTAGACAACAAATTGCATGATTCGACTGATGTTCGAACGTGAGCAAATATTCTGGAACCAGGTGTGTATGTTTCATGTGTTTTTACAAATCAGCTATCCAATTTTCTCACATGTTAACAAATGTTAGACATTAGAATAGGACATTAGTCTCCATCAGTAAATTGATCTGTATATTCTATCATTGCATAAATAATTGTTCCATGCAAATAGAGAATCTAGTGGAACATGGAACCATAATTCGTATAGAAAGTCAATGCTATATATTTTTTTATAAAATAGAATTAATGTAAACGTATTGGCGCTGAACAGTGTTAATATTTATATTTCCTAGTGATACAACGCGTTTGGATAAATCAAGTCATTGATATGATAGCAATAAACTTCTTCGAAGATAATTTGGCTTTTTATTACTGGGTAACAAATCCTCCTTATAATTAACAAAATCGTTAGCTGTTACAACTGGTTGGGATATTTTTCAATAATAGAATTGATTGAAACAACCATCTTGGTTTTTAGTTTCAACACGCACCAATCTTGAAATCAACAATTATATTAGTTGTTACAACTGGTTGGGAATTATTCCAATATTACAATTGACTGAAACAACCATTTCGGTTTTCAGTTTCAACTCGCACCAATCTTGAAATCGACAATTATATTAGTTGTTACAGCTATTTGATGAGCTGATTCGGATGGTGTGTGTCTTTGCTAACTGACAGCATCACATTTTCAACTAGATGATTTAGTTGTTTCAGCAACTGTTTTGTTCATTCAAAAACAAAAATGAAAGTTTAGAAAAATCAACAATCGTTTAGCTGTACCAAATTTTAACCAATCGATTTCAGAAATTCGACTAATATATTAGTTGCTATGCGATCGGGAGCGTTTCCGTGTAGGTGAAAGGGCGGCCAAGTTCAGCTATCATAATATCAAATTTGCCTTAACAAACTATCAATCGTCATCATTATCTTAGTGACCTAGTGACCGGATAATTCAAATCATATCTGAATGTATTTTAGATTTCCAGGTTACTCGATCTTGGACCGCCCGCTCCATATACGCCCACCGCATGCGCATCTTCCTCAATTGTGCACAGCCAGCGAGAGCGAGGATTGCCTCGAAATTGACGACTTCTTCCAGGTTCTCTGCTCTGTTGTCATAACTTTAATTGGTATCTCTTTCGTCTTTCGGCACTACAAGCCCACTGTGCTGCCGAGTATTGAATGTAGAATTCTTCCCCAAACAAGCCGAGCACTCGATACCCTCACGGAAAACCCCGCAATCACAAAAAATGAATATTGCAATTTTTGATTTTTGTCTTGACTGTTTCAACTAAAAATTGTTGATTCAACTAACTGTCCTGTTGATTTTCGCATCATCAATTGGCTGAATAAATTAGTTGTTTTTGAAAGCTGTCAGTTTTCAGAAAATAAAGACAGCAAAAAGGAAATAAAAATTTGCAAATTTTATTTAACCATTTCTTTAGTTGAAAAGGATACGTCAGTTTTCTCGCTATGTTCATTTTGTAAAATTTTTGAGGCTAACATAAAAGAGCTTGATTTTGAAGTTTAGATTAATAAACCAGTTATAATACTTAGAAGTGCCTATCTAATTTAGTGATATATGTGAATTTATGGAAGTATTTTTATATAATACATCAGGTAGACAACAAATTGCATGATTCGACTGATGTTCGAACGTGAGCAAATATTCTGGAACCAGGTGTGTATGTTTCATGTGTTTTTACAAATCAGCTATCCAATTTTCTCACATGTTAACAAATGTTAGACATTAGAATAGGACATTAGTCTCCATCAGTAAATTGATCTGTATATTCTATCATTGCATAAATAATTGTTCCATGCAAATAGAGAATCTAGTGGAACATGGAACCATAATTCGTATAGAAAGTCAATGCTATATATTTTTTTATAAAATAGAATTAATGTAAACGTATTGGCGCTGAACAGTGTTAATATTTATATTTCCTAGTGATACAACGCGTTTGGATAAATCAAGTCATTGATATGATAGCAATAAACTTCTTCGAAGATAATTTGGCTTTTTATTACTGGGTAACAAATCCTCCTTATAATTAACAAAATCGTTAGCTGTTACAACTGGTTGGGATATTTTTCAATAATAGAATTGATTGAAACAACCATCTTGGTTTTTAGTTTCAACACGCACCAATCTTGAAATCAACAATTATATTAGTTGTTACAACTGGTTGGGAATTATTCCAATATTACAATTGACTGAAACAACCATTTCGGTTTTCAGTTTCAACTCGCACCAATCTTGAAATCGACAATTATATTAGTTGTTACAGCTATTTGATGAGCTGATTCGGATGGTGTGTGTCTTTGCTAACTGACAGCATCACATTTTCAACTAGATGATTTAGTTGTTTCAGCAACTGTTTTGTTCATTCAAAAACAAAAATGAAAGTTTAGAAAAATCAACAATCGTTTAGCTGTACCAAATTTTAACCAATCGATTTCAGAAATTCGACTAATATATTAGTTGCTATGCGATCGGGAGCGTTTCCGTGCTGCTTCATTCAACATTTATGGCCGTACAGAGCACCAAGGAGTATCAGCGATTTGAATAGAGCAAGTTTTGCGCGCATCCTCGGGCTGTAGGACTCTAGCTGACTACGTAAACCATATTCGCAGCAGCAACATGCATTTTTCCTTCGCGGCTAACATCGTTATCATATGTCACTAGTGTTCTAAGATATACAAATTGGTTCATCGTTTTCCACCTCAAACCCAACACGACTGCTACGTTCTCTGCCAGCTACCATGTACTTTGTCTTGTCCGTAAGTTGTATTCCCTGAATATATCCAGAATTTGTCGCATTTGGTCCGTGATCGATCGTGCTTCTCGAAACCCGCTTTGATATTCATCAACAAAGGATTCAACCAACAGACGCAGTCTCCTCAAAAGAACACGAGAGACTACCTTGTAGGCGGCATTGATGATCGTTATGTCTCGGAAGACATTATGTTCGAGTTTGTAGTTCTTCTTGAAGATAGGACATATGAAGCCATCCAACCAATCCGAAGGTGTTCTTTCTACCACGCAGATCATCCCGATCACGGAGTGGATTGCTTCTCACAGCCGGTCACTTTTTAGACTTTTAGAAATTCACGAAAAAATTGGTTGGTCTTCAGGTTAGTTTTTTAACTTTGAAGACCAACCATTTTTTTCGAAATTTCCTATGCTAAGCGTTCTTTTTACTGCGAACTCGTATCAATTTGCAGCCTTCGGTAATGTTGATCCTTACACCTTAAGCTATATATCTGCAGATTTTGGGATGCACAAGTTGATGCTGGCATTTTGTACTGAATTTATTGTTTCGATTGCCCCATCATATATTTTCACATACAAACTTGAAAATTCTTGTGAGTGAACTAGAGTTTTCGAAAAAGCTCATATTTGACAAATTGTATGGAAAGCCAATTACCGTTTGATTTAAGTGTTTCGAAAAAAGCCAAAATTGTTGCGATTCTAATACTCACACTACTACAAGGACCTTCGGAAACTCATCTCCGTTGAATCTTTTGACACTGATCAATAAGTATATAGTTTTGTTCGATCGCATCCGTCGTCTCGATTTCCTACCTTTTTAATTGTCAACAGATGCGAAAATAATATAA
Source organism: Topomyia yanbarensis (assembly GCF_030247195.1). Classification (NCBI taxonomy): domain Eukaryota; kingdom Metazoa; phylum Arthropoda; class Insecta; order Diptera; family Culicidae; genus Topomyia; species Topomyia yanbarensis. The sequence goes on along the minus strand of NC_080671.1, from coordinate 30,507,512 downwards.
ATTCAAGCTTTTCCTTCGCACTCGATTTTTACCGTGATTAATGAAACTTGAACAATTACTAAAAATGAAATAGAAGTTTGTTGAGTAGGAAATACCGCCCCCTGATTTTGCCGCTCGGGGCGGTTGCCCCCTTCGCCCCCCCCCCTTAGCGCAGCCACTGGAAATGATGATTGTAAGACACACAGAATCACGCAGATCTCTGCTTGAAATACGGTACAGTATCTATCAAGCGAATGAGATTAGTTTAATCTCATTTCACGACAATAGACTCCAGGACTGGCTCGGCCCTCCAACAAAAAGCATTCTTCAAGTTGTCGCTCCATCCAGCCAGAAAGCCATGTTCTGCGAGGAGGAATTCTCACATTGAAAGTTTTAGAAGGAAAACTACATGTGAGTGTAAGGTCACTGTGAGCAAGTGTATACTCATCCCATGTAACCATTTGGGGCCACAGTCTTGTGTGGCTAGTTGTACGATCTATTGGGTTACTGTTCCAAAGCCCAGTATCTTTAAGACGGAATGCACCAAAAAGTACTTTTTGTTACAGAAAGATCTACAGTGGTTTTATATTCAAGAGTATCTCTAGAGCAGCAGTAGGTATTGTCGTGAAAGCACCAGTTATCGCCATCAAGGCCATTCTCTGAAGCAAGGGTGGCAATAATCGGTTTTTTTCCTCATCGCTAAAAATGAGGCTCACTTACTGATGGACTTCCCGCCCATCACTGAGCGATAGAAAATAACGATCATAGAGGGATAGAATTAATACATACATCGCTTACGCATCGCTTGTCGTGCCATCAGTAGATGAGTTGTAAATGTATGGCTCAGTGATAGAAACATGAGCGATGTTATAAGATACTATTTTTGAGCATCTGATGTAGATCTGATTCTCACAATGATGGAATTTTATTATAGAATGAGATGTATGTACAATGGATGACGAAAAGAGAAGGGAAATAGATGTTTACCGCCATTTTCAAATTCAAGATGGCGACTTCCAGCTACGCAAAATAATATGAATATTTTTGGAATGGGGTTGATGAGTACACGACGGAAATCAAAGTTTTGTGTCGTTTTGAAATTCAAAATGACGATTTCCGGTTTCGCAACCTAAGATTCGGATTTATTTTGAAATTCAAGATGCAGTGAAGGCCCGATTTTATCAGCCCCAAATTTTGTCTACCCCCGGTTTTATCAGCGTTTTGACCCGATTGTCAGCCTTATACAGTGTTGGGTAAAACATGTGTAACAAATACCGAACTTTATTAGATCGCGTCAGTAAACTTAATCGTTCTTGAACCGAACCGAAGCAAAGTAAAGCTGCACAATTGGTGGTTCAGAGTTCTAATTTGATTCCATATCGTTATATGGGCAAAAAATTCGATAACGACGGTACACTGAAAAAAATTATGCGAAGTGCATTTTTTCTTTGGACAAAACAAGTGTAACTTTTCCTTTCCGCCAGGTTTTTTTTGTGAAATAGTACAAAAACATACGGAAAAGATTATGTTTCACAACAAAACTGTTAAACAAATGTTATTCTGACATCATGACGCTAATAAAACATACAATTCCTTGAAAACTACAAATAGTTATAATATTAATTATAATTATAGTTATGACATTAAAGTACATGTTTGCACATGTTTTACCCAACACTGTATAGAAAAAAATTATGAGCTCTAAGAGCCTAACTAGATTAAATTCAAGTAAACCCCTTTCTGAATCTTTCTTTTCTTGTCTCAAAGATGCAAAATATGCAAAAATAAAAAAGATCATTTTTTTAAATTTTGCACTGGAATACCCCCTTTAGAGAAATTTATACCAAATAATCAGAATAGGTTATAGAGGCTGCATCTTGGAACTATTGAAGAATATTTCAACATCTTTGGTTAATTAAAAGGATAGAAAAAATGTGTCCCAATTTGTCCAATACAGGTAATTTTCGATATCGGGGTATGTTACCCTCGATATAGCGTCACTCGATATAACGTACTTATTTTTTAATTTATTTTCAGGTCCCAATTTCTCATCAATTACGCATGTATTCCATATTTTAAGAATTCAATATGTTACACACAATCTTAAAACGTATTAATTAGACTTCTAATGAGCATGTTCGCAATTGGTTACTTCAGTGAAAGCTAAAAGAGCGATTTTTTCCAATTTCATTTGCGTATGATCGTAATTTATTAAAACCAACCACGTATCTCAATAAATAATACAAGATCAGTAAGTTCTAACTGAAAACTCAAATGAATAATATCAGATACAATCGCTTCCTGAATCTCCCGAATTCGGTTCTTCGGACTACAGAATCTTTTTATCATTCTCAACATTTGGGTCATCAAATTACTTCAACCACATGATCTACGAATCATATTGAAAGTAATGCGGACACATTTAACTCCGATTTCGGATATTCCTGAATTCAGTTCGCTGGACTCATGATTGTTTTGTCTGTTTTGCATTGATTTTGCCATCATGTGACGCATGAAATGACGTACCCTAGGAATCCAGTGATTTTTATCAAAATTTTACTGCTGGTTTTTGAAACTCCTGAATCTGGTTACTGGAATCGAAAAGTGTTTTCGAATCCTATTATGTGTCACATCAAATTATTAAGAGTGAGAGATCATAATTTTAGTTACTGTGTACATTTTACGACCGGTTTGGGGTATTTAGGAAACCGGTTAGCGGACTGAAATATATTTTCAAAATTTCTTGAATCGTGGATACAAGTGGATCTTTATAGTCCATTATAATGATATAAGTTCATGTATTGCTTTTATTTGATGAGGTGCAAGCGGTGGGAATATTAAGAAACACTTTACAAACCCAGACATAATAAAAATGACTAATGGTTTAATTATTAGGAAATGAGTCAAAATAAGAAAATTTTCAATAAAGTTAATTCTTATAACTGGGGGTGGGCGTAGCGTAGTTGGTAAATCGATTTCCTTGTAAACAGCGCACCTGGGTTCGACTCCCGACTCCGCACATAGGGTTAGAAATTTCTCATATGAGATTTTTCAGACCCGAAGAAGCGAATGACCTTAAGGTTAAAATATCTATAATCGAAATAAAAAAAAAATATTGTAAGTAAGAAAAGTAATTGTGACATCTTTTTCATGGAACCACTATAATATTCTTAACAGAAAAGTTGTTTCAGACTGCTAGGTAAGTAAAATTTTCAAAATTGGTTACTCGTTATCAAAATTCTACAAAATAAAGTACCATAGATAACAATTCTGTGAGAATTTTGCATGCTTCGATATAACGTACAATTTTTAAACCGAGATGTATATCGAAGTTTAACTGTGTCCCCATTTCGTTGGTCTAAAATAAACACAGCGGCTGATAAAACAAGTATTCGCTGTAGTGACTCTTAATGCTCAACATTTTTGGAATGGAGTCGATGAGTGTACGACTGAAATCGCTGTCTGAGGCCATTTTGAAATTCAAGATTGCGGTTTTGCTTAAATCATATTCTTTCTTTATTTGTAATAAACCGAAGCTGTTTTAATCCTGCTCTAGTTCCTTGTCTCATAATTATTTCTTATTACTTTATTCTTAAATTTTTTATGCAAAAGAAATTGTTTTAGAGTTGTACACCATTTTTCTTAACCGGAAGTCGCCATCTTGAATTTCAAAACGACACCAAACTTCGATTTCCGTCGTGTGCTCATCAACCCCATTCCAAAAATATTCATATTATTTTGCGTAGCTGGAAGTCGCCATCTTGAATTTGAAAATGGCGTTAAACATCTATTTCCCTTCTCTTTTCGTCATCCATTGTACATACATCTCATGCTATAATAAAATTCCATCATTGTGAGAATCATATCTACATCAGATGCTCAAAAATAGTATCTTATAACATCGCTCATCTTTCTATCACTGAGCCATACATTTACAACTCATCTACTGATGGCACGACAAGCGATGCGTGAGCGATGTGTTAATTCTATCCCTCTATGATCGTTATTTTCTATCGCTCAGTGATGGGCGGGAAGTCCATCAGTAAGTGAGCCTCATTTTAGGGTTGAAGGAATCAGTCGATTATATCTGCTCTTGGAGCTGATCGAAATCGGAGAACGAGCCTCAGTATTGATTTTTTGCCACCCTTGCTCTGAAGATGGTTTACTTTTGAATTAACTGTCGTGACCTCTTCCTTCTGCCGCCACACAAGCCACCCGTATACCAGTATTGTTCTAAAATTGTGGTGTAGATTTACTGAATGTATTTGGGTTTGAGTCCACAATGAAGATTTCTTGATTTTGAAATCGATGTGAGCTGTCCAATTAAGTTTCGAGTCAAGTATTATGTATGTATGTATGTATGTATGTATGTAGTTGGAAGCCACTATCAGTTCAAGGCATTACCAGTGGATGCAGGTAGACTTACAGTAGACTGAATTTGTTTATCAGATAACTTTCATATTATTGCTGTTACAGAAGGGCCAAAATAGGGTTGAGCGGACCCGTAAACAGAGACATTTATGCGCCTTCCGCGGGGAACAGAGAATCTCCTTACAGCAATAACATCCGGCCACATAATAAAGAATTTCGCAATACCAGCTTTAACCTGCCTGATGGTTTGTTAATTAGAAAGGCGCGTCTCACTCATTTCAGACCTTCAGAAGCAAATGGGAGGTTTCCTTCAAGTGATTCAGGTTGGCAATCCACTCCATCGCCCAGCCTTCGAATCGTAAGGTACCCTGATGCTATCCTTCTCTCCCCATATGTTTGTATACAGTTTATTCAATTTAATAAGATATAATATATAGCATGATACCAGTTTAATTATCATTATATTCATATTATCAGTAATACAACAAAGACCCCACTTTTCAACAAACTGGATTATGGAGGTAATAGAAAGAAAAACAAAATGATATATCTTTTGATAGGTTTAGCCTGGTGCATAGGAATGTTTCACCTATTTCAATTATATAATCATCATTAAAAAAAAGTTTCAACACTAAAATTTTTGTAAAAAATGCAGTCTTAAAGCTTGCCTAACAACAAGCAAAACTAAAAAAAATGACATTAATCGGACCAATACAACGGAATATGGTGCATTTTAATTAGGAGTAGATTTGGAAGATTCACTGATTCATCAAAAATTAAAATGTCGATATTTTTAAAAATATTTTTTTTTTCAACGACATCCAAAGAAATTTGTTAAAACCAGCAGGAACATTTTTTTCATCGCGTTTGAGGATATCGATATTTTTCCCCTAAAATCCGCGCGATTTGTAAAATTTGTATATTCGGGGCGAACTAGTTTTTGGGAAACACAAACAGTTTCATGAATACCAGGTTTATTATTCATAATTTCAAGAACACGATCATGGTATACGTTCACGAAACCGTGATCTTTTTTATGAATTCATGAACGATTTTTTTATTCCATGTATTTGAAGAGCTTTACAACCCACCATGGATAGGAGCCTCAGCCGTGTTCGCAAACAGCCGCAGCAAGTTCTTCTAGAGGAAGAGTGGCGCTTAAGTTGCTGCTGATGAAAATGGAACTCAACGATAACACTGTAATATGCGTAGCGAATATATGCACAGTTATACGATATAATAGAGTCAATTCAACGATATTCTTTTTAAATATTTCACCGTGAAACATGTTCGCAGTAGATATTTCGCATGTTCACCGGGCGTGTAAAAGCGACGATGAACGGAATCGATGAAAAGTGGTGAATAAAATAGTCATCGCTGTTCATGGTGAACGGCTGTTTCCGAACAGTCGAGTCTATTCTGAAAACTTTCACAGTACTGAATGTTTTGGTTTCTGCTCGTACGGTATTGTTTATTTATTGTGAAGGAGTGTGTTGTCGGCGATAAAGCAAAGAAGAGTGACCTGGAGAAAGAAAACTATGACTCCCAAAAACGAAAATCAGCCGGCATTGAATACCAGAAAAAGCATCCGCTGTTTGGAATTTTCCTGCCTTTTGGATAAAGGTAACAAATTTTACCGGAACGCCGTAAAACGAAATGCGGCATAGGACAATATTTCTAAATCGTTGGGTATTGGAGGCAAGTCAAGCAGTTACGACAAAAACTTAAGGTTGCACAGAGAATGCGCAAAATTCGCAAACTAAAAAAGCAGTTTTTTTCCACACCGTCTGTCAGATTTTCATAAAAATCAATCAGCAGTACTGTAACAACATTCTACACACGCTGATTGATTTTTATGAAGATCTGACATACGGTGTAGAAAAAAACTGCTTTTTTCGTTTGCGAATTTTGCGCATTCTCTGTGCAACCTTAATAGCAACCGACCCGGACGTTGTTCCTTTCATCTTTAAAAATCAGTTTAAGTATCTCCTAGGAAATGATGTGACATTTTTTCTAATATACAAACACGTACATACAAAAAGAGATGTTTTCCGAACTCATATTTGTCACGATGTTTCGTATATGTTCTGCTTAAATGCTAATAAATACATTTTGTTATTTCTACAATTATATCTATTGTTTCTTTTATGTAACTGTCGGATGCCAAATCCTTATGGAAAAAGGCTAGGGATACCCACTGCTATGTCCTGCAAAAGCAAAAAAAAATAAAAAAGCGGGGATGGTGCACCAGAAGACTCAGATGGAGAAACAGCTGAATTTTCTGAATCATGAGATCTACGAGAAGAGCTACCCATTTGTGGACGACAGCTCAACATCGAGCACACGTGAAACTCGTAATTGGCGGTGGAAGGGTAAAAATCACTTTTTTTTTAAACCTTAGGTTTGCTCAAAATTTTTACGTGAATATTTTCAGGGTTTCAAGCGACCGAAGTCAAAATATGAAAAATAATTTTAATATTCGTCGAATATTATACTTGCTTCACTGAATTTATATTTGATCTATGGGTCATTTCACGTGAAGTGATCAAGGAACGTGTAATCGACTTTCACGGATTTTAACCAAATTTGGAGGAATTGTTCATCTAGGGCCCATATATGAAAACCCGAATTTTTATGTCAATTGAACAACCCCTCGGACCATGGGAGTAACCTCCGTTTTGACAAATTACCAAAACCCTTGGTTTTCTTTTGATCATATCTCCGGTTCTATGTACTCTAGAATCAAGCCATAAGATGGTTTTCGAAGAAAATTGTCCAAGGAGTCCAATAAAATAATAACTTTTAGCGGTAGTGTTGTCTACTATGCGATTTTTTCAGTTAAATATTAAAAGTTAATTTGTCTCTCAATACATATATTTTAATTTTGAAAATTGTAATGTTATCGTGTACATCAGAAATTTTTACATAAAAAACACTTATAACCTCAATATAATTTGAGCCTATCCTGAGATACTCTGCTTCGAACCAAAAAAATCGCATTTTCCCATATAAAATCGCACAACAATAAAAAAAAAAACAACTTGACTATTCTAAGTTCACGCATAATTTATCGTGAAATAGACGAGAAATGATGATAAACTACGTTTTTTGTTTGCGTCTAGCAGGTCAATAAAAATGGATTTTTATATTAGAAATGAAAGTTTTTCCCTCCAAAACGGTGTATCTCAGGATGCGCTCAAATTATATTGAGATTATTAGTGTTTTTTAAGTAAAAATGCCTGAGGAACACGACGGCATTAGAATTTTTAAAATTAAAAAGTATGTATTGAGAGAAAAATTAACTTTTAATATTTAACTGAAAAAATCACGTAGAAGCACTGCCGCCACTCCTTAGACAATTTTCTTCAAAAACCATCTTGTGGCTTGATTCTAGAGTAAATAGAACCGGAGATATGATCTAAAGAAAAGGATTTCTACAATTTGTCAAAACGGGGCTCCAATTGACACAAAAATTTGGATTTTTATATATTAGCCCTAGATGCACAATTCCTCCAAATTTGGTTAAAATCCGTGAAGGTCGATTTCAAGTTTGCATCTTGATCACTTCGCGTGGAATGACCCCTATACATATTGCACATTTTAGGAAAGGGCAGATCAGTAGCGTTCGAACTGTAAACCTGTTTTATCGATCGAGTTATACGAGATATTGACAAATATCTGCAAAGTGTATCCAAAACATTTTTTTCAAAAGAATCTCGAAACGCTTCTTTGGAGAAAAATTGGCCATTGTCTATTTTCTCAGCTTTACGCGATCACACAAAAATTTGTAAACCAGCACTATGTATGTGTTTGTCTGTAAGACAATCTAACCGAAGTGTAATGTACATTACAAGAAGATAGGTTTCGGGTTTAAAGAAAGCGCAATTGCACATAGATATGTGAATACAACAAAAGTTGTAAAACATTACACTAACGCAAACTGGATGAGCAGGTTTTTCACTTCAAAGTTCATTCTTGAATTAGAAGGAGCAGTGACCAGTAATGCAGCTTGCTCTTACCTCATTTATAGGCAATCACATAGGAAGATTTGCTGACTTAACAAGGCAGTTTCGGATAAAAACCGTTGGGAAACACTCAGGTTTGTTATTTTCTAAAACAATATGCACAGAGGACGAAATACATCGATGGAAACTTGAGCAGAACTAACACATCAGTCGGAGAAAGGTTAAAAAAAATTTATTTAATCTAAATGCGCGATTAAAATAAATTTTAATTCTGATTTGTCTGTAATACCAATCGAAATCAGATGTTTGAAGGTGAAGGACGCATTTTTTTGTTAAATCAGTTGACGCGAGATATTTAAAGACGACGAATGAAGAGTTATTCCGGGAGATTGTGCTTTGTGGATCGGTTTACTGGGCAGAATATTTATCAGGTAATTTAACCCGGCTATGTCATACAACCATCCGACGATTTTTTACGAATAATTGTTTTTACACCAACCGTTATGTTTATTTCCGATGATTGGACGTTTTTAAAAACACCGAAAAACCCAATTTCCAAAATATTCGACCAACTTTCATTCGAGCTCATTTGACGTAAATTCCAGCCGCAAATATTTAACTGTAAGTTTGTAATATCAGTTGAAAGGGATTTATGGGAAAAAGAGACCATAGCACCTCTAGAAAATCTTTATATAAAATTTGAGCTCAAACCGCGTCGCGCGAAAAGGGCAAGAATAAAAAATGTTCACTAGTGAAAAAACCACAACCTAATTCCTATTTCTAGCGCATTAGAATGTCATAAAACGCCAAATATTATTTTTAACTGGTTTTAAGAATTGTCTTACACATTTTTTATGCGAAGTCTTAGAAAATAAAACCTATCAAACCTCGAGTCTTATATCATCGTAGATTTTTTTTAAACCTACCTCTCAAGGACATTTTTTTAAACTGAGGTATTCAAAATAAAAAATAATTACGGCAGTTTTATGTAATTGACACCAAATTGCGACGTTTCATGCATTCCTAAGACATAAGAAGCTTTCATGATCTACATCTGATTCTTATGAACAGCCCCACAATAGTAAACACCTAAAAATGCGCAACCAACAAGTCTATGGTTGACCTGAAAGAACTCGCCACTAGCGAATTTGCAAACGCAGCGGCTTAAGTCGCAGTGCACATAGCACAACAAACGTGAGTCACTGTGTTGCTCGAAGAATTAATGATTGTTTTCCAATGACACCGGCTGCAGGTGTTTATACGGTTGTATAGAATTTGGCTGTGCCAATATTAATTAACGTAATTATTTACATAGGCGTGGCGTTTTTATGATTGTGAGCGCATCGATACAAATGCATAATTATGTTCGGGAAATAGAGCGTTCAACTACTTACGAATAGCTTTAGTTAGAACAAGAGAACACGAGGTTCTAGCGAGAACCGAAGGCTCACTAACACTAAACCAATTAGGAAGTACTCACGTTCGGGGAACCTTCGTAAAATAATAGAAGACAGCAAGAGTTACTTTAAGATAGAGGAGAATAGGAATACATTAACATAAAAATTACAAACGAAGGAGAAAGATAGAAAGCGATGCGACACTAATACAAATATAATGTCAATCGCATGCTGAACAGGGATAGATAGTCAATAATTGAAATTTTGCTGAAGTAAGCAAGAAATTTACTATATAAACTTCAGAAGATTTAGAATCGAGGCTTTTTTCTTTTTCCCCCTTTTCAATTAACTCGATCAAGGCTGGGCCCCATGTACTGTGCGTACCTCTGGCTGCCAACAACCGAGATCGATTTTAAGTTTTGAATAGTTAGGCGCGAAAAGAATCGCACAGTAGGGTAGTCTATACAGATGTGTACAAAAAGTAGGAGTAATATATGTTTTTCTAGAATCGTAAACCTGACTTTTGTGTTTTTTTTCCGTTCGCGTTTTCCCCGTGTTAGGAAGGGAATAATATGTTGGTAACGTGTTGCGCGGGAGTAGCCGTTGCGGGTAGGTGCATGTGGTGACAGCGGTTTAGCAATCCTGAGAGATTGCAGGACGCATTTATGACTGGAGGCTAAAATCAGCAATGTCTTCAGATCAGTGTATACCATAAAGTGAGAAGAAAGGTTACATTTTGAAAGTGTTTGAGCGTTTTGTAGTGAATAAGTTGGCATTTTACCGACTACTATCGTCAAAGAGAGAAAAAAAAACATCGAGACAGGCGTTGGTGGTAACCAGTTTTAATGCCTGAAATAAGTCTCGTCGCGAGGAAACCTTAACCATAAGTGTAGATCCGAGAAAAGCAGAAATTCGACGATTTCTGATCGTGTTAATATTGAATGTGATGAAAAAAAAATGCGTAAATTGTCTGCGGAATTTGATGGTGAAAACTGAAGAAAAATAACAAACCACGAAAAATACGATAGCTTAAATGTGGAAAAAGACAAACACTCAGCATATCTGATCGATTCAGTGAAAGTTTCTTTGTTCACAAAACTTTGACAGAGTGCGTCAACGATCTCTACGAATACATATGCGCTTGCTACGAGTTTAAGGATCTAGATCATCTCGACAGGAACTAACGAATAGATCAACAATGCAGCTCAGGTAAGTGAGAAAAAGAAATTTTCTTTTATACTACGCAGGGACAATATAAAAAGATCAACTTTATTGAGCGTTTACGCCGCGATAGTAGGATCATAAGAACTACATCTGGCTACTTTCGTTTTTTTTCGAAGAAACGGTTAATTTTGTACATTGCATCACTTAATTAATTAATTAATTAATCCACCACACACGGTGAATACACTCGACAATGTATGATGACATATAGTGACGACCATAACACGACGAACGAGAAGTAAATGAAACCTTACACCATGAAGCGAGAACGGACTAGCAGAATAAGCATTTTACGTTAGCAACCAGCCATGTACTGAAACAGCTGGTACCGACGAAGAGACCGAGACAGTGGTTGATGACGAAATAATTAAATAGCGGGAGAAGATATATCAACAATCGTGACGCAATCGGTGGGTGCAAGGAACTGAACGCGCTGAGGCGATACGATTGCAATTAAAACACATTTCATCTTTTTTCTTTTTTTTCCTCAAACGTTCGTTTCTCATGGAAAGTGAAAAAACGAAGACGATTGGATAAATAAAACAAATTACCTTAAACTGTTATCGAACAAATAATGAGGGCTGGAAGAATATTGAAAGCATTAGTGAACATACAATTCACATCGGAAACTGTACTTATTAATACTAGCGTAGCTAACACCAATGAGGTTGTTGAACTACTACGCAGGGAAAAAATTATTGAAATAATCAAAGAACAGGGTGAAATAGTCCAAGTAAAACTACACGAAGAACTAATACTCATTCAAACCCCACATACTCCCATTAAAGCGACAGCGAACCAGCTAAAATTCTACGTAAGAACCTTTCTCCCAACAATATGCGGAAATCTCATATTGAACACTAGAAACGGTGTAATGACACACCACGAAGCAATGAAAAAACAGCTAGGAGGCCAAATCATTGGATGCACATACTAATCCCTAAATGTCTAGGCTAGATGAAATCAGTGAATACATCTTACGCGAATACGAGAATTTAAACAAAAACAAAGGAAGAGCCAGAACGCTCCAAGGAATCCTCACAAAAAAACAATTGCTTAAGGAAGCCTTCGAAGAGTTCGAAGCAGTATTAAGTAAATACGAAAACAGAGTCGAAGTTAGAGTTTGGAATGAACTAACCGACAAATTAGACATAGTACAGAAAAAATACGACCAGTCAATAAAAATCCTTGATAGGACAATAATACTCGAAAAGAAGTTAGATATAAAAGGAGTTATACCCAAACAAATACGCTTATCAGAAGCAAAAATAACCAAACAAAGAAGCTTATCAGACAGTGGATGCGAAATAAAAAGCAACACCATGCAGCGTAATGCACAAGAGGCGGAATACCGCTTCCCTAAAACAGAGGCTATTCAGTGTATCCCTGAGTTTAACGGGTCTCGGGATGAATTAGACGCGTTTTTATACCACGTCGATCACTTTGCCGAACAAATACCAGCAGACGAACCGCATACAGATCTAGTCTATGTGATACTACTGAAATTGAAAGGAAAAGCGGCAGCAGCAATCGCTAAAATCAAAGGCGACACTTGGAATGAAACAAAGACGAACTTGATTAAAGAATTTGGGGATAATGTATCCATAGAAGGTATAATTACCAAAATAGAAACCCTAAGGCAAAAACCACAGGAAACATTTAAAGAGTACAAAAAACGAGTGATGGAAATAAATACCCATCTCGAATATTATGACGAAGGACCAGGGGAAGTAGACAGGGCTATGACAAAAAGCTTGAGGCTACACTGCATATGCGGTTTGTATAATAAAGAACTTAAGCAAATAGCCCAGAGTCAACGTGAAATGCCGCTAGTCGAGTTACTGAACTACTTAGAGGAAAGACATGCAGAATGCGAGCATTTGACGGAAATAGGTAATAGACTGGAATCATTGGAATTAGTACAAAATTCAAACAAATTCAAAGGAAGATGGGCGACAGACGGGGGGTTTAACAATCCACCAAGACAGTTTAGGAACGACGACCATAGACCTCGACGCGAGGATAACCAAAACGAGCGTGGTAGATACAGAAACGGCTATCAGCCACCAAGAACAAACAACAATAGAAGCTACCAACAAAATAGACAAGGAGAGAATGGGCGCCCAGGAGGTAGTTACAACTACCAAACGAATAACAACAACCAGAGGAGTATGCGCCCAGACGGAAACAATAGGACCGATTGGAGGCAAAATGAACCGGGCCCAAGACCATGGAGGGAAACGCAGCAAACAGGCTGGAGGCAAAATGAATCTGGCCCGAGACCATGGAGAGAAGCACAACAAGCAGGTTGGAGGCAAAACGAGCCTGGGCAAAACCAGTGGAGGGAGCAGCAACCCCCCTGGAAACAGAATGACTCAAACCCCAGACAATGGAGGGAACAACCAGACTGGAAAAGAGGTGAGTCACCATACAAGCAGGAGCATAGAAGAGATGAACACCAAAGAAAAAACTGAACGATGGGGAGTTCGGGCAGATAGATGGCAGGACCCCCTACAATAACAGGCCAGAAGATAAACCGTTTAAACAACCCCGACAAGTATGCGTAAATTGCGGTACATACAGTAAAACAAGCACAAATAAGAATTTAAGAAATTATAATACAACCAGACAACGACTGAGTACTAAGTCGCTCAATATACGATATAATGGCCACGGACGGCCCACCACATTGCAAGAAAACACGAGTAATCAATTCCAAGGAACCATGCCTCCATATGAAAAATTGGACATAGAATGTACCAGAAATCATCAATTACTAGTAAATATCGCCTCAATAGAAAGGCCTGACATTAGGATTAAATATATGCTTGATACAGGAGCGTTTCTTAATGTAATAAGATGGGATACGGTCGCGAAAATTGGAGCCAGATTTATTAACTATCGGGATAAGTTATACATTACAGGTTTTAATCTGACACAATCAGAAACTATTGGATCAGTAGAAACCACATTAATAATTGGGAACTCGAAGTATCCAATAAAATTTTATATTGTAAAGGATTTGTGCGTCCCGGGAATTATAGGAGCGAAATTTCTTAAGGAATGTACAATTTTTATATCTCAGCAATTGAACTACATCGCCCTCCGTAAATCGAATAGGAGCGACAATGAGCCAAATGGAGATACAATACAAAGTCCTGATACTTTTGCGTCAAGAGAGGAAAATATTCCCAACTACGCGGGTGACATGAATTCAACTAAAAACATTGAAGAAGTACGTAACAAGATCCCCGGAGGAAGGGATGGGATGAATAATAGATATCAAAATAAAATAGCAAGGGATGATGAAATGCCCTCAAACATGACGCGAAAATGCAAAATTCTGGCTGAGAAGGCATGCCAGACAGAGGCAATTACAAAATACACTGATGATAAGACACAGTATGATAACGAAGAAATGAATCATATAACAGATATGACCAAACTAATAGAAAACAGAAATAACAATAAAACGTCAAGGAAAAGTTTTATTGAATCAGACACATCTCACAGAAGAAAGTGCATGACTAGCATGATCCCGGAATGCGGATCAGAATATAGGATAGATTTTAATGATTATGGTACAAACAAGAAAGATTACTATAAAAAGAATTACACGAATGAGTCCAACGAAAAAAATTACATGGATTCCTACTATGGAGAACAGGTTTTAGAAAACTTGGATGACAACCAGGACTATAGTCTGGTTGACAATAAAAAGTACGATCAGTTACGTGGTAATGAACGAACTGAAAAATTATTAGAGAACCTTAATTTGGATCATTTGAAAAGAAACAATTTCCAAGCCATGGAATCAATTATGGCGGAATATAGTGATGTGTTTTACCAAAAGGGAGACCATCTAACAACTACAGACGCGGCTGTCCATGAAATAGAGACGACGTCGAACGTACCAATAAATAAAAGACAATATAGATTTCCCGAAGCAACAAAAAAGCATATAAATGCAGAAATCGAGGAAATGTTGAAGCAAGGCATTATCAAGCCTAGTAAAAGTCCATGGAATGCACCGGTTTTGTGCGTACCCAAAAAGGACGATGAAAACGGAAATAAAAAGTATAGAATTGTGGTTGACTTTAGAGCGCTAAATTTAATAACAAAACCGTTTGTATATCCGATCCCACTGATCGACGAGATACTTGATAATCTCGGAGGAGCTAAATATTTTTCAACATTGGACCTGAAATCAGGTTTTTATCAAGTCCCAATTAACCCAAAAGATGCGGCTAAAACAGCCTTTTCAACCCCTAAAGGGCACTTTGAATTTACAAGAATGCCTATGGGCCTTAGAAATAGTCCATCAACATTTCAGAAGTTGATGAACACAATATTGTATGAAATTGAAGGTGTGAAAGCTATCGTTTACTTAGACGATATTATCATTTACGGGTCAACTATTGAGGAACACAATGAAAACCTCATAAAAGTTTTGAAGGCTATGCGCCGACACAATTTGAAAATTGAGGCAGGAAAATGCCAAATTTTAAGAACCGAAATTAAATATCTCGGACATGCAATTAATGCTGAAGGCATTCGGCCAATGGAGGATAATATAAAGGCCATCAAAGAAATGACTGTACCAAAAACAGTTAAAGGAGTCCGTTCGTTCTTAGGAACGGTTAATTTTTATGGTAAATTCATACCACAAATAGCAGAAAAACGTAAACCATTGAACGATCTGCTAAAGAAAAATGTAAAATTTATTTGGACCAATGAATGTCAGAAAGCATTCGAAGAATTGAAAGATTTTTTAACTTCAAATACTCTGTTGGTAAGACCAAACTACAAAGATACGTTTGTGATCACAACAGATGCAAGCGAGTATGCCATTGGTGCAGTACTCTCTAATGAAAAGTCCACCGATAGACCCATAGCCTATGCGAGCAGAGGTCTAGTAGGTGCAGAAAGAAGATACCATACGATAGAGAAAGAATTACTCGCAATTGTATGGTCAGTGAACAGATTCAAACATTTTATTTATAATCAGAAATTTATCGTCTACACAGATCATAGACCTTTAATCTCTATTTGGAGATTGAAGGAAACATCACCCACCCTGACACGACTTCGTTTAAAGCTCCAAGGGTTGGAAATGGACATACGCTACAAACAAGGAAAAGATAATGTTGTAGCAGATTTTCTATCAAGACTTAATCCTGATACTGAGATAGATGAAAAATCTCACACGGTCGCTGTAGTCACACGACAACAGAAACTGCAACAACAGCAAGAAGAAGACGAAAAACTTGCCAAGCAAACCGAAACAAAGACCACGAACCAGATTACAGACCCATCGGGAAGATTTGGGCTATTCAAGGACACACAGCAATCCGAATGGAACCCTCACATGGACGGGCTAGAAAATATCGATTTTGAATGGGACGAGAAAGATGATCTAGAAGTAACAATAACACATGAAGATTTTGAAAATGATCTAGAACAGGGACGTATAGATTTTAAACTATTAAAGTTTTCAAAAAGCAAGATCGACGAGAGCGATACAGACGCCACATTCGTTATCGTTAATAGTAGGTCAGCCTATAAAGAGCTGAGCGAATTGGTCGACCTCCCTCATGGGTTGAAAGATTTTTTAAATGGTAGAATATTTGCCATCCCAAACAGAAAAATATGGGGTATGATTCTAAATGGGTCAAGCCGATCAAGAGCTGACACAAAAGTATTTTTCCAAGGATTAGTTGACGCGTTCGGGAACTGCCCCGAACACATGAAAGAAGATAAGAATATTCAAATTATCTCCTTTAGAAACATACAAACGCCACCAGAAACTAACATTTTACGATTTGTAGCAGGTAAATTCAATAAAGTATTCACCCTCTTTGCGCCAGAGAAAGACCGAATGCATGTACCAGTAGGAGAAAGAGAAACCGTACTTAAAGAGTTTCATGACTCTCCGCTGGGCGGACATGTCGGCAGTAAAAGAATGTTGAAACGCATAAGCCCACTATTCGAGTGGAAAAATATGCGACGAGATGTAGAGAACTACGTCAAACAATGTGATTCGTGCCAAAAGAACAAGATTGGACGATCCAACAAAATTCCAATGAAAATAACAACCACATCGTCCGAACCATTCGAAAAGTTATATATGGACATTGTGGTATTACCAGAATCCGATTGGGGTAACAAATACGGTCTAGTTATGCAAGACGACCTAACAAGATACTTGATTGTAGCACCGATGGAGAATCAAGAAAGCGCAACGGTCGCGCAAACATTTGTTGAGAATTATATTTGTAAATTTGGAGCTCCCTTGGAGTTAGTTACAGATAATGGAGCAAATTTTGTAAGCTCCCTAATGAAAAACGTCTGTAAAATTCTAAAAATTAAGAAAATCACTACGAGCACCTATCATCCACAAGCAAATTTAGTGGAGAGGTCGAACAGGGAACTTAAAATGTACTTGAGACAATATGTTGGAAATGCCCCGAAAACTTGGGACCAACATTTGCCTTTCTTTACATTCGAATACAACACCACGTCAAACTCATCGACGGGCTATACACCATTTGAATTAGTATATGGTAAAAACGCCAACATTCCTAATTCAATTTATAAATGGAACAATGATGGGCTATATTACGAGGACTACGTCAACGAAATACGGTCCACGTTCAAACACCTGCACAAAAAAGCACGAGAAAACCTTATATTGTCAAAAGAAAAGAGGAAGGACCTATACGATAAAAACGCCAACGAGTGGCAGCCTATGTGGGGCGATATGGTACTTGTAAAATCCATCCCCACGGGTACAGGACAAAAACTGCAAGCTCTGTGGAGAGGCCCATATGAGGTCGTAGAACTCCCGAGTGAATGCACGACCGTGATTAAAAACGGAAACAGATTAGAGAAGGTTCATAATAACCGTCTCAAGAAGTACACGGATTGAACTCTAGGAGGAGAAATGTACATATTGTAAATAGATATACTGTAGATACATATATAAAGTTTACTAGACAAATGTAATTTCACAGCGTTCTGGTAAATTTACATGTTGCACGTTGCAAAATGTAAAATTAGGTTTTTGAATAAGTTGGCGTCTTGTAAAAGTAAGAATGAACATAATAATCAGTCATTTTGTTCGCTGGCATATGTCAGCGTAAGATGACGTAAAATTACAAGAATTTTTTTTCGAAGGATGTACATAACCCGTAAAATGAGAGACCATTGACCATGATCAAAGATATCCCATTTTACGAAACTCAAGTATTAAACACTATGGTAGAGGAAACTAAACGCGATCGAAAAATACGTAGACAACGGTGGAAATATATCCACCACCCTATATCTCGCGCAAGCGAGCAAGAGTGAAAGGAAACTAAAACACCGATGATAAGTATTAACACAAAGTAACTAGCAGCTTTTCAAGTGGCGAACGAGCCTAAGCTCAGATTTAACACTCCTTAAAAAAAAGCTCTAATCTAATCAAAAAAATTATTTCTAAGGTAGCACTCACCAGATTATCCTATAAATTATTACAGTATCCGTCGAGAGGGGGAAGGCACCAGAGCAAGAAGAAAATACCCTAAAAAGAGGAAGAACAAAGTACAAACGAAAAAAAAAACAAATTAAAAGAAATACACTTACCATACATGACACCATAGCTGAAAAAAAAATAAAGAAACGTCTCGGAGGGTGGTTTTCGGAGAGCCTAGAAACAATACAATACGCAATAGTGAATCCGGTTCAAATTTATATTTCCGACCCTGCAAAGAATAAAAATGTATAACCGAAGAATAAATAAACATAATAGGATACTTACCTTAACCTAAAAATGGCGAAAACCGGGTGTCCAGACACCAAGTGCGGGCCCTGTGGAGGCCACGGGCATTGGGTGAATATACAATAAAAGAACTAAAAGAACAAAAAGAAAAAAGTTTTTGGAACCGAAAATCAAGACGCACTACTTACCTCATTATTACCTCTCGTCACAAACGATTGACATCAAATGCCGAAATCGGAACAGAAAAGGTGCAAGAGGCGCGTTAGTAAAGTCTAAACCACTTACACTGCACATAATAGTGCACGGAAAAAAAATTTCAGGAGGCGGTTCACGTTTCACATCCACAGCATTTCTTGCTTTGCAATACGGTTATAAATCTAATGAAGCGAGTTATTGTAACTATGCTAGGGTAATGAGGGCATTTTGACAGTGAATACGACTGTAACCGGAATACGCACCGCTTTGCTCAGCAATCATATAAGAGCAAGTTTATCTGGCTAAGACAGGAGTAAAACAAAAGGAAAACCAGACTCGAGTTCAATCTTTATTGGCAGCGTACATTTTTACTAGATAAGAAGTATATAGATATAGGCTCAATACTGTACTGTTGGACATCCTTTTTCTGCGGGGTTTTTCCATATGCCGCGCGAGGATTTATGCAAGATAGCAAGTTTTTTCTTTAAGGTAGCAAGCCGCATCAATAAAGATTTAAGGTAACAAGCTTTTTGTCACATGAATTACATATACATAGACTTAAGGCATAAAATTGTTGCCCCAGTTGAATAAATATAAAAGACAATGATGCAAGATCAACGCGTTGCGTTGATTTTTCGTTCCATATTTACATATGCATATTGGTTTAAAGCAATAGAAGAATAATTGATTTTACGACTCTATACATAAGAAAGTATCGTTATCTTTCATATTTTAGAACTATTTTCGCTGGAGTTTTCTTGGCCATGGCGAACGCAGCGTTGATTCTGGAAAGACTCAATGATGTATTACTGGCACAAGGGGTCTACGATTTTAAGGTAACGCTAACGTATAAGAGTCTTGTAGAAGATCAAGCAGAATTAGAATCGGCACTAAATGCTTTTAATGAAACCTGTACAGCGCTAATAGAAAGAATTCCTAATTTGAAATGCGGGGTCATAACCTCGGTTTGGAGCAAAGACACTAGTGACATTGCGAACATAAACACGTACATCAGGTATTTCTTTAAAACAAGAACACCAAGAGGGTTTTGGTCAGCAATTGGAGCAATGGACTCCGACGACAGAACTAGAATTGACGAAAATATGGATAAACTTAGACGAAACGAAGAAAGATTCAACAAAAATACAGAACATCAAGCGTCAGCAATCGAAAAAATATACAATTTCGTGAGCAACTCAACAATCACCATGGATAAGGCAGTCGAAAGCAACAATAAAAATTTCGAATCTTTAAAAACAGAAATCAGGAACACTCTTAACAGAGCCAATGACAGAGATAAAGACCTATACCTAGAAGCAACACTCATGGAGATAGGCATGTGGTATAACAGTATGAGACAAAACTTAAAACTAAAACAAAAAACGTTGATAGCAATATTACACGCAGAAAACACAAAGAGCCTCGACCTAGCGGAAATAATAAACCCAGTACAACTAATCCGAACATTAGACAGTGAGGAAGCAACGCTGAACGACAACCTTACTTTCCCGAGAAGAGCAGACGGGGCAATTATGCCAGAGATATTAAATACACTTCATTACTACGTAAACCTCACCAACGACTTAGATATAATTATGACACTTCAAATTCCGCTCGTGAAAAAAAGCAAATGGTATGCGTATAAAGGCACAATCGAGCCAAGCATAACCGGAAACATATTGACAATATTGCACTTAGAGGAAGACATAATAATAAAACAAGAAAACAACTGGGGATATGTATTAACCCAGGCAGATTATGACAACTGCGATAGAATAGGAGACACTAGGCTTTGTAAATTAAGCAATATAGAAAGAGACCTCAAACAAGAGGACACATGTATGGCCGCGCTATATTTTAGAAACATAACGACGACATGCAAAACAAAAGTGCTGCAGTTGAACCACGACATATGGTTGGAAACTGCAAATAGAAACATATGGACGTATTTTACACCTAACAAATTGAAGGTATCCGTTTTCACGGGAAAGAACGTTACGGAAACTACAATACAAGGCAAAGGAAATATAAAATTACTGCCGGACATGATGATACAGACGGATAGTATAAGAATTACACACTTCAGTGAAACACAAGGTGAAACAAAATTAACATACCACATACCACATACGGACATACCAAATATTTCTAGTAAATGGAAGGATAAGGGGATACCGTCTCTTTCAAAACGTAATAAGATAGTTTCGTTATTTGACACAAAGAAACTCTTCGACATAGGGGTAGAAGTCGACGAAATAAAAAACCATAGAACCACGCTAGAAAATTTAGCATATGCCCCTCTAGAGAACCCATGGACGACATTTGGTGTCTTCTTGGTCATAGGAGGAGCTTTAGGCATATTCTTCCTATGTTTCAAAGGGGAGATATCATGCTGCACACGGAAAACCGTTATAGAACCACACATACCAAATATAGGACAGAGGGAAAACAGAAGACAAACGAAACACACACTGGATAGGAACATTATAAGCAAAACGAAATTACAGACCATAAATGAGAAGAAAAAAGAGAAACAACCAGACATGAACATGCGCTTAAATAAACAACAACAAAAAATTCAGAAGGCAACGCCAAATACTAAAGAAGGGGGTACAATGCAACCCAATCAACAAAGGACGCAAAATATTACGACAGCGCATACTAGTAAACCAGCACTAAAAAAAATGCAAGGAGGAATAAGAACGTATTGAGCAACAAAACGCAATAAGAGACACAATGCAAATTAAATAAACATGATAATCGTTGTCATTAATTAACATGCATATAAGCAATTTACAATATGAGGAAAAGCGAAAGTGAAAGGAAAATAAAGAGTAAATAATCAACAGTGAGAACATAAAAAAAAACATAAACATAACAAAAAAAAAATTAGATAAAGGTAAAGGTATACAAATATGATACAAAGGAACAAAATTACCACGAAATGGGTAATAGTTCGTTTGATATAAGGTGAAGAAAAGCTTTTAAAATGCGAATACAAAAAAGGAGTATAATTGACGAAAATATTTATTTGCAACTAAGAAAGTAATATTTGCAAAGCCAGAAGCAAAAGTATGGAAGAAATAAAGAACATACTACAATATAAGAAGGAAAAGATAAAGACAGAATTTATTGAAAACTCTTAGATTATAAAGACACATGCGGCGCAATATAAATAAGAGGTTAAAAGCATTGGAATGAAAAAGCATATCAGAAAAGCTGCAATAAAAGGAAGCGGGAAACGCCTGCGAGTAACGCAGAATTACAATGCATGATTTACAAATAATAAAAGATGGAAACTCACTCTGGAAATCATGAAGCAAACATGGACAACAATATATGAAAAGAATGAACAATTTTTAATTGGAATTATTTTTTTTTCTCACCCTACGCTGGCCAGCGGATAAAACATATGCAATATTGATTAAGAATCATTTATATCACTTAATACAAGTATGAAAGCATATGAGCGGACAAGGGAACCGGAACCCGGAATGAGTATGAATGTCTTTATTTTATGAACGTGATGACAAATTCTATTTAAATGACGACTAAGAATCGCAGTCGAATTAAAATATACACGAAAAAGAAAAACGTAAAACATGAACGCAGCGACAGAAGGACACAACAAGAAGAAACACAAATATAACATGACCTACAGAGAAGATAATACAATAAAGGGAAAAAAAAGGTTAAACAAGAGGAACGTTTAATTAAAAACGGCAAAAGTGATAAAAACCAATGCAATCATGAAAAAGCAAAGAAAGTATTCAAGGGGGGCTAAAGAAAACAAAATAGAAGGGTTAATAATAGGAAGCTTACATACTTCCGGGGAATAATATTTTTACGGTATCTTTATAGGATCACCCTGGGTTGTCAAATTGAGAAGAATACGAATTAAGAGGTAACAGATGAAATGAAGAAAAGCGTCTGAGGGGAATAATTAAAGGAGTAATGACATACAGGATACAGATGGAAAAACAATGGTTGAAGGAATGTTTCAACAAACACGTAAAATATATAAATAATACTGGATACGAATCAAACAGATATCCATGCCCAATAGCAGGGAACTTCATAGGATGAAATTAAGTAATATAACAAAAACACCTAACAGACAACATATCGGAAAACGGGAAACAAGAGAAAAACAAATAAAGTGGAGAATTATGAATAAATAAATAAAACAAAATAATAAAGAAAGAATCTAAGTCTAATTTCAGTAAAACCAGGTCCCACCTGCAACCACCTTACTGGAAAGGGGGGAGGAGGCCACACCAATCCGAATAAAGGATACCACAATCTCGCCGAAAGAAGGAAACATAGGTAACATTCAATCACATTTACAGCGCACTAACAAACTAAGCTAATCACAACAATTCGAAGCAAATTACTAACAAACTACTATGTCTTCATATATATATATATATATAAAAAAAAAAAAAAGAAAACAGCATAGTACTAACAAACGGTTATTTCTCCATATGAAAAAAAAAACATAACATAACTAACATTACTAACCACTTGTTCGAACAAACATAGATTAGATAGAATACCCGAACGTGAAGATAGACTAGATTGAATGCGCAAACGCCAATATATGATTTGATAAGCGATGAAAATTACATAATAAGAAAGATTAGATTGAAATACCCAAACGACAATATATGAGCGATGAAAATTACATAATAACATTAATAAGCAAAAAAAAAAAAAAAATTTTTTTTTTACACAATTTAATATCAATTTATTATCCACAAAGAATTTTTTTTGAAAAGCAACAAACAAGCAAGTGAAATCTGAAGATCAGGGACAAAAGAAATTTTTCACCCCCAGGAAGCCAACGTCACCACATACTTTTGGTCTGAAAATTTATGATGACAAAGGACGAATCAGGCGGAAGACAGAGGGTTGAAGGTGTTGGGTTGTGACGGCAAGGGCGGAGCAACAGTGAAGGATGAGAACTGGACCAACGAACGAAAGGGCAAAACCGGAGCGGGCAAATAAATCGAAGGTAGAGAATGGTTGTAAGACAAGCCGCAATATGAAGCAAGTAAAAGAAAAACCATAGCAAAGAATCGGAGTCGCAACCACTGAAAAAAATCGACTCAAGCTGGACATACTGCCAGTCATTATGCAGTGTTCAGTAAAAGCGCAGTCAGAACCGTCAAACTCTGGCTGGAGCTAAAACACCAACAAAATATATAAACAACGAACTAAAGAAACGCATCAACACCACATCATGCGGGAAGCATTTTTACAAACTAGATGGCAGGAATAAAGTAGCCATCAGGAAATCAGCAAGGCAGATTAAACGTCAGTAGGAAGAATCCAGTAGGAAAGGTCGTAACACTAGCAAGTCAGCTACAGATTACGCATTGCAAAGACGACTGAGATAAGTTACACATCGCATTTCGTCTGCAACATTTTACAATTCACGAGGCAGGATAAGTCAAATATCCTATCCTCGGTAACCACAAAAACGACAACAACAAACGGAGAAGAAGGAGAGGAAGGAAACGAAGTAACGAAATTACATAATCCACTCGAACAGGACGCAAACCAAGCCCCAGATGCAGCATAGATGAAGGAAGCTGAGGCAAACGAACGGAAAACCAACCCCGGACTCACGAGATGGCAGTCGGAACACCCACACCCGATATCCGAAGTCGACCAATTGATAAGTCCCATGATACACGGAACATATGTACAGGCAGTACTATATGAACAAACAACCCAGAAGACGACATCCCAAGGCAGACTTCAAGCAACAGCAACTACAACGGCTTCTGGGAGGGCAGCATGGTAACATATTTAGGAGAACAGTAAAGAATTTATTATAAAACCAACACGTAACATTGATAATGATCTCTTCAAGATAATTATCAACTCATTAACAAAGGGGAGATGAACAGCCCCACAATAGTAAACACCTAAAAATGCGCAACCAACAAGTCTATGGTTGACCTGAAAGAACTCGCCACTAGCGAATTTGCAAACGCAGCGGCTTAAGTCGCAGTGCACATAGCACAACAAACGTGAGTCACTGTGTTGCTCGAAGAATTAATGATTGTTTTCCAATGACACCGGCTGCAGGTGTTTATACGGTTGTATAGAATTTGGCTGTGCCAATATTAATTAACGTAATTATTTACATAGGCGTGGCGTTTTTATGATTGTGAGCGCATCGATACAAATGCATAATTATGTTCGGGAAATAGAGCGTTCAACTACTTACGAATAGCTTTAGTTAGAACAAGAGAACACGAGGTTCTAGCGAGAACCGAAGGCTCACTAACACTAAACCAATTAGGAAGTACTCACGTTCGGGGAACCTTCGTAAAATAATAGAAGACAGCAAGAGTTACTTTAAGATAGAGGAGAATAGGAATACATTAACATAAAAATTACAAACGAAGGAGAAAGATAGAAAGCGATGCGACACTAATACAAATATAATGTCAATCGCATGCTGAACAGGGATAGATAGTCAATAATTGAAATTTTGCTGAAGTAAGCAAGAAATTTACTATATAAACTTCAGAAGATTTAGAATCGAGGCTTTTTTCTTTTTCCCCCTTTTCAATTAACTCGATCAAGGCTGGGCCCCATGTACTGTGCGTACCTCTGGCTGCCAACAACCGAGATCGATTTTAAGTTTTGAATAGTTAGGCGCGAAAAGAATCGCACAGTAGGGTAGTCTATACAGATGTGTACAAAAAGTAGGAGTAATATATGTTTTTCTAGAATCGTAAACCTGACTTTTGTGTTTTTTTTCCGTTCGCGTTTTCCCCGTGTTAGGAAGGGAATAATATGTTGGTAACGTGTTGCGCGGGAGTAGCCGTTGCGGGTAGGTGCACTTACACATACTTCGGACGGATGTGTAAGAAAATCAGCAGCACATACATCTAACTCGGTCGGACCATATCTGATTTTCTTTAACATGTCCCGAAAGCTCTCCCAGATAAACTCAGAATTGCGATAATCTAAACCAAGCAAATAATGCTATATGCCCATTCACAAACTTGAAATCGACAGTGTAGTCACCGATTAGAGTAAGGTTGTGTGTGAATCCACTGAAGCACGGAAATGGCTGTTTCCGAAACTTTTTGCTCCAGTGAGCAAATATTGTTTATGTCAATCGCACTAGACGGGATTGGATTGCATTTAATTATGTCTCCTTCGCCGAGGATCGTCTGCCTGTTTACGGGTTATGTATTGCAGCATTGCATTAAATACAAGCGAATAAGCCATTGTATAAATAAGGTTCGGTGTTATAATTGCTCAAAGAATCATGAGAAAGATTCTTGCATTGGGAATACTGAAAAGTGTGCCTATTGTGGGGACAGTCCACATAATCTATTACCATACCATACTGCCGTTAAAAGCATATTTGTCCCATGTTCTATGGGATTCCCTATATACATGGGACAATTATGCTTAGAACGGCAGCATATGTACCAATAGTGCCCGAGGAATCTGAAGCGCTCCGCCATTCACCACGACAAATCATTATAGTCTCTTCACTGATGAAGAGTGTTACTCAGATGATCTCAATATGCGACATATTTTACTGGTCCTGAACCTGTAGACAGAGGAGAGTCCTTGTACATGCAGAAATTTTACCTTTAGATTGACAGAACTCTGACAGAAAGCCAAATAAACTATATCCAGCCCGCTCAGGAACACTCAAATTCTTTTGTGACTTATCAACCAGCGATTCAGCTGTTGGAATGGTTTGGCCAGGGTTGGGAACTGGGAACTTTGTGATATTGCGGAACTGCTCGCAGCATCAAGGAGACTACAATTCTCATGCTGCGGCATGGGGTGGTTTCTTGATTTTAATTAGAAAGATGGTGTCTACGACATTGTATGTCAGGTATTACTAACTTTGCAGGTGCCACAAATTTTGAAATATGGCGCATTTTTGAAAACATTATCTGTAAATAAGATTTTGAACCAAATCATGCTCTATCTCCAAAAATATAGGACCTGCAAAATTTGCATTTTCAGAAGAAATATTTAAAATTATAGAATCTACAACTTTCTCGAAGACATCACATTTCAATCTAGCTTCATTAAAAAGTTGATAATAGCGCCGCCTTAGCGACTGAATTTCGAACTAGTTATGATTCAACCAAATGAAGCGCTAGGTGCCATGCAGAAACTTTTCTGAAGACATCTTAACATCATAACGAAAGATTGAAATTGATTGCACTTTTTTAATTGTCCGACCACAATGTACCTTTTTTCTCTTGATCCCTTATTTCTCGGTCAACTTTCAAAAAATTACACTGGCACTTTCGAAATCAGATAATACATCTGTGCAAGAAATAAATATTAGATAAAAAATAGCCATACATAGCAAGTGTGTGAGCGGCCATCACCTTCAGGAACGACTGTTTGGGCCGAAACGTCAGCGTACAAGACAATCCAACTAAACACAGTATTATATCGAGTTCATCGATATGTGAGCTGACGAATTTGGCGCCAACTCGAACAAATGTTGACAGCACTCTCTAAGATTTGAATGAAACTTTCTGTACATGAGAACTTTGTCACAAAAAGCCACTTTGAACTAGACTGTCTTTTGAAAGGGTCGAACTTTTTTACCATTTTTTTTCAAATGGTTATAGTCTAAACATGACAAATGACAATGAAAATCACTCCTACAAGAAATGTTCTAGGAGTGATTTTCACAAAATTAGTTAAATTTTTGAATAAAAATATTGGAAATTTTTTTCGTCGACTCGTACACTGAAAAAAATCGATTTTAAAAATTTAAAGTCGATTTACAAAAAACCCATCTTTGATTTGGATGAAAGTTTGTTCCAAGATAGGTAATTATGTTCCCTACCTACCGTCAAAAACTCAAATTGAGCACTTCCAAGAAAAAAATTGAGAAAAACTTTTCCTTGTCCATACTGATTTTTTAAGTGTATTTTTATCGAGAACTAAACCAATGAAAGTCTTAATCATTTCCGAATCCAATATCCCAACTGGTACTTGCCTGATACATACAAAAAGTATCAGTAGCTAATTTGGTATAGCATCTCGGACTGGACTGGAACGAGGCCGAATGGATTTGTTTAACAGAGATCTGGTACAATAACACTTAGCGCACGACCAGACAACATGTTGAATATCGTGATAACCGCCAACACAAGCGCTGAGACCGCTCTCCACGACCCCATTACGCCAGAGATGGGCATTCTACGTATAATGATTGTACATGACCCGAAATATCACCCGAATGAAGTCATGACCCCTCATCCATTCTCATGGACGAGGTTCGTTGATACCTTTGGGATTCCTAAACTTACATCGCTTCACAAAATTTGTCAATTTTCGTCCTCTCAGAAAAAAATATTTATAAGCTCGTTGAAGCTACGCGATCATTCATTAAAAGCACCTTCTAGTACTTAGATGTCCAGATTCTCATTATCATTCTAATCCAAATATCCGCCTTCCCGGAATATTCGCCTTACCCGGAATGAAGCACTGCGAAAGAACTCAAACTAAGGTAATCTGCTATGAATATACAGTTAAAGTACTCAAAAACTCCCATATTTTCTCCAGGAAATACAAAGAGGTGCCAATAATCGCATTTTTCATTTGCATTTCGTCTGACCTTTAATCGTAGTGAAAATGCATTGTGTAAAACCTGGGGGAAATATAGGGACTGAAATATAGGGACTCTTAGGGTTTTTGATGTCCCATGTAGACATTCCACATTAGAAGATGTTCCCACAGTGGGATGGTCAGACTCTCGCTCTTTAGTGTACAAGAAAACGTAGAAATTAGTCGTTGTCGGTGGCGTAGCGCTCTTTTGCATTTCTCATCGTTTCATTGTGTCCCCACATAATTTATATGCGAGATATGTCGAGAGAACATGCGGAGTCTCTCCACACTAGGAAAACTTTTCATGATTCTCTCCGCATTTTCCACAGCTTGCCTTGTTTCTACAATAAGTCGCTGTAGGCCCAATTGTTTGT
This sequence comes from Topomyia yanbarensis, assembly GCF_030247195.1. Taxonomy (NCBI): domain Eukaryota; kingdom Metazoa; phylum Arthropoda; class Insecta; order Diptera; family Culicidae; genus Topomyia; species Topomyia yanbarensis. The sequence continues at coordinate 30,478,624 of NC_080671.1, read as the reverse complement.
AACGACGGCAGTTCATACCTCGCGGCACAAAAAGGCGAACAGGTAGACTAGCCCCGTCCAAAAGATCAGTTTTCATTTGCTCCTTGATTTTTCCTGAACGCAATTGCTTGCGAACCAGAATTTTCACTTGCCGAAGCAAAAGGTTTCTTGAATGAAGGAACCCCATACTTCGCAATTAACGCCCCTGTTGGAGACTACACCATCAATCTCTACTTCCCGAGCGGGTACATAGACATGATACTTCTTCGTACACGACCAAGTGGTATTCACATAAATCTCGCATATATCGATGATGTTTCTCGTCAATAGGTTAGTAGAGTTCATCGAAACTAATAAAATACTGCACAATTTCCAATACGGTTTTTGGGAGAATTGTGGCACAATGACGGCCATCACAGAGTTGATTGATTATCTGGCCGGTGAAATTGACAACAAAACAATGGTTGGAGGATTATTTTTAGACTTAAAAAAGGCATTTATTACGATAAATCACACCATACTGCTTAATAAGCTGGAGTTGTATGGTTTTAGAGGAGTTGCTCATAATGTGTTGAACAGTTATCTGACGCACAGATCACAGTATGTATCAATTGGAAGTGCTCGCAGCTCATGTCGCCCTGTTGGTGTAGGTGTCCCTCAAGGCAGCAACATAGGACCTCCATTAATTTTATTGTACGTTAACGATATTGGCACTTTGAAATTAAAAGGTTACCTAGACTTTTTTGCTGATGACACTGCTCTGTTTTATCCCTGTGCAGTAATGTGTCAACACAGTAATCTCTTACATTGAACACGACCTTAAAATTCTTAAAAGTTTCTTCGATGCGAATTTATTTTCACTAAACTTGTCTAAAACAAAATATATGATTTTTCATTCGCCTAGGAAAAAAATTCCAAACCATGCAAATCCTTGCTTAAATGAAACATATGTAGAAAAAGTAAACTCTTTTAAATACTGGGGCCTCTATTTGGATTCGATATTGTCCTGGGATACACTCATCAAAAGCGTCGAAAACAAAGTTTCATCGCTATCGGGTGATCTGAAAGTGAAGCATCAGAGCATTGATACAATGCAGACTAAGAGTCCTCGGTAAAGGAACATTGGAGTCTTTTGATATTTGGACTGCAAATCCCAAGCAGGTTATAAACTTAATACGAAGTGGAGTGCCCAACTGGGTAGAGTGTGTACCTCAATAACGACAATCACTCATCAATAGTGATATGTCATAGTAGATAGTTCACTTAGATTAAGGAAGGGGCATATCACAATAGATCTAAATACTGGTCGCAGTGGTGCGTCTCCAACACCAAAAAAGCCAGCCATCAAATTGCAATCAGTTTTTGTGTTACTGTATATGTTGGTCATTGCAATTAACTTAAAATGTTCTATAAAATGAGCTAAATTTCTGTAGGTCTTCACATTTTTGTGATTATGTTTAGAGAATCTAATATTGTAGCTATAATCAATTGCAATTGATTGGTACGCGTTGAATTCAAAATTATTTGCTAAATAAGTTCAATTTCTGTACTTTTACGAAGTAATTTTATTTTTCCTTTAGATAACAGATAACGCTTATTTAAGAAATAGTAGCAGACATCAATGAAAAATTCGGGGTGCATAATGTAGTTTGGGGGAAATAAAAATTGTTCGAATAATCAAGTTAATGCTTTCTTTTACACATTACGGTGCACAGATAGTCGAGCCTAGCCTGTATTTTTAGGAGGTGATTAGGGTGATCCCGTACCATGCAAATTAAAAGAAAATTTAAAAATCAAATGACAAGCGAAATGATGCAAGTGACGGCTAACCGTAGTCCCATCGCAGCTGAATCAGAATTGGTCGGTGTTAAGTCAGACCGGACTAAGTCGCAAAACATAAAAAATGAGATAATGAATGAAGAATTTCTTCAGCTACATTGGACTTTTATCAGATTTGAAATACACTCAAGTTTTTTTTACGCGGTTTTTTTTACGCGGATTTTGAAATTTACGCGGTTTTCATTTACGTGGATTTTGAAATTTACGCGGTTTTCATTTACGCGGCCTGTATCCCCCGCGTAAAAAAAAACCTGAGTGTATGTAATAATAAACAAGAATTATGGCAAAAATTAATTTCCATTTAATGTAAAGGATGCTGCAATTCAAACTTTAAACTGTTTTTTTTTTTTCGAAATCAATATATAGTCACTTAGTCCGGTCTGATTTAACACCGACTAATTATCAGATAACGAAATGTTTTGTGAATCCATCGAAGCAAACTATGAATGGATTTTTGAATTTTTTTTGTAATCTATGGAATCGTTAAGGTTTTGAATTTTTCATTAAGCTTTTTGATATCCAATAATCGCTACTTGAATGCTATGCATCGTGTGAGACATAATGATGGACTGTTTAATTAGTATGCTAAACAAAAATTGTTTACCGAGCGATTGTCTCGTTGACACAATCAACAATGATCATCCAATTTTGCATTGCTCCGAGCATGGTGCGAAACGATTTCAGCACGAATGGTCTTCCCCATAAAATAAACATGTTTTAATCAACCACATCTCATCGGAGGACACTTCCGCTGCCAGAAACATGCCGCATGAGAAAAAGGTCAGTTGATGACAGGATCGTCTGCCCCGTTGGGTCACTTGTATTGTACTGACAGATCTCCCAGTCGGCTTGTCCCCGAGTCTAGACAAAGGACGATGTGTGGTTTTCCATAACCACACACTGGCACCGGCTTACGCTTAGCTTGAGCCAACCTGAAGCGGCGAGTGCCCGCCCGGGTGGTGGAAATGGTGTCATTAGCATTTATTTGTCCGTGATGAAGGCCATTCTGGATGTTTAACCTCCGAGTACCTTGTACCTAGCTACCCCTGATGCGGCACCGGACCGGTGCGGTGCTGCGACTGATGCATATCGGAGGCAAATTAAACACATTCTGTGAAAGTGCCATGTGGTTGGAATTTGGTTAGGAGACTGTAAAGAGGGGCGGAGGACGATTTAAGAGGATATGGATCCGGTAATTTTGTCAACAATTAGTTTCCGGTTGTGTGTAATAGTCAATGGTTTCGCTGACCAGACTCGCTTGTAATACGCTTATAATGACATTGTGATAGACGCTGCTTTAATCTGTTGTTTATTTCAATACTGTCATTCTACGTCTAATTGTCTCATATATATATAGGGAATCCCATTGAATTTTGGTCAATTTTGCGTGAAACGGCAGAATACTGCAATACATCACAATGCGTGTGTTATCATCAGAAGACAATACATGTAATTCCAATTTTGAATTTCATAGGATAAATCGGAAAAAACTTGCTTTGTTTCCTGAAATTCTTATTTATTTTATACCTTTTATTTGAAATGTTACGGACTTGGTCTGTCAAACAGTACAACCCTCCAGACGTAAGTTTTACGATCCCTACCCTTCAATTCATGAAAGAACATTGACCTATAGCACACCGATGAAGCCATGTTTTACTTGTTGGATTATGTTGTTAAGTGATTAATGGTATCCAATCAATCATAAACTAGCGTGAGTGCCCCAACTAAAATCTAGACATCGTTTTGCCTGGCTGAGATGTCGAAACAGTCACAAGGTCAAATCTGTTGATTACATCTTGAAAGAGAGAGCGAAAGATGTTGTAATAATTGAAATCCCCACTCTTGATTAGAACTCGACACGTCTCGGAACCCGGCCAGTCGGTGATGGACAAAGTTTGCCATGTTGATCCATAAATTAGTCACGGTGGTGACATTCAACCCGGAAAAAGTTCCGGAGTAATATTTCCTCTTTCCCTGCAGTATTTATCCTAAGCTTGGCTCGGGACAATACATCCCAGAGCAAGCCAACACACGTCCAGTGCATTTATCTCATTTCGTAGACATGCTGGAATCGAGTGAGATATTTGGTTCGGTTTATGTGCACTCTGCTCCTCCGGGTCTCGACATGATTGAGAGAACGTTTCGCAGGCAAGCCCCCATTTGCTGGTTTGGGGTTGGGCTCGTCCGACCAGATGTCCGTTGTAACACGGATCTGTTTCCTGTTTCAGTGGATGGACGGAGCGGGGTCAGGGGAATAATTTAGGTTTAGCTCCTGTTGTAATGTTTGTTTGGTAGTGTCTTTCACTGGCTATGGGCTAACCTTCGATCCGATATACAGACAGAGCAAAGGGGAGTCCTGGGGCTAAAAACCAAACAGGAACGGTTGCAGTTCGTCGTGCTGTTATGTCGGAACGGATCGCCTGGATATTTGGGAAGGAGGACAAACATAAACAACGTCCTTTGCGGTGTGGCCACGGCACCAACATGAAGTGGTTACTCTTGAAAGCAAACTGGGAGTTTCAACCAAGTGTTTGACACGGTTGGTTGAAATGTTCGAATCTTTGACCCTGATAACTCGACCCTACCAGCTTCGAAACTGTGTCCACCGGTGAAGGGCAGTTCGTTTGCTACTTGAGTTATGTTGGCTTATAAATTTTCATACGATTGTCCTTCAATAGAGAAAATTTCGAAATGAAGCATTTCGAAGGGCAGCTGAGATTGGATACATTACCCGAACGGCAGACATAAATTCCCATTCGACGGATTGCCGTCTCAACGATGATAGTCAGCAGTATGAAATAAACATGGTTTAATCAGTGAAATCGTCTCTTCTGGTTAGATTGGCTTGTGATACTGGAAAAAGAGCTAAGGGAATGCATTTATCAGTCCTTAGAAAAGGTGCCGGAAGTGAATAGGGCCAGCACGACAAATGGGACCGAAACTTTATCTTCTAGCTGCAAATCGCACAATGCTTCGAATGTAAGATTCAACAATTCAAGAGTCCAATTAGAAATAGTTATGTCTTTCTTGGGTATTCACAGAATGATAAATAATCATAGCCGATCAAGTTTCTTTCTAAACTACCGGCAGCGTTTTTCTGAGCAGGAGTATTACAGCAAAGTACACCTTTCATAGCAATCAAAATAGGTGAAATATATAATATAGAATTGGATATTGTTATTTCTCTATCGCATTTTTTCGACAGTTTGATATACAGGGATTTGGTTGATGGTAAGGAACCTCTCGAGGGGTGATAAATTATCACATTTGAGGGAAAAAAATCATTCCAAAATTACCATCAAAACTTAACCGTGAAAGAGTTATTGAACTTTAATACCTTATTTGTCTTTAAATACTTCTAACCTCTACTCTACGTTTAGTTTCATTGGAAAAGTGAGCAAATTTTATATCGAATAGTGTCCTCATATCTCCAGATAATGAGTATAAGTTACCTTTTTAGAAGTGCGGTATTTTAAAATTAGTATTTTTATCGGGTTTTTGTTCATTTCACGAATATTTAAATAGTCAACATCATCATTTCAATAATTTAGATTGTCTGTCTGAACAAGTTGCATAATTTGGTTTTCCATATGATACACTTATCTCTTTTTGCCTTTCTCCCATAGAAAGGTTATGCAATCACTCTGAATATCGTCAGCTTAATCTTGGCCCGAAGGGCCGTCTGTTGTACACCATTCGACTCAGTTCGTCGAATTCGGCAAATGTCTGTGTGTGTGTTTTTTTATACAATGGACAGAACATTTACATACTAGCCCAGTACACGTGCTATTGGTAGGGTCCAAGCTACCGCACGAAGTGCACTGGGGGCGTGTCGGGCTCGAATGGTCACGCAGCCCTTAATACCGACCAAACTCCATTGGGCTCCGCCATCGTTCCCCCAGGGACTACCTCTCGGTATTACTTCTGGGGGGATGGCTGTACTTGATGTACTCATTCACTCTCACTCACGCGTTCATACGTCCTGTATGAGGCTGACTTGGATGCTCTCCCTTCACTCCTCTGCCACGCCACGAGGCATCGATAGCTAAGTCCCAACATACTACGCTACGACCCTCCCATCTTGGCATGAGGCAGTACACATATACGCCTATACACTCGCTCTTCTGCCTTGCTTCGGGGTGGCTGGGTTTTGCCCCTTACGCGGTTGCCAGTCGCTGCGCTAAACCTGCCTCAGCATGAACAGACCATTCACTCCCTTTTTTGCGCTTGGCCTTTTTCGCTCTAACTAACCAATCACTAGTTTGTCGTGCCCGTCGTCTGTTGCTCGGTGCGCCAAATTGCCTGTAGCCTACAGGCACTCTGGGTGGTTGCAGTCGAGACTGCGTTCCACTTCTCCACCGATTGACACATCCGCTGAATAAGGGTATCAGGGGTTGTGTCCCAACCACAGACGTCAAGCATTGCTCTTCTTTCGACGTCGAACCGATGACATACGAACAGTATGTGTTCGGCAGTTTCGTCTACACCTGGGCAGTCAGGGCAGGCGGGGACCTTCGCGTGCCCGAACCTGTGGAGGTACTGTCGGAAGCAGCCATGGCCTGACAGGAATTGTGTCAGATGGAAGACCCCCATGGGGTCGCCCACCCAGTTCGATATGTTAGGTATCAGCCGGTGGGTCCACCTACCTTTCGAGGAGTTATCCCACTCACGCTGCCATCTGGCGACCGAGGTCACCCTTGTGCGCTCACGGGCTCCCCTATTTCCACGTAGCTCGAAGCACTCCTCATCTTCCCGAATGACCAGCCCGACTGGCATCATGCTCGCTATCACGCAGGATGCATCGTGTGATACCGTGCGGTAGGCAGATATCACTCTGAGGCACATCACGCGGTAGGTGCTCTCCAGTTTCTGTAGGTAACTGGTTACCCTCAGTGCTCTTGACCATGACGGGCCGCCGTACCTGAGGATAGATACGGCAACGCCTGCCAGTAACCTACGTCTACTGGCGCACACCTTTGAGCTGTTGGACATCATTCTCGATAGAGCAGTCGACGCTCTCTTGCATGTATAGTCGACATGGCTGCCGAAGGTCAGCTTGTCGTCTATAATGACTCCGAGAGACTTCAGACTTCGCTCTGAAGTGATCGCGACTTCTCTCACATGGATAACTGCATGTTGTGCCGACTTGCGGTTGTTAACGATAACTACCTCCATCTTATGCTGAGCGAGCTCAAGGCCTCTCGCGCTCATCCATTCCTCCAGCGTGTTGATCGCGTGTTCTGCAGTTAGTTCTACCTCAGGGATTGACTCCCCATAGACCTCCAAGGTTTCGTCGTCGGCAAAGCCGACGATCTTGACCCCAGGAGGGAACTTCAGTCTCAGAATCCCGTCATACATGAGGTTCCATAGCACCTGGCCTAGGATCGAGCCCTGCGGGACTCCGGCGGTAATCGGAACCCTTTTCTGACCGGCATCGGTCTCGTATAGCAGTACGCGGTTCTGGAAGTAGCTTTCCAGGATCCGATACAGACCCACCGGTAGGCTAAGCCGGTGTAACGAGAGCGCGATGGCATCCCAGCTTGCGCTGTTGAATGCGTTCTTCACGTCAAGTGTTACTAACGCACAGTATCGAATGCCTCGCCTTTTTCGTTGGATCGCTATCTCGGTAGTTTTTATCACCGAGTTGATAGCGTCTACCATGGACTTACCCATCCGAAAACTGGTTGCTTGACAGGCCGTCCGTACCTTCTGCGTACGGGGTTCGCCTGTTGAGGATGATCCTCTCAAGCAGTTTGCCAGTCGTGTCTATCAGACAGATTGGTCTGTACGCCGATGGGTCGCCTGGCGGCTTCCCGGGCTTCGGCAACAGCACCAATTTCTGCCTTTTCCATCTATCGGGGAAACGGCACTCGTCAAGGCACCTCTGCATAGCTAGCCTGAACATGTTCGGGTTCGCTATGATCGCTGCCTTGAGAGAGCTGTTTGGAACTCCATCCGGCCCTGGAGCTTTGTTCATTGCTAGGGATTTAGCCAATGCGAGTAGTTCTTCATTCGTCACCGGAGCCACCGTTTCGGCCGTGCCCGCACTATCTCGTAGTGCAGGTGGCCAGGGGCTTGTGGCTCGAGACGGGAAGAGTACTTCGATAATCGTCGCCGACCGGTCCGGAGACCGTTCTGGGGGTGAAGAGCCCCCTTTGGTCTTGGCCATCACGATTCTGTAGGCATCACCCCACGGATTCGCGTTGGCACTCTCACACAGGTTGTCGAAACATGCTCTCTTGCTGCTTTTAATGGCCTTGTTAAGGGCCAATTTCACAGCTCGAAACACTTCACGGCGGTTCTCTCTTGCATCCTCGGTGCAAGCTCTTTGCATCCTACGTCTAGCTCTGAGGCAGGCTGATCGTAGAGCTGCAATCTCGGCACTCCACCAGTATACCGGGCATCTGCCGTTTCTTGGCAGGGTTTTTCTCGACATAGTGGCGTTGCACGCGCGTTACAAGACGGCTACCAGCGCATCCCCGCTTAGACTGTCGGTGTTGGCCTCCAGTCCCAGGGCCGCGGTGAAAGCTTCGCTGTCGAAGTGATTGGACTTCCACCCGCGTACCAGACAGAGATCTCCCGCCCTCGGATGCTGCACACCATAGATGATTCTAAAGCGGATTGCTAAATGATCGCTATGGGTGTAGCCTTCGTCTACCCTCCATTCCATGCCTAGAGCCAGACTCGGGCTGGCAAATGTTACGTCAATCCACGCCTCCACCCCGTTTCTACGGAATGTACTAGCGGAGCCATTATTAGCTAGCACAGTATCGAGTTTCGCAAGCGCCTCCATTAGCACTTGGCCCCTGCTATTTGTTCAGCGGCTGCCCCACTCCACTGCCCAAGCATTAAAGTCTCCCGCTATGACTACCGGTTTCCGGCCCACTAGGTCTGACGAGAGCCTGTCGATCATCTGGTTGAAAACTGTTCTATGGGCCACCTTGGTGGAGCGTAGCAGCTGCAATAGAACACACCATTGATCTTGGCAATCGCAACACCCTCGGCGGAGGAGTGTATTACCTCTTGAACCGGGAACCGTCCCGTTTTACAGATTGCCACCATTCCAGACCCGTCCGACACCCAATTGCCGTTGCCGGCAGGGATGCTGTACGGGTCTGATAAGAGGGCGACATCTGTCCTCGACTCCGAGACCGACTGCCACAGCAGCTGTTGGGCTGCTGCACAATGGTTAAGATTTAGCTGTGTGACGTTCACGGCTTCTTCTTATTTGCCTCACCGAAGGGACACGAAGGTCCGCCCATAGCATGTTTATGGGCTTGCTTCTTAGCGGTGCAGATAAGGCACTTGTGCGCCTTAGTGTAACCCCGCTCCTTATGCCCCTCCTCGCCGCAGCGACGACATAGTTTGCTCCTGTCTGTACCCTTACATTCGTACGATTTATGGCCGGACTCCAGGCACCGACAGCACCGATGGGGTATGCTAATTGGGCATAGTAACCAGCAGATCTTCAGTTTACCTATCACGGTAACCTTTTTGGCATCTGCTTTCAGTAACCTGAGGTAGGCTACTTGGGTGCCGGAGGGTTCCCCTCTCAAGCGCACAGAGGCCCGCTCGATTGTTACGTCGCATCGCTCCTTGACAGCTGCGACGACATCGTCTGCGGTCATGAACTCGTCCAGATGCTTGCACTGGAGAGTCATTTCCGCTCCTAGCCACCTGACCTGGGCGCCTTCACCAAGGACCTCTTGGGCCAAGGTCTTTGACAGCACTGGATTGTGCGCCTCGCTTCGGCACCAAAAGCATTTCACCTGTATTCGTGTGTCTCACGCTGCGCACGTCTTGCCCGAGGGCCGAGAAGCTTTCGGCCGCCCTCATCGACTTTAGGACGTCGGCGTATTTGTCCTTGTCGGTCTTTAACCACAAGGCCTCGCCTCTGTCCTTGGCCTTCTTCGCGGGCCGCGGTGCATCCGGTGTCGGTGTCGGCTTCTTCTTGGTGACCAGCGTCCAGGGGTTTACGCGCCCCTACCCCGGTTGCACCGAGTTGCTGGCACCTTCTCTATGCCCGGCGCTGTCATTTTCGCCCTGGTTTACCTCGACAAAACGGCGTTTGGCCGTAACGCCGTATGGTGTTGGTTTTTGCACCCTCGCCCGGTGACTTCCTAGGGCGCTTCGCGTTCGACGTAGTCTTGCGCTTGCCCTTGCCCTTCGAGGGGAACTCAGCCGCCGCTTCGAGCGACTTGGCTGCTCCATAGAAGGGGAAGGCCCCTATCTGGGTACCTATGTCGGCCTTCTCTCTTCCCTCCTTCTTGTAGGCCACTGTCTGGGTTTCTCTGTTGGACTTCTTTCGACATTCCACCCTCTTTGCGTAAGCTTGCTGTTCCTGTCTTGCGATACGAACAGCCTTCCGGAGCACCAGCAGGCTCTGTTTCAGCTCCTTGCTGATATTTTGCTTCGCGTTAGTGAACTCGATTATAGTATCGAGCTGCTCCACCACTTTACGCATCGCGGATAGTGGCCCATCCAGCGCGTTGGTAGGGCTATTTTCTACCACTGCTGGGTGGCCACTGGTGCTGTCGGATGCAGCCCCTGTTACTACACTACTTTCTCCACGGGGGGGGGGGGGAGACCTCATCAAACCATCTTTAGCAAAGGGGTTCGGCACCTCCGTTTTTTGGTTTTTGTTATTTTTCACGTCGCTCATTGATCCCACGAGTCGCGCGAGAAAGAAAGGTCCGCCACGCCAGAGCTCCGCAGTAAGGGACGTTTACTGTGGGGGTTGCCCAGGTATCCCACAGGCTCCGTTAACGGTCGAGCATCTTTTTCACCTCCTCGATCACTTACCAGGGCTTTGGACCTGTAGCTCTGGTTCTCAATAATTCCAAGTACGTAGGTTATTACAGACATGCTACTATTGAGAATCATCATTCACTAGCGGAGTTATGTCTGTGTGTGTGCGCATGTATGTGTGTATGTATGTGTGTGACCAAAAATATGCACATTGGTTACTCGGAGATGGCTGAACCGATTTCAATAAACTTAGTCGCAAATGAAAGGTACAACGTTCCCATGATTGCTGTTGTATTTCATTAAATTTCGAGTTCCGGTTCCGGAGTTACGGGTTGAAGATTGCGGACACACAGCAAATTCACATTTTTGCCTTTCTCCTATAGAAAGGTTATGCAATCACTCTGAACATCGTCAGCTTAATTAATTTTTTTTTCTTTGACTTACATAGGTTTTCTGTATTTTAACAGGGGCGTAGTTGGAGGGATACGGTGAGTTGAGAAACTAATCTAAAATTTCTTAACAAGTTGAAAATTTTTGGCGGGGTCCAGAATTAATACTTTTATGCATTAAGGAAGGAGAGGGGGGGGGGGGTAAAATTCCTGAAACAAATCCGCAAAAAAGTGTTTTTTACGCTAACCCTCAACCTCCCCCTCTAAATTTTGTAAGTCCCTCCACAAACAAAATTCTGACTATGGACGTGATTTAGTAGTATTATTTTTTTCCATACAACCATTTGCGGCCTTACCGTACATTCTCGTCGATTTCCATTATTCGGAATATAATTTTGAAGACCAGTTGTTTGGCCCGAAACAATCGATTTTTAGAAATTCACTTCTAAATCTTCGGCGATTTTGATCTATGCTATATTTCGCCCTAAGCAGGAAAATGTGGTAAACACCAAAATTTCTCACCAGGGTGAAAATTTGTTGGTAAAACCAGTCTTTGCACTTGAGGGCACAAATCCTTATTTCTTACACATTTGCGTTTCTGATTCGCCTCATTTATTTCGCTATTTATTTTGTATCTTCTTGCGCTTAACAACATTAGGAAATCTGTAGTAGTAGAATCTAGTAAATCTTAAAGTTGTCTTAGGGTCATATTTTTGACACAAAAATACATTGAATGGGTTTACTAGAAAAAGTAAAAAAGTTTCCAGCGGCTAAGCATAAAAAGAGTCTCAATTGGTCAATAACTAACATAGATGATGACTGACCATCCTGTTAGCACGAATTGATCTAAAATTCGACGAAGAGAAGCAAAAAAAGCGAACGAATGTTGATGAAGAGAACCATTGGTAAGCCGCGCTATGTCATTTAGAACCAGCTCGGTGGAAAACCATTATCGTAAACACGATGCTAAACCATTGATGCATAAACTGTCTGGATGCTTGTGGTTTCATTTTTTTTTGTCACAACAACCAGCCATTGGACAAATAGTTTATGAATCAGAAAACTCTTTCCTGCCATCGGTGCCCCATAGATTTTCTCCTACGGTGGATAATTTGGACAAGGAATATGACATCGTTGAATGAAGCGGAGCACAAAAAAACGTGACCACACGAACAACGTTACTCCGAATATCAACTACCGATGTGGTGGCATGTTGTTCAACATCGTTGTTTTGTATAGTAAAAGTTGAGCCTTTTGCGAAAATTGAACTGTGGGTGAATGTCATTTGATAAAGCACCTTCTAGATGGGTACTGTACACTGTAATGCATTATATAAAAACCCACCTAACAAGGTAGCAAATTACGGTTCACAACGGTTGACACCGCATCATCAAGGGCCAATTCCGACCGACCGAACCTTTGCAAAGGTTAACTGCCAGGATCCCGCCAAAATGAATGAGCCTTTCCCGAACAATACGCAAATACATCAACGCCTGCCTGGATCCATAACGAGGCTGCTGCGGCGAGTTTTACGTGTCGGGCTCAAACTGCTTTTTCACTCGCACTAATAAGGTTCAAAAAGGTTCTTCCCTCGCTTAGTTTGCGCCGTGCTCATCGTTGGGGATCATCGTCGACTGGCTGTCAACTAACCCTGCTAACCCAACCGACCGCCACGCGGTTATTGTGTGTTATTACGCGCGTATGTTTGTTGTGTTCCTGTAACCAGGCGAGACCATTATCTCCCGCTGCTTTTATGGCTCTTTACCGCCTAAAGTCGCGCGGTGGTCACGGTTCATGTTTATCGCGGGATGTTGGCGCTTGAAACTTTCGCCTTTGTCGCCCGGGACAAACTCGTCCAACTGGCATGAAAAATGGTCACCGCGCGTTTTCAGCTCACGTAGTTGCTGTTGTTAGCCACTAAAGCAGACTACCTACCTACCTAGTTCACAAATGTGTAGCCTGATGATGGTTTCGGGATAACGACGTATGGCACTTGCTCTTTTGGCTTGTTCCTTACGGTCATTATTGCTGAGTACGACCGAAGGAGAAACAATAACGGCACGAGAAAACCACCGAGCCACGATAAATCGTGCTGTTGCGGTGGCAACTTAGTGTGGCCAAGGGATGGTAGTCGGGATTCAGTGGAGAAACCAAGACGGAACAGCTCTGGAATAACTTTATCAATTTGCAGTTGGCGCTGGCAGCGAATGCTGTGAGAGTAAGTAAAATACTTTCAGCTAGATCTAACTAGAGAATAAAGAACGAAGTGGACGTTTGATCAAGCACATGTTAATAAACCCGATTTGATTTGGTTTGTAAATCGAAACCAGTGGAGCGACTAAATAGCTGCAACAATCGTTATGCATTAGATACGCACACTGAAGCCAATTGAAAATGATCAGAAAACATAATCTTAACATTTGGAACTAATTGAAACGACAATGGCTCAAATGATAACACGGATTTATGAGATTGCTCACCGAGGAATAGTGTTATTTGCTTCTCTTGGTACGTTAAACACTCTCATTATGTACTTGAAGCCACTTTACTTGAAAAAAAAAATCAACAATATTGACGAATTATAGTGTCTTCTAGGTTTAGACATTTTTTTCTAGTTTCGGCAACAAACTTTTCATATACATCTCGTATAGAAGAATATAGTTTACAGATCGCTTACGCGTGGTCAGGGCCGGCCGGAACACGTGGCTAGTATGGGTAGAACTACCCACTCGAAAATTGCCGAGGGGGGAATTACCCACTCGGAAGTTTGGAACATACCAAAACATGAGATTAACCACGTATGTGTCTTGCGCACAAAATGCACGCGTCTAAATTTCTTTGCTTAACAATTTAAATTTCTTGGAAATATGGGATAATATTTCGAGTTTGTTTGAAATTTGAAATTATATTTAATATTTCTACTAAGGGGAATACATTTTGACACATCTACATCTTAAAACAAGGAGTTCAGATCGATATACAAAAATGTTAATGCAATTTTATTCAGACTAAAGGATGCAGTTTTTAAGACTAGATTATAATTTTTTAAGAAGAATAATTATTTGATTACAAATTGAAACAAGGAGAAACACTAGTAGGCTTTTAATAAGGAAGGCAAACGACACACGATTCATTCCAACATCAATAGCAGAAACCGTATCAGGGAAAGTGAGGAGAGGGCGGACGATGTTAGGGAAAAAAAGAAATTCAATTCGCAGCTTTTTAGTAAAAGGAAGATCACTGTCGGAACATCATGAACCGGATGACCGACTTCTCTACTTAGATCCGCTGGGAACTCTTGGTATCAGATTTCCAGGTAGCTTTTAGTATGTCAACCGAAAGAGAAGAAATTACAAAATGTGAATAATTGTCGCGTTGAAAAATATGTGTGTGAGAGACATATAGGAGAGATCGATGATAGCCAGTACATCTGGGACTGGAACGAGGCCAAAGGGATTCGTTTAACGGAGATCTGGCGCTAGAACACTAGGCGCACGACCAGACAACATGTTTAATGTCGCGATAGCCGCTACCACAAGCTCAGAGATCGCTCTTCACGACTCCAAATCGCCAGAGATGCACATTCAATGTATATTGATTGGATATGACCCGAGATATCACCCGAAGGAAGTCACGATCTTCATCCATCCTCTTTAACTAACGTGTGTTTATGCCTTTGGGATTCCTAAACTTCCAGTGTCCCATAAAATTTGCCTTCTCATTGCTATTCTAATATAAATGTCTCTTTTCTCATTACCCAGAATGAAGTAATGCGAAAGAACTGAAACTAATATTTGTATTTGGTAATCTGGTACAATTTTTCAGTTAAAAAACTTCCATATTTTACCCAAGAAAAATAAGGAGTGTTTGTAGCACAGCCTTTTTTATGATTGCCCTCACCACTGCTGTCATAATAATTAGCATAGAACTATTCATAGCTCTCATCATCTAACAAACGTTACGCTGATATTCGCACTACAATGCTCAGGGTAAGCATCTTTACTGTCAGATAAATTTGTTTGATTAAAGAACAAATATTTGAATGTGAATCTTTTGCTGCGGAAAAAGGATTCTTGGTTCCGTGTATTCCGATCAAAGGTTGAATCAAATACACAGCATAGGATCGCCACTAAATAGAGCAGAAATATTGTTACGTCGACGAACCGGTGCCAATAACCGCGTTTTTCAGCTTTCATCAAGTTTTTCATTTGCGTTTCTAACGTCGTGTGTGTATATACATTGCTTTTAGGACCTTTTCACACACAATTCTGAGCACTCTTTGCCCACCATGGAGTGGGAGACTAACCACGGTTGTTCGCGCTGGGTACTCGTTTCATTTTATCTTTAATCGCAGTGTAAACGTTGTGCGCTTCCACCGGAGAATTTTCTTCTTTTGATTCCTTTGCTTCGGATGTTGTGGACGCATAGCTCTTTCAATCAATAGATACACTAATTGTAGCGAGGTCGAGTATAACGACAAATTTGACGTGCTTGACCGCGCTAATGAAGTAGGCATTCGTGTCATTTCCACCGTATTCCGGATGATCATATTGAAATTATTATGCGAATATCATGCAGTAAGATAGATCGGTTATCATCGTGAAGACAACCCGACGGCATACTGTGGGAGTTGAAGTCTTCTAGAACCAGCTGAGGTGCGATGTATATCGGAATAATGTCAATAAGCCTTTGCCTTTGATTTGGATTTGACAAGCGACAACTTCCATACATGGTACCGAGTAAAGGCTAATCCGATTGAAATAATAGCACGTTTTGGACCCCAAAACACTTCTCCCTAGTGTTCTCTCGGCCCTAGCGAATAATGTTAAAATTGTGGAAGATCTACGGCTAATAATAGGACTGAAACATAAAGACACTTGTAGTTTTGGATGTCCGAAGTGGAAGTGGAGACACGAAGACACTTATTTCGGTTTTGTAAAAGCATTCATCACAGGACACTCTCAAGCTTAAACGAGGAAGCTTAGGAGAGGAAATGATTCTCCTCATTCGAAAATTTATAGGCACATTAGGTAGCGTAGCCTTCTTCAGTATTTTTTCTCGGAGGTTACCTCAATAGAATGCTTCAGTTTTCCTCGTTAAATTTATATGCGGGATATGTCGACAGTCTCTCCACAGAAGAAGAACTTTTCATGATTTTCTCCACATTTTTCACACCGTGCCTTGTTTTTACAATGGGTAATTCTAAGGCGCATTGATTTCAATGACGACAGCTCATGCCCCGCCCAGTTCGCGTGAGCCCACTGTGCCATTCGAGAATCCAATCGATTAACCAACCACAACATCGACCCACGACTATGGTAGAGGCCTAACCGTACAACGATAATCGCTGGATACGAGTACTCGCAACTATGGCAGAAGGCCAATTGAATTATTTTTCCCAAACTGCAACCAAATCAATCTACCACAACAGAACTTCAAAGCAGCATACCACTATCTCTCTCGGGGTAGCCGTGGTTTCGTCAGTGCGGACGCTACACCCCCACCGGAACTGACGGACAACCAGCGGCACTCCGAGAGTAACATATCGCTAAAGGAGACGCACAAAGGCGGTAACGCCTGTCCCCCCAAAAACCGCAGCAGTATGTCAACAGACGGTTACAGTCGCAGAGATCCGGGGGGCTCTTTAAAGCGTAGTAACCTATCACTCAAGCCACACCAAGAAGGAACCCGCTCAAACACCTGGAACGACTACGTGGGAAACCGGACGGAAAAGGGCACGAACGCATATCCCCGCAAGGAATTTGCTGATTTTTTCTCCAGTTGTAAAATCTCGACTACCTACGAAGTTAATCCAAAAGAAAGCCCATCGATTCGACTCAGCAACCGTAACCACATTGTTTTTAACCAAACTCTAGCCGGAGCTTGAAACGCCAACAGTAAGAGAAGGTAACGTAGTGTTTCGAAAACTCTCAAGCTAAATGGCTTCTAACGACAATAAGACGCCGTTGAGAGAGCTAAGTCCTAACCCGGGCTGCTCTTGGCATCCAGCGAGATTCCGCAAACGTAGCCCAAACTTCCAACCAAACAATACGTCACCTAAACAAGCCTCCGCACCGAAAATGTCCGTCTCCACACCCGCGTCGATCGTGGATCTACTGGCACAATCCGATAAACCTCCGACGACGACAGGAAAAGGTAAACTTAGTGTATCAACGAACGAAACAAACGAAATCCATCGAATACGTCATCAACTTGAACGCAATGCGGACCTTGCTCCACCTTCTACACCTAAAAGCGATATTGCAGGGTCCGACACCTTAGCTGGTACAGAAACTGCGAGCGAGTTTACTGTCAATCTTTCGAGACGACCGCACTATAGCAATCGATGTCTTGCGATTCAATGGAAAATTAATGGAATCCGCAATCAATTGGGTGACCTGCAACTGCTAATTAACCGACTCGACCCTATATGCATAGCATTACAAGAGACACATATTCGGGCTGACTTCGATCCTGGTGGTTGGCTTGGCGGACAGTTCGTCTGGCATCTCAAACAAAAAGGTAACATTTACCAATCGATCGCCCTGGCGAATCGCTCTGACTGTATTTCCACCGCCGCACAGAGGAGTAATTGGGGTCGAATCCTGGCCAAAACTATTTGCTGCTGCAATTGTTGTTATTATGCCTTGATATGAACTAAAAATAGACAATTACTAGTTTTTGGAACAATTTGGCATCTACCCACCTACCATTTTATATCCTTTCGAATACAGGTCGGACTCGATTATCCGGGGATTTGAAAAAAATCTCACCCCGGATAATCGAATCAAACTTTTTTTTGCGTTATTTCACGAATTTAAGCTTCATTCGTAGAGAAACTGGAAATAAAATGAACAGGGCAAATTTTCCTATTATGGTAAATGTACCTATTTTGGCCCTAGTCGATTTTTCAGACTTTCAGGGTGTGATTTGCATTTTCAGTTGGTTTTCATTTATTATTCATATTGGTAACGAGTTAACGATATGTATCAGTTGTTTATAGCTATTTGTACAAGAATTCTAAGATAAACTTTTTAATAAGGTGTGTCTTTTGCAATACAAGTCAAACTCGATTACCCAGGGCTTAGATTTTCCGAGGTAACTGATTCGATTACTCAAATACCAGAAAAAAATAAAGTTAGTAAGTAAACTGGGGGTCGTCTGTTTCTCGGCACCAGTTTAATTTACGTGGAGTATCACATAGCACAGCTAACATGTCTAGTAATTCTAATTAGAAGAGTGCGTGTTGCGCACCCACAAAGAGATCCTTGTCGTTGTCCTTGTAGCATCATTTAGTAGACCAATACTGGATTGTCAGGTAATAACTACGCGTGTAGTCTTCGCAAACACTCATACTTGTCACTAGCGAAGGACTACCAGGTTCCCGGGCGCCTCAGCGAGAAGTACTCCTGCGCCCTCTTTACATAGCCTATCATCCATCTTTGCTTGAGCTACCTTAGAATTGAAATCACCTCCAGTGACGGCCGGGTCTCTTTTCAGAATCTCGTTAACCGTTTCTTGACCAACTTTTTTCTACCGCGTATAGAGTCCCAAAACTATTTTTTATTAAAACTGTTGGCGACAAGAAACACGAAAAACCTGGTTTAAGAAAGATAGGTGCTTCTTTTGCAGCTGCTCAATATTTACCTGCCGATCTAGTGCAATTGCATAAAAAAGGTAATTGAGGGCAATCTAAATTAGAAAGTTTCAGCAGTTTTCAGTAATATTCCCAGGCTAAGAAAATATTCCAAAATTTCAATTTCGCCATTAACATAAAACTATCCCTGGCAGCACTGCTTCAGCGGATCCCAATCAGATTAATTGTAATAACTTCTGTTCTAATGCTAATATTTATAACTTTTAGTGCTCAAATGAAAGATCTTAGTCGCAGTTATTAGCCTTACTTGACGTTGTGTAAACCAAAAGTTATAGTTATATAGAGACATGGTTGTTCATCAACCAGAAGGGCACGAACGGGTTAAAGATTCTATTGGGATTCTGAGCAGAAATCACTTGTTGAAGGGGATAATGGGAGAAGAGCAATATTGTTTGTGTCAAAGTCGACTGGAACTCAAAGCAGGATATTCATCAGGACATTACACCGGATTCCAATGATAATAGGACCATGATTCTGTCAGTATCTGGAATAAAGCATAATCTTCAGTGGAATTCTATCTTGAGAAAGATTCCACTAGACATTTAAGAAGTTTTTCTCTAGAACCCTGCATCAAAATTTAGAGAAAAACCGTAGAAATACGGATAAATATTGAATCGAAGTTCTGAAATAGATTCCATTGGGATGCTAAGAAAACTTCGATCAGAATCTTAAAAAGTATCCCAAACAGAATCCTGAGAAGCATGTCATCATAATCCCAAGAGATAGCCAGAAACCGACCAAGCAATGTAGGTATAATGACGTTTTATGTGGCCTACAGTAACCGATGAATTACGAGAAAAATGTACTTTTAGTGTAAAATTAAAAAGTTGCATATTTGGCAATATTGGCATTAAAAACTTTTCGTTTTTTTTGAAATCCCTAAACAAATCTTAAAAAAAAATATCTCGCTGATTGATTCTAGTGCAAACAGTACCGGAGATATAATCCGAAGAAAAACATTTTTTTAAACAATTTGTTCAAATTAACTGTTATGTGTTCAACAAAAAAAAACACCTATAACAGGCCAACGAGGGTACCAGGGTTCCCAAAAAAAAAATGCTCATATCTATGGCTTCCTTTAACCGATTTTGACACTTGATGTTTTAGATTCAGGAACTCGTCCACTTTTAGATTCTGTAACATTGAACCCAATGAATGGATCTGGTTCTTGGTAATCCGGATTTTCCGGAGTAATGTTTCAGTACTAGGGTATGATTTGTAAATTTAAATAATGCCCTAGCAAAATGAGTATCAAAACTCTTCAAATTGTCTCGGAAGTCTGTTATTTATTGTTGCGGGATCCTATGGTAGTTTGAAAAATGGAATTGGAATGGAATGGCCAT
Organism: Topomyia yanbarensis; assembly: GCF_030247195.1. NCBI lineage: Eukaryota > Metazoa > Arthropoda > Insecta > Diptera > Culicidae > Topomyia > Topomyia yanbarensis. The sequence continues at coordinate 30,458,669 of NC_080671.1, read as the reverse complement.
TCACGGCCCTACGGGAGCCTGCTCCGGAATGTCTGTTTCGGGGTGAAATCACCAAATGGTTCCAATACCACGAGGTACAGCCTATTGATGCTATGCCAATAATTTTGATACCCATGTTGCTAGTATTCCATTGAAATTCACAAATAGTATCCAGGCACTGGAACATGCTTCCGGAAATCCGGATTCCCGGGAACCGGTTGGAATAACCCGATTCATTTTTACCAAGTTTAAAAGTGGATGAGTTCTTGAATCCAAAACACCCAAAAGTATCAAAATCGGTTGGAAATTACCTTAGTTATTGGCATTTCAGTTTTGGGGGTACCCGGGTATCCACGTCGGCCTGTGACATAGTAAGACATTCAGGAGACCCTCCTCACTCCCTTCTTACTATATCAAAAACATTATTATCCCAAAAGCTTGACTTAGTGAAGTTCTAAGATGTCACAAAGTTTCAATTTCCAGCTAAGGATAAAACATCGGAATTTCATTATTTGTAACCTAAAAAGGTATCCGGGTACCGCGTCGGACACATAACAGTTAAGAGTGTTCCCATGGACTGAGGGGCTGTTTAAACGACACAACAATTTAGGTTATTATATATTATCTCTAAATGAACAATTTCTTCAAAACTGGTTCCAATCCATGATTGTCGATTCCAAGTTTTGTTTTTTTAGGTCACTTTGCGCGGAATAACCCATATATAAGCTATTTTTGAGGTAGGTTAAAATTTGAGAGGAGGTTTACCCTAGACCCCCCAATTGCCCGAAAAAAAAGTTCTATTGACGGCAATGATGGAATTAGCACTATAATTAGACATTATAGTTGAAATTTGATTTTTTTCAAAACACCCGGATAATCGAATCATTTTCCCCGGATAATCGAATCCCCGGATAATCGAGTCCGACCTGTACTAGTAATTTCTGGGTGATCTTTGTGAATACATTTGTTTTTCCAGTTGCATAAACAGTTGATCAGTGGGAAAGGGAGAAGAAAAGGGACGCCTGTGCATATTTCCATAGATATACATTTTGGCAAACATAGTATTTTGCCCTACAGCATTTCGGTGTACAACAAATTAGTAAAAATTTCAATATTCTCAAATCGCTTGGGATTGGTGGAACGGACAAGATTGGAAGAGTTCAAATATTTTTTGCATAGCTGAAATCTTGTTTTGCAAAACTGCTTCAGCAACTTTGCCGGATCTAGCCGTACAATGTAACTTTTTTATCTTTCAAATTCGGAATAAAATGTTTAAAGTTGGTGCAATACACAGCAAGTCTATTATTTTCAGTTAGTTTTAAGCTGAAGTTAAACAAACGGTTGTGTTGAACGTAGTTTACAATAATATAGTCTTATTTAATACAGTCATCATAACTAGAAAGCGATTTTGCTGAATATATAATGAAAATGATTAAAATATCCCTTAAAATATCACTATTGGGCATCCATGCGCCGTTCATCTCGACACCCCGCTGCTCGCCGTGGCGGTAAGGCTGTCTAACCCATTCTCGATCACCATGGTTTCAATCTACATCCCATCAAGCACAATAGACAATCTGAAGGGGAAGCTCCGGGACCTGTTCGACCGACTAGATCAACCATTTACCATTATGGCAGACTTTAACACACACCTACAGCATGGGGAAGCAGAATTGATACTAGAAGAGGCAATTATATAGTTTTACTGCTTGAGCAGTCTGGCGCCATCCTACTAAACGATGGCAACAATACGTTCTCTAACGCTCGATCGTCATCTGCCATTGACCTTACCATAACTTCCAGCAACATTATTGGCCTACTCAGCTGGTAAGTGTCTTCAGACACTCATGGGAGCGACCACCATCCTGTTCAGAGTACCCTCAACGAACGACCACCCTCTTCCACGCGTCGCAGGAGATGGCTGTACGACCGAGTAAACTGGGCAGACTTCGAAAATAATTACATAGACCTTACTGATCGGGACCTTACATACAGCTCGGAAGAACTCTCCCAAATCATTGTTAAAGCAGCCGAAAATAGTATACCCAGGACCAGCGGTAATCCTTCACACAAAGCTATTCACGGGTGGTGCCCCGAAGTGCGCACAGCTTTAAAAAGTAGGCGCAAGGCGCTACGAATGCTGAAAAGGACTCCATTGGATCACCCAGAGAGGGAAATACATGCTGCAACCTTCCGGAAACTACGTAACGCTTGCAGGAAAGATGTACGTGAAGCCAAAGACAAAAGCTGGTCTGACTTCCTTGACGGGATCCATCCAGATTCACCTACCACCGAGCTATGGAGGCGCGTCAACGCCTTCAGCGGGAAACGCCGGCAGAGCGGGTTCACTATTTTGACCCCTGATGGCCCACTCGAGGACCCTAACCAAGTCGCCAACGAGCTTGGGAAATATTTCGCACAACTGTCTTCCGTTAACGCATATTGTGAATCCTTTCAACGGCGCACAGTAAACAAACAGAATAGCCCGATTTATTTCTCTGGGAACCCCAACACTCAATATAACCAACCATTCTCACCAAACGAATTGGCTTTCGCACTAGGCACAGCACGAGGAAAATCCGCTGGAATGGATGAAATAGGATATCCAATGCTACGTCACCTTCCCGCTCAAGGAAAACGAGCACTACTAAACAGTCTAAATCAAATCTGGTTAAGCGGCCAATTCCCCGCCTCATGGAAAGAAGCACTCGTAGTTCCCATACCAAAAAGATGTACCGGATGTCGTTCGACCAATTAGCCTTCTGAGCTGCTTCGGAAAAATTCTGGAGAAACTAGTGAACCGTCGACTGGTCTCTTTTCTGGAAAATAATCAACTACTGGACGATCGACAATTCGCATTTCGTCACGGAAGAGGAACGAGTATCTACTTTGGATCGCTCGGAGAGACAATCACGCAAGCTCGAAATGAAGGACATCACATCGATATCGCTGCAATCGATCTTGCTAAAGCCTATAACACGGTTTGGCGGAACGGCATACTCGAACAACTCCGCGATTGGGGTGTCCGGGGCAATCTAGGTAATTACATCCAGGAGTTCCTGTCTAATGTCTAATGTTTAATCGGAGATACAAAGTCGCTATCGACGGCAGTTTCTCTGACTATTTTCCTGAACACATTGGAGTCCCACAGGGATCAGTATTATCAGTTACGCTTTTCCTAATTGCAATGAATTCCGTTTACCGATACCTGCCTAAAGGAATCCATATCTTCGTATATGCAGACGACATACTGATAGTGGTGACGGGTCCCCATCCCAAGCGAGTTCGACGCAAATTACAAGCCGCAGTCAGTGCTATCGGCCGGTGGGCCGAGAAGCACGGCTTCAACATTTCGACACCTTTGCGGATAGCATCATCGCGCTACTGACCGGCCTATCACCCTCAATGGTCAGACACTACGCTATCGTAAGGAGCTTATCATATTAGGTGTTTCACTCGACCGAACCGAAACCTTTGGACCGCACTTTCGTCGAATCAAGAAGGACTGCGAAAGCCGTCGGAAACTAATCCGTACGATAAGCAGCCGACACAACCGGAGTAATCGTCACACAATCTTGAATGTTAGCCAAAGTATCCTAACCAGCAAAATGTTATATGGACTAGAGCTCACTTGCTGTTCTTCTGATTAACTCGTGCGCTCACTAACTCCGGTATACAACGGATCCATTCGTAGTGCTGATGGCCTCCTGCCCAGCTCTCCCACCCGGGCCTTATGCGTCGAAGCGAGTCTTCTCCCATTTCCTTGGTTCGTAGCTATCGACGATATAAAACGTGCTGTTGGATTCTTGGAGAAAACCACTGGGAACGAGTGCTATCTGTTAAACACCGCTAGGAACATTTAAGATCGGGCGAAACTACCATGAACGCGGCCTGAACATAAACTTCTACCTGATAAAGAAGATCAAAGCCAGGGACGCACCTTTAGTAGTTCTTCCGGAGTTCAACAAACTCGCAAGCAAATCCGGGTTGGTTTCGGAGTACATGGTCTCGAAACTGATCTCGCACATCGACTGTCATCGGGATGCTCGGTTTTCTCAGCTGAGGCGGCCGCCATTTTGTTGGCCATTACCAAAAAAACCCCAAATATTCCGGTAGTCGTATTCTATGACTCGCTTTCAGTGCTTACCGCGATAGATAAGGGGGAATCCCGCCATCCTTTCGTTCAGGCAATTGAAGACTCCCTAGATCCACTGACCACGCTTTGTTGGATACCCGGACACAGCGGAATAACTGGAAATATCGAAGCTGATCGTCTAGCATGCCTTGGTCGTAGCTGTCCTACACCTATCAATAAGGAAGTTCCGGGAGCCGACATCAACCGTTTGGTTAGGGATAAAATACAACAACATTTCAACAACTATTGGTTTAGTTCTAGAGCCGGAAAATTAAACCATAGGAAAATGGATCGACAGGGAGTCACGATTCGAACAACGTGCTCTGTCCCGGCTCAGAGTCGGACACACGAAAATCACCCATGCTTATCTTGTTGCCGGCGGGGATCCACCTATATGCGCCTCATGCAACACTAGGCTTACCATCGGGCACTTAATAATCGAATTCCGCGAACTGGACGAACTTCGTCGACTCCACGATATCGATTCAATACGAGAAGCCATATCTAATGATCCGGTACGAGAGGAAACTCTTCTCAACTTTCTCAAGGATGCCGATTTACTCAACCAGATTTGAACTACACTAAGTGTCACTTTTACGATCTTCTTGCGAGTTGCATCAACACAGCTAACATGTCAGTCTTTCTGGAGGTGCCTCACAGGAAGCCATTTCGACTAGATCGCGAACACCTACAACATAGCAGCATTTGCTTTATGAATACAATGTACTTTCTTACATTTTTCGCAAAATTAGGCGAATGACCCTCGGGGTTAAAGCCTGACAATAAACAATAATATTTATCATGCCCCGCAGAACAAAAAGGCAAACAGGTCACCAAGCACTGTTCAAAAGAACAAAGTTTGGAAGAACAGATCCTTCGAAAGGCTCGAAATGAGGCTGATGAAAAATAAATTGTTTTCTTATACTCCTCGATTTTTGCTTAACGTAATTGCTTGCACACCAGAATTTTCACTTGCCGAAGCAAAGGGTTCTGGATGGAGCCTACCCCATATTTCGTACTTAAGGCCCCTCTCGGAGAATACACAATCAATCTCTACTTCCCGGGCGGGTACGTAAACAAAGTACTTCTTCGTACACAGTGGAGTGTTGTGGCTTATTTTTGGTTCGGAAGAAGACCATCCAGGAACCGGTTATATTAGATGGATATAATTAGTGTCGAAAAGGACTTATCGGCATTATTTTTTGCCTTCGGAGAAATATTCAAATCGATCTCCATTAAGCCTGAAAGGATGTCGGTCGTCGGAGATACCTTCCCATTAGCCAATACTATCATGCAAGCTTCAGTACCCGCGAAAAGAAGGTTTTATCGCAAGAAACGGAAAATTAATGCAACGAAATTTAAAAAATGGTGTAATTTGAACCTAGCTGTGGAACATTTGTAGTATTTTCGCTGCGCCGTCGGTCATATAACCTGTTGACAAAGACAAAGTTGACGTTGTTTACAAATAGCCACCAGCTATTATCAGAAAATTTTTTACTTACACACACCATGTATGACCACTCCGAAGCTTACTACCCACTCGGGACAAAAGTGTTCCGCCGGCCCTGACATTCGAGGACGTGTTTCATGTTGTTCTGGGAAGTGAAGAATTCTGCATGACTAATGTTTTGAACATAATCAGTACCACATTAACTTCTGCTACGTTGAGCTTAATGTTCACCTTCAAAAAATGCTCCACTTCACGAATCGATGGTCTTACCGGACATTTCGAGAAGTCAACAGCAACACTGTTTGCCCGCAACGGGACATACTCTTGCGTTGTATTGTCATTCATTATTTATTCACGTTTCACACACTAGGTAGAAGGAATCAATTTTTGCCTCTGCAAATAGAACAAGCGGCGCGTGGGTAAGTTTGATTACTTGCCCTGCTACAGCAGCGGAGCGATTGCTAGCGTCTGAACTGAGCGAGATGAGAAACCGAACTGCCAAATCGCGATGTTGTTAAATCGCCATGCGGAAAATTCATGTGCTTTTCAAACAACATGTCTAGCATCCCATCTTGTAAATAGAATTGTATCCCTAGTTTTAAGATATCTGTGAAATTTCTCATAAATATTTGTTCCCCCTTTTATATATATTTTTTTATATTTTTAGTTTTAAGATAACTGTAAAATATTTCGTAAAAAACTATTCCACCCCTTTTGAATATCAAACTGGATTTCTTGTTTTAAAATATATCATAAAAAAATCTTTTGTCCCTACTCTTGCATATAGAACTGTATTTCTAGTCTTAAGATAGCTGTAGAATTATTCCTCTCAATATAAAAAAATCTGAACATTGTAACCTCCTAGTTTTAAGTATTTAAAATGTAAAAAACAAAAGAATTTGGCACCGCCAAGCTAACGCATTTATGCCTATCAAATAAACGAACTGAATAAAAAAACAGGTCTAGCAAAAAGTTATTCAAAATCGGTGAAAGTCCATGCTGGTGCCGCTTCTCTGTGAAAGAATGTTGATAGAAAGTGAATCAAAAGCCCCCTTAATATCTAGGAATACTGGTGCCATCTGCCCTTTGCTAGCATAGCCCATTTGGATTTCTGTAGAAAGAAACGCAAGGCAATCATTCGTCTCTTTGCCTTTGCGGAAATTGAGTAACTGACAGTAAGCCATTTACTTCTGCCCAATTGTCGAGGCGAAACAAGATCATCTTTTTCGGATGCAAGACAGCATTGCAATCGGTCGATACGAGTTGTGGTCGAAGGCTGGTTTTCGTGGTTTTTGGATAGCGATGACCTTCACTTGTCTCCAGTCATGTGGGACAATGTTACCCTCAAGAAACTTGTTAAATAAATTCAACAAGCGTATCTTGGCAGAGTCTGGCAGATTCTTTAGCAAGCTAAATTTGATTCTGTCTGGCCCTGGGGCGTTATTGTTAAATGACAAGAAAGCAAGTGAGAACTCCAACATTGAAAACGTTGTTTCGGTCGCGGTATCGCTTGGAGACGCGGTGCGGTACGTTTTCTCTACAGGAAAAAAATTCCGGACAGATCTTCTTGGCGAAACCGAATATCCAGCGAATTGAATATCGTCCAGTCGTACTCCAAAGAGTGCTCATCGCTGTTGCTCTTGTTAACCCGTCGCCGAACCGGCGCCAATAACTGCGTTTTCTGGCTTTCATTAGACTCTTCATTCGCATTTCTAGCGTTGCGTACTGTCGATAGGTAGCGGGTAACCCGTCGTCCCGGAAGTCCTTCTACGGACTTCTTCGCGTACAGCTCAGAGCTTTCTTTGTCCCACCGCGGGTGAGAGAGGTCCCGTCCGTGGGTGTTCGCGCTAGGTACTGGTTTAGTCTGAGCTTGATTCGCACTGTCGAGAATCAAGCCAGCCAAAAACTTGTACTCTTCCTCCGGAGGAAGCTCTTGTGTGCATTCGATTTTATCGGATAGCGCGATCGCGTAACTCTTCCAATCAATGTTCCGTGTGAGGTCATACGAGACATTGATTGTTTCTGATGGTCTTGAACCGTTAGCAATTGAAATTACGATAAGTGAATGTTCGCTACCGTAGGGATCAGGGATCATCTTCCACATGCAATCTACCTGTAGCGGTGTCGAGCATAGCGATAAATCCAACGCGTTTGTGCCTGCTGTTGGTATAGGGATTCGTGTCATTTCTCCCGTGTTTAAGATGGTCATGCTGAAATTGTCGCAAAGATGTTGGATTAATGTAGATCTATTACCATTCCGTGATACCGTAAACCGGGGTGACTTTGATCACTCGAAACTTTTTTCGTAGATTACACATTTAGGTAGAATAGTCTACCTAATCATTCAAATTTGTAATGAGTTTTACTCAAAATTTATGAAGTAGTGTACATTATTCGATTTTTGAGTACAAAATATGCAAAAATCTAAACTTTTACTTTATTTTATTTTGACTTAAAGCGTCTATTTTTTATACAACAAATAAATCATAGATTTTAGCAAGAATAGTAAATTCCAAGCGAGTTTTTATTTTTCTTTGGTATCGGATGTGCCAAATCGATTTCTGAGAGCTTGCTTAATTTAAAAAAATTGTTTGTGAAACTAGTTAGCAATTATTTCAAATTATTTCAAGCTTAAATTCACAATATTTTTTATATGCATTACTCCAATATGTTAAAATAGATGAAAATCTTTGTTAATTGGTAAACCACTGAAATAAAGCAAATTTTGCAGTTAAGCAAGTTTTTAGATACTTTTATTCAAGTTAGGCCCGATTTATACGAATTTTGGTCAGTTCAATTGTCCAATATATTAAAATGCGGTGTACAATGCCAATTAACATCTATTTAACAATGGATATCTTTTTAACATTAGTTTAACCCTTTCATGCCCAACTTTTTTCTAGTGCATGTAGGGTTTCAAAACTATTTTTCATTGAAAACGGTGGGGTCAAGAAACACGAAAAGACTATCTTCATAAAGATAGGTGCTTTCATGCCAGTGCTAGAAGCTGCTTAATTTTTACCTTCTAATTCTCTAATTCTACAATTCACCTAGAATAATTACAATAGTCCAATTAAGTGAAAAACGTAGCCAACGACAGTCTAAATTGATAATTCATAAATGCACCATAACGAAGATACATGAAAAAATCATTTTCCGTCGTCAACGTAAACTGTGCCTGGCAGCACTGCTCCATCGGAATCCAATCAGACTAATTGCAATAACTTCAGTTCTAGAGCTGATGCTTGTAACTGTTAATACTCAAATTAAAGGCAATAATCACATTAATAAGGCTTACTTATTTTTGTTAGCAAATCTTGACCCAATCAAAAGTTATACCTGTTTAAATACGTTGTTGTCCACAAACAACATGGGCATGAATGGGTTAAACAAGCATTTGAATGAAAAACATTGACATCAAGAACTTAATGTGGGTGAACATACAGGTTATCAAAGTCACCCCGAAATATGAAAATGGACTTCAAATTGTAATGATTTTTTTAAAAAAAGTGGTAAGCAGAGAATTTCGGGTAAAACCATCCAATCATGTCCTTTATACATCAGTACATGGTTTAAAAATATTAAACTTAAAAAAAATGTGTTACGTCAAAAAATATGTAATGATTACTTCGAAAAGTGATCAATGTCACCCCGGTTTACGGTACTACAAAACGTTCGGTGCCCCATCGAAGCTCTGGGAGGAATGTAGATGGAAGCAATGCAAAGGTCTTTGCCTTTGATTAGAACTTAACAAGCGACAATTTCAATGCCTGGCGTCGAAGGGAGGGTAATTCGGTTTGAAGAAAATCTCCAAAAGTAGGGGAGACCGAGGAGGGTTGAAACAATTTTTTGTTTTTATTAGATAAATCAACAAAAACTGTCATTCGATGATTGCTTATTTTTAAATTTCTTAATTCTGTTTATGCTTTATCAAATTACATCAGAATAACTGGTACAAATCAATAACAAAGCATCACAAAAATACAAAATTACAAAAATCAATGTAACTGTGTTCTCTTTGTTTCAACTCTCCTCATACCGAGGTTAGTTGAAACAGCAATCAATGTGAGTTGAAACAAGTAACCAATTATGTTAAATATTATCAAAACGTTTTCTAAACCATCAAATTTTGCAATTGTCATTTTTATTTGTTCACACAAGATAATTCTTAAAAATGACATGCATTATTATCACTATTTTTCACACTGTATATCTACGTATAAACTAACACTTGTTTTGAAAATTTATGTTAGATTTTGGTTACAAATGCAGGAATTTCTGCACTGATATCAGCAGTAATAAGCAGTAAGATACTTTTTTTAACCACTAATTAACTATAACTGTAAAATCAAGAAATTTGATACCCATTTTTCGTACATATTTAGTTTTATATTAGTGTCCAACAACTTCCCCTAGGACATTCTGCATTCATCAAAATGATTGATATGACCAGTGATACTATTTATGACTACAAGTGATACAGGTTTACGAAAACAGATAATTTGGTATCCATGTTGGTAGTATTTGGTTTATTTAGAATTATGGTTACTTCGTTTCAAGCTTCAGAAACTGATAGGAGTAAACAATTAGAACAAATGCATATTGCGTGGTTATAAATGACCTAGCGCTAATAAATTGAGAATGTTGATTACTGTTATCAATTCAGGAAAGAAGAATCTTGATTATTATTGTTTGTTCAGGAACGTTAATGTGATTACGACATTACCATAAGACTAGAAGTTCATCATCGAGGAGAGTTGAAACAAGGTGTTTCAACTCTCCTAGGTCGAGAAGTGAGGCTTATTCCACAATTTACAATTTATACATGGCAAAGATAGAAAAAACGCATATAATTCATAAATGTTAACTATACGACTTCATAATAATGATATTTTCTTGATAAAACATCACTTAATATCCAAATTATACCAATTTGAAGAATATAACGAAAACTTACTTTTGCTCGTTTTTTGTAGTGTGTTTACCGTAAATACTCAACCATTCATTTAACGTAGTTAGCGTGTATTGGAGGATTTGTCGGCACAATATAAATAAAATAAAGGCACTATAGTTGAGTCCCTAACGGTACTGTTTCGCTAGTCATGGGCACTGTTTCAAATCTCCTCGGTTTCCCCTACTACTCAATAGGGGTTTTTCTCGATGCAGACAAATTATATTGAAGTCGTGGATGTTGATATCATGTTTCACATAATGCGAAAGCATCACATTTTAAACTGCTTAGTAAAATTTTTAAATAATTGATTTTCGGGAGGATACTTCTGCTATTCCACTGTAGGACAGTGATCGAATCAGTGACCTAGTCTGATGACATAGCCATCGAAGGATAAGATCGCTGCAAGGAGGGGCCATTTAGCAGTCAACTGCTTCAAAAATGTTTGCACTATGGGAAGAAATCGTATCAGAATGTTATGGAATTTGCGTTTGGACTTCGTCTCATCAGAATTCGACACTAACTTAGTTAACGGATTAAGCGCTAGCTTTACTTTACTTTTTTATGGGTAACAGTACTTAATTTAAAAATGTAAACGAGTACATCTACTTCATTTCAAGAAAGTGACTTGTAAAAATTCTGTAAAAGTTATTAGTGTTTCCGTATTTTACTGTACCTAGTTATTTTGAGTTTTGTAGTATAATTTATTTATTCTATATTATCTTTTACTCAACATGAAATCATTTGATTCGATATTTGCTCAAAATATTCATTGAATCGTTATGGTTATATGTTATCCCTTGAAGATATGTATTTCTTGCTATTTAGCTCCTCATCTTACTCCAAATGAGTAACGTTTTGAGTTTCTTCCCCCTAAAAATCAATCGACAATTTATTATGAAAACATACGATTGCGGTTGAAATTTATCAAAACAAATACTTATACTTGAACTTCAAACAGACAGTCTTAATTGAGATTTTCTCCTAGCTTCGAAACTTGCCCGCAATCATAATTCCATTTGCTCGGACTCGATCTAAATATTCCAGGCAGCATCAGAACTGCACGGTAATTAAATTGGCAAATTTGCATATTTATTCGAACAGAAAACACGACCAGTCCCGGTCTGCCGAACTACTCAAAGCTTCCGAGCACGTCTTGAATGGATCTCAGTCTCAGTGGCAGTAAAATAAAACGATGCTAGGCTACGTCCGACATACTATACTAAGTAGACTGGGCTACAAAAGCAAACGTCTGCCGATGAAAGCGACAACAAACGAATGGCCAATCGACTAGTCGGAAGGAACCGGTGGCATCGAATTCATCCAGCAATGACTAAGTAAATCATTTTGCCCTATTACCAGCAATTACATTAGCTCGTTTGTTGGTGAAACGAATCTTAGTTTATTAGGGAATGAATCAATAGTGGCGAGTGACCACCAAAGTCGTCTTCGGTCAATAAATTTATCTCCGATTGTGGTTGAATTTATTAAACTACAGGTAAGCCCCCGGGAAGAATTCGAAGCTCAAAAAGGTGTCTGCTTGTATGATTCACCAAACTGGTCGGTTTTGGTTTGATCGGTGTTCCGATCAAAATCGTGCAAATAATCTAGAGATGTGCAAAAATGCACATTCTTCTCATGTCCTCATTCTCTGCTACCAATGTACCAACAGAATCGCTACCTTGCCCAAAGTATCTTGAACGTCTCCAAATCAATCCGATACCATCTCTAATGAACCGAAAGTGTCGATTTCTCGCGTACGTGTTCCTCGATACTCATCTGAAGCCGCAAGGTACCGATTTCAGCGTGCTGGCGAATGAGCAGCGACTACTCGAAGGTGGTCTTCGAATACAAAACTATCCGTTTCCGTTCTTCCATAACAATCAATCGGGAGAGCTACTCGAGAAACGCGAAGGTCTCCATGTTGTAGCATCGGGATTCGGGACCCCCCACTGCAGCTAGCAGGAACCCAGACAGCTGGACTTGAAACGAAAGTGAGAAGATTTCAAACGGAGGCGGACCGAATAAAGCACAATCAATTCATATGTCGGTCCGGCGGGGTTCGTTGTGCTTGCTTGTGGCGGTGAAAGATTTTTTGAGTGTGGCACAGTGGATTAATTTGAGGAGCACGTTTGTCTTATTATCATTATTGGTTTCATTGCCCCCTTGAAGTTGGCGAACAGGTGAGAGCAATGCGATATAATGCTAATTGGATCCTAAAATGTGGCTCAAATTATTCTGAAAGCTAGAGAATGGCTAATCTAAGGTTCTCGTTGAATATTCCTTCAAAACATCTTGCTACGACTGCCATAGAAAACAATCTGCAGTGTGTGGCCTGATTAGATACTTTAATTCGCTAAACGATGCGTTCAATAGTCATTTAACCGGCATTACTTTAGATAGTTTAATACTTTGCAGCGCATCTCACCAACCAACTTTCATAAACTGCGCATTTGATGCGGGTTTGATTCCACCTACTCCAAACTGCACTGTATTCAATTTGCTGTATTACAACATACGAAACAAAAAAAACAGTCTGCTCAAGTAAAATAAATTTTAGATTATGCGCGTTTCTTATTCCTTTCTCCTTCGAGCTGGAATATCGTTCTGTGTTCCTGTTGGTATGAATAAATCAACAAACGCCCAATTCTTGTTTTATTGCCATGCGATTATAATCGCAAATGAGGCCCAGTTTTACCTATACCCAAGCCAAAGCGACACGCTGACTGGGCTCGAACAATCAGTCCATAACTCACTGCACGAGATGACTAATTAGCGAAATGTAAAAATATGATTTTATTTCCGATTTTTATTGCTTCTAGTCGGCAGATTATTATAGAACAATTGTTTTTAAATTTTCATCCATAAATCTTACAGAGTGCACGTGCTACGGTTATTTACATTGCCAGCGCACAGAAGAGCCCCTGGCGGAAAATATGTCAAAGCATTGTGCTTGTGAATCTTGTTTCCAGATGTCACGTTCATCGCGAAAATGTCGAAACAGCGCAAACTCGCAGTTGAGGCGAAAACGTTTCTTGAAAAAGATAATTCACCTCAGCAGTGAACATGCGTCGACTTTGGCTTCCTTTGCTCGAATTGAAGGTGATTGTCATGACTATACTTTATGTAAAAAAAAAAGCGATCGTTTGGATCGGATGATGATGATGACAATGTTAGCTCTAATTTCGTGCAGAGGGATTTGAACGGGGTTTGTGGTACATGCTTTCGATTTTTGCTAGCACATTATGCAATCGGTGATGTCCAATTTCCTCGAATAATCGACCAACACCTATTCGATAGTATAGTTTCATTGGTCACAGACAGTTAGGGTGCTTACAGAGTGGCCGCGAGAAGCTGAGCAGGCGCTTGCACTGACGGTATGATGCGAGAAACCTGCTCGCAGCATATCAAATGGAGCATGTCAGAGTAAGCAGGCAGTCGGCGCCGATCCGCTTCGGTTTCACTCTGACATCCTTCCTTTGGTTTGCAGTAAGCAGGTTTCTCGCATCTCGCACTCTAATGTCAGTTCCAGCCCCAGCTCAGCTTCTCGCCGCCACTCTTTAAGCACCCTTAGGGTTCGTCGCGGTGCGGATGTGGGCGGTAAATGGATAGTCCGCACCGCAACCGCAAAAAAATAATAAAACCGCACCGCTTACCGCAACCGCAAAGCATTTACCGCATCGCACCGCGCGGTAATGCGGCAAATGCGGTATTTTTAAAAATTGTGTCGAAAAATTATTAATTTATTTTGTATAACCATATATAATAAAATGTTATTCTTATTCACACGAAAATTAACTTTCACGAACTCTGAATGTAACATTTACGAAAAAATTCAACTTTGCAAGTTTTATTAATAAAAGCCGTACGTCTCAAGACAAATACTTTCGAAACAAGGTAAAACATTATCATTCCTCTAAATATTAGCAAGGCATGTAGCTGTATGTCATCATTATACATACAAAAACGTTCTTCCAGAGCAATTAATAGGAAAACTTTTCATTTATTTATCCTTCAGCTAATTGAAAAAATGGAATAATAAAGTTGTATATTTTTTCTTTCAATTTTCATATTTACAATGACTTTGACACATGAAAATGAAATTAACGTTTTTCGCATTTACGTAGCATCACCTTCAGGGGCGGATCCAGACAAAAATTTCGGAGGGGGTCCGAAATTTCGCTTTTGAAATGTTCATTGTACAATAAGTAATATGTAATAAACTCATTTAATTTTTGGTGATCTAATATTGTTTGGAATGATTTTGAGTTTAGAACGAACTAAAATAAAAATTATTTTAAAATTTCTCAACAAGTTAAAAAATTTCGAGAGGGGTCCGGACCCCCAGGATCCGCCACTGATCACCTTTAATTTTTAAAGGAAATTCACCAAAAAAAATAAAGGAAAAACATTAGTACTCCTATATATTATCCCAGTACAGTGATATAAAACATGTTGAATTTCATTAATAAGAACGACGTCATATTTGGCGAAAAATCGTTCTACACATAATATCTAATCAGGAATCCATCCCATCTCAACCGGTACAGAGTTGTTGAATATTTGAAAAACTGCGAATGATGTATGATTTACAGCATACTGCAGAAATGTTATTACACATAGTGGATTTTAGAAATAAAATACCCAAAAACCCGTTTTTTTCAAGAAACGGACGTATTCTTATTCAAATACTAAGATGAAACTTTCTTAAAAAATGTATGAGCTGTAATTTTCTAATAGCTAGTTCGAAGTTCTAGCATTTTATGCATTTTTTCTAATATTTTTCTATAATGCCAATGACAAAAACTTCCATTGAAAAAATTGTTCAAATATATGCAAAATTTGGCATCGGAGCTAACTTCGATACTTATCAGAATATGAAGGGAGGCTATGAGAAACACAAAAAAATCGCAATACCCTACACTAACTTCGAAAGCTTTACTTACAAAAAGTTACAAAGTACCTCTAACTGAAAAATATTAGTTGTTAATTTCGTAGAAAATATTCCCAGTTGAACGAACAACCCTAGTAACCATTGAGGTTTTATGGTAGTTTTATGGCCACCCATAAAACTAAGATTGCACTTGTAGCGTGCCAAAAAACTTCAAATGTTACTTGGGAATGGACTTGGGAAAAATTATGTAAAATACTTTTTAAGAAGGAGTCTTATAAAACGGACTGCAGAAAAATTCATTGCAAATTTACACAGAAATCAAAAGAGATAGAAATGCGATGTTGCAGAACGAGTAATAAGGTAATCGACCTAATTTGGACCCCTCCCTATTTTGAACGCTTTTAATACATTTGTCTCCTTTACTGCCAATTCCTCCAAATTCGTTTGGTTTGATGATTATAATTCCATTCTTTGAGATGTTTTTAAGTCTCAGTATTATTAGTTTGTTTTCAAATCCTCCAAATTAATCAAAATTCACAGTTGAGAAAATGTCATCGACAACGATTCATAATTCCACGATTACAAAGAGGAATCGGAATAAATAATGAATTTTTAAATAGGATTTGACAGTACAATTCATTTGTTTTTCAATGATTGGATTGTGCGTTTTGCGTATTTGAAATGGTTCGTTTGTAAATTTTTAATTTTAAGTATAAAATAGTATTCAAAATATTTCGTAACAATAATGGTGCAAAATTATATTGAAGACTTCTTTCAAAATGTAAAAAATCAGCTAGCGATAGGTCGAATTGAGATTATGTTCGGATTAATTTTCAAATCATTGTCAAGTCTACGGAAATTGGAGCAATTTAATGTTTGTTATATTTCTCTATTGCAGTGTAATAAATAAAACTCGAACGTTCTGACAGAGCGATTTTACTAATAATCACATTGCTAAGCATACGTTAAGTAAATAAATCTAGTTGCGTCCTTCTCAAATGGTGAAAGTCATAGTTTTAATTCACTTTTTAATGCAGACTGCAGACTTTATCAATTATTTTTTTAAATGCGGTTGCGGTAATACCGCGCGGTAAAAGCTTATTTCCCGCACCGCAACAGCGGGAAAAGGTGTCTCACCGCACCGCAGTTTTTGCGGTGCGGGTGCGGCAAATACCGCACGGTTGCGGTAATTACCGCAACCGCGACGAACCCTACAGACAGTGATGCCACAAGTACAGATTTATCTAGACAGGTACAGATTTTTGAAGCATTTTTTGTACAGATTCTGAACGGTACAGATTACAGATTTTTGTAAAAAAGTACAGGTTGGTACAGATTTCTTTACATGACAGCAAGTTAAAATAATTTAACCTTGCGATGCATCCCAGTAACCCAGTCTCCAAATTTTCTGACAGAGATCGCTCTGCTAGATTTCTGTCAGTCTTCGATTGTCGGGTTAGTTGAACTAGGGCGAACTCGGTTTCGCTCGCGTTTTCTGGCAAATTTTGACAGGAACCGAGCAAAACACTGGCATAACTCGGGCATAAACTGTACAAAGATCCTGGCAATTTCTACCTGGTAGAATTTAGCACGAATCGAGCAAAGCATCTGACAAAGGTGTGGCAGGAAGCGTACAGAGATCTTGGCTGTATATTGCTGGCTGGATTCTGAATAAAAGTGAGCAGCATCGGTTGGTTGAACCGCTTCTGTCAAAAACGGTTGTTGCATTTGAGTGAATTCGTTGCCAGAATTCTCGCACAAATCGCGCAAAATTCTCGCAGAAACTCTGCCAGCATCAATTTCGCTTTGCTCAACTTTTGCTAATTTTCTGCTTGCCACGGTGACTGGGAAAACAGCAGGTAAACGTTGAGTTGGGTAGCAGTGATGGCAAGAATTTCAAGTGGAGCTGGTACTGATTGAGCTTTAACTGAAGTTGACATTATAGAATGCAATATGCGAGAAATCTGCTTCCAGCAAATCAAAGGGATTTTTTTTTATTTCGATTATAGAGGTTTTAACCTTAAGGTCATTCGCCTCTTCAGGTTAGAAATCTCTTATGAAAATTTCTAACCCTATGTGTGGGGTCGGGGCTCGAACCCAGGTGCGCTGCGTACAAGGCAATCGATTTACCAACTACGCTACGCCTACCCCCATCAAAGGGATGATGTCTAAGTGACAGCCAAACGAATCTTCTCGGAATGCATACGATTACTCTGATCTGCTCCATTTGAATTCCCTCAAGTTTCTCGCATCCTATTGATATTACCAGCCCTATCTCAGCTTCTCGCCACCACTCTGTTGGCCACCTTTGGTTGTAGGGTAAAAGGGTATAATACGCCCCACCGAGGCTAAACGCCCCTCTTCGATTCCCAGGATTTCTGAATTATCTAATACAGTGATACAATCCCATATTCGTACACCTCTAGTGAATATGTTTAATATTGTTTCATAAATGTTTGCGCTATTTAATATGTGTATTGTCTTGGGTATTGTTTTGTAAATGTGGTAGTAGAATCATCATTTGTCATTTTCTTTTCATTTGTAATCTAAAGTGTGCAAGATTCCGTACATTACACATAAAAAATCATTACTTGGTGTGAAAATTTCACAATTTCATATTCGTACACTTTGAAAAGTCGATAAATTTGTCAATTTTAAGACCTGTTATTTCTTTATTTTTTGTTTTACTTATAAAAAATAAATTTTATGACTACAGAAAAGTGTTCATTGGCACAGTTTCCTCTACACTAGTTCTAGAAATTGGCTCAAATTAACGTAATGGTTAAAAAAAGTAAACTAGCTGCCATTATGGGACGAAAACTAATTATTACTCACCAAAATGAAGCTAAATCACTTCATGAAATCTTTGAAATTGTTCGAAGGTTGCGTCCAGCTATTTAAAATGTCGTTGAAAGCTTTGATGTGGCGAAATGTAGAGCAGATATTGCGAAAAACTTGAACTGTAAACAATTTACGATGAGGGATAAACGAGTTTTAATTAGAAAAATTTGGAAAAATCGAATAATTAATGTTATATACATGGTAAATAAATTGAATCATAGCATTTAAGTATAAGTCTGCTCTGGTACGGCTCGTAATGTATGGAGAACGGACCAATACAATACCTGTGTTCTGAGTAAGAAGCTGTTCATCAATGAGAAGAACAAAGAATTTATTTTTTATTTACTAAACATTGAAACATTTTATCGGAATATTGGAAAGATTGTAAACTTTGTCTACGAGTCCAAATTCAACATCTTTGACTCAAATGGCTGTTGTTTCGAGTGGAGAAAATCGAACTCAGACCTGGACGTAAAAGCCTTATTACAGCAGCCAAGCGCAGAGACAGTGGACTTTTTTGAATGGGGTATTATATGTCCACTGAAAGTGCTAGAAATATGGTCTTCATTGATAGAATGATGGATCAGATTGTGTATTTTAATATGAATATCTGAAAATAAATTTTAAAACAAAGCTCAAATAAAATGGTACTTTTACTAAGAAATGGTGGATATTATAAATTCGATCAGGAGAAGAACCTTAAGGCGTGCAAATTACGTTTAGAGTAAATATATAATTGTTTAAATGTTATGAATTCTCTACTGCGAACCCCGTTTATTAACTGATTAGAAAAATAAATGGGAGTATTTGGATAAAAAGTGCGAAACTATCCGGATTATAATGAAAATGATCTTAGTAACTGCTATTTAGAAGATTGGGATATAATATAAGTTGAATACACACAAAAACTAGTGGTTAGCATTCCAATACGATTGAAAACTGTAATTACAAACAAAAGCTAGCACATTGAATATTTATTATAGAAATTTCAATTGATTTTTGAAAAAAATGTGTGCACTGTACGAATATGAGATTGCGTGTATATTTGACTATCTTTAGAATTATGATTTTTTTTGAAAAAATGAGCATTTGTAGTACAAAGATAATTATTGTATCTTCCCTTTGCTGTCAAGTAAGCTATTTCTACATATATAAAATGTCTCGTAGACTTAATTTTTACTTGTAAATTCATATAAGCATTCCGCATAGCGGTGTACGAAAATGAGATTGTGTCACTGTAAGTAAAAATGACTGATAACAGTATCGTTTCATGAAATCAACGTACTAAGTTAGTTTGATATTTTTTATATGTTGCAAAACAACAATACACACAAAAGTTCCAAAAGAGCTACTTTTATGTAAGCTTCCACTTTTTCCAATAGCATTATAACCAATTAGAAACAGTCGGATTCGATAAAACTATTTCAAGTAGCTTACTAGAATATTATAGTTACTATCTTAGTTTATAGCTTGGCTTAAAACTATGTGTGTGTGTAGAATTATTCATGTATTCACAATTGCTCATCACCATTGTTGTGGGACATACTCAACGATTGCTGTGGGGCATACCGTCATCTTGTTGTGGGGCATATTACACTTTCACCGAGGGCATTTTGCCCTGGGTGAAAGAAAAAACTAGAATTTAGGCAGCTTTGAAAAATGTTTAATAGTACTTGTATCAGGATTTCTAACTAATATAACAATAAATTAGCGTAGTTAGTGAGAAGATCATAGCGTCAAATGGTGAAATATAGCTATTCTTGTCTAAGGGGGGCGTATTAGACCTGTTTACCCTATACATAGTGGCAGCGAGAATTTGAGCTGGAGCTGATATTGACATTACCCAGTCAAACTCATCCGGAATTCTAACTGGTTTCTTGCAGAATTCCAGCTCAAATAAAATAACCGAGTCAGAATGTCTAGTTTGATTTCCCCGAATGAAAAATACCTATGTTTAAGAAAAATGATTATTTTCAAACAACTTTGTTATTGCTTTGGAACAGAATCCGGTACAGATTTTTCTATAGAAGGGTACAGATAGAAAAAAAATTTCAACTTCCGGTGCAGATTTAATTGTGACAACACTGCACAGAACATGCAATCGAAAGAAAATGACTATTCTGATTCCATGACTAGGTACCTTGCAATAGTATCGATTTTATTTTTGAGATCGTTTTTGCTTCGGCAGCATTAATTTTAATCTTACAATTGTTAGCATAATCATCAAAGACGCGTTTAGCCATCGTTTGAGTTTGTTAGTAGGGGAAGATGGGGTAAAACGCACCCCTGGGGTAAAATGCACCTCTTGCCATTCTCTAAAACCTCTGAAAATATTTAGCACAAAATCATGCCACTCGAAAGTCCATCACAGTAGGGCTTTACTGTAAAAGTTTGACAGCTCTCTGTGAATTACATTTCATGTTACAGGTATACCTCGATTTAACATACATTTTCCGTTCAAAACATGTAGGTAAAATCGAATTTTATGTTAAATCGAAACATAAAAGAAATTTATGTTTTCGAACAGAATTATTATTTTATTCATCTCTCGAAATATTTGCGAGGATGAATCCACCTAACAGTGACATAGAACCCATATATTCAAAACTAAACAAATAAATTTCTCTTCCAAACAAAAAAAATATTTATCTTAACCCTCACAAACATACGCCAATTCTAACAAATATTCGTTTCCAAAAGTTTGTCGTCATTATTTAAAATTTTCTTAGAATTCAGGACAATTTATAGGAATTAATAGTGTTAATAGCAGTACAGTATTTGTTGAAAAATATTTTCATCAGTTCCTTTCTAACATCAACAAACCATTTTGTTCGTGAAGAATGCCTAGTTTTAGTAAGTTAGGGAATTTGTATTTCGATTTCGTCTCACCTGTATCATGGCAGACAAACTTGATTCAAAAGGAAAAACTATTTGAGTTCACGAACAAACGACTAGTCATGAATGCAATCTCGCACTTCTGAAAAACAACGATATCGAACAATGGCAGCGCTATATTTCACCTTAAGCAAAAGTATGATTAAAAAATTTTGTGCACAAAGAACACAATACCTCAGTTGAGAAGTCGAAGGATTTACCTCAACCCGTCAGAATCAATAAGGCATTTTCAGTACAATTTAATGAACTATTTAAAAAATCTGTTCGACACACACCATAAGGGAAGTACACAACGAGAAGGTTGAATTCAATAGAATATTGATATAATTGTTACACACTTAATTTTTTATCCAGAACCTCACCTTTTGTGCACTTTCGCTGAAGTCTCAGCAGCTGATATCTCAGCCAACATTTTTTTTGCTGAAATCTTAGTGAAAGTGACATTTGATAGCTGAGACTCGGAAAATATTTCGCTGAAAATCTGTAAACAGATGTTATTTTTCTGAAATATCAGTTTGCAAATTTGCTGACAACACCGCTCTAGAGACCGCGTTGCATTTGATGGCTGAAGCTAAAAATTGATCCAATACCCTCCGGTGACCAAAGCGGTAGTCTTCTTTACATTTTTTGGATGAATCATCTGGATTTCTATTTAAACATAAAGATTATTTATGGTGAATAATATAACTCCTAGGGCCTAATACTCAGAGTCTTTAAACATCTTGAAACGTACGCAAATGCCAGTACAATTTGTTTGAACCGCTATATCTTCTCCATTTGTTGAATACGCAGTAATATATACAGAATCAAATCACAACTTGTGTCGGACTAGCATCGCTTCTATGTCCTTCCTCTATCTACATTAAGTCATGACCGGCTCGGTAAGCTCGCAATGTTTGTTTAACATAAGCACTGTGAACTTACCAGGAGTCGTACATTGAAGGATGACTTGTGTCTTTCATCGTTATCGTCTATTGATTTTCTATGCAATTGCAGGAGGTGTCGATCCACAACGAAGTTTCTTTTCTTCAAAGTTCGAGTTGGTTGCGTTCACCACTCCACCATCGAGAAACTATCATGATCTTATTACAAATTTCCAATAGTTTCGTAAACACCGCTACGGTCTCAATCAGAGCCTAAAATTCTCATACCTATTCAATGAACGACGAAATTCATAGAATTCATCTTCGTCCTTTCCTTGCCTCTTTCGTCGCTAAATGCATGAAAAAATAAAACAATAAAGGCGATGTCCCCTCCTTTCTCGATTCTACGAAAACGAGTAGCAGCAGCAGCGACTTTCGTTTTTCTATGACAATCCGAAGTTGCAATTTCGTTTTGATGCATGCTCAGTAATTTGCGATTCTCATTAATTAAATGAAATTAATGCAATGTGCAACTAGAACATAGTTAAAATGAGAAATATGCACACCGATCAGTCTTCCGTCTTACAATACCATCATTAGCTCGCAAATCTACAGAATCGAGCATCGACAAATAAATATCATTGCTAGTGTATTTTCGTTTCTCGAGCAGTAAGTTCAATATCGAAGTTACCAACATCATTCTGAATCTCAAAGCGAGAACGAGCGTGCGGAGAGAATAATGAAAACGCTCTGCTACATGCTTGCTTTGTTCTAGCCCGTTGTCAAATCTTCGAATTCTCAAACTGCTAGTGGTATGAAAAGAAGCTTCGTTCTTTTGTCAGTTTCGCCTGATTTTGGCAAATGAAAAAAACATTTTCCGACTCTGGTCTCAATACCTATTAGTGGGACTCACCGAGCGTCAACGTCTAGTCACTGCCCTATTTCTTCTATTAGTCCTATCTTTCCAGTTATCTATTTTTAGCTTATACGTAAAAACTTATAAATTTTTTATCAGAAATAACCTTGCACCACGAAGCATTTCCGTTTATTCACCTTGTTGTGCGTACCAAAATAAACATAAGAAAGTTTTTGGGTCTTGAACATAATCTAGCTTAAAAACGAAGATAAATTATGTTGCTTTAAGCATTAGAAACGATGCACATATTCCCTCACTGAAGCGGATCATACAATAAAATTAGTATTGATTCTTACCATTTCACTGTAGTAACATGGATAATGAAAAAAATTGATAAAATTTAACTTGTATGTTAAATCGAGGTAAAAATTATGCTAAATCGAAGTACGTTAAATCGAGGGTATGTTAAATCGTGAGTATGTTAAATCGAGGTATACCTGTATAAATAATAAACAATTACGTGATCGGATGATGCAACTTTCGCTGTTCATTCGATAAGATATTTAAGTGGAAATATAAACTGTTTTGGCTATTGTTTTGGTGTATTTCTGAGCTATTTTTACCGTTGTTCGTCAGTTTGTCACAATACAGGTGAGATATCCACTATTAAATTCGTTTTAACCAGAAATATCTTTGTCCTCCATCGGGGGGCACGGTTTTGTGCGGGGCAAACTACCTGGTCATTTGTTTACAATTGCTAATTTCTGTGTTTTCTTTGCACAGAATGGTTCGAACGTACATCCGCAAAACTACACGGCAGGGATGGACTGCGGCTCAGATGGAAGCAGCCATAGAAGCGATCAAGAATGGATGTAGCAAACCTGCTCGTTCTTATGGAATACCCAAAAGAACGCTACACTGAAATGAAAATATCTTTTGTATTTATTAGATTTGTCATATGAATCAGACCACAATTCTTTGTGTAGAATTTATATGAATACATATGAATGTTACACAAAGTTCATGTTAAACCTCAGTGATATCCAATAAATTTGAATCCAGCGCGGACAATATGAATATAATTAGAAAAGCATATTCAAGTTATATTCGTTATATGGGTTGTAAAACGAAGCCTGACAAGAAAAACGAAATGGTGGACCGAAAGCAAATGTTTTTGTTTGGTAAGGGTTTTTAACAAAATTAAAATGGTAAAGATACGTTCTAATGGATTTTTTTTTATTTCCACCAGGTAATGGTTTCGAATTACACTAGATGATATTCTCTTCAACAACTAACCACAGAAAACAGACATCAATTTCAAGCTTTTAATTTGTTGAAAAAATAAAGATACATATTCAAAGGTAATTGAACACCACCAAATGCGAAACTGTCGCAATTTCGTTAAGTAGGTGAGTGTTACTGAATTTAAAGGCTGGTCATATAGAAATTAAAAACGGCCAACATAATTATGCACCGAGTTAGGATAGGCTGGTATGGTGTAGGGTTGGGAAAACCGTGACTTATTTAAAAACCGACAACCAAAAATAAAAAAAAGGAAAACAAATAGAATTTAAAACGCAGTCACAAACAATTGTTTCGAAAACTGACCTGAAGCAAAGATAAAATTGTCATTTCTTTGCCTGAAGTTGCCATTTTCTCCTCATACAAATGCTTCAATATATAATGAAAATTGTGTTCAACAGAAATTTGAGCCAAGTTCCAGCGCATCACAATCGTTTTAGATTTGCTAAAGGTCAAATTTATCCCGGTTTAATTTGTAAATGGTATTCAAATCCATTGGAGCAGTCATACTCAATATATATGAAACCTAACATGTATTTGCTTTCTTTTCCAACTGAGCATGAGCATAACGATCGTAAAATTCGTAGAAGTAGCCTTCGCGATTGACCAGAACAAGCGAATGAACGAGAATCAACGGATGGAGCCTGGGAGTAGCTGCATGTGCACGTTTCGAAAGTTCTATGCGCCACGTCTTTACAGTAATATGGTAAGGGAATTAATGTTATTATAACAAACGTGGTTATGGAGATTCTGTATATCTCTGCATCTCTACGTTTACTACGGGAAGGAGCTAGTGAGGTGGGGTAAATAGTTACAAATCTGAATCCACCTTGATAAGCGATACGATTTGTGTAACTCGGAGAAGAATTAGCGCGTGTTTTTTACCCTGGGCAGCTGGCTGCCGAGAATTTCAAATCAATTCTGAAATTCTGAGATAGTTAAAAATGCAACTTCAATCACGGATAACCGATGACCGGGAGTATAACTTAAATATGAAGTAAAAGAAACTGATTTACTAATTTAATATGGCAAAGTGCTAAAATAGAAAATGCCATAAATGGAGAAATGATTCTAGTTTTTGTTGCCTCTTACGAAAACGTTTTTTGCTTCCTTTTACAATTTCTTTTAAACTTAACCCGTTGCAGTAACGCTACTAGATTGACATTTTATAAACAATATTTAATGTGACGACTTTGCGTAATTAAGACTGTAGAATTTATTTGTCTTTATTAACAGTTTTATTATAGTTTTGAATCGCATATAGATTAAAAAAAATTGAACACAAGTATATTCAGCTACAACGCGTTGATCACTTAAAGGACACATCGAAATGCGTAACATTAACTACGCTTCCAATAGTCCGATTATAGTGATGGTTCGTCGCTTCAACGAGTTTGTCGAGCACTTCGACTTCGATACCAATTCATCACAATTCCGTCACCGTTTGCTGTTAAGTTAATTATTTTTAGTTTAGTTAATTAAGATTTATTGTAAGTTGAACACAAATTTTTAAATACAAATGTAATTTCCTTCTGCTGAAAAGGTAACACACTGCACATTGGTCCCAAAGAGCAAAAAAGGGGTTTTTTGGATTGCGTCAAAACTGTTGACTTTAGCAATGTGGTGTCTTTGAGAAAGTTTCTTGGAGTACAACTCCCCTTCTTTTCGTTTTATCGGATTTATGATTAATCCCCCTAATAGTGAGTTACGAAATTTATTTTATTCAATTATTCAGATAGACAAATACTTCAGCAAAGTTGTACAGAAACTAGTTGCAAACATTTTACCTGAAGGCTTCAACTCTCTATTTTTTCATGACAAAACATGCAAATGGTTCAACATTTGTTCAGAATCACGTCCTAGTTCTAATGATAATTTTAAAGACATTTAATTTCCAACGACATTTTGATCATGACTATCGGTGGAGAAATAACGGAGTAATTCGACTTTGCCTAAATTAGGAATTGCTCCCACGACTCTTAAGGGGTTTATGTGGCACTGCTACTATGATCAGCATCGCACCACAGCGGTTATTTCGAAAGAGAATTTTCCGCCTTAAGGGCTCATGCACGACAATTTCCAATTTGGAAACAATTGAATACCTTTGCCATTTCCCAATCGATTTTAATGATCAAAATGTCGTTGGACACGGAATTAAATGTTCTTTCGAAGTATCATTAGAACTAGACCGTGGCTCTGAGAAAATGTTGAAGCATTTGCATGTTTTTCAAAAAAAAAAACTCAAAAAATTGGCAATTTTAATATTGTTGTCCAAAAATGGCGCATTATTTCTTACAAAACAGCATCATATGGCTATCTTTGGAAAGGTATACTTTTCTTCTAACTAGAAATGTTGATAAATCGCAAATCGGCTGAAAACTGACAGCGCAATTAATTTATTGCAGAAAGTCCTAAAAAATGGTTTAATTTTGCTATAATTCAAGATTTTCTATACAACAATTTTTTAAAATGCATTTGAAGTGCTTTACAACCTGTACTAGGTCTCTTGAAAAGTTCAAAATTGCTGTAGCACCGTGTAATAAATTGAAGATTTGCCTTCCTAATTGAGAAATGTTGCCACATCTATTATAATGTATTGTAATGTACTGAGAACGAGAGCTTGAAAAAATTGACATCCCTGCGTGAACTTAAAAGAAAACAAAATTCAATTGATGCCCGCCACGATGAATGAAATGTATGGTTCGTTCCCCTTGTAATTCATTCTCCCGACACAGCGCATTCAGGTTCGGGCATGTTCGGTTTCAGAAGCAAACTGAATTTTGTTTCTATGCCAGCTCTGAGAGGGATTATTGAGCAAAAGTGCACCAGATATAGATTCCGCAGTTCACTTATGCTAGAAAATGATAAAACGGTACTACTGGCGATAATCCTAATTTAGTGTTCTGTATCTACTTTTTGAATTTTGAAGACGAGGCAATTTCTTTTATGTCGCTATGCGACAAAATTTAAAACTTTGGTTAATAAATTTAAAATTACATGTTTAAAAAAATAATGTTTTCCAATTTTTGCTCAAATATACTTAAAAGTAAGTTCTTTTCTATGGTTCAATACGAACTTACTTTTATTTGCCCCAATCAGAGATAATGACATTTGAAAAAGGGCTATTTATGAACGAAAAGTTTCCATAACTTTTGAAAGAATAAAGTTAGACTTTCAGAGTTATGAAAAAACGTGGATTGAAATTTTCTAAAAGTTGTTCAAAGGTTGTTTTAACAAAATATAAAATTTCTTTCGAACATTAACAAGTCTCAATTTTACATTTGGATTACTACTTGTAATGAACTTAAGCAGTTCATCTGTCTTTTACCAGTGATTCGCCAAATCTCTTCGACTAATATCCATATTTACTAGTTTTATTTAAAACGAATAAAATCAGAAACCTTTTTTGACAGTCATTTCATTTATGCAAAGCTTGCTGCGATGAGAGAATGACATTTGAAAGTGGCTATTTTCACAATACAACGATATGTGTGTAAATGCGTTAATGCGTTGAACCTGCAAACCTACAAACATTAAATCTAAATTGCAAATTTTAAAAAAATAACGTGTTCGCCAATTTTTGCTCAAATATACTAAACAGTATGGTCTTTCATGTGGTTGAAACAGCATTCAATTTTAGGTGCCCAGCGATATTGAGGCTTGAAATAGGCTATTTTTTAAAGAAAAGTGTCCATAACTTTTTAAAGAAAAAAGTTAGACCTTCGGTGTCTTGGAGAAAAATACTCGGCTTGAAGTTTTCAATAAGCTGTTCAAAGGTTGTGTTAACAAAAAGTAAAAGATACGAAAGTTATACTAAAAAAACGTTTTTTTCAGGAACACCCTAATCTTTTTTTTAATTTCTTGTATAACAAAAACTAAAATAGATAGAGCTTTAATATATTCAACAAATTTATTCAAAATAATTTACTTTACAACTTTGTGAAGACTGTGGAGCTCTATCTTTCATCAGTAAAAAGTTTATTTTCGTATTTTGAGAAAAATTAGAACCACCCTAATAACTATTCCAATAAAAAGAAGCATCTTCTGATGTACACAAATTCATCCTAAGACATGATACGGCTAAATTATACAGGTTTGTCAGAAAGTAAAAATTCCTCTTAAATTAGCGATCTGGACCACTGTGCACTGGTACCAATGGTATACAAATATGTTCTGAATTAAAAACTATTAAATGTTTAATCTTTTATTTACATTATAGTTGTTTCACTACAGTCTAAGAATGACTGCATTATTTTAATTAAGAATAATAAGACGATCGGTATACTATGAATACCATAATTTTGGAGCACATCCGAAAACAATCAGTCCAGCTTCATATAAGAATTACGTAGAAAAAGCTCTCTATCTAAATAACTAACATTTCTTATAGATTTAATAAACCATCATATGTTTTAATCCGTTAAATATTCCTTATACATTTATCAAAGTGTCATATACATTTCATTGGACCACCCAATGTTTTTAATATGATAATTATCAGATAGTTATTATATGGTGCGCTGATAGATTTGGGTCTGACACTGGAATTTAAATGTTATATGGAAACCTGATAGAATTGAATTTGTGAGGAATGCAACATTCAACATGATATCCATATAAGTTTGCTATACTTTTGAAAGTCTAATGTAGCAATCATTGGAAATTCCAATAGTGCTGAGTTATATGAATATCATATAATATGGATGTAGCGATTCCGCTCAGTGTACTGCGTTACCTAGTGAGACCGGTACATTCCCCAAACAGAGCGAAACTCGGGAGTTTTGCCACCGTTTTCACCAAGTTACAAGAACGTTACTATGTTTTAATTGCCGCAAGGTTCTACTGTATCGATTTTGTTGGCTATTTTCGGCAAATTTGAGACTAAGAGAAACGAAAGCAATGAAAATTGAAAGACGGATAGGTATTCTAGAGCGAATCAGTTATAAACTTAGAACGGAAAGCTAGAACTAGGCAGGCTCATATGGGCATGATCGAAAGGAAATGTGAAGAATTCTTTGCCTTCTGCAGTGTAGGAGTTGGGCGTTGCACCCAAGTCTACCACATGGTCTATGGTAGAACATAACTCATCATCATGTTTTACCGCCGACGCCGGCAAAAAAATTCTTCACGAATCCTCACCTAGAACGACCATGCGATCATTCTTCTCCCTTTCTGCTAGCATCAAGCCGTTACGTATGCATTCAATCGACACCAAGCTATCGGTGTCGCATCGATCCTATTGTGATTGAACTACTTATTGATTTTTTCGTTCCGCACACACGGATGACTGATAGCAATTAATGACACAGCTCAGCTAGCAGAAATCGCTAGCAGAATTCCTTTCGATCATGTCCATATGAGCCTGCCTAGTCCTAGTTTTCCGTTCTAAGTTTATAACTGATTCGCTCTAGAATACCTATCCGTCTTTCAATTTTCATTGCTTTCGTTTCTCTTAGTCTCAAATTTGCCGAAAATAGCCAACAAAATCGATACAGTAGGAATTTCATTTGCACAACGCAGTCATTTTAAGCGGTTCTTTAGTAAGCTTATGAAAAAGCGACAAATCTCTAGTAATAGACCTCCACCCTATGCTTTTCTTACCTACTCAAAAAAAAAATAAAAAAGCGCTTTTTTTCTTGTTGCGAAAGTAATATCTTAAAAGGTAAGACGGGGCTTTAAAACGTCAATTATTCGTCAACTTTAATTCGGGAAACCAGAAAAGTATAAATTATTCTAATTGAAATGTAAAATACAAAATATTCGGTCGTATTCGTGTTTCTCTTATATCTCGAAACAAACATTTTGGAGTTGGGCCGGTCTTGCACTAAGCCCCTTATATTTACATTGAATATTTCTAACTTTTTATTATGCCGACTTCACTACACCCATTTCCATCTCACACTGATCTTGAACTTGCAAAAATTTACATTCGAATCCGTTTCCTCATACTGTTTGTTATGCGGTTGAAAAGGGATTCAAGAATAATGTTTTCCAGTTCCCCCAAAAATAAAATATAAAGTCAGCATTCATGCCTAGGGAGATTTCACAAAAACAAAGATTTTTTTCTCTTGTGTAGCACCAAGGGAGCATTGGGCGCCAATGATGTTTGTTTGTGTTTTTGAACAACAGTTACCTACTGTCGTCTGCGAATGAAAATATGAGCATTTCGAAAAACTCTGTGGTATGGATACTCCTTCTACTTGATTATCAAGATTATTTTCAGATTTAGCTTTAAATTGAATCGGTTAGTGGCTTCCAACGAACGAATAGCCGAAGTTGCATATGTTCGTTCAATTCAAGCTCGTTGCTACGAACTCACTGCCACATCCAATAGTTGAAGTTCTCTTTTCTGAATTCCATGGTACCGTAGCAGGCCGATTACTTCCACTCTCACTATAGCTCGTGGCGCTCACGATACCATCGCTACTACTGCCGCCGCCGCCACCGACGACGACGACAACCGGCCTGCTAGATTGGCAAACAGTGGATGTACGCCGAAACAAAACAAACATGACTTTGACATGCGTTCGAAGCTGTTGCAAGCTGCTGTTCCTCAGTTCGGATGGAGCAGCATGGCAGTGTCTTTCTGACTCATTGGGTGAAAGGTGCCGAAATCGTGTATATGTTGTATGGTGTTCTGGATTCGCGACTGTATTATTTTATTATTTTGTTGTGACAATGTTTGATGGAGATGTTTTGGCTTTGCGTTTTATTTCGCCATGATATTTTTTTGAAATGCGTAATATTAGCTTGGTTATGTTATTTAGTCAACCTAGTTTCACGGTTACATAGACACTGAATATTCACTGAACTTTCCTTGCTATGTAACTTCGGATTTATTAAATAACATGATTAAATTTTTCCTACAATAACTGTCCTCAACTAAGAAGAAGGTGAAAGGAATTTGGGCAACAACTGAAACGTGAGACGTTAATTGAAACATGAAGCGCACGTCAAAAATGAAGGAATTAAATAAGAGAAAGAATAACAGTATAAGTTTCGCCTGAAATAATAATCCGAAACGAAAAATTCATGGAGAAATAATTTCTCAACACTTTTGCAACAATTGAATCAAAAATTTAAAACTTCTTGTTCGCGATAACCGGCGAGAGAAAGATAAGACGAAAAAACAAAAACAAAATCAATTATGTAGCGTCATTCCACGCTTTTCTCTTATAATAGTGGTTTCTGCTTTTGGTGTTTGAGTGTCTATTAAAAACGCAAACATTAAATTTGTCCATCTCCGTCAGATTAAACTAGTGGATTGCTAATTTATGGGTCAAAGGTGTTGAACAATCATTTTAATTGCTGATGGACCAAACACTGTTTTGGTTTGGTTTGTTTCACGATAGTCATTGGATTTAAGCAAAATTTTTCGAAGCGAGTTAGTTTTTTTAACGGTATTTTTGAGGCATTGAAAATTGATTATACCAGAAAATGTGTAAATCGGTCATCTTTATTAAAAAATGAAATCATGTTCCTTTTGCAAGTTCAATTCATACGGAATAAATAAAAATCTTCACTCAAGTTTGCTAATCCACATTACCGGGCATTTCGATTCAATCAGGTATATATATATATATATATATATATATATATATATATATATATATATATATATATATATATATATATATATATATATATATATATATATATATATATATATATATATATATATATATATATATATATATATATATATATATATATATATATATATATATATATATATATATATATATATTGGTGTGGCAGAACACACGGTTTGCTAGCGTTGGCAGCCAAATGTAAACAATCCAGAAGTACAACGGGTCGACGTCATAGCGTTCACACGATTCAATGGGGGCGGAACCAACGGTATGACGAAAGCAAATCGATTTATTCTGTAATCACTCACACCACTTATGTAAGATTCATTTTATGAATACCAAAGTGCCATCTTCACCATACCTGTATATACTACATTACTTTCGATTGACTTCTTTTTTAAGTTTTGCACAGCCGCCTTGGACACTTTGTTCGTCGCAGAACGCCAGTTTGCCTTGAGCTGCTCCTCGATGGCAACTGTCTTTCGAATATTTTTGAGGTTACGCTTGACGAATTCCCAATATTTTTTATTGGGCTGAGCTCCAACGTGTTGGAAAGGTCATTGGGCACACCACTTGTATGGTCTTCGCGGTATACCACTCAATGGCCTTTTTCCGTAATAGCAAGGTAATGTTAATGTTGCTGTTCTACAGGAATAGATGGCCTACCACAAGAAGTTGTGTTTGAAAATCTCTGCCACCTTCAAACTCATTCTCTTACTTTGCATTTGATGTAGTCAGAGTCGTGGCGAACTCCTACCAACTCGCTCATGCGATGTTGGCCTAAGCGTGCCGTGGCGACTGTTTCGGCCGTGCGTTGTTTTTCGCATGCTGGGTAACACAAAAAATCAAATATTTTAAAAAACCTTTGCTCAAAATTTTTGACGTAGGACTACGTCTTTGTTTTCGATATAGGGGTGCACGTTGCAAATCCTGCAAAAACGGTATGTAACGAAAAGTGGTCCAATTTTGAACGCATATAATTCAGCCATCTCACGATAAATTTTCAAATTTTTTGCGCATATCGTCGCGAAATACTTCTAAGAATAGATTCCAATAGATAAACCTAAAGATTTTTGATATTATGGCATTGAAAATTGAAATAATGTACTACCTAGTCAAAATATCGCGCATTTACGCACAGAATATAGCGCTTCCCAAGTCCAGCACGTGTGTACCTAGCGCGCTACGCTTCTATGAATGACGTCATCATCGACTATTTAAAGAACGGATTTGGCCAGACAAACTCAGTTGCCTGTTAAACGGCAAGCAAAGTAGAACACTGCACAGCATGTTTCTATAGATAGTGTAGCAGGCTGATATGTACGATACACTGGCTGTGGAGGTACGCTACGCAATGCCGTTCAACAGGCGATTGAACTTTCCCTTACGCTCTGCTCGTTTCAAGCACGCATTTTATGTATACCTCGATCGCACTAATCTGTATAAAATATGTGCACAAAATTGCTTGTACAGTCGAGCTCCTTGTGCAAACATAGTTAATATAGCGTCGTGGTACTAGTTGTCCCTTTTGCTCCACCCATTATCACTAGCATTGAAACATTTTGACGTGCATGTATCTTCCATTCGTATACAGATACAATTTATTCACATAGCTGTTTGATTCGAGCATTGTACAGCTGTTTACCGTTCGCTTGAGTTCGCTTCGAGACGAATGTTAAGTAATCTACTTTTATCATAAAACCAAATGGGCAATTGTTTGACCTGTGATGAAGATTTCGATTTTGCGAAATCGGTAAGTTGAGAAAAACAATTTTAAACTTGCCATGGCCACAAAATGATGTGTAACTAATTAACTAGCACACAAATAATTGAGTTAAGAAAAGAAAATTTCTAATTGATTTCTTTTTACATCATATATTCGTCCTGAAAAGGACAGTTTGGTGAAATATTGCGAATCTTTTCTTAAATCCACATTGTGACTTTTCAGCCATGCGCCACCGGGCCGTGCGTTGAGTTACGCGCCCATCTAGTTTGCATCAGTGCGAGTGAGAAAACGTTTTGACGTTTGTTTTTGTTTCGATCGCACTCGTGTGTATTCCATATAGCAAGAACTTGACGAAATACTAGATTATCTCGAGATAGACAGTAGCTTCCGTTGACTTTATTCGGCTTGAGAAACGGACGATCCGCACCTTGTCGTCATGACTGCAACGCACGGTATAAATCAGCAACAACCTTCCACCTCGATGACTTGTTTGAAATTACCTCGATGACTTGTTTGAAATGCCGACAATTTAAGTCACTGCATCCCTTTTATCACTTCTACGCTGCTGATGAAAGATCGTCCTATTTGTGAATCAACGAAAAAAATTTTGCGTGTTCTTTTTGGTGTCTCTTTCGGAGGTGACAGGGTTTCCAAAATCTCTGATTTTCAATAATATAACACGTTTCTGTCCAGTTTGTTGTATATTTTCGCACAATTTGATCGCTAATATATAAAAGGCGATATCCACTTTCGCAATCATTATATAATACATAATAATAATACAGACCGATATCGCTAACGAGCTGTGTCGGGAAGATCCTAGAGCGCATGATCAATAGGCGATTGATCCAGGAAATTGAAAATAACAATCGAATTGGAAACCAGCAGTTTGCCTTTCGGCCAGGCAAAGGTGTTGACAGCCATCTAGCCCAATTGGAAACAATTCCAGAAGATACACTTGAATCTGGCATGAACACGGACGTAATAATGCTTGATCTATCCAAAGCATTTGACAGAACCTGGATACACCCGATTATGACTACTCTCAACGAATGGGACGTAGGGAGCAGGATGTTGAAATACGTCCACAGTTTCCTGGACGAGAGAAGTTTCAGAGTATTCGTTGACGGTTCTCTTTCAGATCGGCGACTACTAGAAAACGGCATACCACAAGGCTCAGTTATTTCATCAACACTATTCAATGTTGCAATCAGCTCGATCTGTAAACACATCCCGGAAGACATTGAAACATTGCTGTATGCCGATGACTTGATCCTCATCGCTATAGGGAGTTTTGCTCGAGCCGTTCGACTAAAAGCGCAAGCTGCGCTTAACAATGTGCTGACCTGGGCTGAACAGCATGGACTGCAGTTCTCGACCACAAAATCCAAGCTACTCCACATATGCAACGGTGGTAGACACAAAAACGTGCCAAACCTTGAAACTGAGGATGGTACCATTGATAAAGTTCCAAGCGCCCGAGTCCTTGGAGTACAAGTAGATTCCAAGCTGAAATTCACGAAACACGCCGAGATTCTAGTCAAAAACCGATTGAGTATAATAAAAGCAATTAGTAGAAGGTACGCCGGCGGCAACCGTCAAACACTGTTCAGAATCTGCGACAGTGTTCTTATAGCCAAAATCTCCCATGGTTTTGGGCTTTACAGTCGAGGTGGAGAAAAAATAATAGAACGGCTTCAACCTGTTTATCATACCGCCATCAGATCCATCTCAAGAGCAATTAGAACCAGCCCCATCCTTTCGCTGCTTGCTGAAAGCGGACAGCTTCCGTTCAAACACCTCATGACCGGTCGACTTGTCAGCAAAGCGTGTAGCTGGCTGGAAAGACGACCTGTTGAAGAGGCAATGATCTACCCAATGGTTAGACGTGCATCGGAATGGTTGCAACGATTGACATCTTCTCGAATAGCTACTATTAGTTCGCTTAATCGAGTCAGTGACCGAACTTGGGACGCGGTTGAACCCAAAATCGACTGGAGCCTCAAGAATGAACTACGAGCTCATGCAGCCCCATCTAAGGTACAGGCCATCTTCAGGGAGACACAAACGAGGCAATATTCGACATCAGTTCAATTTTTCACTGACGGCTCCCTGGACAAAGACAGTGTTGGACTGGGAGTGCACGGCGAAAATATTTACATCTCCATGCACATACCTCTATACCTGACTGCTGCACCATATTTTCGGCCGAGGCATTGGCACTATTGGTAGCCACCGAAAATGCCCCGACCTCAGGACATTCTGTCATCTTCAGCGATTCTGCAAGCTGCATACAGGCGATCGACCATGGAAAATCCCGGCATCCGTGGATACAAGCGGTGGAAGATGCTTCCACTAAAAAGAACGTCACATTCTGCTGGGTGCCCAGCCACTCGGGCATATCAGGGAACGAAAAAGGCGATTTCCTAGCCGCCCAAGGACGAACAAATGAGTGCACCGATATTCCAGTACCGGTGAAGGATTTTGTTAAATCAGTCCATTCTAAACTCCGACACGCTTGGAAAATAGAATGGGGGAAATGCAACACTTTCACAAGAAGTATTAAGTCGACAACTCTACCCTGGAAGGACGTGCCTGATACTTCAGAACAGACGGCAATTACCCGTCTACGTCTACGTAAACCACAGTGCTGCGGAGAGGACCTCACCGTGCGACACCTGCTCCTTGACTGTCAACGATACCAACAGAGCAGGGACCAACATCTCGGAAACATGACTTTGGGAGAAATACTTCACCCTGAAAATGAAGAAAAAATAATTAACTTTTTAAAAGAATTGTCATTGCTAGATAAAATTTAGTTTTTAAGACATTATACTCAATGAAATGTAAATTTTATTCTGAATTGACGTGACGAATGAAAAAAAAAATTAATGTCACGTGAATAAAAAAAAAACCTGTTTTAATCCACCTAGCGGTGCAATTGTGCCTTTCTCATTTCTCTAAACTATGGCACGGAGGCTTTTTATGTTCAACATAATCGTAGAAATGTCCATTACATTCTTAGTACACTTTGCACAATGGCATGCCAGCCACGAACTTGATGAGCTACGTGTCGACGGTGAAACACTTGAAACAAAAAAATATCATACTCCATTAGCCTAATCAGCATTAGATCAATGTTATCTGCTTGCTAACTCATTTTGTCATGCGGGGCTGGGTATGTGAAGAGGGCGAAAGTCCCATGAACGAACGACTCCTCAGCTTAAATTGGTATGCTTTGTGATATAGTGGTGGTTTAAAGATGATGGGGTTGAAAGGGAGGGGTATGAGGGCTGGATGGGGTGGTGGTCTGAGGGGTGATTTAAGGAGATTTTTAAAGGAGGGGCGCGAACAGTAGAGGGGGGGGGGTGTAACCCCTCTCCGTAAACCATCAACTATGCCCCTGTTAAAATCCAGAAACCCTACACGAGTCAAAAAAAAAATTAGTCCGGGATTAGGTTGACGTTTTTCAGAGTGATTGCATAACCTTCTATATGAGAAAGGCAAAAATGTGCCAAAATCCAAAAAAGTGAATCGTAGTCAAATTTTGTTTTCGAGTTTGCATCAAACCTCGACGTTTCATGCACCTTGAACACATTTAGCATCAAAAATAAAAATTCTATTTTTAATTTTTCCTATAGTTTATATGAGAAATTTCTGTGTGGCCGCACTCTGAAACCCGTAATTCCGGAACCAGAATTCCGATCGATCCAAAATTCAATAGCAGCCGATGAGAAGGTTGCACCTTTCATTTGAGACTAAGTTTGGGCAAATCGGTCCAGCCATCTCTGAGAAAAATGAGTGACATTATTTGACACATACGCACATACATACACACACACACATACACACACACATACACACACATACAGACTTTTTCCGATCTCGACGAACTGAGTCGAATGAGATATGACACTCGGCCCTCCGGGCCGGGATTAGGTTAACGTTTTTCAGAGTGATTGCATAACCTTTCTATATGAGAAAGGCAAAACAAAACAAACATTTCGCATTCATTGTAGTTCTGTACTCCAAACGGACAGTATACTTCCAGTGTAAAACGATGTCTCAGTATATGGCGGCAAAGTATAAGCGCGATTATGGAAAGCGCACAAAAGAGCAACAGATGGAAAACTCTTCGAAGAAAGCGAAAACAGTGGCTGAACGAGTTCAGCGTCATCGGGTGAGCAACAATGCGACGAAATATAATGCGTCTCAAGCTACATGCTGGGATGTTGGAGAAGGTACTTTGATCCAAGGTAGGAAATTAGAATTAATGCTAAATATAATTCATATTGGCGAGCTTTCTTTTCTTTCTAGTGACAAACGGCACTTTTGAGAGCCATTAAACCATTAAACGGTCCTTTTCAGGACCACCAAGAAATTCAAAGAATTAAAATTGAACATTTTCCTTTAAATAAATATGAATAATCTCATGGAGCTTGAACCATAACAAAACAATTTCGATTGATATTTACAAATTAGTGTTACAAATAAAATAACAATATGATTACAATGTTTTATAATTAGTGATTTAGTCCTACGTCAACAGTTCGTACAACCCCATAGGGCTGTCCCTTGTAGTTTTTTTTCTTGGAATTCAAAGCTGATAATATATTGAACATTTTACAACTAAAACGGAATGAATATCGCGTGAAGAAACTATTTAAAACTGCATTTTATTGAAAAATTGTTTAAAAAATAGTAGAAATAGTTAACATTTGTTAAAACTTTTTTCGACATTTTCTAGACTAAACATTTGTTAAACCATCAGTGAAGTTTGGTGCAATTCGAAATTAAGCTTTAGCTGTAAAAAATATTATAGTAAAAAGGTGTATAAATTTTCAATTAACTAAAACTATTGGAAATATTTCGAATAACGACAAAATATTTCACGAAGATGTTTGGGGGTACCTAAACAATAAAATTAAAACATGTTTTGCAAAACTCACCACTTTGTGCAAAATGGGGGGGGGGGGCACTTCAGAAATTTTTACTCTATGTTAACTGTGTGCAAATGGAGCTCGAATGTACAAGCGATTTTGTGTAGGAATAACTGTGTTCGAGATTGTACATAAAAGTGTGCTGGAAACGAGCACAACACAAAAGAAAGCATAGCACTGGATAGCGCACCTCCACAAGCAGTGTAACGGTCTTCTCACTTAGCTACACTGGCTGTGAAAAAACACACAGCGCAGTGATCTGCTCCGCCTGCCGTTCAACAGGCAACTGAGCTTGTCCGGCCAAATCTGTTTTTTAAATAGTCGATCATGACGTCATTCATAGAAACGTAGCGCACTAGGTACACAAATCTGTCGTACCGGGCTTGGGAAGCGCTATCTTCTGTGTGTAAATGTGCGATATTTTGACAAGGTTGTATATGATTTAAATTTTTAATGCCGTGATATAAAAAATCTTTTGGTTTATCTATTGGAATCTATTCTAAGAAGTATTTTGGGGCGATTTGCGCAAAAAAATTGAAAATATATAGTGAGATGCTTGAATTATATGCATTTAAAATTGGACCACTTTTCGTTACATGCCATTTTTGTAGAATTTGCAAAGTGCACCCCCATATCGAAAACAAAGACGTAGTCCTACGTCAAAAAATATAAAAAAAACTGGCGCACTGAATTGCCCCGTAGGGAGGTCAGAATTATAGCTACATTGTAAAAGGATGAAAAAACGTAGAGTTTTGCAAATCGTCGTCTAGCGCTAGCATGAAGTGGTGCAAGTGAATTTTTACGGCTTCAAAATGTAGCTGAGGTTCAAACTAACAATTAGGACATTTTGACCGATAAATTCTTGCAATTTTTCAGTAATATAATGTTCTTTTGGCGACCAATTTGTAAGAAGATTTATAAGCTACAGTGCGTCTCCATATGGGTATTTTCAAAAACATAGACATAACAACTTCGGCGCAAAAATGCGCAAGATGAGACCTTTACATCTTGAAACTACACTAAATTTTGAGTTAAATTGATGATAAGTGACCCATGGGAGACCATCTCAAAAATTGGATGACGTATAAAGATAAATTACTGATATGACAAACAATTTCTAAATTGCTTTTCGTTGATGCAGAACAAACGTGAATCACTTTTGCGCAAAGAGCTTACAGTTTAGAATATTCATTCTTCTTTTCAAAAAACTCAAAACTACTCCAATCGACCGTGTAGTTCTTGAGATATCGCCATTTGAAGTTTGAAGGTACGAACAATTCTAATGAATTGAATTGAACAGAAATCCTCGACATCACCTGCTTCAACGACATGTGAAAAATTCAGTTTTCATCCGATTATGGAAAAATTTTGAGATACTTTTATTTAAGCTAGAAGAAAAATTAAATAAATATTTACAAGTGAATCGCAAGACATTCATTTTTGGGGTTTTGTCACTCGTCGTGCAACTGTGGGCTGGGTCGGTCAAAACCTCCAAAATTTATTATCGATTTTCACACTTTTTATATTTTTTTTCTAAATGTACATTACCCAAAGCTGTATTCGCCAAATTTTTGAGTTAATCGATTGAGAAATACAAGTGCTACATTTTTTGAACAGTACAAGGTCTTCAAAATCTGCAAGAATTTGAGTTACAAAAAGTTTTTGTTCATTCTACTTCATCTCGCTTTTTATTAAGTACTACAATGATAATTTAACAACACATGTAGGAGTTTCTAATAGAACATAATCACAGGAATTCAATGGTGTATTTCGATTTGAGAAATAATGAGTATTTCAAAAGTTACCAATAAAATCAATATAACTATGTTGTTTAACGCGGACTTATTTACATTCAGAATGTCATCTCTTTAGCGGTAAAAGCGTGTTGAAGAATCTCATCTAGTACAACTGACGTAGAATTTTATCAAGTTTTCAAAAATCATGCCATCTTGCGTCGAAGGTTGATATTTGGACATTTGTAAAATTAGTTTTTTCTTGGAGACGCATGGTATTTTCTGATTTCATGAAGTTTTGCATTACTATTCACCGGTGGATTTCTTTTTCTGAACGCTGCTTGTAAATTCAGGGTTTGGGGCGATTTCCTTGAGATAAATATAAGTATGCCTTAACCGCCTTGCAACTATGACTCGTGTTTCTACATTTTCACAGTTATCTGCAGTATAGAAAAATTCAAATAAATACAAGCCAACGAGGCAAACTAACTGCTACTATTATTATATCTTTCCATGAATCCTATTTATTTGGTACGTATTGGTCGTTAGCTTTACTGGTGACCGATGTAAGGTAAACACGTGAGTGTGGGAAGTGTTTTTTACCTGATTTTTAGTTATTGGCCAGTAATGCAACATTTACTTTCAAGTGCAAATTCCCTATTGAATCTATCACAATCAACAATAAAATTCAAAATCTCACTCAATAATTCACTTCCAAATTGATGAGAGTTTCATGCAAAAACGCTCACACCTCTATTTCAAAGCATACACATACAGTGCAAAGTATGCCCAGGATATTTTCGTACGAAAAACCAAGCCAGTACCCACAAGGAGAGATATTCATATCATCATTGGAATTGAAAATCAATGGAAAAGTATTGAGCGGCTTAGCTGCGATATGCATCGTATAAGTTACTGTGAATAGAGCATAGTAGGGCATGATTTGCATTGGCGTGCGCAAGGGGGGGGGGGGCTTCAGCCCCCCCCCCCGCCCTTATTCTTTGGGATTTTTAAAACAAAATAATAAGTATAATTATAATATTGAACCATACGAGAAATATGTGAAACTAACTGCATATCTCATTTTCTTTAAGCAAGCCATGTAATCTCA
The DNA here is from genome assembly GCF_030247195.1 of Topomyia yanbarensis. Taxonomy (NCBI): domain Eukaryota; kingdom Metazoa; phylum Arthropoda; class Insecta; order Diptera; family Culicidae; genus Topomyia; species Topomyia yanbarensis. The sequence goes on along the minus strand of NC_080671.1, from coordinate 30,417,401 downwards.
GAACGCCTCCACAAAAGCAAAATTTGGCGCGAGTTCGTTGAAATCAGGAATCTCTATCGATAACAAGATAAGGTTGCTGAGAGGAAGCGGTAACTGCAGCAAAGATTAGATTACCGACTTAAAAATACAAGAGAGCTGGTGATCAATTTCATTTTTTGCTTTGACTAAAATTTATAAACTTTTTATTGTAAATGATTAATGCAGTCGTTAAACACATATATGGCGATTCCAGGAAGTATTACATGAAAAGCAATAACAAGAGAATCTTTCTTCTAAAACTTAAGAGTAATATAATCTTAGAAACACTTTTGGAATTATATAGATGTTATTTGATTGGATAACAATTTATTCTAGTTCTATCTTTTTCCTTTTCATGACATTAAATTAACTACAAATTACTATGTAAGAAAAGTTATATTTAGCCATGAAAGCATTTGGGATATTCAGATAGGACAGCTGTCGGTTCTCATGGTAAAGAGGGACGTCTCTGCTGTTGCCGTGAAACAGGTTGGTATATTTGAGCAATTCGTAGTAACTCTGCCTAGTTCGACTTCTACCAGCAGAAGATAAAAAATTAGTCCGGAAGATTTTAAGCCTGTTCCTAATGACCTTATCACTTCTTGTTTTCCGATCTATATATTTCAAATCATCGCTCTCACTTTAGTACTATGGCTCTATATTTTTTTAACTTTCCCTACTAAGTAATCTCTACCTAATTTAATGTCGTTAAATGGAAAAGGAAAATGAGCAAGATCTCTTCATTATACGAATGAGGAACATGAAAATAGGTTTTTGGAGCGTATTTTTGAAAAAAAAAAACGATTTTATGTTTTATGTTATTTTGTTGTATTTTTAGTTGAATTTCAACTACAGAAAAAAAATCTGAAACATCTGAACAGATTCCGGTGAATACTTTAGAAAACTGAAAAAATATATTATTAAACATAGTATTATATTGAATACCAAAAATATATGTATAAATTTCTTATTTCATTGAAAGCATGAGATATAAAATTCCGCCTTTAGGACAAAAAGTTTCTAGCAACGACCAACAAGAGATTACCTGATCACAACGTAGCAGGAGCTTCATAAGGCGATCAGTGCAAAAGTTCCAAGACTATCGGAACAATGTAGTGAGCTGAAAGCCGCTAAAATCATGACAGGGCTGTATAAGGCTTGAGAATTACGGAGTAGCCTGTCAGAGTCGGTGTAAAATGATATTCAGGAGTTGAAACCGGCACGAATGGTTGGATGGACTCATATGGCTTATCTACATGCTCGATTGTGATAATTATGGAGCGCGCCTCAATATAGCTCTTATAAGCTACTCTTCCGTGTTCTGTTTAGCAAACAACGCCCATTGGCAGAATATTTTGTCAGTGATTACCACAGCGTGCTACGAGAAGACAAACGACGGAACATTGCCTTATGACAATACTACTTCACAGTCCGGTTACTCATCTCGCTCAGTTCAGAAGCGAGAAATCGCTCCGTTGCTATAGCAGAGCGAGTGATAGAATTTAACCGCGCACCGCCTGGTCTTTTTGTTGAAGAAAAAATTGATAACTACCTAGTGAGTGAAACGTGAACAAATAATGAGCGACAATGCAAAGCTAGTTTGTATCCCGTTACGGGCAAACTCTGTTGCTGTTGACTACACGAAATATCCGATAAGACCATCAATTCTTGAAGTGGAGCAAATGTTGAAGGTGAACACGAAGCTCAACGTAGCAGAAGTTAATGCGGTTCAATTCCACCATTTACGTCATGCGGTACTGATTATGTTCAAAAACATTAGTCAAGCAGAATCATTCGCTTCTCAGAACAACTTGAAATATGTTGTCGAATGTAATGACATTTTATACAGTATATAGATGTTGACAATATTGAAATAAAGCTGACCTGGCACCACGTAGGGGAATTGTGGGAAAAACCGACTCCCCAAAACTTTTCCTAGAAATCACATTTTTATTCATTTCATAATGACACTTTATTATTAGTACGTTTATGTGGAGCATTTGAAGAAAAATCGGATTAACGTTAGTACGCCGAATGTCATAAAAATAAACAAAACATACGACAGCAGCGTTCATACTCGTCTGGATGTTAAATTTTGTTGGTAGATTTTAAGGTTTTAACCGAACAAAAGCTTTTCAAATCACCTCATTTTTCAGTACCTATTATTATCGACCTTTTCTATGATTAACTAGGTGCATTGAAGACGAGTTTGAGAAATTCAATATTTTTAATTGCTTTTATAATAAAAAAAATGTGCGCTGTTGGGGTAAAGCCGACACGCTGTTATGATGGTTGTGTATACTTGCGATTCATACAGACAGAAATACACAGAAATACTTTTATTGTGTTTTACTCTTTAAAAATCAAAAATTGGAATTTTTACTTATCTGTTTCTATCGAAGCTTTTGCTATTTCTGCAAAAAGCCCATCACACCGAATTTCTAGTGTTCTCTTGGTTTGTCATAGACGAACTTTATCACAATGAGACAATAATCTTATGTATACCTAAGCTGACCAATTCTGACGAAAAAATCCGTACACTATGAAAACCGTTTGCCTGAGCGTGATGAACGATTTCGCTTCGTTGCGGTATGGTGTACGGATTTTTTCGTCAGAGTTGGTCAGCTTATGTATACCCCAGTAGATCGTTGATGATCAGAGTCCCGCAAAACTAAAGTCTGAAAAAGATAGTTTTACTAAGAAGTGTGTGTGTCACTTTAAAGTGAATGAATCCGATTAGCAGAACGAAGAACGCTTGCAAATCTTCTCTTACAAAATAAAATGACACTGAAGGTTGCAATGATGTGCGTAAGGATTATTTGGAAATACCTATATCAAGAAATAATCCTATAGAATAAAATAATCTTATTTATAGTACTACGCTTTCGAACTTTCTTCTCCTCACTACATGATGAAGCTATAAAAAGCACATATTTGCATCAAACATACTCACACTGTATTAATCACGCATATATCTCAATTTTTAAAAAAGAGAAAGATTTCAAAAAAGAGGAGGGAAAATAAATTAAAGGGCGTTTCGATCTTACCCCTATGGGGTGTCGGTTTTACCCGCAGTGCCTACAAAACGTCATTTTGTTTTCCAAGTTTTACAATCAATAATTTTCAATGAAATTAATTTTTTGAAGCGCTGAAAAAATTAAGCCTTGTTAAGAATTTTCTGAAGAAGAATCTTGCATAAAAATTATAATTTTATTGCATACATATTTGCGTTTCGGCTTCGCCTCAAATGTGTATGAAATAAGGATTTGTGCCCTCAAGTACAAAGACTGGTTTTACCAACAAATTTTCACCCTAGTGAGAAATTTTGGTTTTTACCAAATTTTCCTCCTTAGGGTGAAATATAGCATAGTATAATTTTATTGGTTTTGTGGCAACTCAGAAAAAGTGTTAAGCTTAAGGTGTCGGTTTTAACCATAATCCCCCTACTAGTTCCTCCGCTATGAAACAACTAATATGGAGAGGTGAATAGTCTTCTTCCCAGGACTGCGCAACGGCGTTCGTGTGGTGAGAATGCGTCCGACAAAACCTATTCCCTCCTACATGACCTTCACATGCAAATCACCTCACGGGGTTGAATATTCTCAACGTACACTAGTCACGTACCCAGGGCAAATTCCTACATGCCAATATTGTGATCAGCCGCTACACCATGGAAAGCCTTGCGCAGAGACTGCTAAGAAAATTCCACCTGCTACGACCAAAGCCAGTATACAGTTGTCGTATGCTAAACCACAACCGGTTGGTAAACCAACGACTGCGGACCGGGCAGTAACAAACATCAGCTCAACAACGATCGGGCCCAGTACCGCTAAACCAACTGCCATTACCAGTAACGAAGTAACAACGATTACACCAAATGTTTCCAAACCAACAACCAACACCACCAATAAGGAATCAACTACCGATGAAGAATGATTTACAACAGCGACCCGTAAGCACAAACAATAAATAAGAAGAGGATCTCAACACGCAGCAGCAAGCTGCGTCAACAAGACCCGACGGACAGGCTGTAACGTTATTTTTTTTATTTTTACATCTTGTAAAAATACGAAAGATCTACGGCTCAGTTGTGCTAACGCATTGTCAAATATATTAGAATAATATATTAGGACAAAAACGCGTTATCCAATATATTAGAAAAAACAATACTACTTACGTAATTAGATTAAAAGACAAATTGAAGCATGGAGATGCACTCGAAAATACTATTCGATACAGTGTACGAAAAAACGAAACCATAATCACATGCTTCTTGGCTTCATGAAAGAATTCGAAATTAGCGTCGAACACAGATCAGTCGAAGATGACTATATATAAATTCTTTCAAACTACTACTAAATATTTACTACTAAATACTAAGATGAAGAAAAGATAATGGAAAATGGTCCTGAAGCACGAACAACGAGCTGTACGGATTTTACACGCATGCTTAGGCTTTATTATTTTTTTCCTACAGAAAGACGATTTTATATTTTCTCACAGTTGCTTACAAGTTTTTCAGAAGCTTTTGTTTGTCTTCTTTTCTCTTATAAATCCATTAGAAATTCTCCCAATACTATGGATAGAGATTTTTTTTATAAATTGAAAAAATAATTTTTTGGTGAAGATCATATATAACAAATATATTTATATTAGAAATCCATTGACCGCCAGCAAAGGCCATCCAGATTTTTAATGCACTATAAATTACGTCCAGTGGCCGTAATCCATTACCAAATCTTGGTGAGATAGAAAGAGAAATAATATATTTCTTAATTATTTTGATCTGATTATGCAAATTCAGAAGAAAAACTTATTTTTGTTTTTTTTATATCTCACAATGATTTTTTATGAACTTTTCCACCCTTCGATTTCAGCTCATAGTATTTTTTTATTGATCTTATTTCTTTTCATTGAAACATTCATGAGTTTTTAATTTTCAAGAAAAACTTAATTGGTCTTATATTAACTGAAGCTAGGTAACTTAATAGCAGGCAGCCTGTTAAAATTAAAATAGCTCGTATGTTGAGATCCACTCTGATTTTTTAACCAAATTTTCCCAACATTATTCTAAAAATTTACAAAAATGTTCAAGTTAGAAACATTTGAAGTTCTGCGAATGTAGAATCGTTATGCTTCCTCTTATTTGGTACAGTGCTCGATTCTGGAAGCTTTTGAATGCAATTTGCTTACAATGTCTTTCTCTTCGGATCCCGAGCAAACATTTTTAAAAAGGTAATGTTTTCATTAATTGTCACGCGATGGAAAAAAGAGAGAATTAATTCTGCACAAAAGAAATAAAAACCCGAGAATGATGATCACAATGGCCAAAGCTCTATATGAGCAGTACAAAAAGATTTCAAGTAATGTGGCTTCGAAGCAGTACCGGAAACTGCGTCAGGACTTCATGAAGGCTTTCAAAGCTAATCCAGGACTTTCGGGCATGGGAAGTTTTCTTCAAGTATAGGGCTATCAAGCAATCAAACTGGAACGTAAAGCAAAACATTATGGCCAAAATCGCGAGGCTGAAAGATATATGATCTGGATATGAACAAATTCAATAAATGAATCTAAAAGAATGATTAAACGCGTGTCAAATTTGACTTTAAACAGCTTCCGGGACAGAAGCTTTATGTTACCAAAGATCACAGAGATGATCCCAAGAAGTATAAAATTATTGTTGCAGACAAGTTTGTGCAAATGCAAATGTACAGTTATGGCCGTAAAACTCCGATTGTCATCACAACCAACAATATTAATCGAGTTAGACATCATCAATTACCAGAAAAGCGTCCAGTGGTTAATTAGTTGTAACGAGTACATATATGCCTATAGGTTGTCTGCAGCGTTGTATACAAATAGTCTTGGTATATTAAGTTTAGTTCATTAATGTTTATGTTGTGAAATGCATGTTAAATAAGTAATGAATATTGAATAAATAATTTCAAGTTGAATTCAAAGGTCGACTATTAAGTCGACACAAATCTTCAATTGGGATTACCGTATCCTACGCTCCCATATAGGATAGGACTTGGCATAATAATACATATAAGCAAATGAGTTCCTAGCTTTCGTCTACCAATGAGACTGCTACCGACGCACCCGCTGATACGATGAAGATTTGCTACCGATTGAGGCCACTGACCCTTACGCAATGTGCCGGGGGAAAGATTCTTTTTCGCTCTGTCATGTGGGAGGGAGGCGGCTTGGTATGATCAAAACTGTCCGTTAGAAAAAGATGACCCTAGCTGCAATTTGGGGTTTCGTGCATTTGAACACGATTTTCAAGAACTTCGCTAAGCAAGTTCGGGTAGGAAGATTACCAAATGCCCGGTTAATCTGAGGATTCCCAATGCTAGATTTCTCACTTTGGTCTGACTAGTGGAAGAGGCAGGAGTTGTCCGTTTCTAAAATTCGCGTCGTGGTGTGTTTAAAAAGGTAGCAAAGTGACATGAAGATTCCTTAACAGTTTGCTAAAACGTTACGTTTCCTTTCCCAAACAGCTAGGTAGAATCCCATTCAGTGGCAGTCAGTGTAGGCAGTGTCGTGTGCGTATTTGTGAGACTAAAGGTAAGCCTCGTGTTCTCGTCCTACGTGCGAAGTTCTTATTTTTCGGCATGTGTGCGATACTATTTTTCTACAGATTCGTAACGGTCAAACGCCCAACACACCACACCATACCGCTAGCGACAGCGACCCCACCGTCAGCTCTCAGAGTTTCCCGGCGGTACACGTGGCCGGAAGAGGGTCGCTGACGTCATCAACGCGCCCTTGGCAGGGCAGACCAGGCGACACGCTACGATCGGCAACCAACATAATCTACGTTTTCGGTTGCGACCGGAATTTGCGGCGTCCGTACCACGTCGAGCGAATCTGGGGTGACGACTTCGGCACAGGTTCCAGGCAGACAGACAGCAGAAAAACAGCTCCGTCGTCACCCGCAGTATGCAGTAAGCACCACGTAACGTTAAAAACGTCGTGAGTAAAAAAAATGCACGTTTTCCGTTTTGTGATTGTCCATGCGCATGTGACTTAAAAAAGGGCCGCTACCCTAAGTTAAAAGCGAGCCTTTGTGGTTGACCGGCCGCAACAAAGCACACACAGAGAACACACGAGGCACGAAAATAGACGCCACACTGTGAGCACAAAACTATGTAGGAGATAGAATGGGAAAGGGAAAGGAGAGAGGAGACTAGGCCTAGGATATGAATGGAAAAGCATGTGTTAGTGTAGGAACGAAAAATAAAAATTGTAAAAGCTCAAAATAAACTTTGTTAGAAGCAATACAAATGTGTCCCGGAATGAAGCTTTCTCCGTTTTTGATGCACCCAGAATGCATTAGATTTGCCTTGCGTGAAATAGTCCCGTCTTAGTTTTATTGTGCTGGTTTTTTCATGTCGTCGGTTTTCGTTTAATTATTTTTTGTAGTTGCTATTTACTGGAGAGGTTGACTCCGAGAACAACCGGGGCAAATCCCAATTCTTTCATTTAGTTAATCTGTTGTGGGATTTGTACTTTGCCAGTGATGAGAAAACCCGTGGCGACGGACATTGAGTTTGAATGTACGGACATCCTGACTGCAGTTTAGGTCTTTAGGTCGAGTACATCGGACACGTTTTGAGTCAGCTAGCTCGCTTCCCTTCCCGTATTAGGGATAAATAGAACCTTCCCTTGAAAGGTCTCAGGCCGGGCAAACCTTCATCTGGTGGGTGGTCTCTCAATTAGAAAGTGGCGCTTAAATCACCCACTTAACAGCGGGGAGCGGTTCGGCTGGCCAGTTACATCACCGGGTTTCTCTCAACTTTTTGCCAGATTTGGCGAATAGCCACTATAATAAGAATGCGATGGGAGGTTGATAAAATCGGGTACAAAAAGTTAATAAAATCGGGGTTGCATAACATCGAAGGTTTATAAAAATGGGTCGAAATTGCATTCGAAAAAAAAAAATTACAAGTTTACGAGTTATCTGGGATTGATCAATGTTATAAACTTCAAAAAAAATCATATTGCAAAAAACGTGAGGATTCTTTTGCGCTAAAAACCACAAAAATTTTTTTCGAGGATATTGAAAATGTTTAATGTTAATTTTAAAGCTTTATTAAAATGGGATGATAATAAAACACAAAAATACTTTGGTTGTAATTTTTTGAAAACCAGTTTCTAGATTTACGAAATAAATGAAACAACGCAAATTTCAATAACAAAATAAAATAACTGTATTACAACCTCTACCAGAAATCAAACTGATAATGAAGGCTTACCATAACTGAAAGATTTTAAGCTGTTAGCCCCCCCCCCCCCCCCTAATGGAAAAGGCTGTGCACGCCTATGATGATTTGAGATCTTCATCAAAATCAAATAAACCTGTCATCTTTTAATAGCTTTGGCGGTGACTATAATTAAATAAACCAATAAAACAAAAAAATAAGGCATCCTATCAAACACCTTAAGATCTTTTATATCATTTCTAACTATTCTAAACTATTCTAAACGCATGCGTTCATAAATTAGTACATGAAGATTATCTCTTAAAGAGCTATGAAGGGAAGATTTTTCCAATGACGGTAATCAGATTAGACTGAAGATCTACAAACAAATATATAAAATTACATCATCATTTTCGATAAATTAAAACCACCCAAGCTAAGTCGTTACTAAGGACTACCCTGGGAAACCAAAATGTTTCTGTTCACTTACGAAGTATCTGTTTTGAGAAGTTAATAAAATTCCCTTTTGCGAAATTTAAAAAAAAAATTAGAACCACCCTAGGCTGTCGAATTTTCATTTTAGCGTCCTAGTTTAATCAAAATCGAGTTCAGCGCACCAAAATTACCCTTAGATGATATTTTCAACATTACATCTCGCACGAAAAAGAGGCCACGTAAGATCAACCTGTCGGCTATTGGCTTCATTGTCGATTCTCACGGTAAAGAGGGATAAGTCTGTCTATACCAGGACACATGTTGGTAGACTTGAGTGATTCGTAGTTATGCTGCCTAAGCTCGACTCCTACCAACAGAAGACAAAAGATTAGCCCGTAAAATTTTAAGCCTGACCCTGCCACTTCTAGTTTTCAGATCTGTATAATTCACATCCTTGCTCTCACTTAAGTACTATGGCTCTAAAATTTCAAAACTTTCACTACTCAGTAATCTCCAGCTAATTGAATGTCGTTAAAAAGTAAAAAAATGTGACACATATTAGTCGAAATGAAAAAGGAAAAAAATCCTCATAGATTTTTCGTAAAAATATTGTCGTTCTTTCTTTGCACACAGAACAGAATCCAAATCAAGCTTTGAAATTGGCACTGATTCTCGCAAACAAAAAACACCTTGTTATTTGTTGTGAATAATTGTGACAAATTATTCCAACATAGAATTCCAATGTTTTCTATCATAACACTCACAGCTTGGTACTTCTTCGTCATGACGATCCTGCAATCAACTTCGCAAACAATAGTCAGACTAATTAATAACATCCCCCAAAGGCAAAAGGCTAAAGATCCTACACCCAGTAATCCAGCTGAGCAGCACTCTAATGCATCACTAGGACCCAAAAAGCTCCCTCTGTCTATACACACCCACCGAAGGGGAATGAACCCAAATAAGTGCACCATCATCATGGACACTGACTGACGTCAAATGAGCAGAGGCACATCCCGTTCACTTTATTTACACAATCATTTGTCATATACGAGTGCCCTTTTTGCCCTAGCCGCCCAGACTGTCTGCAACAGTCATCCTATTTTGAGTGCGACGAGTTTGCATCGTATCTGCATCTGTCCGTTGCAGTCACCTAGAACCAGACCCAGACCTAGAAGGACGACGATGATGAGGATGACGTCCGTTCAACAGCTGTTGTGCTGTGCTTTTGCATCCTGTCCCGTCGAGCGTGCAGTTTTTTTTCCCGGAGGCTGATCGAATCGATAAAGCACCATGTCTGACAGACTGCCACCCAATTATCAACCACCCACTCCGTAGATGCCCTGCTTTGCCCTGTCGACCCAGGAGACGATTCGATAAGGATCTTCTTCACCCGAGTGGCACTGCTGATGGGAAGCCAATTGTCTAGGCAGGAAATCGATTACGATGCAGAAAGACTGGCTCCGTTCAATTAAGTGTTTGGTGGGGGAAGTGGGGTGAGGTCGGAAATTTTCAATTTAGTATTGTCTTTGGGTTGTTATCTCGCATTGGAAGCTTCATGATATGCAAATGAGGAAGAAATTCAATTAGTTTGCTCCTGTTATAGTTTGTCAAGGTTTTATTTTTCGAAACAATTATTCCTCTTGAATAGTTCTGGTAACAAATTATTATTTTGTTTGGTTTGAGAAATTTTTTATGCCTATTATAATAATATAGGTAGCTTAAATATTGACACAAATTCAATAACGTCTCTCGTAATGGGTTACAACAATATGAATGGAATTTCAATTTTCGAACCACAATGTGAACTACATGTGATAGACGGTCTACACTCTACACTGTCTGCATAAAAAAAGCATAAGAGTCCCATATGTTTTTCAATATGGGACTCTTATGCTTTTATGGGCAGTGTAGCAATCAAAACATTGAACGGAATGAAAATTACAGGTATATAAAAAGCGTCAAAGTTTTTCAATATATTGATAAAAGAATACCATTTCATTCCAAACTCATACAATCACTAGCTATCGCAGTAAGCCTAGGACACAATGTAATAATATTATGTTGAATATTTACAACAGCAAACAAATCTAGTCGCCGCGTGCAATAATCCAACTTCGGTTCCTGTCATGTTTCGTTTTGACAATCAATTTTATAATTCGAACGGCACCTAACTTAATTCCGACCGCATTCCGTTCGTGCCCGGCCAATAAATCTCCCGAGGAGCGGTGTCCCACAGTCAACGGCGCGACGGGACGGGATTGAGCTGCACTTTATCGTTCCGCGTCTAAATACGACCGACCGGGTTCCATTCTCGGCACTCAAAAACTAGGTGCGAAACGAGGAAAAAATCATAAAATTCAAACAAGTTATGCGTGCACATAAATTGTCTAAATTTAACCATGATGACGACTATAATTTATGTGCTCACTCCACGATACTCTCGATACTACATATACACCAAAACGATTCAATGAGATACAGTGCATGGAGCAGCAGGGACTGAATGGATGCAGTCTGGCCAAGTCTGGTGGCGTTTCTCGGACACATGTTGCTCCGTTCTGTCGTTTTGGTTAGTTCGGAAAAGTGTTAGTCACGTGAAGATCGAAAGCTCCTTCTTCATTCGCGTCACAGCCGAGTTCGAGCACCATGTGGATTAGATTATGGAAAGGCATTCGTTACTCCTGATCGATCTAAAAAGGAACACGCCAAATACATTCTGAAGGGTCGATCCGATCTTTTTAGAACTCGGTGGATGCGCCCTTGTTCGTTGAGGGATGGAAAAGGGTGCAGCGATGAAAGATGTTGGTTTGACAACACATAGCTAATATTTGAATATTTTGAACATTTTCAGCGGCTTGATTATTATTGGTCATAAAAAGCTAATTTTTCGAGTTGACGTAGGTACAAAATGTAAACGGTTTTGGACATTTTATCAAAGCTAATTGGATGAATTATAGTTAGGGAGGAATTCCACGAAGATCCGTCCGAAAATCTTTAAAATCGTGACCGACCATCTTAGATTCCGATGAAACTTTACACATTTCACCGGCATGGAAGACTAAACATTTTTCACAGGTAATAAGATTATTTTGACTCAAGAGCAACTTTTCAAAAGGGCGTAAACGTTCCATGCATGAATTTCAAATTTTTTTTGTTCGATTACCGTATTTTATATAGCCAAACTATCTGAGAACGAGTTACAGGGAATGAATACTTCTGTCCGAAAAAAATATATACTGAAAAAAATGTGTCATTTTTCAACAAAATAAAAATTTCTGTTAAAAAATTAAATTGCGAAAAAACCCATTATTTAAAAAATTTTATATTTTGTCAACAAAAACCTAAAGAGAAAGGAAACATTTTGAAGGTGATTGCATGATGGAGAAAAAATCGGTAAAAAAGTTTTTCTAACAATAACTTCAAACATGTTTTTACATTTCCTGCTAATTGAAATACAAAACTGTAATTTTAATACAGAATATAATTATAAGCATAATTTAAAATCAAAATGCATTTAACAAAAATCTTCCAAAATGTGATAGTTTTCGAGATATTTGGAATTTTGCTCCATCAAAAACAATTAATTCGTGTAATTGTGCTCTTTTTAAAAATTTATTCGCGTTACCCAATCATAAAATCTCAAAAATCTAATGTTTATCGTTTTAAAAACGTAAATGCAACTTTTTCAGTGTATTTGGATCATGGAGAAGTTTTCCTAACAACAACTTTTGACATATTTTTTATAATTTATACTATTTGCAGTCAAAAATACAATTTTCTTTTTGAATATGGTTCTATACGCCATTTTAAATCGAAATGCTCATAACAAAAATTTTCTGAAATGTAGTAGTTCTAGAGATATTTTAGCTTTTGTTTTAACAACACAATTATTTTGTTTTATTATGACCTTTTCATAAGTTATTCGCGTTTGTTTCTCCATCAACAATAATAGGTTTTTAAAAAGGCCCATAAACTTTCCTGCAACTTTTTCTTTGACATCAAGGCGATATTGTAAATGTTTTGAAAGTTACATGAAAGCAACCAAAATATGATTCAACTATATAGTTTAATCATCAGACCCTATGGTTAAATAATATTTTGGTTACTTTCATGTAGCTATCAAATGGTTTACAATATCGCCTTGATGTCAAAGGAAAAGTTGTAGGAAAGTTTATGGGCCTTTTGAAAAACCTATTATTGTTGATAAAGAAACGCGAATAACTTATGAAAAGGTCGTAATAAAACAAAATAATTGTGTTGTTAAAACAAAAGTTAAAATATCTCGAGAAATACTACATTTCAGAAAATTTTTGTTAAGAGCATTTCGATTTAAAAAGGCGTTTAGAATCATATTCAAAAAGAAAATTGTATTTTTGACTGCAAATAGTATGAATTATTAAAATATGTCAAAAGTTGATAAGAAAACTTTTTTATTGAAAGCTTCTCCATGCTCCAAATACACTAAAAACATTGCATTTACGTCTTTAAAACGATAAACATTAGATTTTTGACATTTTATGATGGGTAACGCGAATAACTTTTGAAAAGAGCATAATTACAGGAATTAATTGCTTTTGATGGAGCAAAATTCCAAATATCTCGAAAACTATCGGATTTTGGAAGATTTTTGTTAAATACATTTTGGTTTTAAATGATTCATAGAATTATATTCTGTGATAAAATTACAATTTTATATGTCAATTAGTATGAAATTTTAAAACATGTATGAAGTTATTGTTAGAAAAACTTTTTTACCGATAAGTTCTCCATCATGCAATTACATTCAAAATGTTTCTCTTCTTTTTAGGTTTTCGTAGACAAAATAGAAAAATTTTAAAAAATGGGTTATTTCGTAATTTAAATTTTTAACATAAATTTTTGTTTTTTTGAAAAATGACACAACATTTTTTTCAGTGTATATTTTTTTTGGATAGAAGTATTTATACCCTGTAACTCGTTCTCAGATAGTTTTGCTGTATAAAATACAGTGAACGAACAAAAAATTTTGAAATTTATACACGTAGAAACGTTTACGCCCTTTTGAAAAAATGCTCTTGTATCAAAATATTCCAATTGCCAGAGAATATCATGGAGATTCATACACCGAACACACCTGCAAAGTTTCGTTCGAATCTACGATGGTCATATTTTGCGGTCGACCGGTTTCTCATGGAATCCCTCAAGGGGAACCCGGGAATATTCGGACCTACTTACTACGGTCTTTTTAGGTAGGTAAATGTGAAACAATTTATCGGTCAAAGGTCCTAATTGTTAGTTTGAAACCTCAGCTACATTTTGAAGCCATACAAATTCATTTGCACCACTCTACGGAGCAATTCAGGCCGCCATTTTTTTAATTTTGTTTGCAATTGAATTATGTTTACCTTTGAAATCTTTATTCGAGAAACTCCTTAAGAAGCAAAATAAAATCGTGTTAAAAATAATCTGGGTAGTCACAGCTGTCGATTGACGTATAATGTATTTTCTTTGCTGTGGAGTGGCAATCGTGTGCGCTGACGCAAGCCGCTGAACAGTGGTTGATGGAATTGACGGTCCGAATAGCTCCGTACGCTCATTTCGCGCATAAGTGGTGAGCGTCTAGAAAATATCTGCTTCCACCCAAATAAAAATCATTCCTTGAATAGGAGCCTTAAGCTTTCCAAAACACTTACCTGTTATTTGTTACACTTTTATTTGTTGCTTTAATCTTCCGCCATCCGTGTTAGTGCACTGAGTGCACGTCGCTCTGAACATCTAGCGAAATCGTCATAGAGCACCAGCGGCTGCTCGTGCAGTAAGCCGTTTGTACAAGGTTTTTGTTTAATTTGTTTATGAGACACGGCTTATTGTGGTAACTTAACGAAGTCATAGGTTCAGTGATTACAATATGTAAAACAAAAATGTATAAACACAAATGTTATTGAGTGTCCTTCGGATCTCGTCCGCGCTATTTTTTATTGCGCGGCGAGACTTTCTTTCGCAGCAGGAAAACATTTGTCTGCTCGCCTAGTGCATCTTCTGGATCAATTAATATGTCCTCGTTTCCGTTAATATCATCATCGGGAAGGACCCCTCGTCGCTGATGGTGCAGATATCGTGTGCTTTCAATCGAAAATTAAAATCAAGTTTTGATAATGTTTTCGTATTTAAAAATAATTGAAAAGTGAAAAAAAAAGTTTAGTTTGCATCGAGCACAAGAGAGGATTGCGAGGTTGCGGATATCGAGTGCATTTGGATATAAAATAGTTCCTATTATCTGATTCAATGCCATAACCTCTATCCAGAGACTGTCCCACCGGAGGATCCATCAAACGGGGGAGTATAATTTAACGCACTATAAATCACATACAATTTCAGCCATTATATAAAACATCCAGGTTAAATGAATTTATAATGCCCGGCCGAAAAAGCACTTTCACCAATATTCGATTGAAGTCGGAAAACGGGTGGAATATCCCAGTGGGGCTCGGAAATGAGCCGGCTGGTTCTTCATCGGATTCCGGCTCCGGTGACGTATCTGATTCTAACTAGAATCGGTTGTCACTGGACCCGGTGTGCGCGTTTGAGCTGGCTGGAAATCTGGCTGATTTCCCAGCTGAGCTTAGCTGGGATAGTGCACAGGGTTGCCACTATTTTTCAAAGTATATCTGGCAGACCAACTAAAAATGTCTGGCAAAATCTGTCACTTAACAGCGACCTCAAAGTCATTAAAATTTATCAATAGATTTTTAATAAATTTGGGAAAATATGTCCAAATTTGCAAAATGTGAGTGCAAACACTCCTATAATTGAGCGACCGAAAATAAAAGTCGCAAGGACAGAACATGCTTCGTAAAACCCGTTTCAAATATATTAGAATATAAAAACTGGATATAAACTTCAAGCATAAAAATCGGACTGGGACATTCCTTTGTAAAAGTCGGGTAAAAAAACCTTCAGTAAAAAAACCGGAAAGAAATACATCCGATTCTTACAAAGTAGTTTTTGTTAGCCGACCTTTAATCTTGAACATCAAGGTATACGGATGCTCCTACGAGCGATTTATTTATTTTTAAACGATTTTTATACTGGAGGTTCATCCTTGCCGAGTTTTACGGGTGAGAACTTTTTGAGCGATTCTTATGCAGATGAATTTCTGTCCGATTTTTATGCTTGAAGTTTATTTCCCATTTTTATACACCAAGGTTTTTTTTACACGGGGGATACGTACCGTGTAAAAAAACCGTGCAAAAAAAACCGCGTTAATTGCGAAATCCGTGTAAAAAAACCGCGTTAATTGCGAAATCCGTGTAAAAAAAACCGTGTTAATTCAGAAAACCGTGCAAAAAAAAACCGCGTTAATTCCGAAAATCGTGGAAAAAAACCGCGTTACATTCAATGCAAAAGACTTAGACGATTTTTGAACAGGTTTTCTTGCACGGATTATGCAAGTAGCACGGTTTTTGCTTTTTCCAATTCCTTAGGTTTTTGGAAAAGTGGAAACGTCGGATCTTGAGGTTTCCTTTTGTCCCGCACTTTAACAATATGGTTGTTTTCGGTACAGTGTTAACGAGTAGGCACCAAATATCGATGCCTGAGGCCATTTGGAATACCAAGATGACGACTTCCGGTCTAACAGAATTTTCAATAACCCAATCAGTATGCATATTTTCCGAGCGGGCCTAATGAGCGCATGATAGAGATCAATGTCTGAGGCCATTTTGAAATACAACATTGAGACTATCGGCTTAGCGATATTCTGTATAACTCACAACATGGAGTGTTTTGGAACTGGATTGACAAATATGCAGTTGCCAGAGGTCTGACGTCATTGTAACACCCAAGATGGTTCTGATTATTTAGTATAAATATCCAGCGTAAAACAAAAAGATACATTTATTTTTGTATATTTTGCATTTATAAGATAAGAAAAATGTGCTCATGAATGGATTTACTCGAATTTGAGTTGGTTCGTCTGCTAGAGCTCATCGAGCGAATCTTCATGCGAGACTCAAAGTCGAATCAAAAAGCTGACATAATCAGGTGGAAATAATAAAATCAGGTCTTCGCTGTATTATTAAGGGGGGCGTCTGGTGTAAAGTGCTCAAACCGAAAGTTATTTTGTTTTACGATTTTGAAGGCAAGGAAACAATGCATCTTTTATGTAATGTTAAGCTTTAAATTTGTACGTTTATTCTGTACGAAAAAATATTTGCACGGCCTTATTCTGCGCGGCGTGTGACGTGAGACGACGAAACTCACCTCACTTTACGTGACTTTTCTCACCCGATTCTGAGAGTCGACTCGGGTGAGGTGAGATTCCTCATTGCGGTTAAATGGGAGTCTCACGTCACCCGAAGTGACTCTTCAGAATTGGGTGAAGTCACGTAGAGTGAGGTGAGATTAGTCGTCTCACGTCACACGCCGCACAGAATAGGGTCGGCAGCCACGCAGAGCCACACATACGTGCGTTCCAAGAGTAGACGTCCAACCATTTCCACGTCGAGGAGCGCCGCGGCTAACACGATGACTCTTGATAAAATTGTTTGACACAGGAAATTAAGTAAAATTTGTAAAGCTTAGACTTGTAGTTACTCGATGAACCCAAAAAAAGTTCGAGTTTAGGAAAATGGCTTCATGTAAACCGAAAAATCTCATATTTTTCTGTAAAATTCGTGCACTTTTCTTCAAAATAATAGAGAGAACAATTTTTTCATTCTGTTTTCTGTGGTTCACCGACAGGCTACACATATTGTGCATTTTCATAAAAAAATCAAGTCAATTCTTTGATTAGTTTTTGAGTTATCGTGTTCACCAATTTGAAAAACGCGGTTTCGAAAAAACGCTATTAAAGGATACTCCATATCAAATTGCATCACGGAAAAAATGACGTGGAAAACAATCCATTTGGTATTTTCTCTTAAAAATTTGGGTGGAAGTAGTTTAAAGTGTATTGTTCACACTGTATTTTTATCGCTGTGTCTTAAGAAAATTGTTGCCGATAGATTGAAATCTGCGTGTGTCACAGCAAATACGCGCGAGGAATGCATGGCTGTTTAAAACAAAAGAAGTTCAGCGTGGTCACCGAGATTGCGGGAGACTATTCTAGAGGCTCAATACTAACAATTAAGCGGATAAAAAAGAAGTCGATTTTTTTGCCCACTACACCAGACGCCCTCTTAAGATGAATGAGATGTACACTAAAGCAGAGATGATGCTTATAAAGATGCGCGAAGACTGAAGCCAAAAGTTCCAATCGAACCCAAAACAACGGTTCCAAACTAGCAATGTAAACAAATATGGCGGATTTAGGAAGTAATGCGTGGGGAGTATCGAGATTGAAATGAAAAGAAATGCATGTCTGCATCCTGCATCCTCGATACATTTTTTCTAGTGCAACGAAAAACATGTAGACAGGCTCAGTAACGTAAATCAATGCGTTTCCAAGTTACATGATTGAGTATTGTGGGAAATATTTCAAAAAAGGAATTCGCCAAGCATTCATTAAAACTACAAGTCACTCGCTGTTTACACAATATTCCTGGTTGCCAAAACTAGCAGACAAATAATTTGTAAAACCGTGCAGCCAAATTTACTGTTTTTCTCGCCGCGTGTCTTTATATTTAAAACATCGTCTTGGCACTAAAATAGAAGTCACCATCTTAGATGAAAACATGACTTCCGGAATTGACATCCGGTATCTATTCATTAACGCTATTACAAAAATTCTCACATTGTTGTGGTAATTGAAAATTTTACTAAACCGAAGTAGCCATCTTGATTTTCGAAATGGTCTCAGACATTGATATTTGGCACCTACTCGTCAATCCCGTTCCAAAAATACTCATATTGATTGGGCTTTGGAGAATTCCACAGAACCGGAAGTCGCCATCTTGAATTTCAATATGGCACCAGACATCGATATCTAGCGTCTATTCGTCAATTCCATTCCAAAAATACCCATATTGATTCGATTTTAGAGAATTCCAATGAACCTGAAGTCGCCATCTTGGTTTTCCAAATGGCCTCTGACACTGATCTCTATCATGCGCTCTATTAGGCCCGCTCTGAAAATATGCATGCTGATTGGGTTATAGAGAATTCCACTGAACCGGAAGTCGCCTTCTTGGTTTTCAAAATGGCCTTAAACATCGATATCTGACGTCCACTCATCAATCCCGTTCCAAAAATAGCCATATTGATGGGGTTTCAGAGAATTCCACTGAACCGGAAGTCGCCATCTTGGTTTTCTAAATGGCCTCAGACATGAACATTTGGCATCTACTCGTTAATGCTGTTCCAAAAGCAATCACTTCTACTTTTCCAAAAATTTTCGAAATTCTTTGCATTCAAAATGGAAAAGCAAAAACCGTGTAAATTTCAAAATCCGTGCAAAAAAACTTGGTCAAAAATCGTCTAAGTTTTTTGCCTCCAAAAGGACTTAGAACATTTTTGCGAAACCCGCGCAAAAAAAATTGTTGAGAAATCGTCTAAGTCTTTTGCGATTAAAAGGACTTTGCGAAAAACCGTGTTAATTGCGAAAACCGTGTAAAAAAGCCGTGTAAAAAAACCGTGCAAAAAAAACCGTGTAAAAAAAAAACCTTAGTGTATTCTAATATGTTTGAAACGGGTTTTGCGAGGCATGATCTATCCTTGCGACTTTTATTTTCGGTCGCTCAATTCAAAAATCTGGCAGAATGAGAGGTTTGTCTTTTTGTCTGGAAGCTGCAAAAAACTCTGGCTGTGCCAGATAAATCTGGCATAATGGCATCCCTGATAGTGCATTTCATGAGAGTTTTTTGCATGGAAGATTGCATGCAAACATTGTGATATGGTTTTATTCTGTGGTTCCCGATTATTACCGATAGGCAAAAAAAGCCATTTGCACACCCCTCTCCGTGACAACTGAGGTCCAGAGCTGCCATTCATCCAAGTTTATTTGTGTTTATCTGATGCAGAGTGCAGATTTTCAGTACACAGTACAGATTTTATAAAAATTTAAATTGGCGGTGGACCCTTTCTGCAGTCGTTTTCGTTGGTAGTGGCCCTTTCTTCAGTAGATTATTGTAAAATGAGCCGTGGTATTTTTCATATTTACATTTACAGTCGGAAGATGTACGGATTACTTTGGAGCATTAGTTTTAGATTCCTTTTAGTGCTTGGGTTTGTTAGGGACAATGCATCAAACTTTTGAATGCTCATCAATTGTCAAAGTTCTTTTTTTCGTTGAATAGACAGATACACGTTTTTGTAACAGGGATGCAGACTTTCGGCGTGGAGCACTCCAGTTGGAGTGTGGCCAAGAGGCCGTGACGTATTCAAGCGAGCATGAAGTTTTACGTATTCACAATATAAATACGTCAGATTTTTGCTCGTTTGGATGCGTCAAACGCGTCTTGGCCGCACTCTAACTAGAGTGCTCTATTTCAGCGAGGTCACCTGCAGCTCTGCTGGGGTCTCCCATCAAAATGTAGCAACAGAGTGACCAGAAGTACCGAGTTTGGGACTGCTACCGATTATTAGAAAATCGGACGGGACTGCCGATGTTTTTTTTTTTGTTCCCGTGGAGAGTTGCAGATTATTGTTGTCATTGGGCTCCGCCAACACTAGAACTAGTTTTTCTCTTCTGCTAGACATAAAATCCTACAGGCCCAACAATAATAAAAACCTGCCAAAACATTTAGTGAGTCTCGTGAAATTAAAAAGGTTAATCTGGCCACTCTGTGCATGTTTTGTTATCTTTTGGAACAGTTATGAAATGGATTCTTGAATGAAAAACTTTTAATTTCAGTTTTCAGCCCGTTTACGGAGTAGCTCAACATAAATGAAATATTTTTCTTGATTGCGGAAAATGTGAGTGTGTGGTGATCGCTGACCGATAATCCTTGTAAAAATGACAAGAAAAACTAACAGTGGATTTGTTTGTCTAGGTTTAGTGGATTTGATTTGTGTGGACTTGCTTTGTGTGAATGTGCGCTAGCTCATATGTTGTAGTTATTATGGACGTTTTAGGAAAATTACTATTTATTTGAGTAAGATATAAAGGAGATTTCTATTTCTACACTAATATGAACAATATTTTTTAAAGGTCGTGGATATCCTCCTCCGTTTCTGTAAAATAAAGTAATTAAGTAAGGAAATGAGACAAAATAAGAAATTACTACCCCAAAAGCTGTTCTCAGATTCCGGGTCGTTAAATGGTGGGATAACAAAATTCTCACAAGTTTCCTATCTCATGCCTCCACGCGAGTCTAAGTCTATTGATGACATTTGGTCCTTGGACCAGTGACGACTGGGTGCTATCAGCCTTCTGCCGATAGTGGCAGAATGAGAGGGTGCGAACAGATCTAGTCGAGAAACCATTGCCGTAAAAATGAATAGTTGATAGGAAATTAGCCCCAATAACACTTTAATCTGACTAGTATCGATGATCACGGGTCAATACGTATTGAAAATTCGCCGCGTCTGTTTTTATGAACCTAATTTCAAGCTCCGTTATTGCTAACAAGCCCGTGCATCAGGTTAACAATCCTTTATATACCCCTTCAGTGTTCGTTATTATCATTCGTATACTTGTATTCCACAAACAATCCGATATGGAAAATAAGAAATACTTTCCTTGATTTATAACATCTCGCGCCATTTTTGCCTGTATAATGTGTTATCACTAGGTAGTTTTCAAGCCAATAAATATATCGTAGAAAAGAAGTAGCGAATTCTGTCCAAATACTGATGCAATAAAGAGTGATCTGGCCCATTACGCAGATCAGATTAGCTTTTCTAGGCAATACTCCCACGGTCGGCTGTGTGGAGTTCAAATTGCTTTTGTTTAGGGAACAAGTACACTCTCGGAGCCGGCTGCCCAGAGTTTAAAAAGAACCAAAAACTAAACAAAATCTTCTCTTTTTCGAGTGATCGTGCACTCGAAGACTAACTAAACAACTACCTAATAAAATATGCTTTACAGGTCGCATCGCTTGCTTGGAGCGAATCCTAGACCTGATACCCTTCCAAACTACCAACTCCGCGACACCTATGGAAGAGTCTGATAAATCGTCGTCCTTCCGTTAAGTAGGTGGAGCATCAACACTTCCTGTCTACCTTATCCTTTATCCTTCCCCGTGAACGATGGAGATGGGGGCGGCCGGCAATGATGGCTATCATGCTGTTGATGTTTTAATATGGGTCGGATTGGTATGAATTCCTACTTACCATTTCCTAAGCAACTATTATTAGATAATCAGCAGTCAAACATGATGAAGTCAGTGTGCAATTCGCCAAAATCATCGTCACAACGCAACGCAACGCAACGTTTCCGTCAATATCATCATCGTTCGTGGTATCTTGATGTTCACGATCAGAAGTTCCTCCTTTCCTATGGCCCTTACGGGTCAGGGGCTTAAAGCCGTTGTCGTTATTATTAGTTTCCTCGCCGATTGTGCTAGCAGTTGATTCCTAAGCATTGTATGCTGATTTTTCAGTTGTTATTGTGGCTTGAACAGTAGAGTGGGACACGATTATTTAAAAAAAACAAATTTTGCTCCGAGTAACTTTCTGGGTTCCAGTTACGTCCAGAACAACTGTGCAAATTTTAAGCTCGATCGGTGAAACTATATTTTGCGCCCACGGTTTGAAATTTACATGGGATTTCGTATGAGAAAATCGGATTTTGTAAAATAGTTCTTTCAAGAGTCGACCGTTACCTTCTAAAAATAATCAAATGTCTGATTCTTATTGGAAATTTGTCAAGGAAATAAAATTCGAAGAGCGCGAAACGAGCTGATGCTTGTGGAAAAAGTTATTAAGCATAAATCGATTGATGCCCTGAAGATTGATGAAAATTTCAATTATCATAGCATCACTGCTGCAGACGGTCGAATCAGGCCCGTGCGCAGAAAATGCTCATGGGGAGGGTTTTGATTTTTCTACGTTTCTTATAAAAGAAAGGGCAAACTTTGACGACTTTTTATGAGACCTGGAAGGCCGAGTATTGTGTACCAATCGACTCAGCTCAACAAATTGGGTAAATGTCTATTATCGAGAAGGAATGGAATTGGTTAGCGGTAGTGTCTGTTTGGTTTGAAGTAGTTAATCCAACCGACTAAACAACCTCCTGTATCTTGCCATCCTCATCCATCCGGCGCCACCGTTAAACCCTATAAACATTGTTCCTAAAACCGTGAATTAAGTCCCATGAATTCTGTAATATTCACGTTTTTACGCTACGAAAACAAAATTATGAACAAAAATCATGTATTTTATAATTATGTTCAATTTCACTTTAGTGACGCCCTCATAACGCGGAAATAGTGTAAATATTTGTTTTTGTTTTTTGAAATTCAGTCACGGTTTCCTTGTCATTACCAAATCGATTTTCTTTATGTGAACTAGTTCACAACTTTATGATCATTAAACTCAGTTGTCTTATGATGTTATTCATAGATTTAGGCACATTAGTTCGCAAAATCAAAACATTGTGGATATTTTCTCGTGATCTATTTCACGAAACTCGGAATTTTATTCATGAATCCATTCAATCCTCGTGAACTAATTCGTGATGCCTAATATATTAGTCAAGACTTTCCATTCGTACTCCTGATACAGTTCACAATATCATGAAATATTATTCATGTATTCGAGAACTCGTTCATGATTCATGGTATAATAGTCACGACTGACCATGCGTACCCGTGAAATAAATCACAAAATTAAAAAATGTTATTCATGTCGTGAACTAGTTCATTCTATCTAGTATAATAGTCACAAGTTACCATTCGTGCTTGCGAAATAGTTCACAAATCCAAATTGAGTTCTACAAGATGACGACACGAATGAACTCATGATGAATGAAGTTCATGTTTGACAATTCTCGGTGGTTTGTCTACTTTGTCAGTTGCGTGAGTGCGAGTGCAACGGGTGCTCATCTGTTACATTCGAACTCACGTAACTTCCATGTAAACAAACCACCGAGAATTGTCAAAAGAAGTTCATCCGGCTCATTTTGTTGGGTTATGTCGGTTGGTGTAAAACCTAGTATATTGTATTCGTGAACTGGTTCATGATTTCTAGTATAATGAAATTTTTACGAGAACTAATTTCACAAAATTTGGAGTATTAGTCGTGGAATCATTCTTGTTCCGTGCACTTTTCATGAAATATCCAGCTGCTAGCGACCAAGAATAGATACAAGCTGTAGATACAAAAAAAAATATTAGGACCTCGAACATCCTTATTTATTTGATACCGTGCAGTGTGACGTCTGGATAGAAAACTAAAACTGCGCTGAGCGCCACAAATTGTGTTCGTGATATATAGTTTACAGAACAAGATACCGCGAACCAGTCACACTTTTATGATCCAGTTCACCTTATCACGTTACAACGAGTAAAAAACCGATAGTAACCAAAAAATAACAGATCGCGACAGGGTGAAAAGATATTACGAATGCTACGATGAAACTGCTGAGATCAGTTCACATTACTCCACGTGTCAAATTCGAAAGTAAGCTCTAGAATAAAATATCACGATAAGATAAACAGAAATTACAAAAATCGTGACTAAGGTGCTGAAATTATAATCATAAATCACCCAACTCGTGACAAATATAACAAAAATTGTCACTATGATCCTGAAATTATGAACATAAACAAAAGTGAATCCCTACTCGTGACTAAAATATTACGACAACATGAACAGAAATTATGAAAACCATGACAAAGTTCCTGCAGTCGTGGACATAAATCACATTACTCGTTAATGAAATATTCAAAATCGTGACTAGGATCCTGAAATTATGAGCATGAATCACTTTACTCATGACTGAAATCTCACGATAACGTGAATAGAAATTACGAAAATCGCGACAAAAATCATGAAATCATGAACATAAATCCCGCTACCATGGCATAAAAATCGGATACTAAACTCATGAATGAAATAGTACGGTATCGTCATACGAAATCGCAAAAATCGGGAATTAGCTCCGGAAATCATCAAAATCGCTTGACTGTGTTTTCCCAAATTATGAACAAGACTCATAACAAAATCTGAACATGTCCAGCGAACAACAGTAACCCAACCAAACATTTTAATGTAACGCCATGTATATAGTCGGGACGATCTAGTTTTGTGGAAACACAAATTGTTTCATGGATACGAGGTTTATTACTCATAATTTCAGGAACTTGGTCACGATTTTCGTAAATCGTTCAGTTCACGAAATAGCGATCATTTTTCCATGGATTTGTGATCGGATTTTTTCTGTGTAGGCACTATTTCATGTTTTTTCCATTGATGCTTTTTCTTGTTTGCTGTCCAACCTTCTCGGTATATCTGACCTGCTCAGATCTGCTGCAAATGTCGTCATCTATTGAGACATGAGCCGATCCAGAGATGTCGACCATAATGATTTACATCTCTTTACAACCACCTTCGCAGTGTTTCTTATCCTTCTTGGCGTTAGTCGTTCCTATTTATTTGCTAGCTGCTGCTGGGAATTTTTCGGCGGCGGTATTCCTCCCGATACCGATGACCATTCTTGCGTGACATTTAGCTGTCAGTCACTCCGATGGAGAGATCATCGGCAATAAATAATAATAAAGATATCTTGATTTCCTCTGACATCATGCTTTTTCCTTAGATCACTTTACTAGTCCGCTGACCGACCTTTGCTGTGAAGCTAATCTACTCACAACTAGTGCTAATATCGAAACATGCCGAAACATGAACCGATCCAGAGATGTCGACCAACATAACTTACATCCCTTTCCAGCCACCTGTGGGGTTTCTTCCTTGGTTTTTTCAACGACTTGTTTTTAGAGTGACCGAACTCGACTGACACGGCTCGCTGTATAATTTCATCCCTGAACAGGAAGTTTATAATATTTTGAAAGTAATTCAAAACCTCCATGGGAGGGGTTTGAACCACTAAAACCCTCCCCTTGCGCACGGGCCTGGGTCGAATTATATTCAAAAATTTTAACTTTCGCTTATTATATACAAATAAGTCTCAATTTATCCCTCAAAACTCTTGTGAAGTGGCCAAACAGTTCAGATAATTGATTTAGACAAATTAAGAGAAGATCAAAACAAAATTGCATATAATTAGACAACAAAAAGCAGTGGTGCTACACACCTAGAAAAAATGGTGTAAATTTACGTTTCCTGACCCTGACATATCCCTAGAAAAAAATTGAGGTTTTATGGTAGTTTTAAAGCCACTCATAAATCTTAGATTGCACTTGTAGCATGCTATACAACTTCAATTGTTACTTGGGATACGAGCGTCAAAAATGACTTAGTTTTACGTTTGACTTTAATTTTTATATGACATTGAATTTCGTAAATCATGTAATTTTACTTCACATATGGCATTTGTTCTGAATGGTAGTAAGTGTAATTTTATATCATTGCACCATGTAAAGTATATGTTTCATGTAAAATTAAACGGAACATGGTAATGTTTCGTCATTTTGTGAATTACGGTTTGTTAATTTGTGTCATGTTTGCAATTACGTTAATGATAAAATTCATATTTTTTGGTGTGTAGAAAAAGTGAATATTTTATCAATCCCCAGAGCATCAATCGGTTTCTGCTTAATAACTTTTTTCTCAAGTATCAGATCATTTTGTGGTCTTCGAGACATTGTTTCCTTGTTAAATTTTCTATAATAGATGGATCCAGTTAAGAATTTTCACAGTTATTCTAGGACCCAATTGTTCCTAGTCGCTCGGAGCAGGAATCTAATATTTGTCACGCCCTATTAAACAGCTGCCACAAAATTGGTCACCGTTTGTGGTTCTGGTGACGTTATTGAAGACTGTGTTTCGGATAGGTTTGCCGAAGATCTCCTCAGCATCTCACGCACAAGGTGTTCCACGATGTACCGTCTGGTTGCAGTACTTGCACGTAGGAGTCTGCCCTTCGTGGGTACATAGCGTGGTTTGTTTGATGTTAGTTTCGTTATATTTGAATTGTATAGTCAAGTGGGAAGGAATAGGTCTTACGACCAGCATCCTCACCACAAGAACACCGTTGAGAATACCCGGGAAGAAGTTTCTCCAATAATCAGATGAAACGGATTCCACTTCTCCGAATTTCGACATATATTTTATAATTGATTCACGGGGAGTACGCGTTGCTTTACATCTATATAATCATTTTCTATGTACACCGGGATCTTCATTTAAACACTGCCACTTTCAATCACGTGTTTTAAAAGGTGTTCAATAAAAAATGAGAATTGGCATGTTTCTTTTCACTCGGGTGCTGTCAGTTCAATCGAAGATGGCTTCGAAACAGCAAGCAATCCGCGAGCGTGTTGTACGATTTCACGAAACGCCTGGTCATCATGGAAAAAAACTACAAGAGGCAGCCCTAAGGGGTTGCACAAATTTATTTGCTTAGTACATTTAGAGTAATAATAAATCAAATATATTACTTACGTTAAGTTTAAGCACAACCAACCAACATCGAATGTCACATATTGATCCATACCTTCTTGGTTAACAGGTCATTTCATTTGTAGTAGGTGATCGAATCCAATTAAACTTATTTGAGAAGATCTGAAGAAAGAAGACAGAAAACCGTGACCGAACTAATATCTGGAACTAAATCTTTATAACACAAGATCAGTTTTTACAACATTGTAAAAACTTTTCGATTTTGTGTGGTAAAAAACCGGGACCGGTAAAATTTTATACAATATAATCACATTTCATGTATAGACCAAACTTTCTCGTTATATTTTGCCGTTATTGTAACTTTCTTAAAGTACGCATACAAATGTAGCGAATGCAGTGGTTTTAATCATATATCGAAACTATAAATGTACAAGAATCGAAAACAATTTTATATATGGAATTAGATGCGTTTTTGCAACGGCTTTTCGAATAGCAGTGTATTAATTTATAAATTGGTTTTGTAGTATGTATCTTTAACAGAATCAAACTAGGTTAGGCTGAATGGAAATGAATCACGTGAAGTGGAAATGAATTGATCGAACGTAAATAATAAACGTTCCATCGATCCGCGTAAATTTGATGCTAAGAAAGTTTTCGTCTTTGCGCAACAGAAGCACAGATTGCTATCCTGCAGGTTACGCATGCAACCGCTAACAAACAGGGATGCCACATTGAAATATGTTTTTCGGTTAAAAATATCTTTTTACCATCTGTGATAACTGAAACAAGAAAAAAAAATCTGTGAAAAATTTCCGAAAAATCTATGAAAAATCGCATTTCCAAAAATCTGTGCAATTTTCATCAAAATGCTAAAAATCTGCATTCTATGAAAAAGAATCTGTGACATTACAGAAAATTCTGTGAATATAATAACCCTGCTAACAAATTAGAAAGAGACAACTAGTACCACGACGCTATGTTAACCGAGTTTGCAAATGTAGCTCGAATGTACAAGCGATTTTGTGTACGTATAACTGTGTTCGAGATTGTACATAAAAGTGTGCTGGAAACGAGCACAGCACAAAAGAAAGCATAGTGTTTGAACGGACAAGCTTAGTCGCGTGTTGAATTGAACGGAACTGGATAGCGTACCTCCACAGACAGTGTAACGGACTTCTCATTCAGCTACACAGGCTTTGAAAACACACAGCACAGTGATCTGCGCCGCCTGCCGTTCAACAGGCAACTGAGCTTGTCCGGCCAAATCCGTTCTTTAAATAGTCGATGATGACGTCATTCATAGAAGCGTAGTGCACTAGGTACACAAATTTGTCGTGCCGGACTTGGGAACCGCTAACTTCTGTGTGTAAATGCACGATATTTTGACTTGGTTGTACATTATTTAAATTTTTAATGCCATGATAGCAAAAATCGTTGGTTTTATCTATTGTTAGAAGTATTTCGGAGCGATATGTGCAAAAATATGAAAATTTGTCGTGAGATGTCTGAACTATATGCATTTAAAATTGGATCACTTTTCGTTACATACCATTTTTGTAGAATTTGCACCGTGCGCTCCTATATCGAAAACAAAGACGTAGTCCTCCGTCAAATGGAAAAAAAAACATGACTCACGTCAAAACAAGGAATATAATTACAACAAAACTTTCTTCATCCTTTTCCCGCTAAAAGGATGTGTAATCCCAATGCAATGATTCATCGACAAATATCAAGCAATAAGACGAAAGTATTGACAAGAGTAACTTAGCGTTTATAGCAAAGTGGCTCGCAAAAGCACTACTTCATTGGAGACGTCGTCTAACTACTGATGCTTATACCAGGCATCTAGGAAACTGAAAATATGACTTTCAATTCAATTTGCCTTTTAGGTAATACAACAATACAGTTGGTCGAGCTTTCTATACTTTCTGAACAATCGCGGCTTGTTTTGCTGTAATCTATCTTTTAAATGTGTGGCAGCCTTATGACGTTTCCTTGCTTTAGAATATACACTTTTGTCACTGATCACTAAAAATATGCTGCCAAATTGTACTCAATATCAAAAGTACTCAAAAGAAATTAAACTAATTGAAGAACACAAATCGATTTTTACAATCGTAATTCATACAACTAATAAAAATTCAAACTGGTATATCCTGTGTATCACTGCTATACTCCAAAAATTATCATTTTTATTCGTTCATGGAACGGGGTTTAATTCAAGTATTCATCTAGAGGTAAATCACATTTCTCATTCGTCCCTTTGGAGACTTCATTCAGCCAGGCCTTCAGTTTCCAATATACAGCAATCGCACAATTAGCGAAAGCTACTTGCCTGTGTAGATACGACCGTGCTCAGTAGCCGATTGTGACCACTTGCCCGAGGCAGAAAACCACAGGAGATTCCTATCTATTTGATGGTGACCTGATAAGCAACCCGAATTCAGTGCAAAATCCATACTCTCAAAAGGATCCGACAAGAAAACCATCTTATTTCATCTTTCTCCGCAGAATTCTTTTCGCTATCATTTTTTGTTCGTCTTCACGATGACACGATGGTCGCAGAATGGGCAGAACGTGCCTCCGACTAGATGTGGGTGGGAAACGGCACCGCGACAGCAATTAGGACGAATCACCGAAACGTGGTTTTGATGAAATCAATTTTATGTGCGCTTTGGCGAAGCGATGAATGAGAAAATCAATCTTCGGCAAACATAGAACTGACGGTTCCGTGGTCAGTGCGAGAGAAAAAAAGCGATTTATTTTAACGGGGGTTCGGTTTGATTTCACCGCAGTGATAAAATCGTTGAAGGGTTTTGCCATTAATTTGCGGTTTAGAAATTGGGGTTTTTCATCATCCACCGTTCATCCGTCATAAATTTAATCCATTATCAATTTAATGGAAACCACAAAATTGAGCAAAAAGGCTTGAGTGGATGATATTTTCTAGAACGTTGGGTCTTTGTACTTGCTATAACCCATCCCTCGTTAGTCGTCTAGTCTGCACAGAAAAGTCTCAATAATAAATTGCAAACATCTAAGGAATCCTTTTGCTTTTGCTCTTGCTGATGCTTGACGTTTGGTATCTTGGAGCAAGGGCGTCCTTCTAGACACAACAGGTGTCGCAGAAAGTTTCTGCTTTATCATCTGACACTTTCTTTTGGCGTCGCGTTCAGCTGCTTGCCCCTTCAACTTTGCAATAGTTTATCAAAGGACGTAAATTGAGATAAGAACAACTTTCAGGTGCTTCGAGGTAGAAAAAAAAACTCGGTGTTCTTTCCTTCTATTGGTCGCAGAGTTTGCAAGATGATGATGATACGCTTTTTAATTGTGTGGGGAAAGTTTTTTTTTTCTTTTTTGAATCATAACTTGTCCCTAAACTATTCTTGCGTTCAGGATAATTTCATTTTTTTTGTGGAAAACTAGTAGATCGGTAAGTTTTTGCATTTCTTACAAAAGAAATGTATAGGATTCGCTTAAACTTTGAAAACTTTTTCCGAGACCCGGAGGGCCGAGTCTCATATACCAATCGATTCAGCTCGACAAATTGAGACAATGTCTGTATGTGTGTATGTATGTATGTATGTAAAAAAGGTCATGTAATTATCTCAGCAATGGCTGAACCGATCTTAACGAAACTAGTTTCAAATGAAAGGCCTAATGTTACCATTTGACACTATTATTTTTGTTTTTCGATATGTTGTTTACTTTCTGAGATATGGGTGAGCTTGTCAAATCAAGACAGGTTTTAAGCCAATAACTTTCAAACAAAATCGATCACATCACGCAATCTAGATAAAAGTAAAAATATTATGAAAATACCTTTCTAACAAGCTATAGATTGGCAAAATCCGTTCACGAGCGGCGGAGATATTAAACATTTTGTATTTTTATTCCTCCCCTACTAATTTTCAATAATTAAAAAGAAGACCTTTTCATTCAGAGTATTAATTTACTGGTGTTTTGGGGGCAAAACTAAACCGATTTTGAATATTGGGGTATGAAAACACATCTACGTGATTCAAGAAGTTCGATATTGAAAAAAATTGTGAATTACCTCTATAATAAATGAACTATTTCTCAAAAATTAATATGTAAGTTCATTTCAAAGACAAAATAATGCGTTCATAGTGAAATTTTTTCTAGAGGTCATGTAATTATCCTTTGGATTAGGCGTTGCATTCAATCGTGAGATAAATGTTGATGGTATATTAATACATAGATCATCAAGTAATTCACCTAGTAGTGAGATAAAAGATTTCTCATATAATTATACTCGCGGCATCACCGAAAGCAACTGTGTTTTTGAATCCCCAAACCTCTCGCGAAAATTTAGCTCTTTTGCAATATTTAGGTTATTTATACTGGTCATGGCGTAGAAATTACTTCTTACATTATTTATAATAAGGATGTAAGGAATCAATATATCGCATAATATACCATTAAATATAAGGTCACGGCACTAAACATCTTTTTCCATTTCTCACACGCCCCCTCTCCCTTTCACACTCTCACTCACTCTCTCACTCTATCTCAGCCTTATTTCGTGTTCCTGGTAACTGTCACGACTCACATATTTCTTGCTGTTTTTCAATCCATTTCTAAGTTGTGTGATAAGATCTTCTGATAACCTGAAACATTTATTAATGTCCAATCATGTGTGCGATGTAATTGTGGAGGTTTAAGAAGACAATACATTTTTTTCTGCCGTTACTCTGTAAATAGATTTTTGTATTTTAGTGTATGAAAAAAGCTTATAATTACATCCTCCTTGGTAAGTAAATTATTTTATAGTCCTGAGAAAATTTGCAAAATGTTTGTATTATGAGAAAACTATAACTATTTTCAAATGTTCACACCCTCAAGATGAAAAGTGTATCCCTCCGAAACGTTGAACTATGGGTTGGTAGGCGACCAAAATTCGAAAACTGGATCAACTCCAATTTAATTCAGTTCTATTCAAAGCTTTTATATACACTATAATTAAGGACATTCATGGTTCTCTAGAAAAATAATTAATTTAACTGGGTAATAAAGATGTTTGAAGATGAAAATTTTAATAAGAGACAATACACATGCGTTATTTAAACTTTTCATATCTGAATTGAATTTTAAATAAATCATATGCTCGAATATGTCGTGTGAAAAGTAAGAATATCTTTTTTGTGATGATATTATTCAAAATATGTATTCATTGCATTGGTATGAACTATTATGAAGAATAACGGATCAAAGCCCAAAAATATCCGGGAAAAAAGTCTCCTAAAGACCCCATACTTGATGAGGGGAAAAGTGCAATGTTTCTTCTAACTTATCACTGTTGATTTTTGCTTTATACTAAGTACAATTTAATTGATGTTTCCATGGCAGTCACAATTAGTAGAGAGGCGTTGGATGTATTGTGTACTGAAACGTCTGATTTACATTTTTGTCATACACATTGCTGTGTAACAACAAATAGACACGAAGAAACATATTTATTCGCAGAAAATTAAGACTTGTAATGTCAAGCATGCCTATCCATTTGGAGCAGTTTTATATCAAGTGACACTTTCAATGACGCTTGCGTATCCTATCCTTACTTATCCTGAAAATTTGAACCATTTCTTTTTCGTAGTATTGGTTTGTATAGGACTCATTTATCCATATTTCCTGAACGAGAATTTCGAACGAAACAATATACACGCTATAAGGATGACTGGAAAAAGAGTACCTTATTATCTACTGAAAGCACGGCTTTTGTGCTATCGACATAGCCAAGAAACTCCACACTATTTATATCAATGCAAATGAAAATTTGGAAAATTCTACCTGTCTCATTCACGAATCGCATTCTTTCTCTGTCGCTCTCTGTTTAAGGTGTTTGAAAGCATATGTGACCTTGTCTTACTTTACTATTTCCAATTGCGGATATTTACGTATTCTGCAGAAAAATCTTTTTTTTTGGGAATACGTAACCAAAATGACAACTTTGAATTCCAAAACAAATTGAACGTTATAGGTTCCTGATAACTAATTAACGTCTATCAATAAAGTAAAAATATCAGATAATCGTAAACGACGCCGCCAAGAAAAGAACAACGAAAACAAAAAGGTTAAAACAAAATAGAAGGAAAACTTTAGAAAGTTGATTGCATATTAATTTGCCATTTTTTTCAGATGATGGGATTATCAAAAACAATTTATAACTTTCCGATACAATAGTTCTCAAACTCGTACAATCCGGTTTATTCATTCACTTTATTCAAAAATGGTTTTAAATTTCATTCTAAATAGTCAATTTTTTCAGTTTCTTTATTTCATGGATTTTATTCGTCTTGTTTATTTTATTCATTTTTAATATTTGACTAGTTATAAGTATATGATTTTTGCATTTAAATTATTTATTTCATTCAGCATTCTTTTTATTCATTTTGTTCATTTGGGTTCATTTAATCTATTTTATTCATTTCATTCTTTGGATTCACTCTGATCAGTTTATTTTTTTGTACATTTTATTCATAATCATTTAACTTATTTTATTCATTGTTTTCCTTCTATGCATTCTCTATGTTTTTTTACAGTTTTTAGTTTCTTTATTTTTAAAAATTTGCCTATTTTTCAGATTTATTCATTTCATCCAAATTATTTATTTGACACAATTTATTTATTTTTTCAATTAATTTATAACTTTTTAACATCGCCTTATTTTTCATTTTAATCAATTTATTTTCTTCTTGTTTTTATTTAATTAATCAATCCTATTCGTTTCGTTTATTTGATTCGTTTGTTTTATTTATTCATTTTATTAAATTCATTATTATTTTATTAGATTTTTTCTTTTCATTCATTCCAATCATTTTATTCATTTTATACTTTTCATTTGATTCATTTTGTTCATTTCTTTAATTTTAATAATTTCATAATCAGTCATTCCACTTATTTACTTCATTCAATTTGTTAGTTTGAGTCAATTTAATTTATTCAATTAATTTTATAACTACTTTTAAATATTGACTAATTTTTCATTTATTGAGCTAATCCAATTTGATTTATGTATTTTATTAATTTGATTTATACAAATCATTGTACTCATTTTATGAATTTGTAAACATTTTCTTTTGCATTTTTTGCTTTATTTTATATTTGGTTCGTTTTATTGATTTACTATATTCTATTCAGTTTATTTGAGGTTTTATTCGTGCAAGACCAGAAACTGAAAATTAATGAATGATCCAACAGTGACATGTGTTAGAAATGTCTCATCTCACTGCTAGGCGGATTAAGTTGTTTTTTTTTAACTTTTTTCGGAACACATCCAAATCAAGTGGTATTTCGTCATAGGAAAAAGCTCATATTATGGCTCTACAAACCATATGCCAAATATGAGCTTTTTCTTATAGCTCTAGTTCACAAGAGTTTACAAGATTCTATGGTGAAATATATGGAAAATCGGAAATTAAAAAAATCAAAATTCAATAAAAACTCTCATAGTTTCTCCACCTACTTCAAAACTTCAGGTAGTGTAGCAGCTTTAATAAGGACCAATTTTTTTTAAAGTTGCATAATGATTGAAGGTTACCGGACAAAGTTATTTCACTTCGAAGATCAATAGAATTTTTGAAAATGTCCTATTCCAAACATGTACGAGAAAGAGAGGCAGCATATAACATTATATTAGAATATCTCTTTACCACAATTTGTAGTCTTCTGCAATGTTGATGGTGGCATTTTATACTGAATTTATTGTTTCCATACTTTCAATACTTCATATATTTTTACATTCAAACATAGAAATTCTTGTGAGTAAACCAGACGCATCCGAACAAGTTTGTATTTGGAATATGGCTTCTAGAAGCTTCTTTCCTCTTTCTTCTGTCTAAAGCATGCTTAATTTTATGTACTCACTACACTTGAGCGGGAGCCCCAGGCCACGACATGGCCCTTAATCAACCACTCCTGTCTTGCAGCAGTTCTGTCCAATTTGATCAGCCCTCGTTGAACCCGGTGTGTTCTTAGGTCTATAGTGATCCCTTCGCCTCGCTACGCCTGCTATGATGTGCCACACGTGGTCGACTGAACAGCCCAAAATCCTTGTATCAATTCTACCGGTCACCGCTTAGCAGCCCATGTACTGTGCTTCCGATTTCAGATAGCCCATCTTGCTCATCGCGGATCTCTCACCACGAAATGACCGGAACGACTTCGTGCGAAGTAGATAAACGGGGACCTTTTCGAACCCCGTTGTGTTGTAATGATCCACGTGTTCTCCCAACGGACGCTCGGTCTAGTTGACTAGTTTCATCACTGATAGCCGAATGTTTGACGTCTCGATTAATTGCGGCGCCGTCTTAGTTGATCGAAGCAAACGAAAAAACGTGCGAGGGCGTGTGACATGCGGTGTGTACGCTTAATTGTTTCTCGTTGTAATTTTTGCTAATTTCTAACTGAAGGAGCGACTAAGTTGCATTTTTACAACCCGAACACCGTTAGCAATATCGGAAAGCAAATTATTTGGAAGGATCAACTGACTGTAATTCTTCCAGCCCAAAAATAAAGCACTCATGTG
Organism: Topomyia yanbarensis; assembly: GCF_030247195.1. Taxonomy (NCBI): domain Eukaryota; kingdom Metazoa; phylum Arthropoda; class Insecta; order Diptera; family Culicidae; genus Topomyia; species Topomyia yanbarensis. The sequence continues at coordinate 30,381,809 of NC_080671.1, read as the reverse complement.
ATTCACATCGCTTAAGATCTGACAAAACGGTAGGGTAACAATAGAAACATGGCGAAAATGGGCACATCACCCTATCAAATATATCCAACGATCTATACATGCCTGCATTCCTAAAACGAAAATATCTGCGATGCTTGCCCATCTGAGTGCAACTGACAGCATACGTGCAGCTCTGAGCTGAATCATAGCATTGTCTTACTACATTTGAGTCACTCCGCAGAATAGAACAACTGTTGCGAGCGCTTGTAGCGCGACGCTTTAGTGTAAGTTTGTATCATGAGTAACTGCACGGTTTGCATCTTGAATAGGTCTTCGCTGACTACGAACATTGTAATATTACAGTTTGGTTTTTTATTGTCGCAGCAACCTTTGGACAGGAAAGCAACATATTTTGAAGCTTGAGCTGAAAAATAAATTTTTTCCTGTTTTTTTCAGAGTAAAAGGCTCAAGACTGGTTGAAGCAGTATCCTTCCAGAACCATTGCTCCAGGATTGTGTAGTTGACCGTTCGTTTCAGGATTGCAGCAGTCTATATCCTCATCAGGACAAGACAAGCTGACTACGCCACGGTGTCTTTGTCGAACAACTTTATTCAAAAAAATTCGGCATCTGTAAAACTTCGGGATATGAAAGAATGGACTTGTCCCTTTCATTTGAAAGTAAAATTAAAATATTTTGTCGGGGGTCTAGAACAACTTTTTATTTTAAAGGTTTTTGATTGAAAATTTAAGTTTTAAATTAATTCGCATTTTTGCTACTAATTGGTACTATAGAAATTCAAAAAATACTAAAAGTGAGAATTTGATGAACAATCCTATTGTCTACAACTTCGTCGAATGCTATAAATCGATATAAAATCTTCCGAGAAAATTTTATCATTTTTTAGGTGTGCGCGGTGCCTATGGATTAAGAAGTCGATTAACAATGACTTACAAAAAAATGTTTGGTTTAAATGAACAGTAAATTAAGATAAATTTCATTATATACAAAGTCCCATTCTCAGCAGAAAAAAATATATTTTCAGATTTCTCCGGGTTTTGGGGGAAAATGACACTATGAACAAGGAGATGTGGAAAGGTGTTATAATTAATGTTAATGTTAATCTTATACCTTTTCAAAATGTTGATTAATGTAATAACGGATTTTATCATGCCTTTTTCATTTCTTTTCTTGCTCTAGAGGATAGCTAATGTAAACAAGAATGACCCTTCTTCCTGATCCTATCCTGCCTGGTAAAATACAATTGCCTCAAATTCAAAGCTTTATATTTTAATGAACTAAAGTAGACAGTTCGAGTCATTATAATAAATGACGGATTTTATTGCAATTTTGGGTTGAGAATCCTGTTTGTCTTTATCAACATTAAAAGAAAGTTGATTGAAAAAGAAAAAAAGCACTTCGAGTTTTGCATCCATGTTTGTCATCTTTTGGGGTAGATTCATTTCATCAGAATTTATAGATGCAGATTTTTGCTTGTCCTGAAATTTTATTCCCAAATCTAGCACACTTCACATAATCTTAGAAAAAAGAGCAAAACCAAGTTTCATAATTTCCTTTAAGAAGAAATTCCAGAGTCGTTACTCGTTGAACACGGATCACAAAAGAAAACGAACAAGAAAATATCAGACTGGACCATACATTCAGTAAATTCTCAAAGTAATACAAGTCTGTTTATTGAAGATTTCCCTCATAATATGGGTTAAGAGCAAAGATAACATGTCAAGAAGACAGAATTGCCAGTTCAGTTCTGAATCTGGAGACATTAACAGCAACACGTCTTTCGGGTAAAGGTGATACTTTCTATTTCTACTTTTATATTGAGTGCGCTATCTTCGTACAATAGACAATACCTTTATTTATCATTTACTATTGCGATTTCTGTTCAATGTACAGCGATTCCCAAAAATTAACAAACTTGAACATAAATCCCATCGAATTATTTTTCTATCCTTCATGAAACTGTCAATCAGGATTCTCAATCGAAATCAAATCAAATGATTGAATATCCAATCGAGTTTGATCAAATATAAAGTTAAATATTTGGCCAAACATATCCCACAAGAGGTTGATTCAAGATTACATCAAGCATACTTCAGAATGAGTGAAGAAAAAAAGAAGAAACAAATATATCTGTGACAGAAGAAAACTGTTTCATTTTGCTGCATTGCCCAGCATCTTTCAATTGTCTTAATTTCGTTCAAATTTATCTACTCTTCTCTATATCTCCATGCTCCTAAAATATCATTGGTGCGCATAAAACGGTGGAATCTGGAATTATGTTTTTACGCTTGAAGGTGGGATTTTGCTAGCATTCAGCAGGTTCTTCTGAGCATACTGTTAAAATAAAGCAATCCATTTATTTGCAAATAAAAATATTTTTGGAATAAAGCTGCTTAACCAATAGACCCCGTGCGAATCTAGAAACTTTGATAAAAATTTAATAGCTTTCTCTGGCGATTTTAGATCGTGATGTAGTTTTCTACAAAGTTGTACACAATGACCATCAGATTCTCACTTTTGGTAATATTTGAATGTCTAAAGTACTACCTAGGCGCAAAAATGTGAACCAGTTTCATTGAAAAAGTTTTCAAACAAAAATTTAAAATAAAAAGTTGTTCTGGAGCCCCCGACAGAATATTTTAATTTTACTTTCAAATGAAAGGGAAAAGCTCATTCTATCACATGCTGAAGTTTTAGCGATGCCGATTTTTTTCGAAAAAAATTGTTCTAACAAACACACCGTGACGCGATTGTGGAAGAATCTGTTGAAGGTCGGATATTAAAAACTGGATTAAACTGATGTAAAAAGTACACAGTAAAACTGGAATAAATAAATCCTATTGAAGAAAGACGAAGAACCTCGAGATTAGATGTTGTTGTAGCGAACCAATTCAAGGCACCAACAAGGACTTATCTGATAAGTGTTTTATTTCCGTTTTATACCTTTTTATCCTTTTGACGTTTTATCCATTTTAATTTCTATTTTTATTATGTTTGTTTTCTTGTACTTCTTTCTATTACCATAACTAAGTTTTAACTTGAAAATGAATGCTGATTCTGATTTAAATAACAGCCCAGAACATTTAGACACTCCTTTGAAGAAACTTGATACTCGTATAAGGGTATATCCTTCATCTTCAAAAGGACCTTATACTGTTTATTTTAGATAAAAACCTGTTTTAATCCACCTAGCGGTGCAATTGTGCCTTTCTCATTTCTCTAAACTATGGCACGGAGGCTTTTTATGTTCAACATAATTGTGGAAATGTCCATTACATTCTTAGTACACTTTGCACTTATACACAATGGCATGCCAGCCACGAACTTGATGAGCTACGTGTCGACGGTGAAACACTTGAAACAAAAAAATATCATACTCCATTAGCCTAATCAGCATTAGATCAATGTTATCTGCTTGCTAACTCATTTTGTCATGCGGGGGTGGGTATGTGAAGAGGGCGAAAGTCCCATGAACGAACGACTCCCCAGCTTAAATTGGTATGCTTTGTGATATAGTGGTGGTTTAAAGATGATGGGGTTGAAAGGGAGGGGTATGAGGGCTGGATGGGGTGGTGGTCTGAGGGATGATTTAAGAAGATTTTTAAAGGAGGGGAGTGAACAGTAGAGGGGGGGGGGTGTAACCCCTCTCCGTAAACCATCAACTACGCCCCTGTTAAAATCCAGAAACCTTATGCGAGTCGAGAAAAAAATTGGCCGGGATTAGGTTGACGTTTTCCAGAGTGATTGCATAACCTTTCTATATGAGAAAGGCAAAAATGTGCCAAAATCCAAAAAAGTGAATCGTCGTGAATTTTTTTTTCGAGTTTGCATCAAATCTCGACGTTTCATGCACCTTGAACACATTTAGAATCAAAAATAAAAATTCTATTTTTAATTTTTCCTATAGTTTATATGAGAAATTTCTATGTGGCCGCACTCTGAAACCCGTAATTCCGGAACCAGAATTCCGATCGATCTAAAATTCAATAGCAGCCGATGGGAACCCGACCAGGAGGAAATAACACAATTATACTTCATGCTGATATTTTGTTACGAAAAATTTCCTATCAAATTTTGTTATAAAGCAGAAACCGTTAGGTGTTAAAATAACAAAAATTCTAACAAAAATTCTCTACGAATATCACATTTATAACAAAGGTTGATAGCAATATAACACGATCTTAACAACATGAGATAGCATAATTGACCCCAACACAGCTTGTATTACTTATTGTATAATATCAACGATTTTAGCGTGCACGTCTAAAAATAGAATACGAGAAAAATAAGGCATACATTAAGGCGCTTTTTGCTTTGGGAGCAAAAAGCTTCATGCATCAAAAGCTTTTATAGCATTGCCAAATAATTGCATACCTGCTGGCTGATTGTTATTGTGAATATATGACATGCAGATTATTATTTGTCGATATTGCCCGCTTTGAACCTGGGTATTCTGAGTTTGATGGGGAAGTTTCCTGCATGAACCAACGACGTTGTTTTCGACTTATGTTTAAAGTTAGCATAATATTCCACGCTTCCGTCAAGGGCAAAACGATTATAGATGCAGAAGACGTTTCCAGAACGCACACATTGAACTTTGCCCAAGCCTAAATGCTCTTTGTTTTCCTGGTGCCGTACGCTTTGTTTTTATTAAGTTTTACTCACCAATACAGCTGTCTATATGACGATAGACTGAATACCTTTTTATCTTTTCAGATTAGGAAAGAGGGGCTATTTTTAGATTCTAAATAGTGCGCTTTGGCGCTTCTCTTGTACGTTAACGTGTTTTACGTGGTTTTTAGAAATAATGTCGATGCGATATGGTAACTGTGACGACGAAACACCCTGTTACAACGACGCGTCAAGCACATCGCGCCCTCACTAGCGAGAGCTCTACTGCCCTGTTGGATGAAGTTAAATGTCAACTAGGTGACACAGCGAAATTGAACCTATAGTCGTGACCAGCTCGGCCTGCACACTCTATATTATATTTTTCTCTCGTTTGAGTTTATCGGCTACGCGGTTAGTTACTTAATACTAGATAATTAATTTATTTCTACAGTGCTAGTGAGTATATCTATGGTTTAAACTTATAATCTAGGTAAACTTAGTGCTAATTATATCTACTTAATTTAAACTTAAACCTAGGAGCCAGCCTAATCCTAAAAGATAGGTAAACTGAATAGAAGTCACAGTCCAAAGGAATTCGTGGACAAAAACTCTAGATAAAATCCTAGATACTACTTGCAGTGAGTATTTAACTTAAAGCATAAAGCTAAAAGATGAACTTAAACCTAACCTAACTCTAATAGTGAACTTACTCTAACAGACCTTGAACACAGCAAGATTTTCAATTTGAAACGATCCTGTCCATCGATACGGGGTTTTCACCAAAATTGTAAGTTCAAATGTAAACACGCCTATTATGCATAAATTAATAAAACATGTTTTTAGCTTGAAGCATCGAAACACATATCCTTGTTCTTGCTATCGAGACTTGGAGAAGCCTAACCTCACAGTAACATTGAGCGGATATTTTACGTACATTATTTTACGGAGAATACGAGAAATCTTATTTAGGATTCCGCATAGATTCAAAGCAACAAATGTGTTTTCAGGTTTCAAAATAAGTCTCTTTTGGGGATTTGTTATTGTTTTTGATATGGGGAAGACTAAACAAACCAGTATAATTATCTCGCACCCAATAAATTGCTAGAAATGCAAATCTTTCACAGAAGTTATATCTATCAACTGCGAATATAACAAATTTATGAGAAAATTCGAGAAATTGTTGATGTTTGTTCGATGAAACGGATTCTTGAATATTTCATGTTATTTCTGTTACACATTTTTTCCAAATTTGATTAAATTTTGAGGAGGAAATTAACAATATTTTTGCATTAAAGATTTTAGATATTTCAAGGTTTATCTAAAACGCATTCAAATCACTTGTCAGTTCAACCATTAAATAGACTCAAGTAAACTCAAACACTTTTTATGCGGAGGATAAAATAAAAAAAAGTCGCGATAGTTTAGAAACTTAAAAAACGCACAAACTAGAAAGCCACAAACTGGATAAGGTTTAAGTGTTCATAAAAACCTGCATAAATTGGAGAAATCGCACTGAAAGTCTTACCAAGATCCTCAAAATACACTACGAAAATTTTGGAGATCAGTATAATATATCAGATAGTTTTTTGTGACCCGAAAATTCGTTTTCGCAATATGCAGCATAGATTAGAGGAAAATTAATTATATACTCATTAGACTAAGCCATGAAAACTAGTTTTAAAATGCTTTTTGATTTCAATTCGCGTATCTTTATTTCATCTGGACTGCTTGATACTTCCTGCATATTCTTCGAAATAAGTTTTATAGGAAAATTATAATCTTTAGAAAAGTTCTTTGATAACTTCACGATTCCAAAGCTTGTTATGATAATGGCTTTAACATTTAAATTGTACGCCTCCTACTCGAAGTTATGTGTCAGACGAGTGTCTCAGAAAATAGGCAATGTCATCTCTTAATCCAACTGTAACCAAGTAAGTCAATCAAACACCTCACTGACAAGTTCTCCGACTCTGACCAATTGCATATAAAACTTGTCCATACTCAAAACGCGAAATTTTGAAAATCCAAATCAAAAAAATTAAAAACTTAGAAAATTCGCTTTAAAAAGTTGAATTACAACGCATAAAAAGAGACCTCAGTGTATAAGCAAATATACTGCCATTTGTGTAACCGTTAGCGTTCAAAGATAATTGTGAAAGAATATATAACTTACTGTAACATCATCGTTGTATGCGTACATCAATATCATATTATTAATCCAATGATAGCACCAGAAAATATAATCTTGATATAAGCTTTCTTGCATTCCTGATCGGTATATCATAAAGATAACACAGAGAGTAATTTATATCAACATGAGATATAAATTTGATAGCTTTCTGTTATGATGTTCTGATCGGGAAGGTTGCACCTTTCATTTGAGACTAAGTTTGGGCAAATCGGTCCAGCCATCTCTGAGAAAAAATGAGTGACATTTTTTGACACATACGCACATACATACACACACATACACACACACATACAGACTTTTTCCGATCTCGACGAACTGAGTCGAATGGGATATGACACTCGGCCCTCCGGGCCGGGATTAGGTTGACGTTTTTCAGAGTGATTGCATAACCTTTCTATATGAGAAAGGCAAAAAGAAAAGCCTATAAATGTTTTACATATTTCTTCGGAAATTTATAATAAATTCAATACGTTAAAACATTAAAAAAAATCTTTAAATAACTTGAAAATTACGTTTTCTGATTGTATTGAGGCAAATACTTTGGTTTCTTCAAAACTCTTTTCTGATATTTATAGAGTTTATATTTCGTCTAATCTTGTTGAAATTGATGGTGTGATTTTTGACGAATCTATTGAATCTCATGAAATTCTAAGTCAAGGATTAGGAGTATTAAAAAATAGAAGCATTTCTGCTGTTCAGGTATTACATAGTGAACGCCTGTATACAAAAAATCATTGAAAATACTAACTCAAAATTCATCACATCAACTGCTGTACGCATCACATTTTCTGGATATGCTCTTCCAAATTTTTTGTACGTAAATAACGTAAATATTACGTTTTTTACGAGTTCGTATTTTTACTCCTAAAGTCAATCTGCCACAACTTTACTTAAGCGGGACCCGTGCAGTTTCAACATCAATGTCCTCAATGAAGTTTCAAAGTCACGAGAAATTTTTCTTTTCGTCTTCAAAAATAAATTTGAAAAGTCAAAACATGTGCCTTCAAAATAAAAAAAAAAAGTTTTTAAATCCATTGAGCAAATGCTTTACAATTTATTCCCAAAAAGGTGCTCAATTTTTGACCTCGCGGGTAGAAGACCCTCTTAAATTGAAGAACTTAGCATTTCAAATGCTATCTACCTTCTATGGGCACCCGGTTTATTCGAATGGGCGGATGAATTGGCTAGAGCGGACGCAGCGACTGACTTCGCTGGTCTAGAAACAGCTTTACCACTGTGGATAATTTGCGAATGTCGTGTCTAAATTCGCTCTTGGGCTGCATCCCGACATGCCAACCCATTGCAAACTAGGATATGCTTTGTTCTTAATCCAGTGTAGTAAAGAGCTATATACATTATCAGGAGGATTTATTATTCCTCCGGATGAATAATCCAGACTGTTAATTGTTTTGTGTTATGATTGTATTGTGTAGTTTTTTTCCATTTCCTCACCTTTGCTCTTTCACCTCCCTTTCCCTTTTAACTTTTAACTAAGATTCCTCAAGTTAGTGTCAGATTCTGATGAGACGAACTCGAAACGCAAATTCTATAACTAATTTAATCTAATGTGCTTCACGCAGACTTCTCAATAGTCCAACCTTCTTGTTAGTGTCAAAATTCCACCATTTCACAAAAAAATGGTTAAAAAAGGGTTCCATGCAATATCTACAAGCGCATGTTAGGAAATTTTCTAAAGTGACAGAACAAATGTCAAGACCCTAGGGACACAGACAAGAAAACAAAACTACTCACTGAAAAGCCATTCACGAGCATCAGTAGAAAACACCGAAATAAGCGAGAAAATCGTCGTGACTGCAAAGGTGGTGATGAGACATCCGTAACGGTCAATGGACAGGTGTACTTGAAAAAATGCTTCCACAAGGGTCTACTTCAGCTTCTGTAGTGTCACAAAATCGCCCTAAGCTTTTCTGTCCGGATTTAAGTGTTCATTGGTGAATCCAATTGATTTACATGGTGAACATTGATTACCGAACAGCAATGATTTTGCTTCAACCTTTAAATTATAAGTACATATATTCCAAAACAGTTTTCGCTAGTTTTCCCCTTTGAATTTCTACTCATGAAAATTGTCTACAAAAATGAAGTGTTGGAGCAGTATTCAATTGTTGATGACATTTGGAGGTACATGCCTTATAAGTCTTACTTTTTACGTTCGTGCCATAATCTCGAATAAAATCTTGTTGCAGTGTTCCACGTCGTTCTACAGTACCCCAACGGTATTCAAGTGAATGCGTTCAAGCCTTACAAACAAGTAAAGTTCTATCTGTACACTCCTAAAAATCCGACGACACCTCAACGACTAAAATTTAATCACCAGAACACTGTCGAACACTCCAATTTCGACTCGTCCCTTCCCACCCGGTTCATAATCCACGGCTATCTTTCAGACGGCAATGCCGATATTAACATCAAAATTCGTTCCCAGTATCTCAAGCGTGGCGATTTCAACGTGATCGTCGTTGATTGGGGAGCGGGTTCGAAACATGCCTATCCAGTCGTCAGAAGCCGAGTGAAATCCGTCGGAAAGGTTATCTCGAAAATGATCGACACACTCGTACGAGTTGTTCAGCTATCGCTCAATAACTTCAGCCTGATAGGGCACAGCTTAGGAGCACACATAGCCGGAGTAGTAGGCAAATTGCAGAATGGTCATATTGGTACCATCATTGGTATGGATCCTGCTGGCCCCGGTTTTTTATTTGGAAATTCTGATACTCTGAACGCGAATTGTGCTGAATACGTAGAAGCTATCCACACCAGCTCAGTTTTCGGACACCCTGATATTCTGGGTGATGCGGACTTTTTCGTGAATGGAGGAGAGTATCAGCCCGGCTGTTTGCTCCCTGCGTATTGTTCTCATATGAGGGTAATTGATTTGTTTACAGAGTCCATAACGAGCCGCAAGGGCTTCTGGGGAAGAAGATATAGATTATTGGATCATATGAGAGCTAGGAGTTCTCCTGTTGGGGCAGCCGCTCGAATGGGCGGCGAACCGTCAAATCAAGGGCTGGGGGTTAGAGGTATATTTCATGTCGAAACCAGAAGTTCCTCTCCTTTTGCTTTGGGTAAAGCAAAGAGTTAGGGCAGCAAGAGCAATGTTAAGCCGTAATATCGAGACGAGAGCGCGGTAGCGAAAGGTTGTTTTGAAGTGACCATTGTCTTGAGAAGATTTCAAGATTGAAGGTGGAAAAATTGACGCTTGATGTTTCACGCATTTGACTTAATTTAATAAAACTGTTTAGAATTTTATTAGTTCAATTAAGGAAGAACAAAGCCAACAGCAGGAAATAATTTATTTATCTGTATTTCACTCAACACTTGCTGAACAAATTGCTGCTCTAGCTCGCGTATGTATTGGATTTACTTATAAGAATATAGTGAGATTCACCAAACTTGTTCCACGAAATGCGTATGTTTTGTGTCGTTCAAAGTTGGATTCGAAAAATAGTTCAGAGACACAACTCTGTCTTAGGATTTGTCTGTTGGCGTGTCGTTTAGGGAATTCATTAATTTCGGTTCAAAAAACGCTGCCTAAGCTGTGAGACTAGTGTCCTTACAGAGTCTCCTGTGACTCACTCAGTGACATGAGTTCGTCTAGCTGCACAATTTCCGATAGATATGAATCTCTTGTCCATATTTACCTCCTTCACCTGTACTACAGACATTCGCAGAGATAACATATGAAGAATTATATGGTCGGTGTTAAGTCAGACCGGACTAAGTGACAAAATATTGATTTCGAGAAAAACGAGTTTAATGTTTGAATCGCAGCATCCTTTACATTATTGGCAATTAATTTGCGCCATAATTCTTGTTTATTGTTACATATTTCAAATCTGACAAAAGGCAAATGTAGCTGACGAAATTTTTTATCCAGTGATATCATTATCTCATTTTTTGATGTTTTGCGACTTGGTCCGGTCTGACTAAACACCGACCATATGTCCTGCTGAAGTTTCGAATGGTACTGCTCATCTCTAAAATAATGACAACTTCCAGGCATGCGGGTTATTACATGACCATCCTTGGAATGAAGTGGAGGAATCCGAGGAATTGACTCTCGACGCAGACTTGAATGGTAAATTGACGATTTATTATCAGAACGTCCGAGGCTTACGCACAAAAATCGATGAATTTTTCCCAGCAATCTCTTCTTCTCACCGAGACCTGGAAACCCGTTATGGTCATATCCTGGGCTTTGTCTTGTTGAATGAGACACGAACCTGCTGAATCTATTTCTGTGATAGATGCAAATCATCCTACCGTAGAAGTTATTATCCGTCTGCCGAAACCTGTTATATTTGAGGTTATCCAGAATGATCTTGCTCTTGAGTTTCACCGAGCTGATTTCTTGGGTATTGCATCAGCACTCCTTGATGCAGATTGGCATTCACTTAAGCATGCGGAAGATATTGACTATGCCCTTTAATTTTTCACTGCCGCGAGTAATGCCCACTTGACTTATTATGATCCTGTGCGTAGGCCAATTCGTAAGCCACCGTGGGGTAGTGCAGATCTACGACATCTAAACCGTCTCAGATCTAAAGCACTACGATTGTATTACCGTACACACTGTAATTGCGTCAAATATCGTTTTGCGCTAGCGAGTGATAATTATCGATCCTGTAACCTTTTATTATTCCAACGCTACTCCATTCGAACACAAGTAAACCTGCTTGATAGTTTTGAAAATTCGTGAACTCCAAGCGGAAGAAGAACGGTGTTACGATGCCAGAATGCAGCCAATTTAGCAGTTCATTTGCGAACGGAACCTTGACGACAATATCGAAGACAATCGAGGAATATGATGATCACAACAGAAAGCCGAATAATCGTTCAAGGGAGATAACGCAGTGAAGGTGTCAGATGACGAAGCAGTTTTTTCCCAAAATTATATATCGCCAGATTTCTTAAACATGAAATTAAAATATACCCTATTTCGCTGAAAGTAAAGTTTAGGATAACAATTTCTAAGTTTATAAATATTCTAAATTAATATTATCCTAAAATAGCTAAACTAAACTAAGCTAAACTAAACGGATAAACGCTTAGAGTGAGCAGAAAAGATTTGTCACTAAAGATCCATTTGGAGAGGTAAATTACCATCGAACAGCAAAGAAATCATTACAATTTGTATGTATTACAGTAGGTACCAGTTGAGGTTAGGTTGAGCTCTACTAAGAGGGACGTATGAGATCGATTCTCATCTCATCTAAAGCCATATCACTATAATTTGTAAGTAGAACTTACTGTTGAACTTGTACATCTATACCTAAATAAATAAAATTTCAGCTACAGCTGATCATCACACTACAACAGTATTTACGATCTGCTACGAGAAACAGTGGGCCACACGTTACTTGAAGTAACAAACGGATTTCCTACTGATTTATTTTTGTAGGAGCAGAGTGCTAGTCTGGCTTCGGAGAAGTGTTACCTATTCACCACCCACTTTAAAATTGCATTCAATGAAACAATTTCATCTGTTGATCAAATTGCGCGCGCTTGTAGAGACATTGCATATTTGTCCTTTGAGAAGCTTCACTGTTACAGATCGTCAGGTTATAGCAGCAATCAGCAAGCTAAAATATTCAGTCACTCCTGGTCTTGACGGCATACCTTCATGTGTTATTAGGGACCATCCATAAATGACGTAGCATTATATGGGGGAGGGAGGAGTTTTGTATTTTGTGATGATGTGTGACGACAGGGAGGTAGGGGGTCATGTCATGCTACGTAGCTTTTTTAAAGGGGAATAGGGGTTGACCTGATGTCACGACAATCTTACCCGTTTCATCTAACTAACATCGTTTTTGATTTTTTTAAATTTTTACGGAGACAACGAGGGGGGTGAGGGTTACGGTCAAGCTACGTAATTACCAGGGGGGTATATAGAAGTTTATGACGAAATGCTACGATGGGGGAGGTGGGTGTTAAAAATCACTCAAAAAATGCTACGTCATTTATGGATCATCCCTTATGCCGCTGACAACTCTATTCAACAATTCCTTTAGACAGTGTTGTTATCCTTCCAGCTAAAGAGGAATTATATCGTTGTGTGCCTGCTTCAAAGTTTTTGCGTAAAAGACGTAATTCCATATCAACATTTGAATAGGGCTAATAAGATTTGTAAACAAACATTTGTTTTGCTGATTGCTCTTAATATGTTATAATTTCAACACAAAAGACATTTGAAATCGATTCTACAAAGGGCAAAGATGTTGATTCATGTGTATCTTTCATGAAATTCAACTCGACAGCGGAATAATGAGCGAAAAAAGTTTGTTTACACAAATTTCATTAGCCCTTTTGAAGAATTGATATTGAATTAACGATGTGCTCTCTGCATCTTGCTAAAGCTACATTTCTCCTGATCAGGATGGATTCATCCTAAAAAGATCAACCTCCACGAATCTCGCTCAGTTCGTTTCATTCTGTTTGCGTAACATGGACGCTGGTGCTAAGATCGACTCTATATATACAGGCTTGAAATCAGCATTTGACAGAGTTGATCATGCAATACTTCTAGAATGGTGGAAATTAATAGGAATGTCTTATGATCTGATTTGTTGGCTCGAATCACATCTGAGAGATCGGACGTTTGTAGTACAAATTGAATGGGTGTTCTCTGTCCTATTTTTGAATAACTCGGGTGTTCCTCAAGGAAGTAATTTGGGTCCACTCTTAATCATACTCTTTATCAATGATCTAGCTACAGTATTACCACCGAGATGTCGTATATTCTACTTTGATGACGTTGAATTTTACATGATCGTCAAGCGCATCAGGGTTTGTTTAGCTTTACAACAACTCATGGACACCTTCAGTGACTCTTTAAACTCGCTTACAATTAGTTTTCACAAGTGCAGTGTGATATCGTATCATCGCAAGCACAAGCCAATTTCATATGACTACTGTATTGGAGATCAGAATCTTGAGCGTGTTCTACAAGTGAGCTTGGAGTCATTTTGGATTCTGCACTCACTTTCCGACCTCATTTCAACTGTATTATTAACAAGACAAATCGCCAGATGGGATTCATGTTTGAAATTTCTAATGAATTTAATGAACTTCTCTGCCTCCGCTCGCTGTACTGCACATTGGTACGGTCGATATTGGAATCTAACTTCGTAATATGGTATCAAGCAACATGGATAGCATGAATTGAAGCAATTCTAAAAACAAATCGTTCATTATGCACTAAGACGCCTTCCGTGGCATTAATATACGAAGACCGCTGTAGATTATTAGGTTTACACACGCTTGAAACGAGAAGAAGAGTTACTTAAGCTGTTTTCGTCGTTAAGATTCTTCTTGGAGAGTTAGAAACATTTATGCACCGAAACGTGTGCTCCATCAACAAAGCTTTCTGTTGTTGGAACATAGGAACTCTCTGTATGGTGATCATGAACTGATTCGCTTCATATCTGACACATTGATTGACATTCATAGTGGAGAATGAATTCAAAGAATATTTGATTGGTCATCTGTGATCTAGATCTACAAATCGAAGAATTTAATGTCCATTTCAATAGATTTTTAACCCCTGAGGTATCAGTGACCTTACTAACCCAGCCTGTAGCTCCGGAACCAAAAATCAGATCGGTATGAAAACAGCAGTCTATTGGAGGGTCGTAACTTTGAAATCAAGTTTGTAAAAATAGGTCTAGAATTCGCTTAGAAATAGGTGTGACATTAAATTGGAGCTTAGCAAGTTCCCAGGGGGTATCAAGAACCGTCATAGGCGGTCAATGTGGTCAAAGCTACTTTGATTGGTTAATAGTGATCTAGACTCAGAAATCCAAGTAATGTTGCACACATTTTAATATGTATTGCATAATTTTGACATTATGGTGGAATAGAAATTTGCTGTGTGATCGCAGTCTTCAACTCCAGATCCGGAAGTCCGACAAATAAAGAATTTAATATCAGACGGTGGGAAGGTTGTAGGTACCTCACATTTGAGACTAAGTTTGTACAAATCGGTCCAGCCATCTCTGACAATCCAAGGATACATTTTTGCCATATACACGCATACATACACTCGCAGACATTTTCTGATCTTTACGATCTGAGTCGAATGACATATCGTCGCTGTTGTGCTATCTTATGACAAACACCATTTTGGGGTAAACTGAGTTAGATATTTTTAATTTTTTGCTTCAATTGACTGTGTCTGAGGATTGAATAAGATGTTTTTATGTGTAAAATTATCTGAGAAACTCTATGGCATAATCTAGTCTAGTCTACACATACACAGCCAATACATGTAGGGATCCTGGAAAACTGCAGACGTTCGTCCACAATTTTTCTTGTCAATATTAATGTGTGTGGTTCATATACTATGTGACACAAACATTAAAGCGGCCAGGCCAACTGTGCAGCGTACAAAATGAAGATGATTCAAAATAATACGGCAATCAAATCATTCATTTAATGGAGAATTTGATCAACGAATCATTTTGAACCTTGAAAAAGGAAGAAACGTGGACAACCGTACACAACCGTTTCAATTTAATAGGGGTTTGATAAATCGTTGGGAGTGACTTGGCTAAGAGTCACTCCTTTGGTCCTACGTTCCTGGGATGGGGCAGAGGTTATTAGACCAGCCCTGCCTATAAAGCCAAGGTTATAGCGCCTTTACTCGCTCTCTGTAATAATGATAAAGAAAATTGTCGAAATCGGTTGATTAGTAATATAAAAACGAAAAACCCTCCAACATTTATATTATCACTTCATGAAAAAATATTACTTTGAAAAATGTCATGTAAAATAAATTTTAAAAGAAACATTGGTATTCCTAGGTTTCAGACTAAACCGATAAATGAATGAACGAATGAATGAATAAATGAACGATACTCCCTTGTTTGCTGCATCATTGCACTGTCTGTCTCGTCGGTCAATTGTAGTTTTTCACGTTCATTTTGTACATCACTGTAGGGTCACTGGGATACACTAAGTATTTCAACTACTTTTTCGTTACTGTCCTATAATTGTTCGTTTCTGATTTCGTCTATTCAAGATGAATGGCAGCCCAACGTATGCTTCTCTGTTTGACTTCCTGTTTCTTGCTTGCTGTAAAGCCTCTATTCTTTTTTCAACAACTTTTCACTACTTTTTACGATCACCGTATGTTAATGTTCTTATCTCTCACCACTTTGTTCCATTCTCTTCGTGTAAAACTAACCCCCACTTGATTTCCCATCCCTAGCTTCATTCACCGACTAAGAAAATTTCTTACTTTCACTTCTTATCACTGTTCTCTACCCTTTACACTCTAGTGCCACGCAACTTTGCTACAACACTATTCCAATTTACAGTAAAATACACTTAAATATAAATTCAAATTATCAAACGCGTATAAATTTTCTCTTTGCAACTTTTCACTTTGAAAAGTTTCGAAAAGTCTGAGAAACTCTATGGCATAATGACTTTCAAAACAAAAATGCAAGAATTGTGAAAAAAATGAAGTTTATGGTTTAACTTGAAATATAACATATTTGGCAACACTGTAACGAAAAATAACTATTTTTTCTAGATTCCCTGGAAACGCATCTCACTGATTGTTTATAGATCAAATGAAGCCAAAGATATGAATATAAGTTAATAATTGATAAATTTTTTCTATGGAAAATTTTCCATGCACGATTATAAGACGCCATACAACTTTTGGTTAACATTTACAGTAAAACCTCGCAACATAGTCAACTGATCTTCGTAATATTTGAGAAATTGATATAGAATAGATAGACGCATCAATTGTCTTCTTTGAATTGTCTATACCATTTATAAGTTTCAAGATATTCATATATTATTTCTCACAACGATCCGCCTTCGTTAGAATTGGCACCACACGCTCAAGCGCATTCGTAATGCCAACCGGTGTGGCTCAAGGAAGTCACCTAGTGCCACTGAGCTTTCTCTTATTCATCAACGATCACCTGCACCCGCATGAATCTTGATCTTGATCTTGTGCGACCACCCCTGGCTGCTACTCCGTTATCGATCTGGATTAGCTGAAGTTGCACAGAGAATAAGTAGATAATTATGCTTGGGAGTAGCGAAACATTTTTCAATGTGCAATTCCTGGTAATCCTAAAGTATTGATCAATACCGGCACCGGCCAGGCCCGAACGTAGTTCGCGGAAGGAAAGGGAAGGAATGGTTAGTCCGATACTTGCTTTTGCTAGAGGCCGTATATACTACTGCACATTCCACAAGTATCACAGGAGGAGGATATTTTTGTTAGTAAGAGTATAGAAGGATCACTTCTTCTTTACCGACGCCAGAGAGGTGACTTCACTATCTGGACTACATATCGATCCACCAAACTCATAGACCGGGGACCAACGGCTTTACTTCCCTTCCGAAGGAAGACGTGACCACAGATTATTCACCTCAGAAAAATCTCAACGACCTCGGCTGGAATTGAACCCAGGCAAATTGGAATTCGTGGCGGTCACGCTTACCACTCAACCACCGGTGCCGTCACGATCATCTACACCCGCATGAACTCTGAAAAACTACTCTAGCACTCGGTATAGCCGGTATAGCGAATATAGAGGAATGGTGCTTGCTGAGCGGTATTCAGATCAACGCTGATCAATGTAAGGTGATAAGTTTCGGACGCTCGGCAAATATAAGGCGTTGTGAATAAACTCTTCAAGCCTGTGTCATCGAGTGGGTGGCTTCTCTCCGTGACTTGGGAGTGTTATAACGATTAGCACGTGAGTAAAAATTTCTGAAGTGACCCCCCCATTTTTCAGAATGTGGTGAATTTTGCACAACATGTTTTAATTTTATTGTTTAGGTACCCGTGAACATCTTCGTGAAATATTTTGCCGTTATTAGAAATATTTATAATAGTTTTTGTTAATTGAAATTATAATTTTGGCATGCCGGTCGTCAAATGGTGGGATAACAAAATTCTCACAAGTTTCCTATCTCATTCCTCCACGCGAGTCTAAGTCTATTGATGACATTTGGTCCTTAGGCCGGCGAGAATGAGAAGGTGCGAACAGATCTAGCCGAGAAAACATTGCCGTAAAAATGAATAGTTGATCGGAAATTAGCCCCAATACGACTAATCTGACTAGTATCTATGATCACGGGTCAATACGTTATTGCTAACAAGCCCGTGCATCAGGTTAACAGTCCTTTATATTTCCCTTCAGTGTTCGTTATTATCGCTAGTATACTTGTATTCCACAAACAATCCGATATGGAAAATAAGAAATACTGTCCATGATTTATAACATCTCGCGCTATCTTTGCCTGTATAATGTGTTATCACTCGGTAGTTTTCAAGCCAATAAATATATCGTAGAGAAGAAGTAGCGAATTCTGTCCAAATACTGTTGCAATGAATAGTGATCCGCTCCATTACGCAGATAAGATTAGCTTTTCTAGGCAATACTCCCACGGTCGGCTGTGTGGAGTTCAAATTGTTTTTGTTTAGGGAACATAGTATGCTCTCGGTAGCCCGCTGTCCAGAGTTTAAAAAGAACCAAAAACTAAACAAGATATTCTCTTTTTCGAGTGATCGCGCACTCGAAGACTAACTAAAATGAAGTCAGACTAACATGATGAAGTCAGTGTGCAATCCGCCAAAATCATCGTCACAACGCAACGCAACGCAACGCACGGCTCCTGTAGAGGAACGATGTATAGGCGCTCTTTGGTGAACCTCCGGGCAAGGACGCTTGTGGCACCTTTTGCATGGTGGAGGGTCACTTGAATGCAGCGAATGCTGCTCATTTTTTGGGTGTTACTTTATCGTCGTTTTTTGGGGCCAATTCTTCGCCTCCTTAATTGTACCGACGGCTAGTCACAGGCTGTGTACTGTTCAACGTTCTAGTGGCCTTTTTTGGCCCAGTATTTGCTTCGGCTGTTGCCGTTTGCGCACCTTCGTCTGCAGTGGGCTTTCGATCCTCTCCTTGCGTATCAGTTCGTGAGCCGCATACAGTAGGGTGCTTTTGTGTTTTGCTCGTAAGACGGGCTGCCACCGATGCACTCGTTACCGTTGCTGCAGGCTTGCTATAACCAGAAGTCCGTTGTGAGGTGCTCCGTGTTGGCTTACCCACAGGAGCTTTTACAGACCATGTGTGCCTAGAACTTCCACGTTCGGCGAAGGTCGGCCCCCCCTTCAGCTGGCGCATTCTAGCCTTTCCGAATACGTAGTTCAGCTGGTTGTGTTGGGAGGTTATCTGTTTCACTGAAGCCTCATCTACCCGGGAAATACTCGATGTAAAGCGCTTGTTTTGGAATCTGCGACGCTTCAACAGCTTCCAATGAAGCGCCTTCCTAGGGCTTGATTACAGCTGTGGAATCCTTCAGCCACTTAGCTGTATCTTTGTCTACACAGGCGATTTCGAGATACCCTTGTTTGTAGGTGCACTTCCTAAACTTGGGTCTCGTATTGCTTGAGCTCTGCTCCATGACGCTATCGATCAGCGCGCGCATCGAGTAGCATTCGGTTGTTCATGGCTGCGGGTATTTGCAGAATACCCAACCGGAATGATGGCCATCGAGTACGACTTGGCCATTTCGTTGAAAGTTGGGCGCTGCTCAGTTTCCAGTGTCTGTCTAGGATCCTAATTCTTGATCTTTTTCGGTTGCTGTTCCTTCCTGCACCGACTGTTGTTCGGCGACTCCGTGTCCGTCGAACGCTGTCGCTTAGATGGTGCCTTCCCTATTGGGATTTTTGCCACTTCTAGCGCTTCGGTGTCATTGTGGCCGTTTCTCAGCAGCCACCCTTAGCGTTTCTTCGCCGCTCCGTTTAAGTGATGAGTTCTTCCTGTTCCTCTTGTTTTGTTCTCGGAGACCTTCAACCCACCGGTTGCTCCGCCGGACTGGTCTGTGTCCTCCTTGGCCACTGTCCGATCCTCGTCTCTATCTGGAGAGTTGAGAATAGACGAAGTGCAGGACACAACATCCTCCAACGAACCACTATTCAGCAGCTCTCCAAGTTTGCAATCCTTCTCCTCTTCCACCTCCACCGCCGCAATCTCCTCCAAACTCATGTTTACAGTGTTCTTAGTGTTTTCCGTTTTGTTCCCACGAATAGCTAAGGAAGGAAAGTCAACCCTGTCAGAGCCCCGCTTGACAAGGTATGGGCAAAAATACTGTGGGGTGCGCCCTGGTGCCCCACAGGGTCCGCGCGCGGCTTGGTATTTGTCATCACTCCGGATCCCAGTCCTAGTTTTAGTTTCATTTCGATGCTACAGCAAAAGGCTGATAGCACCCAGCCGTCGTCGGTCTAACGATTACATGTCCTCGATAGACTCACGTGGAGGCATGAGATAGGAAACTTGTGAGTACTATGTTATCTCACCATTTGACGGCACAGCTGTTATTAGTCGCCTCTTACGACATGGGGAACAGAAACCCAGTGGGTCAATTCTTCGCTGAAATACTGCGAGAAATTTCAGCCACCTCCGGATATCACACGGCTGGAGAGTTTAACATGATTTATGAACTGTCCACAATACCACTTTTTTCAATTTGCTTAGATTTATGTAAACTAATTGTCATTGTCATTGTTTATGGTCCATTTTGTATTGTCGACAACAATCCCGATAGCCGGCTGTCCGAAGTTCAAGTTGTTTTCGATGAAACAAAGTCTCGGTAAACGGTTGCCCAAAGTTTAAACGCCTTAACATCTAGAACATTTACGTATCCTACAGTCAATAAATTATTCAAACTTATTATTCACGAAGGTTGAATAGTTTATTGAGTTTAGTCGCATCGCTTGCTTGAGACGAATCCTGACTAACAACCCACCCACTACCTAATCCGTGATACTTATGGGAGTTTCACTGAGTCGGGGCCTTCCGTTGAGTAAGTACTCAACACTTCCATTCTCATATCCCAAGTTACGATAAAGATAGTCGTGTCTCGCAATGCTGGTTGTTATTCCTAAACATCGCTCCTCAAGTAGTCTGACTGGACTGAGAGACATCAGTCTGAAATCTAGAAAGAATACCGTGCTTACGCAACGCAACGCAAATAGAATAAATTATAAAAATATGTCAAAAGTTGTTGTTGAGAAAACTTTTTTATTGAAAGCGTCTCCAACTTTTTTTTGAAAATGCTGCATATAGATACTTTCACGCCCTTTTTAAACATTACTCTTAAGTCAAAATAATCTTATTGAATGTAGAAAATGTTTAGTCTTCCATGCCAGTGAAACGTGTAAAATTTCATCGGAATTTAAGATGGATCACGATTTTAATGATTTTCGGACGGATCTTCGTGGAATTCACGTATAGTTCTGTTTTCGTAACGCATAAATGATATTGTTCGAGAATAAAAATCGGATTGTTCACGAATTTTAGAAATATATCTAGCAATTCCAGCCAACTGTAAATTTTCTGTTGAAATGAATTCGATTGGATTTAAACTCTGACTCGCACTTGTGATTTCAAAAGCCAATACTATAATCCAAACTATATTTCCTAATATGCCACATACCAGTTCGCCAGTGAATCCAATAGATTTATTCGATGAAAATCGATTCCCGATATTCACAGAAATAATTTGCTTTAAGTGTAGCATATATTACACTACATTGCCAACTGGTCAATAGTCGCTGTTCATTTTCTAAACCTACCTCTTGTCCAGCAGTATGAAGAGCTGGATCGCTTTCTGGTTCTGTCTGTCGTTTGGAGGTAATTGCCTTTTCAGAATTATATTTTTCATCTGCATCAATATCTCGAATGAAATCTCGTTGTAGCGCTGCAAACAGTTTCACCGCACTATTTCAACTCAGATCAACATGTAAAATTCTACCTGTTCACTGCTGATGATCCGACGTTTCCTCAATTATTGCAATGGAGCAATCCGGAGACTATCAAAAAATCCCGCTTCCATCCGGCCGATCCTACCCGGTTCATCATACACGGCTACCAGGGAGGATTCCACTCGGATATGAATTCGAAGTTTCGTAACGGGTACTTTAAAATTGGCCATTTCAACGTGATCGTCGTTGACTGGGGAGAAGGAGCGAAAGACTATTGGCAATTTGTCAGACCGCAGGTGCCTAACATTGGGCGAACCATCGCAAAAATGATCGATCTTCTGGTACAAGTTACCGGAATGTCGCTCGTTAGTGTCAGCTTAATAGGACATTGCTTGGGAGCACACATAGCCGGAGCGGCAGGCAGAGCTGTACATGGTCAAATTGGTACCATAATTGGTTTGGATCCGGCTGGGCCCGATTTCGTTAAGGGTGGTCCAGATACACTGACGCCGCAGGATGCTGAATACGTCGAAGTCATCCACACCAGTGCAGCGTACGGATTTTGGGGACTCATAGGCACTGCTGACTTTTTCGTGAATGGAGGCGGGTATCAGCCCAGCTGTGGCACAGTCCCACACATTTGTCCTCATCATAGGGCGATTGATTATTTTTCAGAGTCCATATCGAGTAGAACGGGTTTCTGGGGTCGAAGATACAATACGTGGCACGATATGGTAGATAACAAACCCGTAAGTGGGGAGTGCCGTCGAATGGGCGGTGAACCGTCAAACTTCAGACAGGGAGTTTCGGGAATATTCAATGTCGTAACGGCAATTTACGTTCCCTATGCGTTGGGACCGTGTCAAGCGTACTCGCCAAGAAATAATTAAATTTAAACGAATGACATGTGAAGCAGCTTGGGTGTAAACATATATTGCTTGAATCGAAAAGTTGATTGAAAATCAAAATAAAATCATGGCACGTAAATAGAGCATCACAAAGCGTGTGATTTTACACTTATCAAATTTATTGGTATTCAAGCAGCGTGTAAAATTATAAGAAAATTAAAAAAGCACGTGTTTGTGAAATGATTTAATTTTACATGTATTTTCATGCTCCTGATATCCTTGTGCATGAAAATAAATATAAAACTACAAAATATTATTTTCTGCGAATTATATGCGAGTTAAACCGAAACGTCACACCCAAAAGAATAAAATGAAAAACGTAGAAAATAGCTGTGCGCAAAAAAAATCAAATTCATAAAATGGGTAGATATTATTCATTCTTCCAATTATTACACTTCCGGACACCTTCCAGAACCTGGAAAAGGTTGGCGACTGCGTACAGGTCCCATACTCTGGCTTGAGCAATCGAGGAACTGATGTTAATAATAGCGCATTTAATATATAACTTCCCAGCTTTAAATAAGTAACCATTGGAAGTGGTTGTGTAGCTCTCTTTATGACAACGGCAAAAACGATATTAGAAAATACAACGTTTGCTTCCACTCAGAATTGGATCCCAAAACGTAAATTTTCGCCTCGAATTGAACATATATATTAAAGAGAACCACAATCTATTCAAAAATATCCATTAAAAACTGTACCTAAATGGTGATATTTTGTTTTGTGATAATCGTATCCCCAACATGTCCGTCGTACCCCCACCATATGCCCGTTTCAGCCTCAGTCTGAAAAAAGTGCAGATATTTGTTCGCTATTCAGCGTGCTGAGTCATTTTCATGTGATCTTTGTGAATCCGAATATGGAGCTTCATTTCATCTGATGTGCAACTGCCCAGCAGTAGCGCAATTCCTTACATAGACGATACCGCGTTTGGACGACTGAAAATCAAATACATACTAATCTTTCTTAGCTAATGCGGTAAAGAGCTTTAGGATTACTCGCAGGCAATTTTAACTGCTTGGGAGCTTAACTTACCTGCTGTTTGTTTTTGTGCTGTTATTCTTCCCACCCTTCCAATTCAACTTTTTCCCTCCTCCTTCTCCTTTCCATCCACTCAGGAAATGATGAAAAGACACGGCAAGGTACAAATTCATGACTACATACAGGAAACGTGCCATTTGAGCCAATATATTCTGATTACTAATTCTTTTTTTAATACATGGTTCTTGTAAATTCAGTTAACTGCACACATCTACAACACACATTCAACTTTAACCAACTTCCGCCTGTGAGTGATTTAGAGGTTGTGAATAGTTGTTACCTTCATTGTTACACTGATGATGTTTTGTAACCTTTTTGTATGTATGTATGTATGTAGATAGAAAAATGCAACGCAAGCCTTGGAATGAAACCGAATATCCTCAATTACGGATGAAGGTAATTCGGATATAATTTGGCTAAAATAGAATGCTAATCGCTGTAACCACGTTACGGCACTGCACATACAGATCATTATTTCACTCAAATTGAAACACCAATGCAATAAAAGGGTAGTCCCGAATGTGATTAACAGCTTTACCGAAAACTGTAACTTGTTAGGAATTGTTATAACGATTTTCAGGTGGAAGGGGAATCGAAGGAAGTTATTAGTTCTGTCAACACTGCAAATGTACCACCAACACCTGTGTTAATCCTAAATATTTTAGAACCTGTTCATCGAAGAGACTTATTGTCTTCGAAAGAATGTTGCAGAATAATTTTTTGAATTACATAAAGATAGTTGGAAAGTAAAAAAAACGATTTAATTCACCTAACAGCTCCTCGTCAAAACCATTCCGAAAATTCTCATGTTGATTGATTTGTAGAGAATCTCGCGAAACCGGAAGCCGCCATTTGGGATTTGAAAATAGCGCCAAAAATCAATTTTCATGGAAAACTTTGCGGGAAGGTGCAGATTTATTTATTTCTGGCACCTACTCGTCAAGACCATTCCAAAAATACCCATATTGTTGGGGTGCGGGCCATAAGGAATCTTCCAGACCCGTCTCTCCGCTAGCGAATGACGGATCTTAATAGTAGCATGTCTGTAATAACATACGTACCTGGAACTATTGAGAACCAGAGCTACAGGTCCAAAACCCTGGTAAAGGAGGATGGTTGTGATGATCTGGGCCGCGGTCACCACGTAATGCAAGATAGGTCATAACCCCAATTCCAAGGCGTGAAGCGACCCGTGCCGAGGGATGAGTGATCGAGGGGGTGAAAAAGATGCTCGATAGCACCAGTGGTAGAAAATATCCTACCAACGCGCTGGACAGGCCACTATCCCTGATGCGCAAAGTGGTGGAGCAGCTCGCTGCAATAATCGAGTTCACTAGCGCGAAACAAAATATTGGCAAGGGGCTCAAACCGGGGCACCCCTGGACGCTGGTCACCAAGAAGAAGCCGGCACCGACGCCGGAGGTACCGCGGCCCGCGAAGAAGGCCAAGGACAGAGGCGAGGCCTTGTGGTTACAAAACGGACAAGGATAAATACGCCGACGTCCTAAAGTCGATGAGTGCAGTGTACAAGGCCTTGGCCCAAGAGGTCCTTGGTGAAGGCGCTCAGGTCAGGTCACTAGGGGCGGAAATGACTCTCCAGTGCAAGCATCTGGACGAGTTCACGACCGCAGACGATGTCGTCGCAGCCGTCAAGGAGCAATGCGACGTGACAATCGAGCGGGCCGCTGTGCGTTTTAGAGGGGGACCCCTCCGGAACCCAAGTAGCCTACCTCAGGCTACTGAAGGCGGATGCCAAAAAAGGTAACCGAGAAAGGTAAACTGAAGATCGGCTGATCGGTATGCCCAATTAGCATACCCCAGCCGCCTTCAGTGGATAGGTGTGTTATGTTTGCACATAATGGTTAAGATAATGTGCATATTGAATTAAATTATAAAATTAAATTATGGTTCATTGAGGTAATTATGATAAGCGTGCACGGCATACCCGACAGAAGAAGGTGTGCAAGTAAAACACTCGCTTGACAAAAACAATTTTGTCTGGCAACAAAAACCGGACGTAGGCTAAAACGTCAAAAAGGTAGAAAAAAGGAAAAAAACGTGGAGAAAAGTCAGTAGAGAGGTTAGCGTTCAATCGAAAAGAAGGCAGGTACGAGCAAACGGAGGCTGATCCTGCGGACGGAAAAAAAGGAGGACCGTCGTGCTATCAGCAGTCACCGGGAACACATGCGATACCGTTAACACCGAAGATACCACTCTCGCATCCGTACCATCATAGGCAGGAGATAAGTAAAACATCCCCATCGTCACGAGGCGTGAGTATAAAATAGTGCCGCAAGGGTCAGCGCCGGCAGTAAATATAAGAGCAAACCACGCTGCCGTGCGGATGCTAGGTCCCAACGAGTTCGCCGGTAAAATCAAGAGAAAGACGGCAACAACTATTCGGGAGCATCCAATAATCATCCCTCGGCGACATCGGCCCGGTCCCGAGAGGAAAGTCCGTGCAGTCCGGCTCTTCCCAGGTCGGCAATACTCGTAGTGGCAACAATCACCACGACATTTCGGTTCGATCGCAACAGCCAGAGTCCGGTGCGGCTGGCCAAATCCTGAGGAGAACCGGTTTGGTCCACCGAGTACGTGATCAAGTTTCCGAACAAGGCGATCGAAACCTGCACAGCGGATCCGGATCTGCAAAGAAGACAGTATTACAGACCTCAATTGTTCAGACTGCCCGGGAAAGCAACCACAGCGCGGGTGGAAAACGGTGGGGAAACAACCGCCACTACCAATGCAACGGCAAAGCAGCAGATTCATTTGCGGCAACGGAGCGGTTATTGTGAAATTTCTCGGATCGAATATGTTGTGTCGGCGAACCATCTAGTCGCGGAAGAGCGCTGTGTATTTGTGAGGAATGACTAATTCGCTTAGGATAAATAAACCAGTGACGGTGTTCTGGAATAGGCAGCTCTCAAGCAATTCCCGGGGTCACATGATGACGGCCAACATCATTAAGGTGAGTGCACCTCTTTTTACCTCCTTCTAAGAACCATATGTGTTTTGGGGCAATTTTGGGAAACGATTTGGGTAAAGTCAACTTTAATTTTACAGGTGCTATCTGTGCCTTGAGTCCGACTACAAATCCTACGAGTGCAAGGGTATAGACAGGAGCAAACTATGTAGTCGCTGCGGCGAGGAGGGGCATAAGGAGCGGGGTTGCACTAAGGCGCACAAGTGCCTTATCTGCACCGCTAAGAAGCAAGCCCGTAATCATGCTATGGGCGGACCTTCGTGTCCCTTCGGTGAGGCGAGCTAACAATGGCTCCGCTAGTACATTCCGTAGAAACGGGGTGGGGGCGTGGATTGACGTAACATTTGCCAGCCCGAGTCTGGTTCCAGGCACGGAATGGACGAAGGCTACACCCATAGCGATCATTTAGCAATCCGCTTTAGGATCAACTGTGGTGTGCAGCATCCGAGGGCGGGAGATCCCTGTCAGGTACGCGGGTGGAAGTCAAATCACTTCGACAGCGAAGCTTTCACCGCGGCCCTGGGACTGGAGGCCAACACCGACAGTCTAAGCGGGGATGCGCTGGTAGCTGTTCTATCACGCGCGTGCGACGCCACTATGCCGAGAAAAACACTGCCGAGAAAAACACTGCCAAGAAACGGCAGATGCTCGGTATACTGGTGGAGTGCCGAGATTGCAGCTCTACGGTCAGCTTGCCTCAGAGCTAGACGTAGGATGCAAAGAGCTCGCACCGAGGATGCAAGAGAGAACCGCCGTGAAGTGTTTCGAGCTGCGAAATTGGCCCTTAACAAGGCTATTAAAAGCAGCAAGAGAGCGTGTTTCGACAACCTGTGTGAGAGTGCCAACGCGAATCCGTGGGGTGACGCCTACAGGATTGTGATGGCCAAGAACAAAGGGGGCTCTTCACTCCCAGAACGGTCTCTGGACCGGTTGGCGACGATTATCGAAGTACTCTTCCCGTCTCGAACCACAAGCCCCTGGCCCTACGAGACAGTGCGTGAACGGCCGAAACGGTGGCTTCGGTAACGAATGAAGAACTACTCGCAGTGGCTAAATCCCTAGCAATGAACAAAGCTCCAGGGCCGGATGGAGTTCCAAACAACGCACTCAAGGCAGCGATCATAGCGAACCCGAACATGTTCAGGCTAGCTATGCAGAGATGCCTTGACGAGTGCCGTTTCCCCGATAGATGGAAAAGGCAGAAACTGGTGCTGTTGCCGAAGCCCGGGAAGCCGCCAGGCGACCCATCGGCGTACAGACCAATCTGTCTGATAGACACGACTGGCAAACTGCTTGAGAGGATCATCCTCAACAAGCTCACCCCGTACGCAGAAGGTACGGACGTGTGTGCGCCAGTAGACGTAGGCTACTGGCAGGCATTGCCGTATCTATCCTCAGGTACGGCGGCTCGTCATGGTCAAGAGCACTGAGGGTAACCAGTTATCTACGGAAATTGGAGAGCACCTACCGCGTGATGTGCCTCAGAGTGATATCTGCCTACCGCACGGTATCACACGATGCATCCTGCGTGATAGCGAGCATGATGCCAGTCGGGCTGGTCATTCGGGAAGATGAGGAGTGCTTCCAGCTACGTGGAAATAGAGGAACCCGCGAGCGCACCAGGGTGACCTCGGTCGCCAGATGGCAGCGTGAGTGGGACAACTCCTCGAAAGGTAGGTGGACCCACCGGCTGATACCTAGCATATCTAGCTGGGTGGGAAGACCCCATGGGGAAGTTCACTTCCACCTGACACAATTCCTGTCAGGCCATGGCTGTTTCCGACAGTACCTCCACAGGTTCGGGCACGCGGAGGTCTCAGCCTGACTGGACTGCCCAGGTATCGACGACTGTTCGTATGTCCTCGGTTCGACGTTGAAAGAAGAGCAATGCTTGACGTCTGTGGCTGGGACACAACCCCGGATACCCTTATTCAGCGGATGTGTCAAACGGTGGAGAAGTGGAACGCAGTCTCGGCTGCTACCACCCAGATTGCCTGTAGGCTACAGGTAATCTGGCGAACCGAGCAACAGACGACGGGCACGGCTAACTAGTGATTGGTTAGTCGGAGCGATAAAGGCCGAGCGCAGAAAAGTGAGTGAATGGTCTGTTCATGCTGAGGCAGGTTTGGCGCAGCGACTGGCAACCGCGTAAGGGGTAAACCCAGCCACCCCGAAGCAAGACAGAAGAGTGAGTGTATAGGCGTATAAGTGGACTGCTCATGCCAAGACGGGAGGGTCGTAGCGTAGTATGTTGGGACTTAGCTATCGATGCCTCATGGCGTGGCAGAGGAGTGAAAGGGTGAGCATCCAAGTCAGTCTCACACGGCATGTTAAAGGTAGCACTAGAGTGGGACATGGTTATATGAAAAAAAATTAAATTTCGCTCCGAGTAACTTTTTGGGTCCCATTTAACTCCCAGAACAACTGTGCAAATTTTTAGTTCGATCGGTGAAACTATATTTTTGCGCCCACGGCTTAAAGTTTACATGGGATTTCGTATGGGGAAAACGTCTTTTGCAAATTAATTCTTACAAAAGTCGCCCGTTACCTCCTAAAAATAAATAGATGTCGGATTTTTATAGGAAATGTGTCAAGGAAACAGAGTCTAGAAGACCACGAAACGATCTGATGCTTGTGGAAAAAGTTATTAAGCAAAAACCGATTGATGCCCTGAAGATTAATGAAAATTTTACTTTTCATAGCATCAATGCTGCTGACGGTCGAATTATATACAAAATCTTTAATTTTCTCTAATTATGTACAAAAGAATACTGAATTTATCTCTCAAAACTCCTGCAAAGTGGCCAAATAGTATAGATAAATGATTTAGACACATTAAGAGAAGATCAAAACAAAATTGCATATAATTGGACAACCAACAACAGTGGTGCTAGAAAAAATGAAAATTTTATCAATCGTCAGAGCATCAATTGGTTTCAGTTTAATAACTTTTTTCTCAAGCGTCAGATCGTTTCGTAGTTTTCGAGACATTGTTTCTTTGTTAAATTTCCTACAAAAGCCACATAACGGTTTATTTTTAGGAAGCAATGGGCGACTCCTGGAGGAATTATTTTGTGAAAGTTAATTTTCCCATATAAAATCCCATGTCAACTTTAAACAGTGGGCTCAAAAATATAGTTTCAGGGATCAAGCTAAGAATTTGCACAGATGTTCTTGGACCCAAATGGTACCCAAAAAGTTGCTCGGAGCTGTAATCTATTTTTTGTCCCACCCTAGTGAGCACACAAGTCAGCCTCGCATGGTATGTCAGAAGTGGGGCCTAAGGAAAATGTCCCACATGGGATGCCAGGGGGAGTGACAGAGGTACAATAGAGTGGCACGATCGAGAGTGAATCAGGTGATAGGGTCCCAAGTCAGCCTCACATGGTATGGGTGGGGCGAGCAGAAAAGTAAGCCTAGCAAGGAATGAGTAAGGTGAGCACAAAAGTCAGCCTCATGTTTGAGAGTGAATCAAGGTGCGATAGAGAGAGCACCCAAGTAAGCCTCATACAGGACGTATGAACGCGTGAGTGAGAGTGAATGAGTACACTAAGTACAACCATCCCCCCAGAAGTAATACCGAGAGGTAGTTCCTGGGAGGAACGATGGCGGAGCCCAATGGAGTTTAGTCGGTATTAATGGCAGCGTCACCATTCGAGCCCGACACGCCCCCAGTACACCCCATGTGATAGCGTAAAAAAACCGCGCAAAAAAAACCGCGTAAAAAACCTGGGTGTACTAAATTCAGCAAAAACTTTA
This sequence comes from Topomyia yanbarensis, assembly GCF_030247195.1. Lineage (NCBI taxonomy): Eukaryota > Metazoa > Arthropoda > Insecta > Diptera > Culicidae > Topomyia > Topomyia yanbarensis. Next base: position 30,351,553 of record NC_080671.1, on the reverse strand, counting down.
GTTGAGAAGATGGAGAATGTGTCTTAGCTAAAAGTGACAGCATCATTTTCTCGCCAAATCAACAGGGAAAACAGAAATTCCAACTAGCGTTTTAGCTCTATTCAGGACAGGCACGTAGCCAGAGGGGGGGGGGGTGGGGGGGCTAGGGGGCTAAAGCTTTAAACGCGGTTATCTCAAAACACGATTTTTCAAAACTGCGTGCAATCTCATTGGAAAATGGTTCAATTTAAAAACTCTCTTTTGACTTGTCGAAAGAAACCCTGTTTCATTCGAGGAAACCTATTAAATCTACCAATTCTTTGTATTCACTATTTTTAATGAAGCCCTTAAGTGGAAAAAAGGATCGTTCCTCAAATAAATTGAGTTTACTTGAAAACCTCCCCTTAAAATAAGCTACGTGACTCAGTCGTCTCTTTTGGTCAGATGCCGACAGGGCCGCAGAGAGAAAATACGGGCCCGGGGGGTCTAACGTACGGGCCCCTACTACTGGGTATTGCCTGAGTACAAAAAAGTCAATGTTTGAAATCCATTGGAGTTCATTGAAATTATGTATAATACACTGAAATTTTATGTTTATGTACCATTTTTTTGCTCTAGTTGTTTGTAGTGTCAATGAAGAAAAAAACGTAGAGTTTTTCATACTTTGGGAGTTTTTAATACCTCTTCGACAGTTAGTTTAAAAAAGTAAGGAAATGGAAGATTAAAAATGTAGTAATTACAAAAATTAAAAATATCTAAAAGGCGATCAACGGCAAAAGATTAAGAAAAACAATAGGAAAACTAAACATTAAAAGAATGTACAAAAGATCTAAAACAACAAAATCAACCAAATAAACAAATTATTGTCAATTGTCAAAAAATATTTAATCGAGAAAAACCAAAACAAAACCTATAAAAATTGATAAAGGAAAACAGGAAACTAGAAAAACTTATTGCGAAGATTAAAAAAATCGGACATTATTGAACAAATGGTGAAAATAATGAAACATCGATAGGAAAGCAGGAAAAAAATTTAGAATCAATGAAAATGAAAAAGCTACTAAAAAGAATACAAACATTAATATAAAAAATGCATAATACTGAAAAACTCGATAAATCAAGAATAGTAAAATTTATTTAACATTAAAAACAAGACATATTTAAAGCAATAGAAAAAATAAATAAAACATTAAGAATGCATTAAACTAGAGGAGTATGTATAAAAAATAAGAATAAAATAACCGTAGAGAAATTTAAAAAAAAATAGACGAGCCAGAAAATTTTGAAAAACTGAAAAATTTTATGATGAAAAGACGAAAATGTAAAGAAAATTGAAAGTATTGAACAAAACCGGAGCAAACAGACAAAATGGGAAACAAAAAATAGTAGAAAAAAGCCAACATGGTACACAAAAATGAAGATATCAACTCAAAAAAAATGAATAAAATGGATATAAATTAAAGAATAGAAAAAGCACTAGAAATGAAATTTGAAATAAATCCAAACAACGAACTAAAAGTAAAATTAAGAAAAAGTGCGCATAGTATCAAGAAAAGATAAATCAAATATTTTTTTAGGAAAATAAAAAAAAATTCAATGTAAACGTATAGGAAAATGTCAACAGAAAAAGTACTTTCAAAATAGGTTAAATGGAAAACATGAAGAAATAACAATAACGAATTAAATCTTAAGGAAAAGGTATAAAAAGTAAATAAAATTATATTAAATGAACAATGGGAAACAATAAAACTACGATAAACGGAAAGCTAAAAACTAGAAAATGAGGAAAAAAATAGGAGAAAGGTAAAAAATTAAACAATAGGACAAATTGGAATGAATTTGAATAAGTAAAATTGCTTTTGGAAATGTAAAAAAATATAAAAAAGGAAATAGAAAAAGGCTATGACAAGAATAAATGTAGTAAATAGATAAATTCTAAAAATTAGATGGAATGACAAAAGAAACAAATAAAAACAGCAGGGTATTAAAATATGAAACAATAAGAAAAAAAAATAAAGAAAGCAGAATTTTCTTGAAAAATTGCGAATAAAATGCAATAACAGAGAAAAACTATAAATTAAAGTAAGTGATAGTGATAGCAATAGAAAAAAACAAAAGTAAGGAACGTAAATAGATGGATAAAATAAAAATATGCAAATAGATAAAAAAGGCAGAATCTTACAATTGTAGAAATTCAAATACAATCCACAACTTGAAAAAATAGATCAATGAAATCTTAACAAAATAAAAAAAATCCATGTAGGAATAAAAAAATGAGAAACATGGATTATATTCACTTCACACAACTTTTTTGTTTCTGATTTTTCGCGTTAACAATGTTCGTATTTTTTATCATTACAAAACACACAACTTTTTCGAAGAAACAAAATAGCTGTGAATGCTGTGTAAAGACCTATGGCTAATTTTGATTTTATTTTAACCTGTTTTCGAACCCGAAAGCTATCGGCAAAAACTGTAATTATACTATCAATTATTCTAATAGGACTGGGTTTCACCTATAAAACGCTTGTCCATAATCACCCGTTCAGAAGTTATACCCTGTTGAAAGCTGTATGTCTGGACCTCTTGAAGTCGCGCGTATGACTCACTGAACGAGTAGGCGCTGGTGTTCAAAGACTCTTTCGCTTGTTTTTCTGAGTGGCGCGCACTCTGCGTACTAGCGAGTCTGTTGGAAGGTTAACATCGATATTGCATGATGTTCTAACGGGTAATGTACAATTTCATTTCCGTCCCGGTTACCGTATGAATGTTAGTTTTAGGATAAAGAAGATGCACAAAATTGCTGCATTCACCACGGTATGAAATATTTGAAAATATTCAGCCGGTTAATACAGCGATTATATGGAAAAAGTGTATCTTTTACCTCTTCTTCAATATCCAGAAACTAAAATTCATTTGATTAGCTGGAAAAGTAACATCACCCGTTAGAAAATCATTCAATATCGGTGTTAAGCTTCCAGCACACGCGCTAGTACACAGAGTGCGCACCACTCAGAAAAACAAGCGAAAGCGTCTTTGAACACCAGCGCCTACTCGTTCAGTGAGCCATACGCGCGACTTCAAGAGGTCCAGACAAACAGCTTTCAACAGGGTATAACTTCTGAGCGGGTGATTATGGACAAACGGTTTTGCCTTCGTTTTATAGGTCCTATTAGAATAATTGATAGTATAATTACAGTTTTTGCCGATAGCTTTCGGGTTCGAAAACAGGTTAAAATAAAATCAAAATCAGCCATAAGTCTTTACACAGCATTCACAGCTATTTTGTTTCTTCGAAAAAGATGTGTGTTTTGTAAATATAAAAAATACCTTCGAACATTGTTAACAGGAAAAATCAGAAACAAAAAAGTTATAAGTAAAAATAAGAATTGTAGAACTTCATCATAGAAAAAAAACCTTATAACTCAATAACTGTAAGTGACAGAGACAACATGTCTTCTGAAAAATTTATGAAAATACTCTCCTCTACAACTTTGTTGAAGACGGCCAAGCGCTATCTCTTTCGGTTCAAAAGGTAATTTTTTTATAGCCTACTATGATCATTTGTTTAAAACAACAATGTTGCCAAAAGATGGCGCTTTTTACACACATTAACATTGTAGAATATGTAAAATCTCTAATACGAACAGTTTTGACTCCAATGAATTAAGTACCTCAAAACGCTGTTTTGAGCCACTGTGCATTAGTTAGGTAATCTTGCTAACTAATTGATTTAGTTTGGCAGCAGAGTTAAATTTTCTCTTCGAAATTAATCAAACACAATTTAGTAATTTAGTTGTACGTATGCTTCTTAGAATCATTGGCAGCTGAAGGATTGTGAACAAAGAGATTTTCTTTTCATGCTCCATGACATTTAAAATTCAAAACAAAACTATTAACACTATACGCGTCACGAAAGTGTCTTGTTGTGCACGCAATTTGCTGTTATAATGAAAATGTTGATAAAAGGCCGCATTTCAAAAAATTGTAAAACGTATTTATTTTTTTTCCATCCCTGGCCTCTTTGCTAGGGGAAATTGGTAGTCGAAAATCGCCGAAAAAAGCTACGTCATTTGAGTACGACCCCTTCACAAAAATGTTTTTATGAATCATCTCGTATCTGAATATGATTTTTTATAAATTTTGTATCAATGAACGGCAAACCAAATATATTAAATTTTAAATTTAAATTTTTGGATTAATTTCGAATTCTTTTGGAATATCAAGAGTTTTTGATGACTCATTTGACCAATTGAGCTCTCAAATAGAGGAAGGCTTACCGCCTCTAGTGGTACTTTGACCAGCAGAACTTTACTGAGCAGGGAATAGACTTCAAGAGACACATGGGTATGCGTTGAAATCAATTATAATTTCGAATTAAAGTGGTTTCGACTCGACAGAATTTTGGAGCGCTTTCATTGCTTTTTATTGTATAAAACGCTTAAAAACAAATAGATATGCACTTTTTTATTTCCTTTGTAGCTCGTAGCACTAGGAGGAAAAATATCTTATTTTCGTCACATTCACCGCAGAGTGTAATGTTTTGGTAAAGCACTCCACCTTTCTGTGCCGTTCACATTTAGTTGTATGTTTTTTTTGTATTTGTTAACAGTTTTGTTGATTTAGTTGGATGTTGTAACTGATGTTGCTTTCTCGGATATTCACAAAGAATCTAAAAGCACCAACCACTCTCGCTGTGAAGGATAACCCGAGCGAGCTTTGCTCTGCTCCTCAGTAAACAAACACGGGGTGCGAAATCACACTTCAGTTTTTTTCGAGAATCTTTGTGAAAAACATTAATCCATTGAAGCAAAGGTTCCTTAAGGTCATTCGCTTCTTCATTCAGGTTAGGAATTTTCCTACAACAAATCTCTATTCCTGTGTGCGGGGTTGGGATTTGAACCTAGGTGAGCTGCGTACATGGCATCCAATGTACAAATTCGGCTATGCCCGCTCGAGTCTGATCTTGTTTCGATGTGAGAATTAGGTTGGTATAAACATAATTGATATCAAATATGCAGTAGTTTAGAATTTTCGCTATTCTAGTTACCTCATACACAAGATATTGAATTTTTATTTATATTCTCAAATAAATTTTTGTCGAAAAAGTATTTGTCAAAATTTTAGTTTCTGTTTAAAATCCGGGCCCCCTTCAAAACTCCGGGCCCGGGGGGAAACACCCCGGCCCCCCGCCATCTCGGCGGCCCTGGATGCCGATCACATATAAGTTCAATAGTCACATTAATTTGTATCAATTTTTGCTTCCATCATTGTTCTTAGGTGATTTTGTCATAAAGAACTCAATGTTACTATCAGTAGCAACATTTTAGTCTCTTTACATGATTGTATATATACACACAGGCGCAATGTATGATGAAACAGCAGAGACATCTAAACGTAATCTGCGTACGGTACCCCCAAATAAACAGCCAGCAGGAAGCTAATACCAAAGATAGTATGTGATCCGTAAGTTGAGACAAGAAAGAACATCTGAACACGAACACCATCACAGCGTTATCGATAACGACATAAAGAGTGATTTGGATGACCGCCAAGATAAAGTAGGCGAAGAAGCCCTTGTTCCTCCCAGATGAAAGAAGATATTCACAGCAAATAGCAAATTACGTGTGCGTGATCTGTCGGATTTCCACTTTTTGTTTTAAGTTTCACACATTGTAAATATATGATAGATCCACGGCTTCGTTTACCTAGCACATTGAGCCGTGTTGCGAGTCATTAAGTCTTTAAGTTGCTCGCAAATACATAGGCTTAGACAGCAACGATGTTTCGAAATATCATTAGGTTTTCTAGTGCTGTGTGCTCGGTCATCTCAAATCATAAACACTATTAAAATTACATATTGTATTCTTAGCCCCTCCCGAAACAAAATCCTGGCTACGGGCCTGATTCAGGAGGATCGAGAACAACTAATCGAAATCAGCAAATTGAGAATTTACTTAGTTGTCCTAAATAATAACTGATCCATTTCAGTAAATCAACTAATGTTTTCGCATCTGAGCCGCATTTTGGTTCTCCGTGTGCAACAGAGGTTTGGAAGACCCCATCTCCGCACTCGAACACATTACCGTGTACATTCTTTTAATATTTAGTTTTCCTATTGCTTTTTTAATCTTTTGCCGTTGATCACCGTTTAGCTATTTTTAATTTTTGTAATTACTACATTTTTAATCTTGCCATTTCCTCACTTTTATAAATACTATTAACAAAAATGGCGCTTTTCAAAGACACCAAAACTGTCGAAGGGATATTAAAAACTCTGCGGTCCTGTATATCTCAGTAACCCCGCAGAATTAAAAAAAATCTGAAAACGCCACCTTGTAGAGATTTTAAAATTCAGTAACATAGCATATCTAACTCAGTCTACCCCAAAATGGCACTTGTCATAAGATAGCACAACAGCGACGAAATGGCAATTGTCGAGCCATTCTACTAGCCATCTATAAATTTTGGATGGAATGAATTCGATTGCATTTAAATCTCACGGCCGGGTAACTCTCATGCTATGATTTCAATGACCAGTACTGGAGTATTATTCCATTATATATTACTTGCCAGTCATCGCTAACAGATTAAGTCGGAGAAAATTCCTTGAAATCGATTACCGTAATTCACACCAATAATTTTTTTTTTCATGCTTGCTTTGCATGTAGCATATATTACACCACATTACACGATAACTAATAGTCGCTCCTGCTTTTCCTAACTTGACTTTTGTCCTGCAACATGAAGAGCTGGATCGCTGTGTGGTTCTGTCTGCCATTTGTAGGTAATTCTCAGTTCAGATTAATATTTTCGTCCGCTTCAATATCTCGAATGGAATCACGTTACAGCGCTGCAAACCGTTTCACCCTTCGATGACTATGACAATGGCACAGACGAGAAAGCGGTTGAATTCAACGCAAAGACACAAGTAAAGTTCTATCTGTACTCGAGCGCTGCTGTCGATCCGACGTATCCTCAATTATTGAAATGGGATCGCCCGGAGAGTGTCACCAATTCCTTGTTCATAGCAGCCATTCCTACCCGGTTCATCATTCACGGCTACAAAGGAGGTCTCGATTCGGACACAAATTCAAAAATTATTGCCCAGTACTTCGATGTTGGCGATTTCAACGTGATCGTCGTTGACTGGGGGGAAGGATCGAGGGGTTACTACTACCATGCCAGAAAGCGAGTGGCTGCCGTCGGGCGAACCGTTTCTAAAATGATCGATACTCTTGTACAAGCTACTCGACTATCGTTTCTTAGCATAATCCTAATAGGCCATGGCTTGGGAGCGCACGTAGCCGCAGCTGCGGGCAAAGCTCAACGAGGAAAAATTGGCACAATCGTTGGTTTGGACCCAGCCGGTCCCGGTTTTGTTGTGGGAGGTGTAGATACTCTGAACGAACGCGCTGCTGAGTACGTAGAAGTCATTCACACTAGTGCACGTTTCGGTATTACTCGACCCATAGGCGATGCTGACTTTTACGTGAATGGAGGATACCTTCAGCCCGGCTGTGGCTCCCACCAGCCAGCTTGTCATCATCGAAGGGCGGTTGATTATTATGCAGAGTCCCTATCGAGTAGCGTGGGATTCTGGGCTAAATCGCACAAAACGGCGCCAGGTGATGAACCGGAAGTCCGTCGAATGGGCGGTGAGCCGTCCAACTTCAGACAGGGAGTTAGGGGGGTTTACTATGTCAAAACCGAAAGTCACTCTCCCTTTGCTTTGGGTAGGCCACCGCCGCGCCACCAGTAGGAATTAGATGTTGGAATGAAAGGTTCGTAAACTAGTATGAAGCACAACAGCTTGTAAACTATTAGTTAAAATTATTGAAATGTTACAAATTGAAGAATAAAGAACATCCATGTGGTTGAAAATAGTTGATTTAACTGTAAAGCAATACAAGAAAGAGTTGTGCAAAAAAAAGTAATATTATGAGAGAAAAATATGCCTTGTAGAAAGAGATTTAATATTTCACTTAAAATCTATCTTAATAGAACTAATACCATGATTTCGCCTGTTTCGATAGTGTAAACTACGATTTGTTTGGTTTGTTACTTTGTAGTCGAAAAAGGTTGAATAAATTAAGAGATTTCCTTGTCAGAGTTCTTAGAATCGTTTTAGAGCTGCAGACGCTCGTCTAACTGTAGATAATGTCGCGACGGTTTTTGCTTTCACTTTGTAGGCACCCTAAGAAAATATTGGCAGATATCTAATTCTCACCATTCAATCACGATCCTAATTTCCGACATCAACTCCTCCGCAGGAAAGTGTTCATTGTTCATGTTCGATTCGTCGCTACTACCTAGTTTCATGCTTCATGATTACAATAGGATGAAGTTCAAGTTGTAACCATCAGAAAGGTTACAACGATCGCAGGCTGGCCAACATCAGGGAATCTGCGCAGCCCGGGGAGGGATCGAAAGAACCAGAAGCTACTCGACATCTTGTCGCAGCATCTTCATCACGATTTTCTCGAAAGTCGTGTTCTATCGGCAGCACAAGTCACACCTTTCCTGCTTCCACATGCACCCAAACAGCACGTGATGCAGCTGTGGGCGGCGGCGAAGAACCAAAGTTCCGCATAATCATCTGTTGGCTAATCGGATTAAACCGTGATCGGGAGATTTGTTGTTTCTCGATTGTATCAACAGTAAAGGTGTTGTAAATGGTAAACGCGGTATACGATGAATGAAAAGGTGTATTGAATAATCCGAACAATACAATGAAAAAAATTAATGATTATTCCAGGTTTACCGGATTTTGATAAAAAATTTCAGATTTAAAAAGAAAGGGATTTTTTTCAAATGGAATTAATTTAAATCGAATTTTTTTGATTTGGGGGTGTTACGACTGAATTTCGGATGCTTTTCTCACAGCAAAGTCGAAGCTTTCTCTACTTGAATCTGCTGAAGCTGTAAATATATTTAATTTAATATAATAATTTTCAGCTCAATATAATTTTTTCTAATTGTACTCACAATTTGGTTTCCGAATAACAACTTCGCAATCACAGCCGAATGTATGTATTGATTTATATTTATATGGTATAATATTTATATTAACTACACAATGTGGGTGACATTAAAACGACCATTTTTGTAATCACTAATCTACACCCCCTAGCGTCGTTTCAAATCATGAAAAAATGACACTGTCCAAATTTGAGCGAAATCGGTTAAGGCCCCAAAGAGCTTAAAATTTGTATGGGATTTTTGGCCAAAATGTATGGGGAAACACTCACAGTTCACATTATCGCCACTAGAGGTCGCTGTAAACTTCCGAACACGGACTTAGGAAGGAGTTAAGCTTTTGAAGATATGCTGAACAAGTTTGTCGAAGACTACAAGACAATCCAACCAACCGTTAAAGAGTTATTAACGTTTAAAGTTGGATACTGCTGCTTAACATTCGCAAAGGGCGTACTCCGCTTATCTCATGTATGTGAACCACGAGTGAAGGTGGGACAAAGTTAGGAAAAACTCATATATCTCTGAAACGATGAGAGATAGAAAGCTATGATGTTCTACAAAGTTGTAGAGGAATAAAAAGACTTTTTGGTTTCACTGGAAAGTTTCAGGATTTCTCCGCAAGGTGGCAGTAGTGAGCCAAGCAATTTAAAGGGAATACTCCTATCTGTATAACGGTAAGAGATGGAGCATTTGAATGTTCTACAAAGTTGTAGAATAGCAAAAAATATTTTCATTTCTCGTTTGAAAAATTCAGATTTCTATCACATGGTGGCGCCAGTAATCAAAATTAATTCAAGGTAATACTCCTATCCATACAAAGGTAAGAGCTAGTGCAATCTGATGTTCTGCGAAGCTATATAGTATTTCTAAGGCTTTCGTGTCTCGTTGTAAAAATAGAATTTAAGCCGCTTAGTGGTGCAAACAGCATAGAGTATGAATATATTTTAATACACCTTTTGAATGTTTTCTAATTTTTTCGAATTTTTACTCCTATTTCTTGTGCAGAGATTCTTTTATTATACATAACAAGTTACAAAGTTTTCTTAAGACCATCATGCTATGATAAAACCTATATTCTTAAATTTCTTCGTAACCCCATTTATATTTCTCCTGTTGCATTCATTTATATAGCATTTTTTATTTTTTTTACTAACTGTTGACTAACTTTAAGAGCGCTCTTGTCTCAGAGATGTCGTGTATAGTGCCGCGCGTCAGTGCTCGTTTATTACCTCTCGCAGAAGAAGCGTACACAATGCGCTGTAAATCCAGTTAGACTGGCATTGGTTGCACGATTACAGGGCTGATAATTTGGTGATAGGTGAGAACTACTAGGGTCATTCGAATGCCAATTAGTGACTTTTTCATCAAATCGGGCCTCACTTATAACTTAGAAATAGGCTGCTCGAAATATATTATGTTTTCTTACGCGGACTACAGGGCTTAAGTACTATATTGTGCTAGAATATTTCCAGCCTGGGATAAATACCTAAGTAGGCTACAATCTGATTCGCGCAGTGCTTCTATTATATTCAGCATCCCCCTTTTTTGCAAATAAGCAAAGCCTGGCATGCCAATCGCGCTACCTGCCCATCAGATCACCACATCACCAGATATTTGAATTTTGCTTTTGCAGATCTTCTAGCATGGGTGGATCGTCTCGACAGTTGGGTATTTTATGCGGTTCATCGCGCTATCGCCGGAGGAATATAGTGTACGTTGTTGTCGTCGGTGCTCGTTGGTCGCCTCAAGACGTGCCATATGCTGCGAACCCAATTCAAATGATATTGGTTATACGAGTACAGGACTGATATTTTGGTAGTAGGCAAAGGATACTACGCCCATTTGAAGACCCGATGGTCAATTTTTCGTCGTATCTTATACCACACAAAACTTCCAAACTGAACAATTAAAATCAATACTTTGGAATTGTAGTCCATGTGAGATCATAGAAATACCATTCCACAGTGGTCAAGAATGTAAATTTAGCAGGAATTTTGAGATTTTTCTAAAACTAAACAACTTAGCCTTAATAAGTCTTTGGAGAAGTTTTCGTAGTTTGTGGGCCTCTTCTTTTTGTTAAAAAAAACAGATAGGGTAATTGTACCAAGATCAAAAAATAACTTTTTAATTTTTCCAGCTAGAGCCAAATAACCTTCAGCGAAGTTGTAGAATGACAAATCTTGGAAAAGTTTGCTGAAGACATGTGAGCTCTACCTATCATACTTTTCATTTTACAACTTATACTTTTATTTTAAAATTGAAGGTTAGGGTGTTTCTTAGTGTTTATCAGAAAAACTGTTTTAGTCAAATAACTTTTGCGTTATTGATTTAAAAGTGAAGTAGTCTATAGACGACTTTAAGATTGTTTTAAGGAAAATAACTTGTTTCATGGCAACTATTTATATCTGTTTCATGGCAACTATTATATCTAACTAATTTTGCTGATGAGTTATGAGCACTTTTTCGCCAATATCACTCATTGGGGCAAACAAATAATAATTCTTTTTCAAGTATAACTAAGGTCATTACTAGAGTTATAATTGAGCAAAAAACAACGAATACGTTATTTTCTAAAAGTTCAAAAAGTTGATTACAAAAATTCTATTTATGATATTATAAGTTCTTATATCTTTTGAATAATAGAACCTAGCGTTTGTGGGTGGTTCTAATTTTTTTAAATCGTAATGTTAACTTTTAAATGGTTCGAGATAGAGCTTCGTAGAAAATAAAATTTTAAAAAACTTGGTCGAAGACACTGGAACTCTATGTCGTGTATTTTCCATTTTACAATAAATTTACCAAAAAATAGGATGTTCTTAATAAATGGTTTTCTTTATATAACCTTTGCAGTTTTAATTTTTCATAAGGGTCACGTAAGAAAAACTTTCAGATATTTTGAAGGAGAGCATTTTGTCTCAATGTACCGAACCTCAAGCATCTCTCGTTAGAAAGTTATATATACTTTTTACTAAAAATAAACTCTTTTATGAGTAAATATTACAAGACGTAAAAAATATTGTATTTGCCATTTTTTGCGATCTATACTACAAAGCATGCTATATCATATGACAACAACGGTATTTAATGTTAAGAATCCTAATCGAAGATAATGCTTTTTGAAAAAATTATATTTTTTTTATAAAAAAGTTCTCATACCTTTGAAACGAAAAATTTTTGGTAGTTGGAGTTTTAAAAAAAATTATGCACCTTAAAATAATCTTGTACCCTTGTCCATAGGGTACTTTAGTGTAAAATGAAAACTTTTTACAGAAATAAAACCGTTTTTAAGGAACACCTGACAGCTTACATTTGGATTTGTCGGGCAATGGAAAGTATAAAAGCTAGAGCTTGCGTGTCTTCAGCAAATTTGGCTAAAATGCGTTGTTCTATAACTTCATCGATAATAGTCAAGCTCTATCTCGAACCGTTCAAAAGTTTCATTTTAAATATTGCTAAAGTTAGAATCACCCTAGCTTCTGTTTAAAGCAAAATAAAGGGCTTGTAAAGTACAACAACTTTGCCAAACATATTGTAAGGCTAAATCATTTAATTTTAGCAAAAAGATAAAATTCCTGCTAAATTTACATTCTGGAGCCCTGTCCATTCCAAAGTACTAAGTAGCTCAACAGTGACATTATTTCTAGGACCCCAAAGTAAGCCAATAAAAGTGTGCTGTTTCGAAAATTGTACCGCGGCGGAACCCATTGTACTATGAAGTGCTGTTACGTTTTTATTATTATCAGATAAACATGCGGGCCCCTTGATGCTTGATGCGACTCCAGATATCGTCAATAAACAAAATAAAAATAAACGGGCCCAGATGACTACCTTGCTATATACCTGTAGGAGTTCTGAATGTGCTTGAGCGAGTGTTCTTGTACTCATGAATGCTGAGCGATCTGAAAGATATGACTGCAACCAATTTATAAGCCAGGTAGGAAATCCTAAACGTTTTAACACCAGGTTTCCGATGTTGTGCGGTAAATTGTCAAAAGCTTTTGATTAACCGATATAAATTGTGTTCAACTGATGACACTTTTCGACGGCGGAATACAACATAGAATGTAAGAAATTGTGGATCGTTTCATGACGTACCGATGTTGATACTTCGAGATAATGTGGGATGCCGCTGCATACGTGACGTTACCTCTGTAATTTTCGACGTTGTTAATATTTCCAGCCTTATGGACGGGAACGATTGATGCTTATTTCCACGCGATAGGAAAAATGCCTTCAGCGAGAGAGAGACAGCACGTAGACGCAGCTCTTTATATGACAATGGCGTCATAAACACTAGAAGAATGTGCCAAATGGAATGTTTGTGTTTTCGTTCTAATTCCTCTCACCTTCTGGTAGTAAACGGAAAGAAACTGCTCAAAAAGCGTGACAACTTCGGGTACAGACAATACAGGAATTAAATCAAGGGACAACGGAGGTCATCGCACCTGAGTCGGGCGCATTCGGTTTCCAGAAAAGCTTTCTAGAATCCATCGTCTCATCAAACAAACGAAAGAGATTCCCAACTGACCATGTAGATGCCGCCATAATCTTTTCTTTGAGATCCGTTTGTAGGAGACCAAATTCTGCGATCTAGGATCTCTACAACGAGGAACCAACTATACAACAGTGAAGTCCTAATTTCGGAATTTGTCAGCCGTTAGATTTTATCAGGAACATCGGCGGCATCAGTACCTAGTAGCAACATAGCGGGATTTGAGGTTGTATCATCGGTGTCTGTTTCTTGTAGCAGTATTTAAGGAAAATTCTGTTGGTCCAAGAACCGGCGTTATTGGTACAGCGTCGATCACGTTATGAAGTTCGTCCGAATTTCCACCTTTAATCCATCCAATGTGTCGTTTCGAATCCTATATTTTCTCTAGCAAACACGGAATGTGATTTCTGAGTTTCACCAAGTGAAGATCCGCCATTGATCTAAGACTATCCGAAATGAGCAATTTGAAAAATAATTCCGTAGAATGATTTGTTTTTTTTGGGAGTAGTCCTATGTCCTAAGTGGATTTTACTGATCAAGCGAACGAGAAAAAAAAAATACAAAAAATGTTATAGATTACCTTGTAAGCATTCGATGCTCGACCCAACCATGCACATAGTGTATAGAAATATATAGAAATTCTTCTAACCCAAAAAAGAGTAATCCTAAGGTTAAAATATTTATAAATTTAGTTAAAAAAGCGGCAAATATGGATTTATCTACGAAATTGATAAACAAGATAAGCCGACCGTAGAAATATGTGGTTGATAAGTTGGAAAGTTTTTTTTGCCGATAACAAAATCGATTTTTTTTGGATTCCACGAAAATTGGTCGGTGTTAAGTCAGACTGGACTAAGTCGCAAAACATAAAAAATGAGATAATGAGAGCAATGGATAAAGAATTACGTCAGCTACATTCGACTTTTGCCAGATTTGAAATATGTAACAATAAGTAAGAATTATGGCAAAAATTAATTTCCATTTATAATGTAAAGGATGCTGCGATTCAAACTTTAAACTCGTTTTTCTCGAAATCAATATTTTGTCACTTAGTCCGGTCTGACTTAACACCGACCAATTGGATTCGATATCCATTACCTTAACATTTATGCTCAAATTTGGTCTAATCTAAGTTACCCTTTTAGTGGAAACAACAATGTTTTCTTCCAAAATATACCTTTTTGCTTTGGCTCTAAATTCGATATTGTTGGCGATACCTTAATTTTAAATGCCACATCAATGTTGTATAAGCATTGCTTCCATCCTACACCGTCTACTGTGGGGAGAGTGGCGGGAGGCTGGATCATCGAAAAAGGTATCAGATTACAAATACCACTATAAGTAAGAAGCTTTCGCTGACTTCTACGCAATGAACCAGCGAATGAATTCATTTTCTATTTTTTATGCTACAATCATATGTCGAATCAGAAGCTTTATATGGATTAATATTTTGCTACGACTTCACTTGTAAGTTTCCATGGCAGTATTAGTGTACCCTAGAAGAATGAACACTTCAACAACTTGTTGGTAAGCAAACACCGCGCGCTTGTCTATGGATTCAGCAGTTACGCTGTGTGTAGCCGACCATCCCGCCCGTGCCAATAACGCAGACTACTGCGGCTGTTTGGGTAGGTGCATACGGATGCTCGCGTCTGGTCTGTGGTCGAGGTAATCGTTGGTCCAGCCGCCGCCGACTCGCGCCGAATAATTGGTGTTCTATGTTTATGTTTACAACGAAGTGCGTTGAACTTAGTTGTTTTTTTTTTTATATTACGAAAATGAGAAAGAGGTAGTGCGGCAGTTTTCCCACTATCAAACAGTTTAGAGTGACGGATCTCGAATAGTGGGCAGAAGGGTTACGACTGCGAGAGCGGTGAGACGATTTGAGGTGACCCAGAAAAAGGGCACCATTTATTTAGATTGTAGCTGATGGCAGCAACCTGAGTGAAATGGTTCGTAAATATTGGTTTGCGGTTAAGTTTTTACAACCTTTCGTTTTGAATACGCTTAATAAAAACAGTTTTTTTCAAAGATGTAATAAGGTTAATGTATTTTTCACAAATAAATGAATGCTATCAGGAATTTAGTCTAGATAAACAGTGCATAGAATGGCATTGGATTCATCTTCTTTGACAATGATTATACTTACCCGTCAAGAGAGCAATTGCACTCATTGCTCTTGATTCATACTTTTGTTTATATTTCAACTACCATTATTTATAAACACAGTTCAATGCAGCCGATGGGGTTGAGTCATTTGCTGTCTTCTTGATTGTTTATTTTCTTTTTTTCAATTTCGAAATACTTGGCTTGCATATTATCGGCTTACCCGGTGCGAATCGAATCCAGTCATCAATATTTATCCGGATAGATAGTGTAATGGTTTTGTCGAATTTGAATGTGACGTTCGACGGATTTGGCCATTTTGTTCCGGTCAGGTGGTATAGCTCGCTTGTTTCCAGAGTTTGAAATTTTGCAGTTCGTGAGCAGAAATAGGCGATATGTAACAACCGTAATATAACAAGCAACCGTGTGATATAACGTTTTCTGGTGTCCAACTTTTCGCGACTATAAGTGGTAATCACATCTTCCTTATTTCCTGGCAATACTAATAAAGCGCCATGTTTCGAAATTGAATTCCCCCATAAAATGCAGCAGAAGCATTAACAATAAAGTGTGACACGGTTATATGAAAAGAAAAACTGATTTAATCCATTTAACTGTGAGATGTGATATTTCTTGCCCACATAACTGTAGGAGCATTGAATAGTTTGCAGAACTAATGCGAAGTAGGAACCCAAATACATGTGGGATCAACACAGTTTCGAGTCCTCACGAATAAATTTTCTAACGAACAGAATAAAACATGAAAAATCAATAAAAACAAATGAAATTAAGAAAATATTGAAGCAAAATTCATTCAAATTCATAAAATGAATAGAATGATTAATATAAATCAAATGTTAAAAAATTCAATTGTTCCAAACTAACCAAAGGGATGAAACTAATAAAAGATATGACGGAATAGAATTAAAAAAATTGATCAAATGAAGATTACGAATAAAATGTAAAAAATGAATGAAATAAATAAAATAAAAAATAAATTATGTGAATCGAATAAATAAAACAATCAACATAAATAAAACAAATAAAATAATATAGATAAAATTAACTGGATCAATAAAATGAATAGAATTAATGAAATAAACAAAATGAATAGAACTGGTAAAATAATAATAAGAAACAAATAAACAGACTAGAATAAATTAACAAATTTAAATGAAAAACTAAACAATACAGTGCAAATTTGTTTTTGTTTTTATTAGCCCCTTGGCGTATTTAAGGCTGACAAAATCAGGACATTTTTTTTCTTTCTTCTTAATAAACCGAATATTTTCCTTCTGTCCCTAGACATAGATTCATTACCCTTTCCATTTATTTAGTATACTTTCCTCTTAAGGAGATCATCCAATGAAGAATTAAAAAAAAAATGAAATGTTTAGTTTTGCATATTTTGCATCTTTAAAATAAGAAAAATTTACTCCAGAAAGAATTAACTCGTATTTAACTTGGTTCGTGTGCTAGAGTCCACCCAACGGATTTTCATGGGTGGCTGATAAAATTGGGCATAGACAAAATGGGGGGCTGGTAAAACGGGTCTTCACAGTATTAAAAAAAATATAAAATCACAGAATAAACTAAATTACGTTAATATGAACGCAATGAAATAAATGACTGCAAAAAATTAGGTAAGTTAGTAAAAGGTGTGCACTGGCAAAAATGAACAAAATGCATAAAATGAAAACAGTGTACAAAATAAGTTAAATGAAAGATACGAATAAAAAGCATGATCAAAATGAATCGAAGGAATGAAACGAACAACATAGAAAAATGAACCGAAGTTGCAAAAAAAGGATGCTGAATGAAATAAGTGATTAAAATAAAGTGATCATATATTTAAAATTATTCAAGTATTAAAAATGAGTAAAATAAATAAAACGAATTCATGAAATGAACCAACTAAAAAAAATGAATATGTTGATTGAAATAAAAAATTATTTAAATAAAGTAAATGAATAATACTAATTTGAGAACAATTGTTTCATTAAGTTCTAAAATGTTGTGAAAATCTCATTATTTGAAAAAAATTGCTTATTATTATGCAATACACTTTCTAGTGATTCCGTTCTTATTTGTTGTCTCATTTTTTTTATTCTTTTCTTCTTGACGGCGTCATTTAAGATCATATATTTAATATCCTCGCTAATTTACTTGTAGAATACAGAGCACTCAAATGAAACGTGTACTAAATGATCCACCGCCTCTCTACTAATTCTGACTGCCATTAAAACTTCAATTGAAGTAAATTCATAAATTTTTTTCTGAGATACCCAAAGATTGCCTTAAGTATAGTGTATATAAACCCTCAGTATAGGATTTAATCAAATTGGAGTTGATGTAGTTTTCGATTTTTGGTCGCATGCCTCCCCATAGTGCAACGTTTCGGAGTGAAAGTCCTTCATCTTCAGGGGAAAGCAGGGTTTGAGCAAAAATTAATTATAGTTTTCTCATAATACAAATGTTTTGCAAATTATCTCAGGATTACAAATATTTTCTTTGCCAAGTAGGATATTGAATTTGTTTTCGCGATTGGTTTATATTAAAATCCAAAAACTATTTATAGGGAAACGCAGGCGAAAAACCGTGTCGTATTCCCAAACCTTGGACATTAACAAATATTTTGGATAAGTAGAAGATCTTATGATTGAACGTAGAAATTAATTGAGAAATAGCAAGATAGATGTGAGTCGTGACAGTTGCCACGAATACGAAGAGATTGCGAGAAAGAGAGTGAGAAAGTGGGGAAGGGGCGTTTGAGGAATGGTAAATGAATATTTTGATCTATTAAGCGATTTTTTGATGTCTTACATGCTAATTACAAATAATGCAATTGTTTATGTTTGCACCATTATCAGTATAACCGAATCTTGCAAAATAAGTCAAATTTTTACTAGAGTTTTGGGACAATACAGTTGCTCTCGGTGATCCCACGAGTGTAATATGAATATGAATATGAGACGTTCACCTAATCACCGGGATGTTATCATGTTTGCGAGATCGCGCATGTGGGTGCCGTGGATGGTCACGAAGGGCTCGAGCATTTGTACGTTAAGGTTTATCACGTGATCCTTCCTCAGAGCTAAACAAGAAAATAAAGAAGTAATAATTGAGTAATAATGACATAAACTCTTTTCTTATGTCTTTCATTGGTTTAGTTTTCGGTAAAAATACACTGAAAAAAATCAGTTTGGACAAGGAAAAGTTTTTTTTTTTTCAAATAACTTGTTTTCCTTGAAAGTGTCCAACTTGAATTTTTGACGGTAGGTAGGGAACATAATTATATATCTTGGAACAAAATTTCATCCAAATCAAAGATGGGTTTTTTTGTAAATCGACTTTAAACTTTTAAAATTAATTTTTTTCAGTGTAGAAGTCGGTGATAATTTTTCCAATATTTTTATTAAAAAAAAATTGACTAATATTGTGAAAATTACTCCAACAACATTTTTTTGTAGAAATTGTCATTTTTAAACTATAGCCATTTGAAAAAAATTGGAAAAAAAAGTTTGACCCCTTTCAAAAGAAAGTCTAGATCATTTTTGGAAAAACAAAGTATGCAAAGTTGCTTTTTGCGGCAAAGTCTTCATGTGCATTAAAATTTGAGAGGGTGCTGCCAACTCTGAATACGATTTAGCGCGAAATTTGTCTATTGAAAACCAAACCTTCTTGCTTATCAGGTCATTTTAAGTGTAGTAGGCGATCGAATCAGATTAAATTTATTTGAGAAGATCTTAAGAAAGAAAACTGCGTTTGAAAACCAAACTAATATCTGGAACTATTTCAAACATTCTCAACCTTGAAAAATTGTAAAAGCTTTTCGATTCAACGATGCTGAAAAACCATGTTTAGACGATATAGACACAGTTCATGCATAGAACAAGCTTCATAGTTTTATTTTGCCATTATTGTAATTTTTCTAAAGTACACATAAAAGTAGCCAATGCAGTGGTCATAATCACATATCAAAGCAAAACATATACAAGAATCCAAAATATGTTTATATGTAGACTTAGATGCATTTTTTGCAACGGTTTTTTGAGTAACAGTGTTTTTATAGATAGGCTTTCCAGCACCTATGTATAAGTAGAATTAAAGTGGGACAGGTTGAGTGGAAATGAATCACGTAGAATCAATACATCGATGGAACGTAAATAATAAACCTTCGTTGCGCTTTCCATTGATTTGCGTGAATTTATTGCCAATAAAGTTTTCGTCTCCTTAGCCTGTCATGGAGATGACAATACGAAGAAAAAAATTGCTTTGAGCAACGAAAGCTCAGATTTCCACAGTCAGTGTAACGGACTTATCAGTCTGCTACATTGGTTGCAAAAGCACGCAGCGCAGTGGCTCTGCTCTGCCTGCCGTTCAACAGGCAACTGAGCTTGTTCGATCAAATCTGTGCTTTAAATAGTCTATGATGACGTCATTCATAGAAGCGTTGCGCGTTAGGTACATAAATCTGTCGTGCCAGACTAGGGAAGCGTAGCCTTCTGTGTGCAAATGCGTGGTATTTTACTATGCTGCACATAATATAAATTTTTAAAAGATAATAAAAATCTTTGGGTTTATCTATTGGAATTTGTTCTTAATTCTGAGCGATATGTGCAAAAATTTTGAAACTTTATCGTGAGATAACTGAATTATAAGCGCATAAAGCCAGACCACTGTTCGTTACATACAAACTTTGTTGAATTTGCAAAGTGCACCCCCATTTCGAAAACAAAGACGTAGTCCTGCGTCAAAATATTGCAGTATAAACACATTGTAGAATATACTTCAGAACACTTGAAGTATACAACGAGAGATAGCTCTACATGTTTTATGCAATCGATAATATGAGGGTTCTATCAACAAACTTCAACCGCTAAATAACCACGGCCACCCTTCGAGTACAATGAAATTTTAATTATAGCACTTTCACTTCACATTATAATAGTACAAGTGATAAGGAACCAAGAGTGTTTGATGATCACTAACAATCCTCAACTGCCAAGCACAGTCGTCTTCATTCCAACCTCTGGATTGGTTCACCACGAATGGACATGTCCTGTGACAAGTTGGTAAATTTAAGTATTCTCGATTTGGAAGAACTAGAATCTGTTCTTCGGCGGCAATGGGACCGAAATGAAATAGGCTGCAGGACAGTACAGAACTATCTCAATTGGCTACGAGTCGACTCGGATATTGAGGATTTGAAAATCTTCAGCCTAAACGGGAATTGGAGAAACGATGGAACTTTCATTATCATTGTAAGTGATTTGTTTATTGAAATGAAATTTGTTCAAATCTAGTATTTCAGGATTGTATCTATATTTACATTTACAACTTCAAAGAAAGGAACGATTCGATGGAACGTGCCCTAAGACTGCTGGATTGGAAACGCAGCTATAGTATATGCATGTTCCCGGAAAGATTCAAACTTTCGATTACGAACATCTTTCGAGAGCTGAAATTGGAAACTTCCCTATTCACAGAGGATATCATTTACTACTTACCCTCGGATGCGGCCGATCGTTTGAACATTGATCTTCCCGAAGGCTATCGGCTAGCGCCCCTCGAACGGAAACACGCGAAACAGATCAACGCCAACTGGGAATTCAAAGCGGAAGCGGAAACGGAGCGCTTCATTGTACGGTTGATCGACTCCGGCTGTAATGTCACCATTGGCTTATTCATCGAATCCTCTGATGAACTAATCGGTTGGTGTTTGCAGTCCCCTTCAGGGGAAATTAGTCTACTGAGTGTTGACCACCGATATCGTAGAAAGGGGTTCGGTGCGCTGCTAGTTACGGCCTTCGTCAAACGAATTGCTGCAAATGGACTGGGAAGCTACGCGAGTGTTGTTTTATCTAACGAGCCGTCTCGGAAATTGTTTAAGCGGTTGGGGTTCTACGAAAAGGAGAAGGTTCATTGGATCGTTAATAAGCCCAAACAATAAATTGGTCAGTGGTGTGAATCGATTAATAAATGCACAATTGTGTCAGTAGTTTAATTCGCGGGAACTTCACAGAAACGCAACAACCATCGGCTGTTCAGTCATCATGTCAACACAATTACCTCCCATAAAAATGAAACCCAGTTTGTTGCCAATTCTAGATTTCGTGTCTATTCCAAACAACTACCCAGATATTTTTCCACACGATTGAGTAATCGAACTCGGTTCAGTCAACTCGATCAGTTTCGTTTAGCATTGATTTCAAGTAACGCTGCACCCGAAAAGAGTTCGTAATAGTTTGCCGTGGGCATCTCACGATATGATCGCGACAGGCGCCCGTCGTCGGTTTCGTTCTTTGTCGCCTCACCCGCAGTACCCAAATTAATAGTAGGACAAGAAATCAAACGGAGGCTTAAAATCAATAACGAATCTTGCTTCGAGTCATTCGAATATACTTTGTAGCGCACTGAATAAATGCTAATCTAGTTTGTGTCAAAGTGGAGGTATGACCTTCCAAAAATTATTACAATATTTTGCAGAATTAGTAAAGGAGCTAATGGTTTATTTTCCTGCCGTTTTCAGTGGTTAATCGTTCAAAGTAGTACTGATAGACTGTGTACATTAGGGTGCCAATAAAAACGGTCATCCTATTTTTTTTAAACGGGTAGTGTGCGAAAGCTTCAACACTTTTAGAATAGTCCCTGTGCCAAATTTGAGCTCGCATTTTCGATGCCACATGTCTTGGAAGTCCTTTAACAATGTTCGAATGAGTGCAATTTTGCAAAGGGACGTGCTACATAATTCCATTGGATCCCAAATTTACGTGATCTATCGCTCCAGGTTGGATGCAAAAATAAGCGAAACTGGTACGAATTTTAAACATTGTCATTTGGCGAACTTTATTTTATTTACAGAAAGAATTGTTACTAAAAAATATTTATGTTTCGCACTAACAATGATTGCATGATTTTTTGATAAAACACTCAGGCAGGGGAATTATGGTTAAAACCGACACCTTAAGCTTAACACTTTTTCTGAATTACCACAAAATCAACAGAATTATGATTTCTATGCAGAAGTATTCTTCAGAAAATTCTTAACAAAGCTTAATTTTGTCAGCGCTTCAAATAATTATTTTCATTAAAAATTATTCGTTGCAAAACATGGAAAACAAAGCGGCGCAGTACCTAACTGCGGGTAAAACCGACACCCCATAGGGGTAAGATCGACACCCCCTATAATTTATTTTCTCTCAACTTTTTTATTAAAAATGGGATATATGCGTGAGTAATAAAGTGTGAGTATACGAGGTGCCAATTGTAGCTTCATCATGTAGTGAGAGGAAGTGTTGAAGAAGTTCGAAAGCGCAGTGTTACACACAAGAGTATTTTATGCTATAGGATTATTTCTTGGCATGGATGTTTCCAAGTAATCCTTACCCCATCAGAAACACAACAAAAATATTTCAAAACTATATCTCGCTTTGATAGTTGTTATATTTTTTGTTATTTTAACTATTAAGCAGACCAAATTTATAACACAACAGGTTAAGAAAATTGAATTCTGTTATAATCTTGTTATCCAATTCTGATCGGGTACGCACATCATTGCAATCTAAAGTATTATTTTATTTCGTAAGAGAAGATTTGCAAGCTTTCTACATCATGCTAATAGGATTCATTCACTTATAAGTGACAGGTACTTCTTAGTAAAGCTACCTTGTTGAGACTTTGATTTTCCGGGACTCCAATTTTTGATTTTTAGAGACTTAAAAGAAATAAGCACAACAAAAGTATTGCTGTGTACTTTCGCTATTATTATAGTGTGCTAACAGTGTAAGTGAAGTGTCACAAAGATCCCTAGCCTATTGTAATAAATTGCAAATAAACTCAATCATTTTAACAGCGTGTCAGTTTTACCCCATCCAAAGGGTGTCGGTTTTACCCCAACAGCGAACATTTTTTAAACACCAATTTAATCCACCTAGCAGTGGGATGAGACATTTCTTACATGTATCACTGTTGGATCATTCATTAGTTAGCAGAACTCGTTCATTAGTTTGCAGTATCTAGTCCTGCACGAATAAAACATCGAATGAACTGAATAAAATATAGAAAATCAATAAAACGAACAAAATAAAAAAAATAAAACGAAAAATGAAAAACAAAAGGTTTTTAAATTCATAAAATGAGTATAAATCAAATTAATAAAATGCATAAATCAAATTAGATGAACTCATTAAAAGAAAAATTAGGCAATATTTAAAAATAGTTATAACATTAATTGAATAAATTAAATTGACTCAAACTAACAAATTGAATGAAATAAATAAGTGGAATGACTGATCATGAAATGAATGAAATTAAAGAAATGAACCAAATGAATTAAACAAATCAAATGAATCAAAGAATAGATAGAATTAATTTAATAAATCCAGTGAAAACAATGAATCAACTGAATGACTGATCATGAAATGAATGAATTTAAAGAAATGAACAAAAATAATCAAATATATTAAGCTAATCAAAACAATCAATCGAAACAAATGAATAAAATGAATCAAACGGATAAAATGAATAAAATGATTGGAATGAATGAAAAGAGTGAAACTAATAAAATAAAAAATAAATGAATTGAATAAAATGAATAAAAAGAAGAAAATATGGAGAACAGAATGAATTGATTAAAATGAAAAATTAAGCTATGGTAGAAAATAAATTGCATCACAAAAATAATTTGAATGAAATGAATAAATCTGAAAAACAGTCAGAATATTAAAATGAAGAAACTGAAAACATGTATGAGCTGGGAAAAACGAATAGAATGCATAGATGGAAAACTGTGAATAAAATAAGTTAAACGAATTATATGAATAAAATTTACGAAAAAAATAAACTGATCAGAGTAAATCCAAAGAATGAAACGAATAGAATAAATAAAATGGACCCAAATGAAGAAAATCAATAAAAGGAATTCTGAATGAAGTAAATAATTGAAATGCAAAGATCATATACTTAAAATTTATCATAAATTCAAAATGAATAAAATAAAGAAGACGAATAGAATCCATGCAATGACGAAACTGAAAAAATTGACTATTTAGAATGAAATTAAAAACCATTTTTGAATAAAGTAAATAAATAAAACGGGTTTACATGAATTTGAGAACTATTGTATCAGAAAGTTATTAATTATTTTCAAAAATCTCATCAGCTGAACAATGGCTAGTTAATATGCAAAGAATTTTGTGGGGTTTTCGTTCTTTTTTGTTTTCACCTTTTCGTTTTGGTTGTTCTTTTTTTATTGGCGGCGTCATTTAAGATTATCTGGTGTTTCTACTTTATTGATAGACCTTAATTAGTTACCAGGAATCTGGGACGTTCAATTTGTATTGGAATTCAAAGTTGTCTTTTTGGTCATATTTCCGAAGAAAAGATTTTTGTGCAGAATACGAAAATAGGAGTAAATGGAAATAATAAACTGAGACACGATCACCTGTGCTTTCAAGCCCCTTAAACAGAGAGCGACGGAGGGATAAGGCGATTCGTGAATGAGACAGGTAGATATTTCAAAGTTTTCATTTTCATTGAAGTAAATAGTGTGAAGCTATGCTACGTCGATAGCACAAAAGCCGTTCATTTGATTATTATGTAGTCTTCATCCTTATAGTTTGCATATTGCTTCGTTCGGAATTCTCGTTCAGGAAATATGGATAAATGAGTCCTATACAAACCAATACCATGAAAGAGAAATGGTTCAAACTATCAGGATTACTATTTCAATTGTTGGCAACGCAAGTCTTTATTTTCTGCGAATAAATATATTTCTAGTCACACTGGTCATGAAAAGGGCACCTTCGGATTTATTTGTTGCTACACAGTAATAAGTATGGCAAAAATGTAATCAGATCAACTATCTGTCCAATGCATAAACTCAACAATATTTAATTAGCAAGGGACTGGAAGGTGCGCAATATTTTTCAATACTAAGAGCCATAGTACTCAAGGAAGAGCGAAGAGTTGAAGGAAGAAAGTTTAGAAAAGTGTGGAATGGGGTAATATGAGCAATATAATAGGCGTTGACTGGTGCTTTCACCACGACTCCTACTGCTGCTCTTGAGGCACTTCTAAATATCAAACCATTACACATACACTTAAAACAAGAAGCACTATCATGTGCATACAGACTGCAGGTTACTGGGCTTCGGAACAGTAATCATGTTGATCTTGCTACCAGTCATACACGATTGTAGTCACAAATGGTTACATGGGGTGAAGATATTCTTGCTCCCAGCGATATTACACTCACTTGTAGTTTTCCTTACAGGACATTCCATGTGAAGATTCCCTCTAGAGAGGAGTGGTTGTCTGGCTTTATGGAAAGACAACAACAAACGCAAGTGGTTTGTTACACTGACGGTTCTCTGATGGAGGGACGTGCTCGTGCTGGTGTCTACTGTCGTGAAATGAGATTGGAACAATCTCACTCACTAAGTAGATACTGTACTGTATTCCAAGCAGAAATCTTTGCGATTATGTGCGGGGTACAATCGACCCTTCAACTGAGTTTGTACGGCAGAGTTATGAACTTCTGCTCCGATAATCAGGCTGCAATCAAGGCCCTTAGCTCAGACAAATCCCGGTCCAACCTAGTGATCGCGTGCCGAACCCAAATTGAAGAACTAAGCATTATCAACACTATCTAAATTGTCTGGGTGCCCGGACATTACGGTATTACTTGAAATGAATGGGCTGATGAATTGGCCAGGGCAGGTTCAGCGATTGACTTCATTGGTCCTGAGCTCGCGCTGCCAATTTCGATAAGTTGAATAAGGGAAAAATACGGTCCTGGGCTTCATCCTAGCATCGCAATTATTGGAGAAATCTACAAACGTGTCGTCAAACAAAGGCGTTTCTAGAACAACCGTGCCCAGTGATTTCGAAAAATTTCCTACATTTTTCAAAACTCCATTGCGGCATGCTGACCAGGGCTTAACTGCCCACTGCAAACTCAATTATCACATGGCAACTATTCAGCGCGCTGAGTTTTTTCATGTGATCTTTGTGAATCCGACTACGGAACCTCATATCATATGATATACAACTGTCCAGCGGTAGCGCAATTGCGATTTTGAGTTTTCGGCCGTCCTTATATAGACGAAACCATGTTTGGACGACTGAAACTCAGAGACATACTAAAGTTGCTTATCCAATGTGGTAAAGAGCTTTAGGCTTATTCGCAGGCAAGTTGAACTACTTGTGAGTTTAACTTACCTGTTGTTTATTTTTGTTTTTGTGCTGTTATTTTCCCCACCCTTCCAATTCTACTTCCCCACACATCCTTGTCTTTTCCTTCCGCTCAGGAAATGATGAAAACACACGGCAAGGCACAAATCCCCGACTGCATACGGGGAACGTGCCATTTAAGCCAATATATTCTGATTCCTGACTATAGCTCTTAATGTTGAAAAATATTCTACACCTTCCAGTCCCTAATTAAGCAGGGATTGTTCAATATGATTGAGAAAATGTCTATTACACCCATTCTTAATATACGTAGCACGTATCCCACTACTACCACAAAAGTTGGCACCGACTCGCTTTAAACAAAAAAGTATAATATTAAATTGACTTTATCAGCCTGAGTTCAATGTTATATTCATGTGATCAGATTTTGAAATGTTGGTGGAATGGGTTTGTAAGTGGAGGGGGTGGGGTTTAGTGGCTTGAGAATGGAGGATGCCTCAGAAAGATGCCTTTACCTTTTGCCGTATATAAAATCTGATGCTAGATCGCGAAAAACCATTTGAGAGAAAAGTGTGCGCAGCACGTCGAGGTAGGCATGAATGAAGCATCTATGATTTTAGTTAATTTGCACAATTCACCCCCATGTCGAAAGTTCTAAATGACCAAACGGAAATTTTGCCAGAAAATAGAAAATACTCAACCGAAATCCTGTTCTCTTCCAGTAGAATTGAACGTATTTGATTAACTTCACTTCGCTTCCAGACACCGAGAATAATTTCATTTAATAAGCATGCGGCGTGTGATCCCCTAGTGGAGAATAGCGTAAGTAAGTATTCGCCATAAATAGACATGTATACAAAATTATACAGCTATTGTGAGTCGTGTCTTAGCTAAGTGGATTTTCGAAATTCGCTGACATCTGCTGCCGAATAAGATAACATAATAAATTATAACCTAAACGCTATAAACACGATGGGAAGTCCTTTGGATTGATACTACCTAGTAAAATTCAACGAAAACGTGAGGAGGGAACATCCAGAATTTGTGGAAACACTTGGACAGGCCCATCCACGTACCAGTGCTACTCTACAAAAACTGCCACCTAAAACTGTGTACTTTTGAAAATGTGGAGCTTTAGCTTTCGTCGATGATGAGAAGGTAATTGTGATTAATATTATTGGTTTAAACGCCATTGCTCCAGTTTTAATAAAGATGTATTGAAAATGACTGAATATTAATTTTTAGTTTTGAACTACTTCATACTGCCTTTCGTTCTTTCTAATAAACCGAAGATGATAAAAATTGTACTTTAGGCCGTAGACGCAGCCTCGGAACCCTACCTAATAATTTACTATTAATTTCCCTTAACCCTAGAATGTTACACTTAATTTTTTACCTTGGAACGATGCACTGTGGTACAAATATACCCCGCGCGTTTGATCGCAGGTAAAATGCAAACAAAAGATATGCATAATTTGAGTTGAAAAAATCAAATGATACTAAAAGTTGAAAGAATGGTTTAGAAACGATATAAAATGGAATTTCGAGGTGTTTAAAAGTGCCATTATTTGGAAGAGTAAAAGTTGAAAAATCTGGTTTTGGAAAGTATCACGAAAGGGGATGGAAATTGAAACGAAAAAAATATTTCTGACCAGTAAGACATTAGTAACAGGTAACGCTACTATTGCAGCAGTTACTGTGCGCAAACTATAATTGCCAGCCATTATTTTGAATAATTATACAAAAATTGAAAATAAAAAAGTAAAAATCAGCATTAATGATTTTTTTTCTATTTCAAATTTAAATTAAATGAATGCAATCAATGATTAAAAACGATTACTTAAAACTAATTGTTACTTACGTAGTAAAACAACTAGTATTTAAACTGGTATTGTCACGAATCAGATTTCCACTGACATAACGAAACACTAATGGCAACCGTACACTGGGGTACAAATGTACCCCATACCAAATTTGACTTCTGCTTCCATGAAGGCCAAAAGCAAAACAGCTTTACCACTTTTTCCTACTCTTACTATGAACTCTAAACTGAAATATGTTTAGGATTTCCGGTCGGTAAATGCCAAAATCTCATCTTCACACGGCTCTAAAAATTATGTGGGGTACATTTGTACCCCAATGCAACGTTTTAGGATTAAGGGTGTCTTCTAGTGCAAAATTTATTTTAAAAAGAAAAATATACTGAAGCTAGATTGGATTTATTCGAATTTGGCTTGGTTCATCTTCTAGAGACCGTCACATGAATTTGCATGTGAAACTGAAAAATTCTGGCCAAAAACTAACAAAATTTGTGGTAGACAAAATCCGAGACAGATAAAATCGGGTCTGCACTGTATCGTAGAACCAGCCAATAGCAATCCTTCATAAGTAGCATGCGTGGTCACCATTAGCTTATTTTTAAAATTTTTTTTGATTATAGAGGTTTTAACCTTATGATCATCCGCCTCTTTTCGGGTAAGACAAATCTCTTATTGAAAAATTTCTAACCCTATGTAAGGGGAATCGAACCCAGCTCAGTCGCGTACAAGGCAATCGATTTACCGCTATGCCCACCCCTGTTATCAGTGAATCTTTCATAAGAGTACTTGGAGGTAAATTTTGTTTTATTTGTTTCCGCTTATTTCTAGTCAATTTTATATTGCCACTTTAGAACAGAAAAAATGGGCAGAAGGAACTCAATAAAGAGATGAATCGAGATCTTGTAAAATGGAATTTGTAATGCTAGTACTGAAGCACAAAGATATTTTTCAAATAATATTGTCACAAGATGTCGGCTGTGCAGCTTTTTCCCGTTGGCACGTTTTTTTTGTAAAAGGCCAAAGGTTTGAATTTTATCTCCCGTAACTTTTGCCCTAGAGCTTAAATCTAATGCTTTTTTGTACCTTTATAACCATAGCAAGCGATGATTTTTTTCGAAATTTTGATTTTTTGCAAAATGGCATTTTTGATTAAACAAAGCTGAAAATGTCATAAAATTTGACACAAAATTGATTATTTAAAAAAGTAATCATTTGAAAATTTAACTTTTAAAGGCGCAAAGCAATTTTTGTCAAATTTTCTGAAAATTGTCTCACAGTTTTAATATGTCACTATGATAATTTTGAGATGATTTTCACAATGTTGTTTTAAAACAACATTGCGCATTTAAGGGTTAATTCCTGCGCATGATGGTGGTGTATGAAAAACATCACAAAGTAGTGAGATGTTAGATTTCACATAAAATTCATATTCATGTACTACTTTTGGCATCACCGAGAGAAACTATTTTTTTGAATCCCAAACTTTTAGTGAAAATTTGTCTTATTTGGCAAGATTTCGATTACATTGATCCTGTCACAAAAATTAGCAGTTGCGTCATTTATAATAAGGATGTATGGAATCAAAATATTACATACCCTAGAAACAATTAAGGTGTTATGGTAGTTTTATAGCTACACACTTGAAATTTCACGGCAATCAGTTACCAGTCCCCAGTCACACGCCCCCTCCCCCACCGCCACTATCTCTCTCTCTCTCTCTCTCTCTCTCTCTCTCTCTCTCTCTCTCTCTCTCTCTCTCTCTCTCTCTCTCTCTCTCTCTCTCTGTTTTCCATAAGATTTTTTTCATTTGAGCACTCACAATTATTGTCAGTAGAACTGAAGTTATTGCAAGTGAATTGATTGCACTCCGTTAAAGCAGTGCTGCCAGGGACAGTTTCAGTTAAAGGTTTAAGTGAAAATAAATTCGGAATGGGTTAATGTCTAATGTAATTTGATGTGCGCTGCGTAAATAAATGCCCTTAGGAAGACAAATTTATTTTGTCTACTGATACTCTAAAAATAGTTTATGCATGATAGTGTTTTGCAGAGCCACTCGCAGAAACAAATTTAATTTTACATCCCAATTAGTAGTGAGAATATTTGTAGTCAGCAGAAAATTTGAAAAATGTTTGTATTATAAGGAAACTATAACAAATTTATGTTCAGACCCTGATTTGCCCTGAAGATGAAATGTGTTCCTTCGAAACGTTGCACTATGGGAAGCCACGTGATCAAAAATCGGAAACTACATCAACTCCAATTTACAATTCTATACGTTTATTTATACTATAATTAAGGAAATCCTTTGGTATCTTCAATATCCTGAATACTTATTCTGATAGTTTGAACCATTTCTTTTCATGGTACTGTTTTGTATTGGACTCATTATTCCATATACCCGGAACGAGAATTCGAAACGAAACAATCCACAAGCTGTAGCGATGACTGGAAAGTGTCTCTTTTTATTGTAATCGACTGAATATACGACTTTTGTGCTACTCCAATGCAAATGAATGCTTCGAAATTTCTACCTGTCTCATTCACGAATTCCATTCTCTCTCCGCCACTTTCTGTTTAAGGCACTTGAAAGCACATGTGACCTTATCTCAGTCTACTTTTTCCAACTACAAGTTAAAATATTAAACCCGAAAAATTCTATTCTTTTGCAATAAACTTTCCCATAGTGCTTTGGTGATTTGACACTAAAGAAATATTATTTCAGAAATCTGTTACCAAAAAAACATCTTCGAAAATCAAAATAAATCGAACATTCCAGTTTCCTGATAACTAATTAAGGCCCCACCAATAAAATAGAAACACCAGGAAATCTTAAACGACGCCGTCAAAAAAGGAGAACTAAAACGAAAAGGTGAAAACGGAAGGCATTGTCTGTTAATTTCCCCTTTATTCATAAATGAAATTTTCACAAGCATCGATTTTTTTATCGATTTATACACTATTTTTCCGTTTATTCATTATATGGGTTTGTTTTGTATATTTTATTCAATTTGACTAGTTCTAAATATATAACCATATCTTTTTAACTTTATTTCATCCATTTTATTCGTTTCATTTTTTGGATGCATTCTGATCAGTTTTTGAATTTATGTATTTTATTTTATTTTGATTTATTATTTTCATTTTATGCATTTATTTTTTCCAATTTATACATTCTATTCAATTTCATCAGTTTAATAATCATAGTAAGAGTAGTAGTATTTTTCAATCATTAATCTTATTCATTTCGTTGCATATGTTAATTTACCCAACTTAATATATTCTCTTATTTTATAACTTGTTTCAGTATTGCATAATTTTCCATTCAACCTTATTTGATTTATGTGTTTTATTAGTTTGACTTTTTAACCGAGGCCCGAAAGGCCGAGTGTCATACACCATTCAATTCAGTTCGGCGAGATCGGCAAATGTCTGTGTGTGTATGTGTGTGTGTCATTTAAACTCACACAATTTTCTCAGAGATGGCTGAACCGTTTTTCGCAAACTTAGTTTCATCTGAAAGGCATAACGCTCCCATAAGCTGCTATTGAATTTTTAGTTGATCCGACTTCCGGTTCCGGGGTTACGACTTGAAGAGTGCGGTCACACAGCAAATTCCCATATAAACCGGTACCACCATGATGTTCAAATGATGTAAAACATATTAAAATTGATATAACATTACTATAGTTTGCGGGTCTGGATCACTAATGATCAATCAAAGCAGCTTTGACCACATTGGCCACCTATGACGGTTCATGACGCCCCCGGGGAACCCGCCAGGTTCCTAAGCTAATATCACACCCATTCCCCAACGAATTCTCTACCGATTTTTACAAACTTGATTTTAAATGAAAGATACAGTAATACCATTAACTGCTGCTGAATTTCACTCGGTTCTGACTCTTGCTTCCGGAGTTACAGGGGTGTTAGTAAGGATACACTGGAATTTCCCATATAAATCGGTACAATCGTAATACCTCAGAGGCTAAAAACTATTGAAATGGTCACCAAATAACTTCTAATCGCAGATCTAGATCACTGATTGCCAATCAAACATTCTTTGAATATATTGTCCACTATCGACGATTCCGGAAGTCCGGAATTCCGGGCATATTCCACAATTAAAGTCACATCGGTTCATCGGTGATGACTGAACCGATTTTCTCAAACCAAGTCTCAAATGGAAGGCAAAATATGCAGTTGAGTATTGCGTCGCCGCCCATCCCCCCCGCCTTGCACTTACACCTACCTCCTTCATCACTCCCCCCCCCCTTGGACCACCCTCATGCTCGAATTTCCTTCATCCACCCCGTATACCGAAATAAGATGAAGGATTTCTGACGCATCCTCCACTCCCACTCTACCCATTCCCTCCACTTTCAAACCCATTCCACCAACATTTCAAAATATAATCACATGAAGATAACATTGAACTCATGCTGATTAAGCTAATTAAATATTATTCTTTTGCCTTTCTCATATAGAAAGGTTATGCAATTGCTCCAAAAACCGACTTTTTAACAGAGGCCCGGAGGGCCGAGTCATATATAAAATTCGACTCAGTTCGCCGAGATCGCAAAATATCTGTGTGTATGTATGTATGTGTATGTGCGGATTTGTTAACAAAATGTCCACATCGGTTTCTCGGAATTTTCTGAACCGATTTTGACGAACTTGATTTTAAATGAAAGGTCCACCAGCTGCTGTTGAATTTTGTGTGGATCCGAGTTCTGGTTCCTGAATTACAGGGTGATACATACGATCACGCTGCAAATCCCGATTCTAACGAATTCTGCGATGAATGTAAAAAGGTAATTTTTTTCCAAAATGTAAACACAACTGTTGAATTTGTAGATCTAGGTCACCAACAGTCATTCAAAGTCTCTTTGGCCACACTGGCCACCATCGACGGATCCGGAAGCATCCAAATTCAGAATAACGGTTATATTGGTTTCTCGAAAATGGCTAGAACGATTTGATCAACTTAGTCTCAAATGAAAGGTGTTGCGTCCCCGGAAACTGATATTAAATTCCATCTCCATCCGACTTCCAGCTCCGGAGTTACGGGTTGTGGAGTGCGATCACATAGAAAACTCTATTTCAAACCGATACCGCGATGAATGCAAAAAGGTGCTCTTATATATACGTACCAAGGGTAATAAGAATGAAAGACATTTCCATAATGATATATTGAACGAACCAGCTATCAAATCATAGTTTGTAGAAATGAGAAAGGCATAATTGCACCTCTAGGTGGATTAAACCAGGTTTTTCATTTTAGGAACTTGGTAATTGATTTTTTACATAATTTATATATTTTATTCGAGGTTTTGTTCGCGCAGGACTCGAAACTGTGTTCATCCCATCTCTAGTTGGGTGCCCACTTCGCGAAAGTTCTGCAAGCTAGTGAATAATTAAACAGTAGTATGTGTAAGAAATGTCTATAATTTTGATCGGTTTACACAGACTCTTGTTCAACCAATTTATGATCCTACACCCTTTACTTCAGAACACAGCCTCAATTGCTACCTTCGATCGGTATCTTGCGACTGAATATAGCAGTTTTCTTTAATGTTGCACAATTGTTCTCTCTGTTTTTGATAATATTGACGCGGCATATTCCAATTAAAATAAATACGTATAATTGTCTGAGCGTAAAAAATGTCATAGTAAAAAGTAGTGGACGATGGGAATGAAGGAACCTGATACATTTTCACATCTCTAAATTATTATCTTATCCAGACCAAGATCAAATTCCTCTAGGTGTCAATTTCAATGGAAAATTCTTTCCGTATACCCATAATCGGTATGTAATATAACCGAAGCAGATACGAGGTGTAAGTTCGGGTAAGAACACATCGATTACATCAAAATATGTGTACACAAGTATACTAAATTGCGCATTCTATAACGTGTTTGAGGTTTTTGTATTTGACAAAAAATTGTGCACTATTAGTACTGCGAAATATGAGCAATTCTATATTGAACAGAATAATTTGAAATCAAACATATTTTTTGGCGCCAGACAAGGCCTACTGTGTTTGCATGTAATACTCAATGCTACTATTTATTTAATTCATACAATTTATTTTGATTGATCGGCTCATGATATACTTTTGTTATGTTCATCTGATCGGATATAAAACAACTACCATTAGGAACCCTCTGGGGTGCGTGAACCTTAGGTTGTGAACTGTTGCTGAAGTAATGTAACACCTGTAATAATCAGACACAATGTATTTTTTGTTGATTAACTCTGACGAACACAAATATTTGAAGTTCCATTTTTTCGCCAAAGATGTTTTTAACCATTTGCGCTGGATTTCATTTGAGTTAACAGCCCTAAACTCATTCTACATACCACCACTTATGTCCCTGCAGTATCCATTCGCATTTTTTGCACTAACAGTAACAGTTATGAAGGGACGAAAAACTCAAATTACACTGAAATCTCCCCTTCCAAGATGACTCCACTCTAACGCACCTGACTGGATCACAACCGGCACAAACACTCCATAGCCTGCTGCCTACAGCGAGCGGGCAATACAATTTCACGGTCAATTCCATCGTTTGAGTGAATCGAATTCGACTCCCCCCCCTCCAATCTATTTATTCAAACTTAACCATGTGGCTACCAACAATCAATTTACAAATTCGGAAAGCCGTGAAAACCAATCATTTATCATAGCCATACATGCGAAACCACACTTCATATGCGTGAAGTTTTTACACATGGATTCGATGGGCAACGTATTGAATGACGACGATGGCGAAAATTGGCTCCCCTTAGGTACAGATGTTCTGTCCGGCAGTTCCCAAAATGAAGGGGCATTCAGTGAAACCATACCGTGTATGTCAAAAAATTAATATTGTTTCGATTGGAATTGGATCAACCGCTAGTGTTGCGAAATGGATAATGAATTGGGGCTGTATTTTTTTTCGGGATGCTGAAGGATATAATCAAGTCTCGACCAGAAAGGATTGATAATGTTTAAACGGTAAAAAGTCGCCAGATTATTTGAACCTAATGATCATTAGAATGTATAAATCAGTTAAAACGCCCAGTGTCAAATTAAAAGTGAAGTAAGAATAGTTTAAGTAGACTCTCGAGCATAAAATCCGGCTAAATTTATAGCTTCTATCCTAAAAAGGGGTTTGCGAAGCAGGATCAGCCTGTGAGCCAAGGGTTCGTTGCGAAGTCGGTTTAAAAAGAGGTTAGCAATATTGGAGCCACAGCTCTTTCCTACTACAATTTCCTCTAAATCATATCTCATTGAATAAACTTTAGAATGCATATTGGAAGATATCTGAAAAAATTATATTTAAAATGAACGCAATCACAAAATAATATAATCTATGTTGTAATATCAACATTGAGAATTTGTTCACAATTTAATTTCAACCGAGAATCAAAAGAACGTTAATCACTTAGCACTAAAAAGTCGACTTGTTATAAGTAGATTACATAATGGAATTAGTTTACTGAATGCATAAAATCCACCAACAACTTTATTCGCATGAACTTGAAAGTTAATCCAAACAAATTCCCGCGTTCAACCAGTATCTCTAGCGCGTCTTTGCTTTTAACATAAGAAGGACGAAGCGTCTAGCTCTGTTATTATGCAAATTTTATTTATCTTAAAAGAAGTTCTACGAATCACTTTATGTTTTAGTTCAGCAGAACACGGCTTGAGAAACAGAAGAGAGCCAATCACGGATATAAGAAACTTGGTCCATCACATCAGTACTTACTTACCGTTGGAAGCTAGAATAGTACATACTACATACTTCATAAAAAGTATGTTCAGCAATTCATCTCGATTCTAATTACACTTTTGGGATCTTCAACATGACTTCCAAAACCCATTTTCATTCGTGTAATTAAAAGGTGTGCAATAAATTCGGACGTTTTATTACTTACTTTTACTCTCACTTTTCGGACCGTTTTCCAACTTGTGAAAGTTACTTACCTCACCACGCATTCGTTCGCTACAATCCTACAATGTCTTTCCGAATGTGCCACCGTCCACGTTCTACAAAATTTACACTTTCCCATAAACAGTAGGTACCGACACCCTTCCCAGAACGGAAACACAGCGCAAAGATGTAGCAGCAAAACACGAAAGATTAAACCTTACACCAGGGGATTAAAGATTTTCAACAGAAAGACAGAGTGTTAGAACGCGCCATCTCCCCAGCTCGATTCTCGACTCCAAAAAGGATCCAACATACAGTATACCTACATCGAAACAGATGAAACTTGCCGCTCGGTTGGCCCCCCAAACTGGCTGCTATTTTTTGTTTTGGTTCCTTTTTATGGAATGGTATCCCATCGTATCCTGTTCGTCAGCTACAAAATAAAAGAGTAACTAACACCCACGAAGTGGTGGAAGGGGGGATCCGGAACAGTTGCAGATCACTTACAACCTGCCTACCTACAGTCACATTCATTTTGGCGCAAAGCTTCACACTAAATCCTTCCTTCCTCGATGATTCTGATGACTGAGGCGGCGGCGATGTCGCTCCTTTTTTTTCGCTGGGTGTGAAAATGGGGGGGGGGGGGGAAACAAGAATGTACGATTTTGTTCAATGTCGGCTCGGTGTCTTTCTTTTTCAATCGTGTGAATCGAACGGAAAGGTAGAAAGAAAATATTTTCAAATCTTTAATGTTATGGGAAGAACATTATCGTAAAAGGCACTCGCTTCGCAGGCAACGCAATGTGTGGAATGTTGATTGATGATCATCGATATTGAAGTGTTATGAACTTCTCAATTTTAGAAATGACTTTTTCTCCAACTGTTATTAGGGAATTTTAACGGCAATGGGTTGAAATTGAGCATAGAAGCCAAACTGTGTTTGAACAAGCGATCTCAGTGATACTGATCCTTTAAATAATATATCATGGTGCTACAGGGTGAGTGGTAATTCCTGTCGGCGAAGTATCTATTCATGAAATAAGAAACATGAATTTTCATTTCTCGTATATTTCCTGCTTGATACATGATGTATCATACATCTAAAAGATTTGTATTAATTGATTTCACTTAAAATCTATTCTTTTGGGCTTAATTTCCATTCAAAAGCGTAATTGAAAGCGCTACAGTTGGCGCTCGGGATATATTGAGGTATTCCGTCCCGTACTTCAAAAGAGTACAGCCATGTCAAGTGATCCTCGAATTTTTCGCAAAATCAGCGATCTTCATGAGGTATATTTTATAGTATAGGGATTATGGTGATTAGCTTTTGGTATAAATATTTCGTTAAAATTCCTTTTTTTCTTTAAGATATTAACCCTTAAACTTTTAATATCTCAAAAACTACTGAAGATAATTCAATGAATTTTTGCACACTTATGGTATGATATTTGCACTATCTTATAAAAATATTTTTGCTTTATAATTGCGTGAATAACGGTACTTTGCATCTATTTAAAATTTTCAATTGTATTTTTTCTTGTGCTCTTCACGCTAAAAATTTTCAAAACGTATGTTAAGTTATGCGGCAATCTTTCACCTTCAATAATTTGTATTGATAATTTTTCATTTTTGTTCCTATCGCGAGTTATGAAGGATTTTGTAACAGTGCGCTGTTTCAACGCACGCACCTTTTGATGCAGCCCGCGAGAACGTTCATATTGGCAACGTCGCACGTCACTACGTCAGAAAGCGTATCGTGTGGGAAGTGCGCATCGCATGACTAAAAGAAACCATATCTCTTGATTAGCGCAAAAGGGCAAACTTTTCAATACGGATTATCGAAGGTGATTTTTTCCGGATATTTTGAGATGCGTTAAATTTTTTTGACCGAAGTGCACAACAAAAATCATAGTTGTTTAATATATTTTTTATTATTATAATTTAACGCTACTAACAATTAACATCTTTAAAAACACTTTTATTAGTCAAAATACATCTACGTTATATCCAAATTCTTTTTTAGTCTACAACATTACTATATGAAAGTGGAAAATCTTATGCCAACAGAATTTTACTTCACGTTTTTATTTTCACCGAGTGAGCAACGATGTGTCTTTTGAAAAAAGTTTACATAAAATCTGTTGTTCAATCGCATCGATGTTGGGGTTTTTTATCACTATTGCTTCTGTTAATTCTGTTGATTGGTGGTTCTCAAAGTTCTGGTAAGATATTATTTATTTTTGTCGAATTTCAATTAATCATCAACGATCGCTGTTTCAAAATCATCGTTACAGTTTTGCGCATGTACCTGTTGAGTCATCGAATATTTCAGTTCCATTACTTTGGCAAATACTATAAGAAGAAAAATTAAACGTGTAAATTTTCCTATATTTTAAACGCGTTATAGAGGAACCCATTACTATGAACACGGGATGTAAAATTGTAAATTTAAGGAAAATTGTGTTTTGTTCATGTCCATATTTATTTTCGTTGTATTTTTTGCGCCCATTACGACATATGCTATACATGTGTTGACCAATATAATTTTTAAATTTATCACTCCACATGGATGCCATAAAAACAAGATGCGACAAACATATTTATGATTTTTTTTTAACGGAATACATCATTCGTGTGATATTTATAACATAAATCAATCGAATGTTTTTTTGAGAAAATATTGTATATCTTGAGATAATATAGTAATTCGTAGAGTTCTCTCTATATGGAAAACACCCAAGTGCGATTGAAACAAAAACAAACGTCAAAACGTTTTCTCACTCGCACTGATGCAAATTAAATGAGCGCGTAATTTAACGCACGACCCGATGACGCATGGCTGAAAAGTCGCTATGTGGATTTAAGAAAAGATTCACAATATACCGTGCTACCTCTTAGACAGAACCAACTGAAAATAAAACGTGGTGAAGTATGTCAATTTGCGAAAAATATGCCAACGCAGATTTAAACATGCCCACTGCTCAACTTTGCTCATCGGCTGGCAACAACCAAGCGCACTTGTTCGAGGTATTGAGTGACAGAAAATTAAACAACTCTTGAACAATATAATAACGCTAAAGAGCATGCAAATTACTCAGAAAACATTCATTTTCAATTATTCATAAAGAAAAGCTTGTCATTTTGCTTTAATCTCAGAGATGCCAATTTTGAACATGAGATACGCTCCTGCAAAGCGATGCGCATTAGGACGTTGCGACCTGCGGCGTTGCCAATATGTACGTTCTCGTGGGTTGCATCAAAGTGGGCCGTGCGTTGAAACAGCGCACAGTTACAAAATCCTCTATAACTCTCGACAGGAACAAAAATGAAAAATTATCAATACAGATTATTGAAGGTGAAAGATTTTCGCATAATTTGACATAAGTTTTGAAAATTTTTAGCGTGAAGAACACAAGAAAAAATACAATTGAAAATTTTAAATAGATGCAAAGTACCGTTATTTACACAATTATAAAGCAAGAATATTTTTATAAGATAGTGCAAATATCATACCATAAGTGTGCAAAAATTCATTGAATTATCTTCAGTAGTTTTTGAGATATAAAATTTTCGATTCTATCATGCAATAAAGTTTAAGGGTTAATATCTTAAAGAAAAAAAGGAATTGTAACGAAATATTTATACCAAAAGCTAATCACCATAATCCCTACACAATAAATTATACCTCATGAAGATCGGTGATTTTGCGAAAAATTCGAGGATCACTTGACATGGCTTTACTCAGCATCAATAAACTGCTACGAAATGGTTTGCAGCAAATTTCATTTTTACATTTAACGATTTGTAAAAAGTATTGACTACTCCGAACATGATGCGCGAACCAAGCAACATCCTTTTCTACTAAATCTTTCATTTCCGATTGATCCTGCTCAACGTATTCGGCGTAAACTGGAAAGTCGTCTAATATGAGTTGGCTCCATAAAGCTGCGAGCGTTTGTCCCGCATGGCCGAAGTTTTTCTTTTCTAGTTCCTTGTCTGTAGTTCTCAACCGGCTGTCTAAATGAGATCCATAAAATTCATGCTACAATATAAAACCTGAGAGTTGTCTACTTAATGGGGGTATGCGACGTTCAACCCTATTATATGCGCTTCTACCTGGCGCATTTGTTACCAGGAATATGGCATCAAGATTGTGATTTACGAAATGATTAACAGCCACATTGATCACCTGAAAAATACGTATTCGTGAAAAATACTAAGATTAAACCTAGATACAACCTTTTGATAACGAGGGTTCTCCTATGGACCCCCATCCGAGACAATAACGTGAACTGGTTTAACATCCCCGTCGAACTTTGAAAACCCTCGGAACTCAGGTAGGTAAATCAAGAAGTCGCGTGTAATCGAAACCATGTGACAACGCTGTTGAAGAGCAGTGCTTGGCTGATCGAATAGAAATATATGTTGGGCCATTATAACCAATCGCTTCGGGGTTCCCCTTGGCATCTTGCAGGATTTTTGTTTGGCCACAACAAAATCGTGATCCGGTAAGGACACTTTATATTCTACATGAATAACCATCGGCGATTGCTTATTTTCAGCGGTTATGCCTAGTGGTACCCGAGCCTTGTCATCCAGGCTTACAAAAGACACTTCCCTTGGCCCCAGCAATGATGAAAATTCTTCCAACATACGAATAATTGCCGTGCAAAACCGTCCATCATCGTGCTGCGAATGTTTGTCGTTCTGTGTTTTAATGAGTTTTACTGGAACGGTTTTAACGTGTTTCATTCCTTCAGAGGAATTAGCTCATCGGAGAAAGAGCCGTAGGTACGTAGCGCTCCTGCTGATTTTGCTTCAGTAAGATCGGTTAATGTAGGAATGCATCTGTAGCTTTCATCTTGGCGTCGTTGATGAGCCGCTGATCCATATAGAGCGATATCCATTATTGCTTTCAAAAGCTCCGGCTGTTTATCTTCGACACGCGGTCTACCAGCAGACATCTGCATACACTGAAGTTTTTTTTTATGCGGGGGATACGTACCGCATAAAAAAAATCCGCATAACTTTGAAAATCCGCATAAAAAAAACACAAAAGGTGTGAAATATTTTTCAATATTAAGAGCCATAGTACTCAAGGAAAAGCAAGGATTTGAAGTAAGAAAGTTTAGAAAAAAGCGTGGAGTAGGGTCATATGAGCAAGCTTAGAGTTTCCCGG
Organism: Topomyia yanbarensis; assembly: GCF_030247195.1. Classification (NCBI taxonomy): domain Eukaryota; kingdom Metazoa; phylum Arthropoda; class Insecta; order Diptera; family Culicidae; genus Topomyia; species Topomyia yanbarensis. The sequence goes on along the minus strand of NC_080671.1, from coordinate 30,309,885 downwards.
CTACTTAGCTCTTTTTCTTCTGCAACGCAGGAGTCAGGATCTTTTGGCATTAAATGCGAATCACCTGAGTCTGCGGCATGTCCAGACAAGCGTAAAGTCACTTATAGCGGTAAGCTTGAATCTAGTTGGTACCGCCACACGGTACTATCTTTGATTTTAGGCCCGAGTTTAGTCCGGCCTAAGACGTTAGTACCTGTCATTACAGAAATGGCTGCATCCTGAAGCCAAATGAAAACAGTGTAAAAGGCCGCCATGTTCCTCTTGCATACATCTCAATAATTTGAATCAACTTTTCGAACTTTATGTGCAATATTATGGCCCATGTTGCACAAAAATCATATGGGGGCAGGTAAGCAAGTTTTATCCCGTACGAAAAACAGGTGTAATCGAATTTTAAATGCATTTTTTTAAATATTCTTTATCGTCCTATATCTAGAAGGTGCTACACGCTCATTTCAAAATGTCACATCGAAGAGTTATATTGTAGGTTAGCAGAAGTCGAATCATATTGAAACAAACTGTCGAATGAAATTTTATAATTGGATTCAGAGATGAAAATTGTTTTCGTTCGTTAGTTTACCTATGGCTATCAAATGAGTGAAGTTTAATTTGCTCACATTTTTTTAGTTATTTTAACATGAGGAAAAGAATATATAATCACAATTTGTTCCCTTTTCTAGTTGTATCTTCTCTCAAAGAACACCATAAGCAAGTGGAAGTTTATTTATATTTTTACTGCTTTCGAAAGAGTTCAAAACTAAGATTGAATAAAAAATTGTAAATGAAGCCATGCCATATAGCCTAAGTAACACTTTTAAATATGACGGCTAGGGTTCGTCGCGGTTGCGGTAATTACCGCAACCGCGCGGTATTTACCGCATCCGCACCGCAAAATCCGCGGTGCGGTAAGACACTTTTTCCCGCGGATGCGGTGCGGGAAAGAGCTTTTACCGCGCGGTTTTACCGCAACCGCACCGAAAAAAATAATTGATAAAGTGATAATTTTGGTTATTCTAAATTGATAAACAGACTGCCATTACGAAAGAAAATCTAGCTGTTTCCGAAATATTTTGACGCTATTATTTTACGACATATTTTAGATACTAGTTATTTCATACTTCTAAGTAAGACTTCACAAACTAACCATTTCAAATACATAAAATGCAAGATCCAAATAGAGACAAAATTTTTAGATCATTTAAAAACAATAAATTTTTACTCTTAAATACAATTTAAAAGTGCATTACTTCTCCCGATTTCTGTTGGAAATCGTTGAATTATGAATCGTTTCCGATATCAATTTTTCAACTGTGAATTTTGATTAATTTAAAGAAATTAGAGATAAACTAATTATGCTGGGACTTAAACACAACCCAAAGAATATAATTATCTTCATCAAACCAAACGAATTTGGAGTAATTGGCAGTAAAGGATACAAATGTATGAAATCGTCCAAAATAAGGAGGGGTCCAAATTAGGATGATTATTCTATCATTCGTTCATCAACATCGTATTTCTATCTTCTTTGATTGCTATGTAAATTCAATGTGAGTCAATGCAGTCAATTTTATTGGACTCTTTCTCAAAAAGTATGCTACATAACTTTTTTTCGCGTACTTCCATTCAAATTTACGATAGTTTTCTACCAAATTAAGTCCTAATATTTTTCAGTTAACCCTCCATCACTCGCGCGAATGGTTCCCCGAATGAGCAGCCGCTGTTGCTGAAGGAAGGTTTCACGAGACTTCGGAAGGTGTTTCACAAAATATAACGGCGCGTGTGCTGGAGGGTTAAGACTATTTTGTAGCTTTTTTGAAACTATTTTTGCTAAATACCACATCGTTTGACTCCCGTCCACTTTAATTGAAGTTTTTGCCATTGGCTCTTTAGGAAAATATTATAGAAAAATACATTAAATGCTAGAACTTTCTAGAACTAGCCTTTAGAAAATTACACTTCATAGATTTTTAAAGGGAGCAATCTTAGTTTCTGAATGAGAATACATATGTTTCTTGAAAAAATGCGGAAGTTAGAGTTTTGGGATATTTTGTCTATAAAACCCCTATTTTTAATAACATTTCTGCTGTATGTTACAAATTATACAGTTTTAGCAGTTTTTCTAATGTTCAATAATTCTGTACCGGTTGAGACCGGACTCCTGATTAGATGTAATGTATAGAGCAATTTTTTCATCAAATATGGCGTCGTTCTTATTGATGAAATACAATGTTTTTATTTCACTATATTGGAATATTTGCGCTACTATATAGAAGTACTGGTATTTCGACTTTAAATTTTTTTGTTGTTGAAATTCCTTTAAGAATGAAGGTGGTTTTTACTACGTAAATGCGAAAATCATCCATTTCATTTTCATATGTCAAACACATTGAAAATATGACAATTTAAAGAAAAAAATACTTCATTTCTTATAACATTTTTATTACATTTTTTCAATTAACTGAAGGGTTGCTAAAATAAAAGTTTTCCTATTACTGCAGTACAACGTTTTTGAATGTATAATGCTTGCATTTTAAATGTACGGATTTTTATTAATAGAAAATGCAAAAGTTGATTTTTTCTTAAACATTACATTCTGAGGAGTCTCTTAAAGTTAAATTTCGTGTAAATAAGAATAACATTTTATTATATATAGTTATACAAATGAACAATTTTTCCACACTATTTTTAAAAATATAAAAAATTTACCGCATTTACCGCATTACCGCGCGGTGCGGTGCGGTAAATAAAGTGCGGTTGCGGTAAGCGGTGCGGTTTTGATATTTTTTTGCGGTTGCGGTGCGGATAATCCATTTACCGCCCACATCCGCACCGCGACGAACCCTAATGACGGCAAACAAACTGTTACAAATATTATTATTTTGATCGTTATTTAAATGTTATCAAAGTTTGTTTGTATTGCTTCGTAATTTATAATTTTCTAGCGTATCTTGAACGATTTGCATTTCCAATTTATACAAATTTTCGTTTATTTCTTTATGATAGAACAGATATGCACAGGGTATGAAAGAGCTGTGAAAGCTGAGACTAGACAGATGACTTGGCAAAATTACGCAAAAAGTTGAATACGGAAAAATCGCTTAAATCGTGTCGGAACTTAAGGGGGATTGTGTAAGGTATAATCGGCAAGAAATTGGATACTTTAATTTTGAGACATTTGCACAGTTGTTTTTCACAGCATTTCACAAGTAGTTAAGGGAGCTTTTATTTTTTGGTCGATTTTCGATTTTTTCGTAGTACTTTGAAACCAAAGTCCGATTATTGCTAAAACGATTAACATGTTATTGTAAAGTAATAATATTTAACAGTTTGCAAAAAGCTCTTGTAGTTGCCTGGGCAATGATGTGAAGAAGAAGAAGAAGAACTGTGCAAAATTCAGAACGATTGGTCCAAGAAATTTTGTCTGCATCCAGTATCAGGTTCAATTTGTAAATTTATAATTTTCAATTCATTATCAGACAGATGGCAGGCTATAAGAAATAACTAATCATAATTTTTGCCTTTCTCATATATTATTAATTAAAATTACTGGACTTTTGCTATTTCAGGCTTGATTGGGTAGTCGTGCTGATAATTTGAATTACTTCATTTTCAGCAAAGTAGGTCTGCCAAATTCTATATGCATGGTTAGTAGACTAGTTGGGTAGGATGGTATGATAAGCCCCACCAGGCTAAAATTTCAGATTTCCATGCCATGGACGACATAATTATCTGAAGCAAATAAATAATTTTTATGGCATTTTTCATGTGTTGCAGAACAGCAACTGATACAAACTTTTCAAAAGATGTAAGCTTCCACTCTTTTTCTATAAGCATTTGATTTAATTTGGAACAGTTAGATTTGGCTGAACTGACTACTAAGTGTAATGTTAGAGAAGCTCTTCAAGCCCTTGGAGTGGCTAGCGCCTAACAATACAACTCTATAACGTTCTCGATAGTATGCACCATTATTAGCAAAATAATGTTTTAGTCAATTATGGATCTTAAATAATAAATTGTTTAAGTGGTTACTCCACAGTAGAATTTTAAAACAATCGATTTTTTATTTATTAGTCTAAAATGTGCTTTAGGATGTAAAAAATGATATCTCAAAACATGGAGAAAGAAAACAATTCAAAAATATAATTTTCAATTTTGCCGCAACGCTTCTTATGTATAACCCATGTGTACTGCAAACTTTAACCGCGTTTTTCTCGAAACCACTGGCCGGAAATGTAACTCGAGCAAATGATTTTTGGTCGCTTTGAAATTTTCACAGTATATTCAAAATTGATATTTCTAGTCACGTAAGCAGGATTAAATTTTTTATTGCTTACCTTTTTATTGATTAACTATTTTGTGTAAATTTTTATGACATTCTCTACGTTTTTGCATTCAAAACTAGGCCATTTCGCTTAAAATCAAAATATCGAAAAAATTCTACGTACATCGCTATTGACATAAGGAATCAGAAAAACTTTAGTTTTTGGCGCTAGGTCAAAAATCACGGGAGATAGATTTCCGACCGTGGACCCCTTCCAAAAAACGCGCATGAGGTGAAAATGCAGAGCCACCATCTTGTTATGAAATTGCTCGAAAAAAATATTTTATTTGATGCAATACTTATGTTATAAACCCCATTCAACAAGATGTCGATTCACCATTTTATTGAGCAATAAAAAAATTCTCGAAATAATCAGACTATTAAATGGCATAAACAGTGAATTTTAAATTAACTTTATTGTACAGTTTTTAACACAGCCGTGTATTGCTGATCTGAACGCAGCAATGCAAATGGCAGCATCATGTTACCGGAAGAAGACAAAAATATGCAAAAATTTGTCATGCTTCTCTTGCACACATTTCGTTATTTTCAATCCTCTCTTCGGCTTTTTTCTGGATAAATATGGTTCCCTTTGCTCGCAATAAAGATGGCAATAAATAAACCAGTTTATCAGGTAGGAAAGACAAGCACTGTCGAACTACACTAATAAAATAAAATACCAATTAATGCGTAGAAAACTACGCATTTTCAATACAACTGGAATAACCCATTAAGTGGGTAAAGAGTTCGTATCCATAAATGAATACAGCTCTTGTACGTCAACCTGGGAATGCTGTACCCTTTATTTTTCGCAGAACTGTTACAACAAAACGCGTGAAAAATATCCATTCATGAAAATCGTGCCAGAATGAAAAATACTGTCAATAGAATTATTTCTGAAATAAAAAAACATAAAATATCATTCATTTCATATTATTGTCTCCTTAACTAGTTAACAAAATAAAACTGCCAACTGGATATATTTCTGGTGGCTGGATCTTTTGGCTGTTCTAAAAATGCCAAACTTGCGCATATTTGCAACATCCTCAGTAGTTTAAACAACGAGTTTTACGAGGATTGCCGAAATGTTCCGTTTCCGCCACGTACTCAGATGCAGGCCGGTAATTTGCAGGTTCCGCTACGAACCTTAGTTTGCAGGTAAAATCGCTTAAAATAATTCTTAATGACTTTTCACTCATTATTAAGATCAGTATATCCATTGACATTATCTCATCGAGTAGTTGTGAAATGAATAAAAAGCACCCATTGTTAGAAGCAAAAAAAATACCCATTTTTGACAGCTCGAATAACTTCCGAAAATGGGCAATTTGAATACTTAAAATGGGTAAAGTTTTTTTACCGTGTTTATCTACCCGTATTTTTTTTATTTCCTCGTTCTTTCCTTCTCTCTACCAGAGCTGCAAATTTTCAACAGTTTGTTTTGAACTTGAAGGAGGAAAAATTCTCAAATCATGCCCTACTATGTTCAATTCGCAGTTGTTCGTTTCCATTATTCATTCAAACAGCCGACCTGCTCAATCATTTTTCATTCATTTTCAATTTCATTGACCCCGTGAATATCTCTTTACTGGGGTATTGACTAGGTTTTTCAAGCAAAACTAGTCTGAACATAGTTCTTACTGTCCATGTAAGCTTGAAAACGCAAAACATGACGACATTTAACCTAAACTGGCTCCTACAGAGCAGATGACAGCTTTGGTTGGTGAATGAAAAAGAGTCAATTTGAAATGAAGACGTACGATTCAGTTATGAAAATCCCGCCAACTTGAAAGTGAACGATTGAGGGAGGCTTTGAATTTGAATCATGGTTGGGTTTGATTGAACTGAAAGTTGGCATTTGAAAATGAAAATTTGCACCACTGCTCTCTACACGCTTGATACCAATTGCACATCAAAGGGTTACAATAGAGCACGTTTGGATAAATTGAGATCTATTCAATCAAGTCAGATCAAAGTTGCTTTTGTGAATTAGAAACAGAACTACAATAAGAATTGTTTCGATTCTTTTCTTTTTACTTATCGCTAAGAGAATAAACGGGACCATTTAATTCGTTAATATAAATCGATAACATATTTTCACGAATGATTGCCCATATATCTATTGTATCACACATCAAAGAGAGTAAATAACGGAAGAAAATTATTGTTTTTAGGGGATAGATCCAAACAAATGACAAATACCCTAAGCTAAGAGTAAATAATTGATTTTAAATATGTGCAATGTTCCAATAAGAATAAAATCACATAAAACTACTGAATACAGAATGTTTTGAAATTTATTGTGATCAATATATTTATTTCTTATGGCATAAATCGTTCCAATTTGCATTGATGCATTATAGAAATATATCTATATTCTGTCTGCCACAGTGCAAAAAAAATATATCGCTCGTGAATATAAATGACTATTCTGTCAAAGTTTAATTTTCTGTTTGATCTTTGTTTACTTTTTATTTAAACCTCGCTGAATTCGCAGACCTTCATTGATAATTGATCTTTATTCCAAACTTGTGAAAATTCACTTGAAACGAAAATAAATATTCTCCCCCACGTCGATAGGTATCATGTTCAATTAGAATGCCACTCACAGTTCATTTTAAATTCAAATTAAAATATTTTAACCAATTTTTTAATAAAAGTATGAAATCTTGACAAACATATAATTCCGGCTTAAAAGCCAACTGTCAAAATTCTCTTTGAAAGGATTTTCCGGACAAACCGTTACTCGCCAATCACAGATGTTGGCAGTAAACAAAAGAGAAAATTTTTCTCTTCCATTAACTGCTATGAACTGTGTTTATCCAGCGACAGTTTATCCGGAATTTCCTTTCAAAGATAATTTTGACAGTTGGGTTTTAACCAGTAATCATATTTTTGTCGAGAAATAACTATCATGGCACCAATTACAACCGATGGTTTAACCTACAGACACTTTATATAACAGACTAGCGGAGAGAAAAACAGTAAAACTAGCAACCAAAACCCTCATGCTCCTTTGGTTGCACTTTTTGACAGTCCGTTTGGCTGCAATTTTTGACACTTCGCTAGTCTGTGTATAAAGTGTCTGTAGTTTAGCCACCTCTAACTCGACGAGCGCCTATTCAAACTGAATAAAAACATCCATATGTATATCAATTTATTTTCTTTTGTGCATATTATGTCACTACAAAGTACTGCACATCATCGGCCAACTTTCAACTATCCAACACGTTAAAGTTCTATGTTCAGAAACATATCGGCAACAAGTTGACAAAATTGTTCTCAAACCCTATGGAACGAGATATTTGACGAAGAAAAGCTATTTTACTGCAAGAAAATATCGGAATGAATTTACTCATTTTCTTTAACTTGAATTTGTTGTTTTTTAACATTGACGTGTAACGCAGATCAGAACGCAGCCATATAAATGACAGCATCGTTTGCTTAAAACTTACCAAATATTTTAGGCCGGTTTAAAAGTTAGTCCGGTTTAAAAACAATTAGTACGGCTTTGTGCTTACGGCTATTAATGACTTATGCTGTCGGAACCGTGACTCCTTGGAATCGCAAGACTAACCTCCGCACCTAACCGACCAGCATCGAGATAACGATTTCGAGAGAAATTTCAACGTCGGGAAATTTCTCCGTCGGAGTAGACTAGCCCCCCTCCGGGGACTAATTCGAATTGATCGGGAAGTAGCGCCGGCAGATGCTCGTCGGGACGCCTGACAACTGGAAGTCACTCCACTCCGAATCGCAGGACCGACCTCTGCATCTGCCCGGGTAGTATCGGTTTCGGAAGATCTTCCACTGCCGGGGAACTTTTCGTCGGAGTAGGAAAGATCCACCGTCGGGGACTATTCCGAGTAGTCCGTAGCGAATCGCCGGTTTGAATCATCGGGGCGCCAGTGAACCGGACGCAATCCTCCACCGTGAATCGCTGGACTAACCTCGGCATTCTGCCGGACTGCATCTAAGGAAGAATAACGTCGGGAGCTAGGCCGAGTAGCACCGAACGCGACAGACCCTGGTCGTTGGGGAACCAGTGAACCGGAAGCCACCCTCCAACCGGAATCGCCAGATCGACCACGGCATCCAACTGGTCAACGTAGAGAGGAAGGCATGTAGAATATCATGCCGTGCAGGACTGATATGGCGGTTACGAGACAAGCGAAATCTAGCACGACCAGCTAGACCTGGAATCAAGTGAAGTGCATTAGCACGCCTCCCCCCGAAGTAGTCATTTCAAATGGAATCTGGGGGATCAGGCAAATGTCGGAATTCTTGGTGGAGTTTAGAGGAATAGGGTTCAGAGTTATCTTCTCTGTTCAGAGTCCCTTACTCTGGTACACGATGGACGAAATTGGTAGTATGGTCTAACTACTGAACGTGTGCCGGGTCGGCGTAAAAGCTTTATCACCAAGTAAAAAAAAAATACACGCTCAGAGACTTTTTTTCCGATCTCGCCGAACTGAGTCGAATGGTATAAGAGATTCGGCTCTGCGGGCCTCGGTTAAAAAGTTGAAATTCCGACCGATTGCATAAGTTTTATTATGAGAAAGGTAAAAAGGTATTCAGTCATTTTTTGTTTTTATTTTCACTGCATCAAGAATACTTCTCATATCCTTAACCCAAAGACTAGTAATTTATAACCTAAAATAAAAATATGAACATTTTATGTCTTTTGTTTAAGCATGTGCATTCACGAGGATCTATCTTTCGATAAAAGTCGCTTCAGGTGATGCCCTAGAAATTATAAGGAAGCTGCATAAAAAGAATCGCATAACTTTGAAAATCCGCATAAAAAAAGTCGCATAAAAAAATCCGCATAAAAAAACCGCATAAAAAGACTTCAGTGTATTGAGGATGGATTTTGCCCTCAGGTATCTTGTCTCTGAGCCCTTGAAAGGATTGCTTCAAGTCATCACGACGTTTCTGCGATCGAACCTTGTCGCCTATTTTTTTAAGCTCGCGTTCAACAACTTTTTTGTTCGATTTAAGCCGATCCAAACGTTGTCTATCAGCATTAGAATCGCACGCGGTTGTATGGGAAAACTTCAAAATGATTTAAACTAGCGGGCACAGCACTTTTTGAGTTCCTTTTGTGGTCCCAAATGCCTGTGCAAAATTTGGTAGCGGTCGATTGCTTCCCGGGTTTGCGCAATGCGTTCAAAATTTGTATGGGATTTTATACGGGGAAATCAATTATTTTGCATTTACGTTAATAAAGATCGCTAATTCACTGAACATGAAAAACCAGCTTTATACAACTATAGTTAAAACCTTGGTTAACAACTTTGTCGAAGACCGTAACTATTTAGCTACGAGTTTTCAAAAAATAGTTATAACGATTTTAAAACTTATGGTAAAATCCAAATGCAGAAAGTGATTGCTTTTTCCAACACTGCCGGTGCACCACCGACATCGACATTAAAAACTTAAATAAATGAGAATATATTCATCGCAGAGACTTGGTACCTTTTAATGAAATGTTCGGAATGAATTGCTGAATATCATAGACGTAGTCAGAAAATGAAAAGAAGGGGCATGTGTACTTTCCAGTCCCTGTTTAGATTGTTTGTTATGGGAAATAACATTTACAATATTTAGAATTTACACCTACAAATTTATGCGTTGTTTTTGTTTGGGCAAAAACTAACTCAGGTCTGAAAATCGCGTTGGGTTCTAACCTGAAGTATATTTCTGGTTCGTTAACACCACCTCTGTTTTGCGTGAACCTAACTCAATTTCATCAAAAAACGCTTGTTTGAAATAACTATCTTGGTTTCGTTCCTAGATTCTCAAACGAAAACGTCAATAGAAACAATTCCGAGACTTCAAGGAATCTAAGGATATGTATTTTTTTTTAATTCTGACTCTGAACGGCTAAAAAATAGGGTTTTAAATATGTATAACTTATAAACCGCTGTACCATTTTAAATGAGATGACAGCAGAGCCCTTAAATAGTAGCACTCAAACACTTAAGATTAATTTTTAATTCGGCGGTATAAACCTGTGCTTTTTATGTTATACTAAACTATCTAAAAAGGGAACTGGGGAGTACACTCCCACACCTCCTCTTCTTTTCATTTTCTGACTATGTCTATGTTATTCAGCAATTCATTCTGAACATTTCATTCAAAGGTACCAAGTCTCTACGATGAATATATTCTCATTTATTCAAGTTTAAAATATCGGTGTCGTGGCGTACTGGCAGTGTTGGAAGAAATAATTAATTCCTGCATTTGGATTGAACCATAAGTTTTAAAATCGTTATAACTATTTTTTTGAAAACTCGTAGCTGGTTACCGTCTTCGACAAAGTTGTTAACCAAGGTTTTAACTATAGTTTTATAAAGCTGGTTTTTCATATTGAGTGAAATAGAGATCTTTATTAACGTAAATACAAAATAATTAATTTCCCCATATGAAATCCCATACAAACTTTGAACGCAATGCGCAAACCCGGGAAGCAATCAACCGCTTCCAAATTTTGCACATGCATTTGGGACAACAAAAGGAACTTAAAAAGTGTTGTGCTGAAAAATGTCATATGTCGAGCCACTCTAATGTACATGTATACCTCGATAGTACGTACACCTTAGCTTCGTTTAGTGTGCTTACTATCGAATCACAGAAATAAATTTAAAAATATTACTTTTTATGTTTAATATTGAATGAAAACTTACAAAAATATGATGTGTCAAAATCGATTTTTTTGTCAACTTTTCGAGAGTGTTTTATATTGAAGGGAAAGTTATTTGCAGTTGACAATCAATAGTTTTGGACATTTTCAATACACAGGAGGTTCGACGATGTGTGAAAATAGATTTTGTTCAACTTTTGGGGAAAGTTTATTATATTGAAAAAGCTATTAGTAAGTGAATAATCAGTTCCAATAAGACTTTAATTTGACTAGTATCGATGAACGCGGATCAATATGTACTGAAAATTCGCCGCGTCTGTTTTAATGAATCTAATTTCAAGTTCCGTTTTTGGTAACATGCCCGGCCATCAGGTTAACGATCCTTTGTATTTCCCTTCAATGTTCGATATAATCGTTCGTATACATGTATTTCACAAACAATCCGATATTAGAAATAGGAAACACTTTCGCTGATTTATAACATCTCGAGCTATCATAACTCTTTGTCTGTATAACGTGTTATCACTCGATAGTTTGCAACCCAAAAAATATATCGTAGAGAAGGAATAGCGAAGTTAGTCTAAATAATGTCGCAATAAATAGTGATCCGGCTCATTAAGCAGATAAGATTAGTTTTTCTGGGCAATACTCCCACGATCGGCTGTGTGGAATTGAAATTGCTTTTGTTTAGAAAACATAGGATACTCTCGGTAGCCGGCTACCCATTTTAAAAGAACAAAAAACTAAACAAGATCTTTTTCGAGCGATCGTGTTTTCGAAAACTAACTGAACTACAAACTAAGGGATCATCCATAAATGACGTAGCATTATATGGGGGAGGGGAGAGTTTTGCATTTTGTGATGATGTGTGACGACGGGAGGGTAGGGGGTCATGTCAGGCTATGTAGCTTTTTCAAAAGGGAATAACTAACATCGGTTTTTATTTAAAAAAAATCACGGGGACAGGGGGGAGAGAGTTACCGTCAAGCTACGTAATTACCAGGAGGTATTTAGAGGTTTGTGACGAAATGCTACGATGGGGGAGGGGGTGGTAAAAATTACTCAAAAAATGCTACGTCATTTATGGATGATCCCTAATAAACTATGCTTTACAGGTCGCATCGCTTGCTTGGAGCGAATCGTAGACCCTATTTCCTTCCAAACCACCAACTCCGCGACACCTATGGATGAGTCTGATGAACCTTCGGTATAAGATTCCTCATTTTAATCAAACGATCGCCGGGTAAAATCAGCACCGACACGATAGAAACCACGAATAAATTCGTCGCGTGATTGAATATTAATAAAAAAATATAAGCAGTGCTCCTTATAGCCGGCTATCCGGAGTTCAAGTTGCTTATTTTGCTAATCGTATTAATACAACAAATGATAAATTTCCCAAATTCTCGGCAGCCGGCTGCCCAGAGCAATTATAACATGATAACGCTATTGGCACACTTACTAACAACTCTCCCCTTCCCGTGATACATGTGGAGATGCAGAGGATTCCTCGGTCTCTAGTAGCAACATGTATCGGACTAACATTCCTTCCTTTCCCAGAAGATCTGCATTCGGACGTGGCTGGCGTCGGTATTGATCAGCATGCAGGGATCGGAATAGATTGTACAATGTGGCTCATCATGTTATTCCCAAGCATGTTGTTCCAATCAACATTTTGCAACCTTATTTTGGTTCTGGTCAATAACGGAGTAGCAACTACGGGCGATCTCTTATGCTTATGCTTATATTAACTCCATCCATAAACTGTTCAATCACTGTGTACTTGGTTTTAGAAGAACGGTTTGCTACAACCAGAATGGTTGAAAATGGCATGTAAAAGCATTTCCTCGGACTTATTCAGTTCCTTGACAATGTACGATTTTTCTGAATTTCGCATAAAATATTCTGAATTTGTAATCAAAAACTGAAAGGAATAAGATCCCTCTGAATATTGTAGGATATTCGAGAGTTATTGATAAATTCTTTGAATTTGTTAGCATTTCGCAAGCGCGGTGCCGTTAACAATTCTTCTCCGAACATTCATTGTTTTTCTATTCCTTTATGTTTTTGGTCGCAAAACGGATATTGAAATATATTGGCAAAGGCGATGAAATTTTAAATATATTTTATGACAACATATGAGCTTAAAGATATATAAAGCATAGTTCCCTGTCAAACCTTAATCCTTGAACCACGCCAATAAAGGGCGAACACGAAATTATTGCGACACCGAAAATGTCATGCCAATTTTCTTATAATGTTTAAAATCAAACCAAAATTTTAGGGTAGTTTTATACATATATTTACTTCAAAAAGTTAAATAAGTTAAAGAAAAGAAAAGTTAATCAACGGAGCCTTGAGTGTAAAATTGAACGCATTTTCGCTTGATGCCCTCCATCAAAGTCTTTACAGTGTCATCCGGTACCAGTTTCTCAGTTTTTTTCCATTTTCTTAACATGTCCTTCTCGTCTTTGACTGTCTTCTTGCTCTTCCGAAGTTCCCGCTTCATCATTGCCCAGTACTGCTCCACCGGGCGCAGCTCCGGACAGTTTGGTGGATTCATGTCCTTTGGAACAAAATGGACAGAATTGGCCCCATACCACTCCAGGACACTTTTAGAATAGTGGCATGATGCCAAATCTAGCCAAAATAGCGGAGCTTCGTCGTGCTGCTGCAAGAACGGCAAAAGGCGCTTCTCGAGGCACTCAGATTTGTAGATCTTGCCATTTACTGTGCCCTTTGTCACGAAAGGCTCACTCCTCAGTCCGCAAGAGCAGATGGCCTGCCAAATGAGATATTTGGAGGCGAACTTCGACATTTTCTTTTTCTTAAATTTGTCGTCCACACACAGCAGCCATATTTTGTCAGCATCTTCTCGTAGAGCTTCCGTGCCAGAGTTTTAGCCGTCGATTGTTACCGCTCATCGCGGTTTGGGAAGCTCTGTACCTTGTATGTATGTAGTCCAGCTCTTTTCTTTGCATTCTGGACGCCTTTTTGTTCTCCGGTCCCGGTTTTCTTCCAGCTCCTTTGCCGTGGTCCAACGTCAACCGCTCCTGGAACCGCTTCAACACTCTGGAGACGGTTGAATGGTGAATGTTCAACATTTTTACCAACTGCCGGTGCGACAGGTCAGGAAATTCCAGGTGTTTGAAAAGAATTCGTTCTCTCGATTCGCGTTGGTTCACCTCCATGTTCATTGAATCGAAAAAGACGACTTCGAGTTTGACAGCATGTAAATAATACACATCAATGAGAAAGTGTGCAAAATTTGGTTGATTTTTACCCAATGGTAAAAAAGTTATGCCCTGTTGAATGTGTCGCAATAATTTCGTGTTCGCCCTTTTAGGCCGTTTTGCCAATCAATCTAAACTGTCGCAATTTACGACTTGCACTTTACAGCAGCAGCTTAGTCCTGCTAATCCTACGGCAGCTGCAGAAGTGAGGTTAGACTGCGCCGTGAAACATGTCAAACCGTCGAATGCTGGATGCACGTTGAAAAGGAACGGCTCTAAATGCGGAACTCCTAGACTGTGCTGCAGTTAATGGAGAAGGTGGACGAACATTACGACTACAACCAGGCTAGTTGGTAACAGACGTCAAATTTGGACAGTTGTAGCGTGATGTAAATTAAGAATGCTCGTAAAATGACGTAAAAAGAATCCTTCGCTGCAAATGTTTCTAAACATTTTTCACCGTCAGGCTCCAACTCTTATGAGTTCGCAATTTTCGTGTTCAACAGTTCAGATTTTTATATTTTCGAAATTCTTCCTTCAAATTACTGTCACTGCTTCCGCTAGCATAACCTCAAACCAAGGTAAGCTGTGTGCACGCCGACATGCTGTCATTACATAGCTCACAGCGCCTATAGTGCGCATGAGCACTGTAGGCTTTGTGATAGACACGAAGTAGGGGAAATTGAGTTCCCTTCTCGTTTGTTATCCGAGAGAGCAACCTTCTCGGGTATGGTATTTCCGAATGTTTACTACAGAGGGATACAAGTAAAGTTAAACTGGAAAATGGATAGGCCATACCAAGTTGGACCTCTCAGGCCCGTTTAAATGTAATCTTCTCTTCAAGTTATAAAATTTAAAAACCTATGAATTTTGAATTTTATTAGTTATAACTACAAGCCCTTTGAGTACTAAAATAATTTCTCTATTTAAATTTATCGAATAATGGGCAAAAATGCGAAAAAATATCTTTGCAGAAATTTTTGAAACGGGACTCCAGTATTAAAACGTGAAATATTCTATTTCAATACTACAAAACAGGAATAATAAAATGAAGCACTAGAAAAATCTTCTAGGATTGTTTTATAATGTATAAGATCGAACACATAGTACTTCGCTTGTAGACAATCGCTATTAATTAATCCCATACCAACATCCTCCTAGGATTGAGGGGGATTATCATATAAACGGTCAAATCATACTGAAAATTTGCGCGTGGTTCAATAAAAAAATGCTTGAGAGGATTTTTTTCCTTAGCTGTTCTGCATTTGGGACCAGTCATGTGGTTTATGAGACCACATGACCAAAATTGGACAATTTTTGACGTCCCTCCGCGTCCATGGACTTTAGTAGACTTTTCTCAAACCCCTTTCCCTGCTCATAAGTCTACGTACACCTTTCGTTTTTTTTAATTTGTGGAAAATGTTACATTAGCGTGAAGTGCGTTATGTATATTCTCATTGTAATTAAAATTAAGGTATTCAGATTTCATTCAATTTTTTATGGTAAGGGCTAAACCAAACAACGACCAAATATTCTATTCACATCACTCCTCAATCTAAAGCTGTATAAAGCAGGCAAATTTCACTAGCCGAAGTTCTGATCTGTTCAATTCCTGGTGTAAGTTCCTCTGTTTCCATAACTTCAGTCATAATACTTATGTATCTCCGTTCTTATTTATCTCGCAACAGATTTCTACTGGACATGGATGTAGAATCTTAAGTGACCTTATTTTCTTATAAAAGTATATCATAAATTACAGATTCATTGATAGAATACTAATAATAAACATAAACAAAACAAAAATGAGAAAATTTATGTTTATTTTGTAAATGGTGTGACCGATTTGTACGCAGCCCCCAGAATCAAAATGTTTGTACCAGTTTCATCGATTGATTACATTGCACTGTGGTTTTTGCCAAAATTGTGCGATACATTAATTACGCCTAACTCGTTAAAATTGGGTAACAGACGTCTTCGGAGGAATTTGTGGATACATTTGGTGTTGCTCTTTTTAATGAACAAAATGAGATACATTTACCGATAACTGGAAGAACAACCACTATGTTTTCTGCGGAAGGAGTTGGTCACGGTTTTAGCAAATAGCGTTTTTTGCCCTGAAACGTAGGCGATAGACAAAATAAAATAATATTTGCCAAAACCGTGACCAAAAGCCATCTCCCTCTGCTGATATATTTACCAACTTTCTTGCATGTGCTTATATTAAAATTATGTCTTCAGCAAAGTTGTAGAGCAAGCTTTTGCGAACAACTTTGCTGAAGAAGCAAAGTTTTAATCATTATTATCTTCAACATTATTACTGGTTGTTTGTGGATAATCCCTTTAAAACCAATTTATTACTATATCTTTGAAATATCATTCTGACAAGTTCGGTATGTTCCGTAAATAGGTTTTGAATTACCAAAACGGACAACTTTCTATTAAAACAATGGTATTTTCAAAGTGATTTGGCAATTTTTGAGAAATAATGTGTTTCAAATGGTGATGGGTTGTTAACGTGGAAACGGCTGAGTTTACGTCAATAGTGTTTTCGGACTATTCATAAAAAATAGCAAGGTTTGTGATTTTGTACGATGATTTTCGTAATTATTCCTATAACTGAAATTTTAGAACTATTTTTTTGTTAAAAAAAATCATCTAATATCTTTGGAAAAGTTGTGGAGATTGCTTTCACGAATGTCATTGCTGATTACATGAAGCCTTTTCTTTAACTGATTAAGAAGTTATAGCGTTATATTTGGATGACTCCCAAAAATATTTTTTGGAATGCAATCGATGTTAGTATTTACAGAAATGATGACTGATCTATATTGCTGATATTGCGTCTTAATAACGAAACATCGACTATGCAATTCCGAAGGCATTGTATCAATGACCACCTTGAATGTCAACGTTGTTGCGTTTGGAAAAATTTTCAACAGAGTTCGTACAGAGGCAACTGTTTTCTATCGGTCTTTCTTCTTATGATGTCCTTTATTGAATTTGGGCTTACTGGAAACATACTGGTAGGTTAATATAATCGATTTCAACACAATGTCATCATAGTCACAACAGGCTACAGTTTTTCCGTCAGTAATGGTGAGCTTCATGATAGGATCTTCCTGATCGCTATCATCGTCAAAGGAGAGATAAGCTTTGGAGATAGTCTTCACGAAAACAGCTCACCAGCTCTTATTATGTGCATCTATTGAAATTGCAGAAAGTTCAACGCAGAACTTCCCTTGCACTTTCAAGTTGCTCTTTTGTATACATGAAGTTGTCAAAAGTGCCGCGTCTACTTCTAACCTACAAGAGAGTTGCTGTAGCTCTCAAAACACACTGCTTGCGGACTTGAAAGTTGACTTGTCTATTTAACGTGGAACTATTGGTATTAATTTGACATTTATCTCTACCATAGGAAGTGACTAGTTCGGATATCAATTCAAAGCTTCAGCTCAAAAACTTTTGACGCAACTTTCAGAGTGTTTAACTTGTTGAAATTCTAGACAATTTCGAAAATCAAATATATAGTTTTTCACTTACTTTAACGCCACATATTTCTTAAGCAAAAGCATTATAAAATAGCAATATAAAGTTGAACATTTCTGAAAAAAATCTGATCTGGATATTCGCAAAACAACAGAAAAATGTTAAATTTGCGTGTGTTTCTAAGCCCCAAACACTTCCGATAACTGTTGGAAAAGTAGGCGACGAAAGCTACCAAACATAAATAGGAACCTAAAGATATGGTTTTTCCCCTCTCATCTCTTTTTTTTCGGTCAACAAGCAACCGCTCGCGTAAAGTAATGAAAATGCAATCGTCTTAGCGCACAGATTACCAGACCAGATCCTGTTTTATGGCTGCTGCATATGTTCGATTCACATCGCCGGTAATCTTCAATGGTATCATTCCCCTCCTAACAGCTAGCAGGCAGGTTGGGAGGTGGGAGATAAAATATGGCATTGCCGCAAGTTTTACTGCAGCAGTGGTGTTCAGATGGGGTGGGAGATATTGGTTCCAGCAGGAGATTTTTTGTAGCAGCTTCGTGAAGAAAGTGAAAAATAATACTGCTATACAATGTTGAACTGTTCCATGTTACGCCTTAAGATCATTAATTTCTGTGAAATGATGTTGCACAAGTCAAATGAACCTAAATGTCTCATGAACGTCTTTTGCGTTGGGTTCACCAGTAAATGAAACCATGCGCGCGCAAGTATCATCAAGCTCCCCTGCTAGGAGTGAATAATTTTCCACAATCACTCGTGAACTGTAACCGGGATGTAGTAAAAAGTAGTTCCCGAAAAGTGCGCGAAAATGGAAAAGTGTTTTCTAAGCGACCAAACTCGTCTCCTATTTCGGTTACGAGCAGGTCAGCAGGTAGGTAGATGGTACATTAGAGACGAACACGTGTGTGGAATGGTGACCGCCTTCGCGTCATAACAATGCAGGGAAAGAATAGTCCAGAGCACGGCTTACAAATATACTGCATATGTGAGCCTTAAGTTCAGAGAATGGTAAACGCACAGCCTTCCTCGATTCGTTATGTGGGAAAATGATTCAGATTTCCAGACACGTTTGGATAACTGCTGGAAGTGGTGAAATTTGTCATCAGGTGCGAAAAACGGAAAACCGGATCGGAAGCATTGGCAATAGCGAGGAGTTGTGATGAGTTTTGTTATGACTTTACTATGTGGGAAGGGTGGAATGAAAAAATGAAAAAATGCACAAGCGCGAGTTGAAAGTTAGCATGATATAATTAAGTTGTTCAGAACTCAGATCCATTAAAATTCGTCATAACTTTGACACCAACTCATTTTGTGACGTCTGCATCAAACTATATATTTTTAAGGTTAATATTCTTTTTTATTAGCACTTTCCATATAGGGGATCCGCATCAAAATTCCACCCGGCGTGGTAGTGTGAGAAGTTGATAGATAATTGAACTTGTTGCACCGAATAAAATAAAATGGTGCAATATTCGCTCGAAAACAGTTATACAGCGATTGAATTAAATTTCGAAATATGCGAATCATCGGTTCGATGGGAAAGAAAAGTAGGCAACATTCGCGATGGGAACTACAATCAATTTTTTCCTATTAGGTGATTAATGCAAAATCAATTAATGCCACGAAAAAACCGATTAGTTATTGTCGACTGGATTTTTGAAGTAGAATGTTCAACAAAATAAACCAACTTGAGTATGCTGCACTTATTGTTTTTCGGAAAGCAAAAGGAAATGATGAAAAATGACGTTTTGTCTCTAGTACGCCTGAATCGGTTTTAAAAAGCAGTCAAAGTTTTTGTGTGTTATCAATTATGAAATTGGCCACGCAGTGGGATTGAAAGTTATGCTAGGTAATTCAAAGTCAGTTAGGTGGCGTAATTGGATGAGGAATAAGGAAGTTGAAATACGTTTGGAAATTTCGTCCTGATTAAAGTATTTGAATACTGTCACTTTAAGGTCGGTAACTGGTACTCTCTTAAGATTCTGATGACGAGCATCTCACGATTCTGACGAATCATGTTTACGATTAATATAATACTTCGTAAGCCTTTAGACGAATATTTCTCATATTTGTGACAGAATTTGGCGCTAGTTTGGACTTATCTAACTATCATTAAGTGGATCTTATTCGCAAGTCTACTATTTTTTGCTCAGAGTTCCGATGAAATTCTTCTCAGGATTCTGATGACATTCATCTTAAGATTCTCGTGGAATCCTACTCAGGATACGGAAAGTATACTACGCATGTTGGCGATATCACCAGAGTTGTATCTCATCAGACCTTCTGGATTAGCAGGATTCTGGAGAAAAGGCTCTCAGAGCTCTGGAATTCTACTCAAGATTAAGAACAATGTAATGGAACTCTGCTCAAAATGTTGACATTTTCTAGCTCATGGGATTTGGACCAGAGTTTGGAGTTCATTTTAATCAAGATTCGGATGAAGTAGGTATCATCTAAACCTTGAAAAGGACTACATCGAAATTCTGAGTCTTCATAATTCTTGACAGTTATTAAGAAAAACTCTAAGTTGGATTCCATGAGCAAAATTCGCTCAAAATGTTGAGAAAGTTTTCGTCTGAATTTGGTACAGAATTCTGTAAGCCTGCTGTTGCGACGATACTCCCTGTTGAGACGACGCGGCGAGGATCGAGTGCCCCGTTAGCGAGACCTTCACTGTCATGGCTGAGCGAAAGACCCGAAACGTCAAATGGTGATGATACAGCAAAATTGAATGTTTGCTCGGACGTTGCTAGTTCACAGTGCTTAATCTCAACAATTCTAATATTATCGGTACAAGTGCCTTATCTTATCATATAAATATCCCATTTCGATAATTTAAATATTCCCTAATAATTATAAATAAGTGCTTTATTGAGAGTGAGTAATTTAAAACTAAATTAATATTACCTACATACGAAACTTAATCTATACTTATTGCTATCTAGATCTACCTAATTCTATACTTAAACTTGAATGCCAATTCTTAAGAATTTGTAACATGAATTATTGGTAAAATATTGGATTCTACTCTACTGTGAGTATATCTTATAATACACCATAAACTAAGAATATGTTTGAACTTAATCTAACCGCCAAATTTGTACTAATAGGGATTGAACTTCACCGCGAATTTGGTTGTCTGAAACGACCCAACCTATCGTTCCGGGTTTTCACCAAATTTGTAAGTAAACAATTTCTTTAGCCATAAACCAAAATGTTATCCAAATATATTTGTAGCTTGAAGCATCACAACATAAAATCGCGTCTTTTGCTATTGAGAGTTGGAGAAACCCACAACCACACCTGCTATACAGGATTTCGTCATAAACCTCACTTTACAAATTAGCAAAATTACATACAAGGTATACAGCATTACAATAACATTACAGAAATATTTTAACATAAATTTATAAGCTAAGTCAACCTCGTAAGTCTATTCTTGAAAACATCACTAGAAACATAAAAATCGAAATGGTTATAAACCCCATCGAAAACATTACACATCACCCTGACCGTTCTGACCGTACTCGGTGCGCTGAAATTCGAGTTTTAAAATATTACTTGATCTAAGGTTTCTGCAGGGTACGTTGATGTTGATTTGTGAGAGAATATCTGGGGCATCCATTTGGTCAGCCAATATTTCCCAAAAAATACCACTCTGAATGTACTTCGCCTTTTTGACAGAGTTTCCATGTCGAGCTGACGACAACGATCGATGTATGGTGGTAGCTCTGATGGGTTATGCCACGGCAAAGTTCTAAGAGCAAAGCGGAGTAATCTTGATTGTACTGCTTCAATTCTGTCAATCCAAATGCTCGTATAAGGACACCAAATGGCTGCGGAAGCTTCCAGAACAGACCGAACAAGTGAAAAATACAATGCCAAGGTTTCTATTTGCCTGTGCTACAACGTGAGAGTAATGGTTTCCGAATGTCATTGAAGAAAAAAGAAAACAGCAGCGGTCCGAGATTGCTACCTTCAGGTACACCCGACAAGATGATGAAGCTACATGACACGTTACTTCCTAATTTCACAGACAGAGAACGACTTACGAGATATGATTTAAGCCACCCTGTAAAATTTGATGGAGCAACCAGCCGCTCGATCTTTGCCAGAAGAAGAGAGTGGTCTACACGATCAAAAGCAGCTTTAAGATCAGTGTATACAGCGTCTACTTGTGATCCATCTTCGATGCTTTTAATGCAATACCATGTAAATTGGGCTAGATTGGTGGTTGTTGATCTGCCTGCAAAAAAGCCATGTTGGTCCTTCGATATGTATGATTTGGTCTCACGAAAGAGCATATTTCCTACTAGGATCTCGAAAAACTGTGATCCAGCGCAGAGCGAGGTTATGCCACGATAGGTCGCAACAATTTGCTTATCATCTTTTTGAAAAACGGGAAACATCTTCGTCGGTAAAGCGAATGTGCGGACAACTTTGCGTTACTAGAAGTGGAGAATGATGTGCGTCTACAGCAACTAAAGGCTCAAGTGCCTCTGAAACGGTGCAGTTCATTGAAGCTTGTTCATTGATAAACAGGAGGTCCAGGATTCTATTTCGCCTATTATTCACTGCAGACATTTGCCGCATGTTCAGTACAGATATTTCGTCCAGTAAGATAGTACTCGCCCTCGAAAAGGTTGATTCAGAAAGGTCTGGGAAAGCATACGCGGAGGGGGTATTCTTCCAAAGAAGTCCAGGTTGGTAGTAATCACCAAATAGTAGATGTGCCATGTTGGGTTCAATGGAAGTTGCGATTTCAAGTGCGGAGTCTATGTGCTTCTAAATAATTTCTACATCACTTGCGGAATCGGGGGGGGGATACATACAAGACCCACACAGAGATTAGTATAGGGACCACGAGTTGTTCGAGATTTGAGCGTCATTTTTGTGTTTGGATGAGAGTCGGTTGGAGACTGCAATGAGCACACCACCACCACGTTTCTTCCATGCACTATTAGGATCGCGATCATTACGATATACCGAGTACTTTGAGCCAAATAATTGGAGCGAGTTGATTTGATCATTCAGCCACGTTTCGGTCAGAACAATAACATCATGATCAACATCCGAAGCTGCGACGAACAGCTCATCATTTTTTGTGCGTAGCCCTCTCACGTTCTGATAGGAGATTTTAAGATGTCCCTGCTGGTTTCCTCCTGACTGTTGAATAGTGATAGATCTAGTGGTGGTGGAAGCAAACGCCTGTAATTGGGGTGGGGTATCAACTAGCTTCTGAGGAATAGGCCTGCACCCTATTCCACTAACCGAACGTGATATAAATCGACTTCTCCCATTGACAACAGAACAAGAACTGATCTTTATTTTATTCAAATAATCTTTCAGAGTTATTGTGTTTATGGTTGGTGCGGCTAGTACCGCTTCATGGCTAGTCCTTCTTGGTGCCTGGTGCACCAGGATCGCTGACTAAGCGGGCGTCGGATGACGCCGCTCACCGTTTAGACCGCTACACAATGTTTTGATTTAGGCGAACTCGCCTCGTCGCGTCCTCCGGTTCCTGGATTCTTCTGGCGTTTCGCCTCCATCTCCAAATGATGATGGCAATAATCACTGCCAGCAACAACAGGTCGTCTATGGTGTATCCTGCTGCTTCGTGTATGGATATCTCGTTCTCCACAGTGATATCGGAGCTCGCTTCGAATGGCCACATTGTTGTTGGTTGATGTTGCTATGAATGGCACCGCATTGTTGCGGTACGATCGAAGTAGACTCTAGGGTCAAGTTCAAATTGTTGAGTGCGCATTTCTCACCGACAATGCGCTCGAATCGTTGCTAGGTGGTGCCTGCTCGCTGACAATGCTCGTGAGGGCACATTTTCCGCTGAGCTGGGACTTCTTGTCCAGCATTCCGTCGTTGGGTTCGATTATAGCGAAGTTGGGATTACTGACTTCTCTTCGTATCATGTAGCAACCGATGGGTTTGCATTTGGCTACTTCCATTTTCTTCCCCTTTGGGGCGAAGGCTTAGGCGACCGTCCCGAATGGCTTGAGGTGGAGGGTCTTCTTTGTGTTCTGATATTCGGTTGACTGGCCTTCGTTCGATGCTGATGTCGGTTTCTGGTAATTCGAGTGGTAGTGGAGCCAATAGCCGAACATTGCGCTTGTACACGTTGGGTCCCACGCGAACCGTGGCGACTCGTACGATTCCATCTGCACCCGGATGGGTACTAGTGACTATTCCCATAGGCCACTTTGCTACGGGGTTGTTGTCATCTCCTATGACGACAATTTATCCAATTTCCAAATTAGGCTGTCGTTTGGTCCACTTAGCTACGCAGCGCAGGTGTTGCAAGTATTCATCTTGCCACTTGTTCCAAAATTGCAGGGTTTGACACTGAATGCACTTCCAGCGTATTGAAAGGTTACCGTTTTCGATCAGTTTGATTGGGATGGGTAGAGCCGTCATGGGTCTCCCGATGAGAAAGTGACCAGGGGTTAGCGGCTGTGGCACGCTGGGGTCCGACCAGACCGCGGTTAAAGGACGAGAGTTCATTATCGCCGCAACCTGGTAGAGCACAGTCTTCAACTCCAAAATGTTGAAACAGGCTCCACGGGCTGCTGCGGCAAACAAGCGCTTCTTGACTTTGATATTACCCTTCCAGAACCCTCCAAAGTTGGGGCTCCTAGGTGGAATGAAGGAGAAGTTTATTCCCTTGCCCGCTGCAATTTCAACCAATTTGTTCTGGAAATTCTCATCGTTGTAAATTTTCCGGAGTTCGGTGAGCTCTCTGCTCGCTCCGACGAAGTTTCTTCCGTTATCGGAGTAGATTACCCCTGGCCTGCCGCGCAGCGAAGTAAATCTCATTAATACTGAAATGAACGCATCAGCGGATTGGTTTTCCGCCACTTCTAGATGCACTGTTTTTGTAGAAAAGCATATGAATATGCA
Source organism: Topomyia yanbarensis (assembly GCF_030247195.1). Lineage (NCBI taxonomy): Eukaryota > Metazoa > Arthropoda > Insecta > Diptera > Culicidae > Topomyia > Topomyia yanbarensis. The sequence continues at coordinate 30,285,269 of NC_080671.1, read as the reverse complement.
TACGTATACCGTCATCCTCGTCTTAGACCGTGGGCTTGGTAAAACCTGGCACGGGTCGCATAGATCGACTTCGGTATGTGCAAAGGATAATCGCAGATTTTGCCATGAAATTATTCATGGTCCGCTGAAGGAAGGCAAAGTGCTTTCGCGTTCGTCGAAATGAATTGTGATGAGGATACCTTGCTATTAGGTCCTCGGCTTCGATGGTGATGTTGTCGTTGGCAGAAGAACTAACAGTAGTCATTGGCAAAGCTACGTGTGGCTCGGCGGGTTGGCGATTTTGCAAAACGTATGGGGTGGCATGCAACCATATTTCTCTTTTCATGTTCAGTAATTTTCTCACAGAGATGCCTCTGGAGACTATATCCGCGGGATTCTGATCTGTAGGAATGTAGTGCCAATCTCTGGAATTAGGGACTGGGTCACGTTGATCCTGTTTCGCACATATACTTCGTGGCGGGGAGTGTTCGAGTGGATCCAAGCTAATACGATTTGTGAGTCGCACCAAAAGCAAGAGTTTGTGGCACGAGATGGTACAATTTTGCTGATTCGGGTCGTCAGCTCTGCTAGCAGTTTCGCGCCTAAGAGTTTTTTTTCGTGGAAGTGTGACGTCCTTCAGTGGAGCCACGCGCGATTTTGCACACAATAAATTCATGGATTCTTTTCCTTGCTCATCCCGGGCGTAAGCATAGATCGCACACCCATAGGCCAGTTTGGATGCATCGGAAAACCCGTGCAGTTCCAAGTGCACTGGATTACTAGGAATTACTTGGCGTGGAAGCTCCAAGTCAGACAATTTTGGCAGCGTTTTCTTAAACTGCAGGCATTCATGTAGCGATTGTCGTCCCATTTTAATTTAACTTTCCAAAGTTCTTGGAGAAGAATTTTAGCGGTGATGATTATCTGATTATCCGCGATGCAGCGGAATGTGTCGTCCTTTGGCGACCAAGCAACGCCCAGGGTTTGTATGATGTCATAATCTCCGATTCGTATTTCCTTCTCTAGATCCTCGTTCGACACATCGGCGAGACTGTTGACATCATTGGATGTCCACTTTCGCAGGGGAAAACCTCGCTTCATCAAGGCTGATTCTACAGCTTTTCGTTTTTCCAGTAAGTCGATTGTAGAATCTCCCCCCATCATAAGATTGTCCACGTGCTGAATGGTGTCTGCAATTTCAGGCTGTTCAGGTCGAATTTCCTGTCCGACCTCGTGAAGTGCTCGGCATGCTAGGAATGATGATGCCGCTTCCCCGTATGTTACCGTTTTCAACCGGTATGCTTGAATTTCCTCAGACGGCGATTCCCGCCAAAGGATGCATTGCAACCACGAGTCCTCCTCGTGAATGTTCACCTGACGATACATCTTTGCTATGTCAGCGGTGACTACCTTGTCGTGGCATCGGAAATCCAACAGCAGATCAAATAATTCACGCTGAATCACGGGGCCACTGTGTTGGATATCATTAAGTGATAATTGTGTTGACGTTTTTGCGCTAGCATCAAAAACTTGAGGTGGAATCTGGCTTAATCACACAGGAATCTGGTATGTAGTACCCGATTCGGGAAGTGTCTCTAGGGTGGACAGCTTCCATGTGGTTCATCGATAGATATTCCGCAAGAAATGCTCGATATTGCTCGTAAATTTCTGGGTGATAGGCGTCGCTTTTTTGCCTGTTCGAAAGAATGGCCTGATAACTGAGCCTCGCGCTTTAGGGGTAAGCGTACTACAAATTTTCCATTTGGCCCTATGGTTGTATTTTTTTCAAAAATGGTCTTCGCAAATATTCACGCTGTGGCAGGGCTTCGCTTCCACAGAAGTCACCTCTTCCAGCGTCCAAAATTTCCTGAATAGAACTTGTAGGTTCTCACCGTTGTCATTGGCATCTGGTATCGATTCGACGTTTGGCATCTTTGTTGTATTCGGGTTGGCGGTAACAATCGCCACGGTACCCTGCCGAGGAGCTTGCAAAGAGGCTAATCCGCCAACTAGCCATAATTTGAATGAAGACTCGGGATCCGAGTAAAATTTCCACTGGTTGCTTCCGATAAAATCCAGGGTCTGCTAATTCAATACCTGCTGGGACTTCTATTATTCCATTTATGGTCAATAATGTCTCTTCATACGGTAAGTTGTGGATTAGGGCAGCATCCTCGGTTATGGTTTCGACCTGACTACCGGAATCTAGCAGGCACTTAATTTGGTACCATGCGTTAGCTCCCCTCACTTTTATGGTAGCGGTAGCCAGGAAAACGTAATTGTTATGTAGTCAATTCGAAGTGCTGGTTGAAGTCGTGGCCTGAGTTATCGATCCGTCGGTAATACTCTGCTTTTGATCTAGAGCTTTCTCTGTGCTCTCTAGGTGTAGTAGAGTGTGCACCACATTCTTTGCAATTGACGCTGGAGGAACACTTTTGTGCAGGGTATCCCCACGAAAGACAGTCGCAGCAGCCTCCCAACGTTGTTTGATGGACAACTTGTTGAAAGGGACACAGTAGAAAATGCTGTGCCCTTTGTCGCCACAAGAGAAGCAATTATGCTGTTCCTTTTGGTTTGGAGCCTTTGTGGATGAATCCTTCTTTGGGTTAGCAGTGATGACTGCTGCAATCTTTTGAGGGCGGGGCTTCTGCGATGAATCTTCGAAAATCTGGCAGGCGAGTTGGTTGGCCCGCTTCTTCAACTCGGCCTTGAAATCTATCCATGTGTATATTTTTTGAAGATTCAAGCTCTCTTCGAGCTTGGATAAAGTTGAAGCGTCTACCTTACCTTTGACGGTTGCGATAATTAATCCGTTTGCGATGCAATCCAATACGTGGTTGCGCCCTCCGTTGATTTGATGAGCGGCATGGACTGTGGTGTCCACCGCATCAATTAGTGCCAATATTCCCTTGCACTGGGATTTGTCATGTTCTTCACTCGCAGTAGTTTTGTGAAATAGCCTTCGAAGCCTATTCTGCGTTTGCAGAAACGCGCCTCTAACTTTTGCCAGGCGTCGGCAAAGAAACTTCCTGAATTTTCAACATTCATTGTATTTACCTGAGAAAACGGATACAGGAATTACATGACCTTTCAGTTGGTCTGGAGCGTTATTATCTGACCGAAAAAGGTTGTTGTCGTGTCCTTCAAGTTCTGTCGTAGACGGATGAGTGTCGGTGACGGAATCGACCTGATTACGTCTGTTGGCAGGCTGCAATAGTGGATCAAACTAAGGGCGCGCAGTATCTCGACTAGCTTAGGGAGGACATATACCCTCACTAGCTTTACTTGATCGGGAAAGATCGCCGCCCTAACATCCAAGTTCCGTGACAATACCCTATTGTAAGTAATAATAATAATAATAAACTACCTACTTATTTTTAAAAATTTTAAAACCAGTTAGGGCCGTTGATTTGATAGCACTTCTGAAAGGGTAATTTTTCTTGGAAATTCTACGGTAGGAGATAGTTTTTCAAATTGCCCCTGATCACTAGCACGGAGCCGCGCCAAATAAATTAAGCAGTCAGTCCACGAAGGCGGTTACCAGGCCCGACGAGAGGGGGGGTCAGGCAGGGAAACTACCCTGGGGCCCAGATCTATCTTGGGGGCCCGCAATTTTTCCTCTAAATAAAACTGGATGAAGAGTGTTAAAAATTTAAAAAGAATCATGCGAGACAAACATTAATTGCAATATTCTTATATTAATTATCCCCATTGAAAAATGTGTTGATAGAGGTGTATTGAAAAAATTCCCGAAATTTGAACTATTATTGTGAATATTTTTAAAAAATATCTTTCGATGAATAAATTGAAGGTTTTAATTCCTCTTCCCCAAAAAGAATTTTGCGGTATGCACAATTAAACCAGATTGATTCTTTACAAACATAGCAACAAAATATATTTTGTTACTATATAGTAGAAAATGTTGGAATATCAGAAATAAATAAATTACGTTTAATCAACAAAACTATTATATTGAAATAACATGCAAAACTAGATTGGTCAACCAAAATATCCATTGAAACAATTTGGCATGTTCTGTATCTGAGCTTCTCGAAAAACGACATAATTTGCAAGTATAGCAAAAACTTTCCACTCACTACTTCAAAAGGACTGACATTGTTAGGTTGAAAGAATGAAAGATAAATCTATGAAACTCTTATTATCGTAAACTGTAAAATGAACATAAATAAGTATTTTTCATAACATTTTTTCGCTATTAACTGTTGCGAGAAACCAAGATTAAAAGTGTGTCTGTGATCTGAAATCTTTTGGCAGCAAATTGTTTAATCTTTACACCCGAAATAAAAGTCTCTTGTAATAATTGCAAGCTACAATCACTTGCAAATAATGTTAGCATCGCTTGAAATTTTGCAGTTAAAGCCACTTGCAATTTTTGCAAGCATATAAAAACACTTCATCTCTTGCTATTCCTAAATACGTTTCTTCAACACAACTATCAAAGGACTGCCACCACATTCACAAGCCTATGCTTGTTTTATATCAACGCACGCCAAGTTTTTATTTACTGTCGGCTTTTATTCACTCCTCACCAACACCATTAAACGCAATATTGTGGCTCATTTATTACACACGAGACAGATTCGAATTGCGGATGTGCTGATAGTATGAGTTTTACCGCTCTGTTCTCATGTGCAAGAACAGAACAGCGCTAATATTCAATGGTGCGAGGCGCATGAGCATGAGTTCAAATGTTGGTGTGTCCGCTGCTTTTTCATTAATCGTGAAATTGTCCAAGTGTTTATATATGACTTTTATCCAGTAATAATTATCTGATAGCATGGTTGGATGGATAAAGTATTGGTTATTAATCTGCCTATGTGGTCAGCTTTTCAATGCCAGCAGTCTTTTTTGCCTAACGCGTGTTGGTCACCAATACACATATATCGCTAATACATAGGCAAAATTCGTTTTTGCTGTTCTTGCATTGTATGCAGGGAAGCTTCTTGCAATTTTTTCACATTACCAGATCGCTTGCAATTTAAGCTAACGATCGTTACAGTAATGCAAGTGATTCTTTCCGGGTTTGTTTTGGATGTACGAATAATAACAGGTGCAATATTCATAAAGATTCATGCAGTATACACTAATTGTGAATGGTCCTGCTCCAAGTTCTGAGCCAAAATACTGAATTCACCGAAATCAATAGAACGTAGTAGGAGAACCTAAGCGTAGAATTGCGTCCACGGATGTTCAAGAACTCTGGACTAGATACCGAGAACAGAGGAGGAAGGTGCGTTACATCCAATCCATCGATGATATGGCCAAAATGCACGACACCAACTACAGTGCCAGTAAACATCGAAACCGGCACTTGAAGAAGAATTTAGTGGTCAAAAAGTGTCCAAGGCTTCGTTACGATTGTGTTACGACGAATTCTAATGAGTGTATTTGGACGAAGAAACCTACTTAAAATTAAACTTTAAGCAACTTAACGGTAAATGTTTATACATTGCGATTGAGCTTGGTGATGTCCCTTAGGGCATTGCAAAAAAAACTTTTTTTTGAATTCTCAAAGGCCCCCCCCCCTCTCATATTGTGACAAATGTCAAAGTAAGCTCAGATGCCAAATTTCACATCATTTGGACAATTTTAGACCCCCGCCCACTTCGCTTGAAATTTTTTGAAATTGGTGCTATGGGAAAATATGGAGGAAAAATACATTAAATGCTACAACTTTTGAAGTAGCAATCAGAAAATTAAAATTTATACCTCTTTTGGAAGGAAATAATCTTAGTATTTGAATGGAGATATATTTGTTTCTAGAAAAATACGAGAAAGTGGGGTACTGGGTCACTTTGACCCCAAAATCCCCTATTTTTAATGATTTTTCTGCTCCGTGATGCAAATCATACATATTTTGTAGTTTTTCTAATGTGAAAAAATCTCAGGGGGGTTATAGGGCTTTTTGTCAGTCATATTAAATTTTATCATTTTCTCATGCATATATCTCTATTATTCTTCAATCAATTTTCATAAAATGTAACTTATTGAACGTGTAAAATTCTGAGGAATAAAACAAAAATAAAAACGTTAAAGGTAAAATTCAGAAACATCAAACTTTTTGATATTTACTCTACAAATCTCATTTTTTTCATTATTTGTTATAATACCTCAACTTCCCCTATTTTTCCAGGAATGGAACTTTTCTCATGTGATTCCTAAGCATATTTTACACTAAAAGTAGTAAATTAAATAAGAATTTTGTTGTTAAATGGAGTTAATATGTGCGATTTTATGATAAAAAAGTGAAATCGACACTATATGTCAGATAATTTGATGATCCTGAATTTTACCGGTAACGAATCTATTTTTGTAATAATCCTAAGGATTTTCCACGTTCAACAAGGTATAGTTTATGAAAATTGAGTGAAAAATAATAGAGATATATTCACGAGAAAATGATGAAGGTTAAAATTAATGTCAAAAGGCCATTTAACCCCAACTTCTCGTATTCGGACTAAGGTCAAAAGAGTTCCGTTAGATTTCTGAGATTTTTTCACATTAGAAAAACTACAAAATATATATAATTTTCATCACGGAGCAGAAAAATCATTAAAAATAGGGGATTTTGGGGTCAAAGTGACCCAGTACCCCACTTTCTCGTATTTTTCTAGAAACAAATATATCTCCATTCAAATACTAAGATTATTTACTTCCAAAAGAGGTATAAATTTTAATTTTCTGATTGCTACTTCAAAAGTTGTAGCATTTAATGTATTTTTCCTCCATATTTTCCCATAGCACCAATTTCAAAAAATTTCAAGCGAAGTGGGCGGGGGTCTAAAATTGTCCAAATGATGTGAAATTTGGCATCTGAGCTTACTTTGACATTTGTCATAATATGAGAGGGGGGGCCTTTGAGAATTCAAAAAAAAGTTTTTTTTTGCAATGCCCTAATGTCCCTGGTAGATATAATTAAGAATGAATCTGTATAAACCATTTAATAAACGAAGAAAAAGTTTCAGATTAAACTAAGATGTGCAGCTATGTAGCAAATAGGAAGCTGGTCAGTTTATGGTCTTATTAGAGAAGTTCAAACTTCAACTTGAATTCGCATAATTTTTGATTCACTAAACAAGACTTGGGCTTCACCAAGATTTAAAGCGAACTGACCTAACAAGGTTCGCTATACAGTCTGTTTCTTTCCAACAGTCTATTTTCTGCGTAGGCTCGAGCCAGGGTAAAGCGAACGACAAAAACAGTAATATGTGTCTTGTGTGCATTTTTAAAGAACGTTTATTCTTGCACGATGAGTTTAGGCAAGGGGTTTCCAACAGCGTTGATTACATGTCACTCACGAAAAAAATTACCTAGATTATTTCATGGTTTTAAAGATTATTCTTTGGAAAGTCCGATTAATAATTGATTACACGATTACTGTAAAATTCCTCAATTACTCTAGATTACTTGGAATCAAAGTGAATGCCTGTTGGAATTACTTCAGATTATTCGATTATTTTTAGTGGAATCTGCTCATCGCTATTTTATTAGATAATCCATTTAACCATTCTAGTTCTGCTGCATCATTTTTAGTTTAAAAGCCACAACGTATGTGAACTGACAAAAAATCAAAACGACAATTCGGATAAATAAGAAACTGTTGTTTGCTTGTTTATTGATCATTTCTTATACACAATCTTCAACAACTAATAATTAAATGATTTTCTTGTGTTGATTGCAAGGGAAATTCAAATGACCTATGCTCACAAAGAGAAAAACACATCAGTCTTTTTGGATATCGAGGGGCTGCATCAGCATGCAGGCCCGTAGCGTGCGGTTGGCCCGCGTCAAGGGCGCCAACCTTAGAGGGGCACTGAAATCTTGATCTGTGTTATAAAATAAGTGAAGATAAATCATAAATTATTGCTCGAAATGAAAAGACCGAGGAATAATTTATGATTTATCTCCTTAATGCTGTAGAAAAGATCTTTTATCATCGTGAAGATTTGACTCCATCCCGTACCGTGAAAATTGAAGTCTCCTCAGTGCCGCTAGAAGTTACCCAAAATCATAACGTTCTCGGCAACTATCCTAGACCCAACCAATCCTGCACTAAAATGCAACTCTGATTGAAATGTTTGGGATTTTTGTTGTTCCTGATGTACAGAACAGCAGAAACAGTCACAGATGTCCCCACAAGGGGATCGTTTTCTTGCATTTAATGCAAAACATGACGCGCGGTATGAACACGCAGACGAACCTTGTCGAAGAACATTTGCTTAGACAACACAATCGCAGACGTGATACGAGTTTGGAGGGGCATACAATTTCATCCCATCCTGTGATTCAAAATCTCACTCACTGGAGAAAGGGGTCCTTGAAAAAGCCAACCCTATTCACCCCATGCAAGATTAGATCGATTCAGTAACCCCACCGTCGATCTCAACTATATGAACAGACATGTGGACACGGTAGTCCTTCAGATAAAACTTGTCGTTTGTAATGTCAGTTGCTTGCTTTAGATAGGAGATCACTATTCTGAATTTATGTGGTAAAACATTCTGTAGCGGCTGAATTTTTTTCGAAAGCTTTGGAGTACTTATCTTTGATCCGAAAGAAGATCAGACATGGCACGACCTAGTTTAATACGTATGATTTTTTAAACCAGAATCGGACTCTCTTCGATGGTGAATCTTGTTCGACATCCATTTATCCCACTGTCTTTTTTAGGAGAATTCATTTATACGCGGGCCTAGATCCCAGCGAAAAGTGAAAACTTGAAGAATAGGAACGGTGGGACAGAAATTACGGGAGATACTAGAAATTTAAAAACGAGTCAGGGGATAATAAAGCAAATGTGTGATCACCTATCGTTTCTCGATGTATGGCTGGATGCTAATTCGTGTTAATTCCAATCTAATAATATGCACCGTACTCGTCAATTGACTAACCAGTTCACAGCTCCTAAAAATTGTCTTCTCAGTATACTGGTCTTGATATACAGTATCCTGAATAAATGCCCCGCCCGTTGCCATCAAACACCCACCGTCAACTGATTCCACACATGAACAGTTCAAGTTTTGTGCGATAATTTACATAAAATGAACGATAGTCAAACACGAACGATTTGCGATCGAATCTTTTAGATATCGAGTTTTTCGGCGTTGTTAGAGGTTTCCAGACATTGGAAATAAATGAAACGGTTGGTGAAGGAACAAATATTCAAATAAATTTTTCGGATTGTTGTATGATAGAGGCGAATTGTATTCCTAAATCGCTTGCTCAGTTGACCGATCCGCACGTATAGTCTCCCGAAAAAATTCGTCCGTTACCTTTAAACATCTAACGATAACTGATTTTACGAAGTCTCCTAAAAAAACGCCTCGTCAATCGCATTCAACCACTTGACTACGAATGATATTGCAAATAAAACCTGCAAAGTTCTCTTGGTGCTCTATATTGATGTCTACCCGGTTAGATTGCCACAACGTTGAACAATTTCCCACCAAGGACGCTAGTCTTGGGAGAGCACTGAAAATTTTATTTGTTTCATTGACTAAGTGTAGATAAGTCACTAAATAAGTCCGGATATGTGTGCAATTTCCAAGTGCACACTAAATTATTACTCGAAAGTCGAACTGAAAGGGGCGCAAAACTGAGACTCTGCCAAGGGCGCAAGATAACCACGCTACGGCTCTGTCAGCATGGTCTTTCACCGATATTAAACAACTTGCTATTTTTCGCATGACGATTCACAAACATCACAATTTGGCAAGTGGGTCTTCTTCAGGATTCATATCATAGCCCCCTTTTGTACAATTTGTTTGTAAATAATGACGATTAATGTTTTGTAATTTTTTGCACGGATCCATTTTTTCGTACATTAACAAGAATATGGTAAGGTGCTCTAATGTGTCCAAGCTCGACGGCATATTCATTCAAAATTTTACTGCTCTACCGTTTATATCTTAGAATTAGCCGCAATTTAGTATATCCTTGGGATCGTTGTTTTATCTGAAAAACCATTCCAGATTACCTTAGTTTGTGTCCCTTCCAACTACTCCATTCCAGGCTGAGAAGGCGCAAACTCTAGATTCACCTTAGCTAGAGAGAGCGCATTAGAACGGGGTTTGGAGCTTGTCACGACGGGATATCACGACATTGAATGTGTTGTCTGGTCATGAGATGAGTATTGTCGTGCCAGATCCTAACTAAACGATTTCTTTTGGGTACTGGGTATGCTGGAGATAAATATCCAAAATTTAGTATTACTTTTTTTTTCTAACATTGTTTGATCTCTACTACGAGTTTCTTAGAAAATCTAATGTTGCACTATCGAAAAGCAAATGCTAATAACGGTGCGAGTTTGCGTTCATCCTCTCCCTGCCATCGATGTCCGCTATCTCTTCTCTGTCTCTAATATGAACTCTACCACTCCCTTTGTGAATGTCGCTTTTGTGAATGACTCCGTTGTCAAGGTATTTCAAAAGAAAATAAAATGTTTTCAAAGTCTTCAAAAATGCTCCGAATTGCCTTCCTTATTGTAAATGAAGTTCAGTCAATATCTTAGACCTAAGGAAATTCAATTAAAAACTTTTGTATATTATCAATATTCCTAGTTTTGGAATGGCCATTGAATTAAAATAAAAAATAATCTCAGGTTTAAAAAAAATATTGAAGCTGTAGTACCTTAGATTTAAAAACATTAAATTGTAAAGCAATAAAATGTTGGCACCGTCAAGCTAACATAGACGTGGCAGTTAAAATAAACAATCTAAATATAAAAATGAATCACTACGAAAGAACCCAAATAAATACTTCATTTGCTTCAGAAGGCAACAGTTAATGTGCTGCCGTTTGTGTTCATTGTTGCCTTGTTCCCAAATCATTGTCAAGAGTTGAACTTATCTTGAAAAAATATATGATACCTTGAAAATCTAATCTCATACATATCTGCAACGATGTAATATACTGCATTTTGAAATAAAGCAGGATTCATGATGAACGCAAGAGTATCTAGAAGATTCAATATTTTGCAATGTCGTCCCCTAACGCGACATTTAGACTTCTGTATTTTGTGGTTTCCAAACACCACGGAATTGTTGCGGATTTCTTCGACGACGAGTTATTAAAAGCAGCATCAGGCATGCAAACGTTTTCCTCCTAAATTAGAATAAGTCTAGGAAGAATCGAAATTCACGGATTATTTTCTTCCTAAAATTTAAGTGGAATAGGTCAATAGATAAAAAAGGCCGAAAAGTCGTCTGTAAAAATGAGAATAAATGGTTTGTCAAATGCATGTAACATTTTGTGGAGGGGAAGTTAGCTAAACTGAACTTAACGAATTTAAACTGAATAAAAAATATCAAAGATATTATTTCGTAACGTGCTTACCAAGAGTGAAAATATATCTAATAGAGGGTAAAACCTAAGCCATTTTTGGGATGACGATTGTGTGACAAATGCCAAAATCTAAAAATATTCTAAATCGAAAAACACAACGGGGAATGCATGTCAGACTGATCCAGTAACATTTAATACAAAATCTTTTTTTGAAAGTAGGCAAATCCTGCTTCTTATTCACATTATTATATGATCCAGTTTATCATTAATCCCTTTTTGTCGATGATATTTAAAAAACTAAAATGTTTAAACACCCGTTTTGGTATTCGCCGATAAAGGATATCGCTAACGGGCGTAGTTTACTTTACAGAACCCAAGAGTACCTTGTAGCCGGCAATGAGGATCGTTATACCTCGTTAGTTATTACTCGAGTTTGTGGCCCAATCATTTTGATATATTCTGAAATACAGGTTTTGACTGAAATTTAAGTATATGAGAGTGTTATCAAACCACTAGTAAAATATCTTGTGAAATTCATATGTGGAATAACTGAAAAAATATTTAAAAAATGAGAGTTAATAGGTGAAAATCGAAATAAAATTGGTCTTGCACACACCTAGAAAAAATAGTGTAAATTTACGTCTCCTGACCATGACATATACGAGCATCAAAAATGACTTAGTTTTACGTTTGATTTTAATTTTACATGACGTTTAATTTCGTAAATCATGTAAAATTACTCCACATACAGCGTTTGTTCTGAATGGTAGGAAGTGTAATTTTATGTCATTGCGCATGTAAAGTATATGTAGCCTGTAAAATTAAACGGAACAAGGTAATGTTTCGTCATTTCGTGAATTACTAGTTGTTGAATTGTGTCATGTTTGCAATTACGTCAACGATAAAATTCAGATTTTTTTGGTGCGCAGTTTCGAATTATTTTACGGTTACTTTATGATTAATTGATTACATTGTACCTATGGTGGATTACGTGAATTATTTTAGCAATTATTATTGATTACCAATGTAATTAAAGGATTACCGAATTATTTAGAAAAATCAAAGTAATCTTTGATTAAATCTCACTATGTTGGCTTGTTGGAAACCCCTTGAGTTTAGGTATCTTTGTTTTTTGGCGGTTTCACCGTATAATAAACTTATAAACTTAGATATAGATTTATCCTTGAATGCTTCATTTTGAAGATAGCATTAAATCGTTGAAATTTTCGTTTTTTACCCCGAAATTGACATCACGAAAGTTAGTGCCTGACACTTTAAAGAATAAACCGAAGTAACCAATATTCAGATACATATAGTCCGTTTAAATATATAGATAAATAGACTCATAACCCTATGTTACGGTGATAAGTCCGTTAGTTTGTGAATTATATTAAGAACCTACACCTAATCCCATTCAAATAAGATTCAAATAAGAAGTCGTCTAGAGTAGGGCCCGTCAGTAATTCAAGCCCCGGGGCCCGGTGCGGCTCTCGACGGCCCTGGCGGTTACATCCTAATGATCGTTTGTTTTATTTACATTATAGAGGTATTAATTTTAAAATCATTCGCCTCTTCGGGTTAGAAAAATCTCTTAAGAAAAATCTCTAACCGTATGTGCGGGGTTGGGATTCGAACTCAGGCGAGTTGCGTACAAAGCAAACGATTTACCAACTACGCTATGCCCGCCCCAGACCCCTAATGATCGTCTTCTCATCCAGTGTATTGAAAGGTAAGGTGTAAGTCACGACAAAAACAGTAAGAGATTAGGTGTCTACAGTATTTTTTTTGGAAAGCTATTATAAACAACTTTGTTGAAGGTATCTTTTAAGGCTTTATGTTGTTTCAAAATGCTCATTCTAAATCTACTGCATAGTACGGCTTACGATGTTTTTTTTTTAATCTCGCAAATATAGGAAAAAATGTAACTTCACAGGGGCTGTTGAAAGGAAATAAGGTTGGTAATTTTGATTTATTCTGCTACTATGCGATTATTATTCTTAGATTGCCGGTGGAAGGAAGACTACCCTACTGACTGCTTGTCGAATATCCAAACAGTGATACGCGCTGTTGTAGCTTTTATTTTTCATTCAAGTACAGTCTATCAAACTGAATTTGTTATTTTAAACCTTCTGAATATCACAATTCCAACAGTCTTCAAAACCAATTCAGAAATAAATTCTTTACTCTTCCTTCGAATAATAAAAACATCTCAACCTTCACGCTTTGTTGATCTATGATTCAGTCTCACAATTGAACCACTCCTTTTTCAATTCCCTATATCAGCTCCCCATCCAGGATCAAGTCAAGTAAACCAATTTATTTAGGGATAACAGACTAAGACTAAGAAAAGATGGAAGATACTTGTAGTACTATTTGCAATGTTTTGATTTGTTTTCCACTCAAGTTTTATTCGATTTTTTACTTTCCTAGGCTACCGGGGCGAGGCGAACGTTTCTGTCTTCTGTAAAAAATGAAATGTGAATATTTTTTTAACTGCTTTGTTGTAGGTCTCCGCTTTATATCAAAATCTGCTCACATTCGCTCATTAGCCTATAATTGATTGCAGCAATTAGACCTAATGCGAACAAACCATCCCGAATTCGACATGCTAATAGCCATCATAAAACTCCTCCAATTTGCATTCTGCGAAAGAATCCAAATTCCGTTATTCATAACTCGGAAGAAATCGTAAACCAGAAGTATCCTTTGTGCATGCGATTTTTCTTTCGCTCCCCCCCCCCCCCCCCCCTCCGAACTACTAAATATAGCAACTGAGCCGGCTCAGGAATCTCTTCATAGCAACATTTTATGCTCGATAAAATTTAAGGCAAAAATCATAAACATTCGCTAATGGGAGTTTTACAGCCCGGCGTGCCAGGAAAAGAAAGCCTGATGGAAGTCCTGGGATTAGCACCCGGTTGGACGATAAGGCCTGTCGACTTCCGGTCGGATTCGTGAAGCGTCGAATTCACCATTCGGCATGTTTCATTCATTACTAAGTAGCATTGCGTGGAACAAATTTACACTCGTACAGCCCCGGTCCCTACCATCGCGTGTCGATTGACCGGTGAAATCTTTATTAAAATTTAATCAAATTAGGTCGTTTAAAGTTTGAAGCCACTGAGTTGACGCTGGCGGATAATTACCATGTAATTAAATTTTCCATTCAGGATCTTAACCCGTTTTTCATTCCCTTCGGCTAAATCAATAAGGGTATGGATCACCCTTTCCATCAGAACCCCCAGTCGGACGGTCGAATAGCGACCAAAGTAAAATTGACGATTACAGGTTGGCCTGTAGGAAAAGAGTTCTTTGTGCATTGGTAGCCGGTCGACACGTAAAAGGGATGGAAAAGTTTCCGGAAACGAACCGGGTTAGGTGCAGGTGGAACATATCCGACTGCACACTATGTAACTGGATCCTGCTTCTTTGTTTGTCTTTCATCAAAACCGGTTGCTGACGGTAGTAGCTTCGGACGGGATTGACATTCAAAAGGATTTCTTTTATTCGTTCTCATGAATCGCTGGTGAGTGACAGGTGACCTAATTGAGCGAAAGTAAGCTGAATATGATGGTTAATTGGTTACTGTTTGTCAATATCAATTGGAGGGCTTCAAGTTCTCGATATCAAATTGCTTTTCATGACGGCAATTGAAACTTATTTAATAAAGATAAAACTGTTAATAAAGTTGATTGTAATCGCTTAAAACTTTTAAGATATTCCTTTTATAGTCGAGCCGAAACAAACCAAAAAGTTAATCCACTTCCAACATATCACCAACCGCAACAAAAAAGCCGAACTCATTTATGGCACAACTTAACCATGTAATTTAATACTTATCGAAACGAAAAGGGCAAACCCATCCGAATCAGCCGAGGAGTGGTCCGGTGTAACATGAATTTAATCGGTCATAACGATTACCTATTTACGACTATTGCTTGTCGGCACAAGGCACCCGGGTCCCTCTGAATTCGAAGGGGGGCGGAGGGACTCCGATAGTAATCTATGCTAAGTTACGACATAATCGAGCGAGTGGGGAAACGAAAAGTTTCATCGCCACCAATCCCTCTCGCAATCGATTGGTACGAACAGGCAATGCGAACAAATTTGCCACTGACTGCTCCGGAAGTTATCCGGATCCAGCAAAGTGGAAACAATCAAATCAATTATCAATTTAATGATCATTGGTCACGCTTGAGCTGTCGAGCGTAAGTGGCGCCAATTTGAAGGGGGAAAAGATTTTTCATTGATATTGTTGTGGAAAGATGTACGGAAAGTGCGTTCGACTTATGATAGCAGAATCCTTCGTTTGATTCCGAGCTGTTGCTTTGAAAATATTCAAATTCGGATTCTGTTGTTCATTTAATTGGGAACGTTATTGACTTGGAGTTGGATGGTTTTTTTCATTTTCAATTTCTCTTACATCATTGTTCTTTCATTCTTTGTTCTTTGCTTTTTGCTCTGTGCTCTTTGCTCTTTGCTCTTTGCTCTGTGTTCTTTGCTCTGTGCTCTTGCTCTTTGCTTTTTGCTCTCTTTTCTTTGTTCTTTGTTCTTTACTCTTTGTTCTTTCGTTCTTTACTTTTGGTCTTCGCTTTTTATCCTTTGCTCTTTCGTTCTTTCGTTCTTTACTTTTGGTCTTTGCTTTTTATCCTTTGCTCTTTCGTTCTTTCGTTCTTTCGCTCTTTCGTTCTTTCGTTCTTTCGTTCTTTCGTCCTTTCGTTCTTTCGTTCTTTCGTTCTTTCGTTCTTTCGTTCTTTCGTTCTTTAGTTCTTTCGTTCTTTCGTTCTTTCGTTCTTTCGTTCTTTCGTTCTTTCGTTCTTTCGTTCTTTCGTTCTTTCGTTCTTTCGTTCTTTCGTTCTTTCGTTCTTTCGTTCTTTCGTTCTTTCGTTCTTTCGTTCTTTCGTTCTTTCGTTCTTTCGTTCTTTCGTTCTTTCGTTCTTTCGTTCTTTCGTTCTTTCGTTCTTTCGTTCTTTCGTTCTTTCGTTCTTTCGTTCTTTCGTTCTTTCGTTCTTTCGTTCTTTCGTTCTTTCGTTCTTTCGTTCTTTCGTTCTTTCGTTCTTTCGTTCTTTCGTTCTTTCGTTCTTTCGTTCTTTCGTTCTTTCGTTCTTTCGTTCTTTCGTTCTTTCGTTCTTTCGTTCTTTCGTTCTTTCGTTCTTTCGTTCTTTCGTTCTTTCGTTCTTTCGTTCTTTCGTTCTTTCGTTCTTTCGTTCTTTCGTTCTTTCGTTCTTTCGTTCTTTCGTTCTTTCGTTCTTTCGTTCTTTCGTTCTTTCGTTCTTTCGTTCTTTCGTTCTTTCGTTCTTTCGTTCTTTCGTTCTTTCGTTCTTTCGTTCTTTCGTTCTTTCGTTCTTTCGTTCTTTCGTTCTTTCATTCTTTCGTTCTTTCGTTCTTTCGTTCTTTCGTTCTTTCGTTCTTTCGTTCTTTCGTTCTTTCGTTCTTTCGTTCTTTCGTTCTTTCGTTCTTTCGTTCTTTCGTTCTTTCGTTCTTTCGTTCTTTCGTTCTTTCGTTCTTTCGTTCTTTCGTTCTTTCGTTCTTTCGTTCTTTCGTTCTTTCGTTCTTTCGTTCTTTCGTTCTTTCGTTCTTTCGTTCTTTCGTTCTTTCGTTCTTTCGTTCTTTCGTTCTTTCGTTCTTTCGTTCTTTCGTTCTTTCGTTCTTTCGTTCTTTCGTTCTTTCGTTCTTTCGTTCTTTCGTTCTTTCGTTCTTTCGTTCTTTCGTTCTTTCGTTCTTTCGTTCTTTCGTTCTTTCGTTCTTTCGTTCTTTCGTTCTTTCGTTCTTTCGTTCTTTCGTTCTTTCGTTCTTTCGTTCTTTCGTTCTTTCGTTCTTTCGTTCTTTCGTTCTTTCGTTCTTTCGTTCTTTCGTTCTTTCGTTCTTTCGTTCTTTCGTTCTTTCGTTCTTTCGTTCTTTCGTTCTTTCGTTCTTTCGTTCTTTCGTTCTTTCGTTCTTTCGTTCTTTCGTTCTTTCGTTCTTTCGTTCTTTCGTTCTTTCGTTCTTTCGTTCTTTCGTTCTTTCGTTCTTTCGTTCTTTCGTTCTTTCGTTCTTTCGTTCTTTCGTTCTTTCGTTCTTTCGTTCTTTCGTTCTTTCGTTCTTTCGTTCTTTCGTTCTTTCGTTCTTTCGTTCTTTCGTTCTTTCGTTCTTTCGTTCTTTCGTTCTTTCGTTCTTTCGTTCTTTCGTTCTTTCGTTCTTTCGTTCTTTCGTTCTTTCGTTCTTTCGTTCTTTCGTTCTTTCGTTCTTTCGTTCTTTCGTTCTTTCGTTCTTTCGTTCTTTCGTTCTTTCGTTCTTTCGTTCTTTCGTTCTTTCGTTCTTTCGTTCTTTCGTTCTTTCGTTCTTTCGTTCTTTCGTTCTTTCGTTCTTTCGTTCTTTCGTTCTTTCGTTCTTTCGTTCTTTCGTTCTTTCGTTCTTTCGTTCTTTCGTTCTTTCGTTCTTTCGTTCTTTCGTTCTTTCGTTCTTTCGTTCTTTCGTTCTTTCGTTCTTTCGTTCTTTCGTTCTTTCGTTCTTTCGTTCTTTCGTTTTTTGTTCTTTGTTCTTTCTATGTTCGTTGGTGTAATAACAATGGCCACTGTCGATATCTACTTTCAGATTCCAAACAATTATAGTAAAATAGTTTTATTTCTTTTTTCTTATTACATGGACTTATTAATTTTTCTCAATGAAAATGAAACAGCAAATTTTACCATTTTTACACGTAACGTTTCGGCTTACTATTCTTCAGCCATCGTCGGACGCCTGCAAACATTTAATTAGCATTAACGTTAACTGTTAGGCTTTGCAGTCTAATGTTTAAGCAAAAACAAACTATTTTGTCCTCATCCGATGTTTCGGTCCATTTTTTACCTTTTTCAAGGATTCGATAAATGTTGTTTTGTTGTCAGATCTGTTGTTGTACAACAATCGATTGTCATATGGTTTTTCAGGATCATCTGTTCCGATCGTGTAAAGTCTTATCGGAATCGAAACGCTCGTCTTTTTCCTCTGAATTCGGTTCAGTCAATATCTTTCAACTAACTGCTGACTTTTGCAAAAAAATCAACTTTTTTTTTGCAAAAGTTAGACAAAGACAATTTACCATTAACTCACATAAACTTATATCACGCATCTCCATTCACTCGTACTATCGTTCACACTCCACCGCTAGGCGGGCGACCACTCTTCGACCGTTTGTGTTCCTCACTATTCCAGCACTGTCGAAGCTTGGTGACCAGACCGTCGTATGTTGTGCAGAACGTTCCACATTCTCTTTGTAATAATTATAGTAAAATGCAGAAATACAGTTCGTGATTGAACTTGTTGGTTGTTGGTTGAATGGTTGTTGGTTGTTGGTTGTTGGTTGTTGGTTGTTGGTAGTTGGTTGTTGGTAGTTGGTTGAATGGTTGTTGGTTGAATGGTTGTTGGTTGTTGGTTGAATGGTTGTTGGTTGTTGGTTGAATGGTTGTTGGTTGTTGGTTGTTGGTTGTTGGTTGTTGGTTGTTGGTTGTTGGTTGTTGGTTGTTGGTTGTTGGTTGTTGGTTGTTGGTTGTTGGTTGTTGGTTGTTGGTTGTTGGTTGTTGGTTGTTGGTTGTTGGTTGTTGGTTGTTGGTTGTTGGTTGTTGGTTGTTGGTTGTTGGTTGTTGGTTGTTGGTTGTTGGTTGTTGGTTGTTGGTTGTTGGTTGTTGGTTGTTGGTTGTTGGTTGTTGGTTGTTGGTTGTTGGTTGTTGGTTGTTGGTTGTTGGTTGTTGGTTGTTGGTTGTTGGTTGTTGGTTGTTGGTTGTTGGTTGTTGGTTGTTGGTTGTTGGTTGTTGGTTGTTGGTTGTTGGTTGTTGGTTGTTGGTTGTTGGTTGTTGGTTGTTGGTTGTTGGTTGTTGGTTGTTGGTTGTTGGTTGTTGGTTGTTGGTTGTTGGTTGTTGGTTGTTGGTTGTTGGTTGTTGGTTGTTGGTTGTTGGTTGTTGGTTGTTGGTTGTTGGTTGTTGGTTGTTGGTTGTTGGTTGTTGGTTGTTGGTTGTTGGTTGTTGGTTGTTGGTTGTTGGTTGTTGGTTGTTGGTTGTTGGTTGTTGGTTGTTGGTTGTTGGTTGTTGGTTGTTGGTTGTTGGTTGTTGGTTGTTGGTTGTTGGTTGTTGGTTGTTGGTTGTTGGTTGTTGGTTGTTGGTTGTTGGTTGTTGGTTGTTGGTTGTTGGTTGTTGGTTGTTGGTTGTTGGTTGTTGGTTGTTGGTTGTTGGTTGTTGGTTGTTGGTTGTTGGTTGTTGGTTGTTGGTTGTTGGTTGTTGGTTGTTGGTTGTTGGTTGTTGGTTGTTGGTTGTTGGTTGTTGGTTGTTGGTTGTTGGTTGGTTGTTGGTTGTTGGTTGTTGGTTGTTGGTTGTTGGTTGTTTGTTGCTTGTTCGGATTCTGCTCGTCAGTGGCTAACACCTACTTGATGCTATTAAGATAAGTCCAAAGCAGCACCAAATTGACGCTAGTTAGACACTAAAATCCAAAGTCACACGTCTTGAGCGAACGCTAAGTAACTGGCTTATACCGAGTGATGTCTCGAAAGTAAACACAGAGGTTCTGTTTGCCGACGAGGAATGTGAACCGTCTTCTGGTATAAGTACCAAACGCCTGGTACTATACAAAATTATCAATTAGGAAAGAATTTGGACAAGACTATGTTTTTTTCTTTGAATACCTTTCATAAAGTATGTTTTTAGCGTTTTAGATTCTTGATTATGGGTGTGTGTGACTCACGTTTGCGTGGACTGAATTTAGCGATTTTTCATGCAATTACCGACCCCCTAGTGGTAAATCTACCTATGCATCTCCAATCGTAGCAACCATGTTGTGCACAGAATACAAAATGACTGCATTATCAGTTGATTTTCATCAGTCATGTCGATAACAGTGAAGCGACTAAGCTCGATAGTTTGTTCGTACTGACTACTCCACCCCGGAGTGAAGACATTGGACACCGTGATGCACTTCGTGCTTGCCGGGCATAACCGATCTAGCGTTCAAAACACTATCTCCTTTCTGAAGAAAGACGAGAGCGTCGAACGGAAATTTGATTGTGACCGTCTTTCGATACTACGCAACCCTTAAGTGCAACAGAAGCTGAAGAAAAAGATCAAGAGCAAAGTTATCTCATCGTCCCACTTCTTGGACTTGGAGGTCGGAACAAATGACCAAACGATGAAGAAGTACCTGGACAAAACAAAACAATCTTAAACGGAGGATCCACTTCAATAATTTCCAGGCCAGGACGAAGTAGCAGTTGATCGCCTAGGCTACAAAAGAGCTGATGAACATACCAACATTTATCTTTTCATAGACCAGGTTCTGGTCACCCGGCAGGATTAATAAATGCTGGATTTGGGGAAAATTTGATCCATTGAATTATATTTTGTAGTATTTTTTCATCGCCATCCGAAATCAATAAATTTTTAGGCATACGTTATTACGCGATTATTTTTAGGGGCACTCACATGAACATTTAAATTGACATTGCTAAAGTGGTATGGCAATTCCGTCATTACTAGAGTTACCCGATCATTAAAAGTTATATTACTGCTCAGTCTGTAGCGTTTCCGTTGATATACAAGAGGTTTATGATCGCGTGGTTAAAAAAAACTGTCTTCTCTCTAGGGCTACAAGTCTCTTCGTCGACTTTCTGCTATGGACACTGCATCATGTTGTTCCTCCTCCTCGCTCCAACTATCTGTTTCCATTTGAAGCAGAAGCTATCCAACAATTAACCGCTCCCTCTCCGCTCAGATCAAAAAGCCGCTCCATATCATCAGAGTGTGCCTCGATCTCAGCAATCAGCACCAAACTCGTTGTTGTCTTTTTACAAGCGCGAGTACCCGAACAGTCCGGTTCCAGTCCCGGTCAATGGCGCAAGCTGATGTACGACTGCTGCGATCTGAAACTATCTGCTGGATCACGCTTTGGCGGCACGCGATGTTAGCATGCGAAATAGAGAATGAATTCTAATCAAGATGCTTGAAATTATACAACGACGAATAATTGCTTGAAAAAAAACACCAGCGGATATTAGTCATTTGTTTCAGTTTTTTAGCAAACATACAGGT
Organism: Topomyia yanbarensis; assembly: GCF_030247195.1. Lineage (NCBI taxonomy): Eukaryota > Metazoa > Arthropoda > Insecta > Diptera > Culicidae > Topomyia > Topomyia yanbarensis. The sequence continues at coordinate 30,263,955 of NC_080671.1, read as the reverse complement.
AATATAGAATGAAACACAAACTAATCCATCAACCTAAGAACCTAATTTTGTAAATTTGTTAAAGATTCTTTTGATTAGAATTAGAAGTCACAACTAATGCAAAAAAACATCCGCTTCATCCCACTTAACAATCGGCAGAATGGAAAAAACCCTCCGAATTAACTGTTGATTTATAGCGACGGGCAGTATATCTTATTACTGGCGCAGCTTGATTCAATCTTTCCGTGGCTGTTTGTAGGGTCTGTCCGGAATTCGGTCAGTATAAACAGACGATCCGAATAAATTAACACTATAACAACGTGTAGCGGAGAGTTCTTCTTCGTTTCGGATGTAAAGCTTGCATCTAATCAGGTGCAAGTACTGTTCCTATTTCACGATCAAGATCGTTATCGGTACAGCTAATGAATATCCGATGCATTCTGTTGGATTTCGGGTTCGCGGAACAACGTTCTTGTTTTCCTTCAACACATTTTAATTAAAATGAAACGAGAAACGCGACAACCCCAACAGAATGACTTCTCACTAACGAGTTAAGACAAGTGTATCGATAAATCAAACATGTTTTGCATACTGCCCTACTAACTGTTTGGCGCCGTTTGCGCGCCAGTTTGGATCTACAACTTGTGTTTTTTCGATCGAACATGTCTGCATACTAATAGATTTAATAACCAACAAAGGGTGCTAGGTGGGCTAACCTACAATCGAAAATAATGTCATGATCAACCTAGTAGGCTAGAACTGCGCCTACATCGTACATGTGTATAACGGTGTAGATGCATGAGAATAATAACTGTGAAGCGGTGGTTTAAAGTATTTACTATTTTACCGTTAACATATTCAGGGATTATTTGTTCTTAAAAAACTGTTTTCAGATTGGCGTAGTTGGCTGGTATTGTGCGGGAATAATTTCTGGCTTTAACTGGCTACTAGTTGGCGATACAGAAGCTGTTGCCTCGCGTAGCATTGTTTGAGCAGCAGAAAGTAATTAAAAAGTATTAGCTATATGTGTCTCGCTGACATTGACTAACTGCAGTGGTGCTGAAAATTGCATACGCTTGAGTTCCACTGATTAATGCAACTGAATAATTAATCGTTTATTGGAGGCTAGCGAGCTCTGCAAAGAAGTTATGTTCATTATACTTTTTTATCATACATTGATTTAACCTACGAACTGACATTATTTAGGAAAATGTTTCGCAATTGAAAATTGTGTGCTTCACTATCAAAGACTAGGTGTCATTCTATGTTACCGAGCTCTATCTTTCAATCAATGCACTCTACTTAATTAATAACAAAAATTTTGAGCAAAGCACGCTCCTTTCAGAAATATGCTTATAATTCCAATTGTTCAGAAATGGGATGCCTACACATATAGCAATTAGGATTTTTTGGTACTCTTGAAGCCTTCCTTAAAACTTAAAATGCACTTGTAGTGTGCTATGAAAATAGATATGCTGCTTGGGTAGACACTGATCATTACACAAACAATAAACAGAACCACAAACGTTGGCCAGCGGAAACGATTCTTTTATGAATTTTATGAAATTTAATTCTCATATTGACCTGCCTTGAAGCATTTTGATAAATTGGTGGTATCATATTCTTCGGGACCATTCGAAGCATACTGAAGATTATTTCTATCAATTAGGAACGACTGTACTGTATAGTTAATTATTATTATTTTTCTTTATAGTAAGCTTTATTGATTTAGTTAGTCGTCTGGTAACGTCAGTGGCGGATCCAGGTGGAGGGTTGTGGGGGTCCAGACCCCCTCCGAATATTTTTTACTTGTTGAGAAATTTTAAATTAGTGAAAAGTTTATATTTTTTTGTCTTTATTTAGGACCCTTTAACTGTTGTCATTCGGGTCCTTCGAGTATTCGGTTTGAAACGTATTTACATGTCATTGAATCTAATTTTTTCCGTAGATATTTGCTTCTTTAAGGAATTGTATCACTTTCTTTGATCTCTCGTAGTCGTCTGCAAGTGCTTCTCTTATGTTGGGTTCCATTCCAACTTTTCTGCGTTCCTCGTCTAGTCCTGGACATATTGCAATGATGTATTTGACCGTTAATATTTCGTTGCAGAACCCACACAGGGGTTTCTCCTTCTTCTCCAACAAGTGTCCATGCGTTAGGACGGTATGTCCTATTCGTAGTCTTGTCATAATCACGCTTTCCTTTCTCGTTCTGCCAATGGCTGCTTCGTACGGTTGTCGTCGCTGTTGTGCTATCTTATGACAAGCGCCATTTAGCTCATTTCGAGAAAAACGATTTTTAAAGTTTGAGATTGAATATCTTGAAAATTATAAATGGTATAAACAATTCATTGAAGACAATTGATGTTTCAATCTGTTCTTTATAAATCTCTCAAATATTATGAAGATCGGTTGACTATGTTGCGAGCTTGGACTATAAATGTAAACAAAAGTCGCACTCACACGTGTCATAGGTGTGTATAGATGACAAAATTTGTATGGCGTGCCATAACCGTGCATGGAAAATTTTCCATAGAAAAAAATCATCAATTATTAACTTTTATTCATATCTTTGGTTTAGTTTGGCCTATAAACAATCGGTGAGATGCATTTTAAAGGAAATGAGTCAGAGAATCTAGCAAAAATAGTTATTTTTGATTACAGTGTTGCCAAATATGCTATATTTTCAGTTTAAAGCTAAAACTACATTTTTCTCACAATTCGAGTAATTTTGTTTTAAAAGTTATTATGCCATTGTGTTCTTTAGAGAGTTTTACACATAAAAACATCTTATATATCAAGATACCTTGAGTTAATCCTCAGACACAGTCATTTGAAGCAAAAAATTCAAAATTTCTCATTATGTTTTTTGCTATATCTCAGTAACCAAGCAGAATATCAAAATTCTGAAAACGCCACTTTGTAGAGATTTTTTAGACACGTGATGTGGCATATCTAACTCAGTTTACCCCAAAATGGCGTTTGTCATAAGATAGCACAACAGCTACGTTGTATGCTATTTTTCACTTCTCTGAGTTTTTTGTTCGTTGCAGCGTTCCATTGATCCTGCCACCGTTCATTGACTTGGCCTTTCACAAGTGCTTTGATCTCCTTCACATCAACCCTCTTGTCGAATACATCTTCCTCCTCCAGTGCTTGATTCGCTTCTCGGCCAGCCTGTTCATTTCCAGGGATGCCCAAAAAATATATATCAATATATAGCTGATCTATTTCATCCCTCCATCTGCTCTGAACTTTCAGGCTTTTTAGATTTGATATTACGCTTAATGAGTCTGTACATATTAAATAGGCCCCCATTTTATTTTGCTTTGCCACCCACGAGAGCGCCTCTTGAACTGCGTAACTTTCTGCGCTGTAAATACTGCATACGTTGTTTAATCTTCTTCTAATCCCGGTATCACCAATAATTACACTAAACCCACATCTGTTGTCTTTTTTGGAACCATCGGTATATATTTCACTGTGTACACTGTATTTCATACTTTTCTTTTCGACGAATAACTTTTTTATCTCTGTAGCACTAGCACCACGCTGCGCTGCAGCTAGTAGGCTTGTATCGGTAGGAATTGCTTTGCGCTCCCATGGGGCACTTGTTGGACGAACATACATTACAAGCGGTGGTAGTCTGAAATATAATTCTGCTAATATTCTGCTTCCTCGTTCTCTTGCTGTACATTGTACTGAAGGTTCGTTTCCAGCCCAGAGTTCTCCTGAACTGGGTTCGCTGCTGCCCGCTGAAGATTCTGTGTAGTCGTTATCAGTAATGGTGTTGTTTATTTGCTCGTTGCTCTGCATTGCTGCTTTCCTGGCTGCGTACAAAGCAGTTCTTTGATCGATGAACGTTCTTAAACTAGCAATCCCAGTTTCTGCCTGTAAGCTTGCAATAGGACTTGTATGAAATGCACCGCATATGGCTCTTAATCCTCGATTATGAACTGTTTCCAGTCTTTTTGGTTTACGATCATCGGCTGCTGAACTGATAGGGGCTGCATATAACAGTTTTTCTAGAACTGTTGATCGATATAGCTTTATCAGAGTTGTTCTGTCTCCTCCCCATTCTCTGGCTGCCACGCTTCTAATGAATTGAACACGTTGTAGACATACGGTTCGCAGTTCTTCGATGTGCTTATCGAACTTCAGCCACTCGTCGAAGATGATACCGAGGCATTTGTGTGTAGTTTTCCTGATGATGTTTTCTCCATTTAAATTTAGTGTGTTGTTTACCAGAGGTTTCCGAGATTTAGCACCTCTAAAATTTATCGTGGCGCATTTTTCGGCTGATATCGTAAACCCAGTTTTTTCTTCCCAAACTTTGATCCTGTCCATAGCTGCCTGCAGTTGTGCTTCAACTTGTTTTGCATCCTCTCCACTTGCGATCAAGACGACATCGTCTGCGTAGATCAGGCATGTTATATTCGTTGGAAGGAACTCTGTAATGGTGTCGATCGCTATCAGGAAAAGTGTAACACTCAGTACTGACCCTTGACATAAACCAGTTTCCATTTGCTTCACTGAGGATAGTTTACCATTAACTGATACTTTGAACAATTTTTTTACATTTCTTATAAAAGAAATGTATAGAATTCGCTCAAACTTTCAAGATTTTTTCCGAGGCCCGGAGGGCCGAGTCTTATATACCAATCGACTCAGCTCGACGATTTGGGACAATGTCTGTGTGTGTGTGTGTGTCTGTGTGTGTGTGTGTATGTAACGGACAAATTCTCATTCGTGTTTCTCAGCAATGGATGAACCGATCTTATCCAAACCAATTTTAAATGAAAGAACTAAAAAACAGTATGAACGCTATTAATTTGTTTTTGATTCTGATGTTTAGTTTCCAAGATATGAATGTTTGAATGCGTAAAAATGGCATTTTTTGCAGTTTTTTAGAATTATCTGCCGAAATTGACAATATAGATTAACAATTTATATGTTTTTAGACAGCTTTAACGAATACCTTTCGAACAAGCTATAGATTGTTGAAATCGGACTATTATCAAAAGAGATATTTAACATTAAATGCGGATGAAAGATTTTTATCATTTCCCATTGCCAGAAATATGACCAAAAACATGTAATCTATTATTAACGCCAAAACGGCTTATTTTAGGTCAATAGTATCTTCTGAGAATTTAATGGAGGAAATATGCCCTTTCTTTTGGTATTGTGCTTTTGCTGATTAATCCCCCTATGAATGAGATATTTTCACAAATTTTCTTGGAAGTGATTATATCGAAATGATGCCTTCTACAAATTTGTAGCTCTTACTTTTGCGAATAACTTTACTGAAGACTTCAAATATCTATTTTGAATACTTTAAAAGTTATGGCTTGTTGTTTGTGGATTACTCTTTGTCGCCTATTTATTGTTCAATATAGAAATAATCCATTGAAATAAGCCAAACATTATTACGACAAATCGAATTTTGTATTTCATTTTTCTGTCTACAACCGCTAGAAATAATCACCGAACACTTCCAAGTTGTCTGGAAGGAACTTGATAACTTATCAGTGCAAAAATGTTCATTTGTGCGAACCTTCTGACTGCAATTTTTCTAACTAATGACCATCGGATCGATCTGAAACATATCGGAAAATGAAAAGCGAAATAAATAACTCCAAGCAACGGCGTAGCCCAGAGAAGGTTTTGGGGTTTAACACCATACAACGCCCCCCACCCCCTCCCCACCACACCCAAAAAAATATTGGATTAAAGTTGAAAATTTATTGATGCAGACTGATTTAATTCAATATTACAATAACAATTATCTGATCCGTAGTTTGATAACCTGTTGTTGTAAACATCATGAGGACTTTTGATAAATTGTCGAAATGGGGTCCTGATATGTAACTGATCTATTGGTCTTGATTTCACAGTTGTCTAATAGCATCAATATCAAATTCCTGCCCGAAAACATTCCAATAGAAAATTCCAGAGTTCTGTAATCAATCATAGTCCTCAGATTTATTTTCAAATTGATTTCGTTTTTGTAGAGATGTACTGTAATAAGGGTCTTTATTTAATAGGAAGAGAAGTTAAAATTGATTTAATGTCTATGAAACATAGAACTGCTCACCATAAAAAATGCATAACTTTCAACATTTGCTAAAAATGTTTTTGCCTTTCTCATTCACTCTAAAATCCGTCAATCTAATCCCGACCCGGAGGGCCGAGTGTCATATGCCAATCGATTGAGTTCGTCGAGATCGGAACATGTCTGTGTGTGTATGTATGTGTGTATGTGGAAAAAATGTTATATCTGTTAATCAGAGATGGCTGGACCGATTTGCACAAAGTTAGTCTCAAATGAAAGGTACAACCTTCCCATCGGCTGCTATTGAATTTTTTTTATTAATTGGACTTCCGGTTCCGGAGTTACGAGTTGAAGAGTGCAATCACACAGCAAATTCCCATATAAACTGAAATGAAAAATTTTCAAAATCAAATTTGTATTTTTGATGCCAAATGATTTTGAAATGCATGAAACATTGAGATGTTTGACAAAAATTGACTTTTTTGGACTTTGGTACATTTTTGCCTTTCTCATATAGAAATGTTATGCAATCACTCTAAAAATCGTCAATCATACCGGCCCGGAGCGAGTATGCAGTGAGGGGTGGTTACTTTAAAATTAAAACTAGTTTAAAATTTCTTAACAAGTTGAAAATTTTTGGCAGGACCTGGTCCTCCCGGATCTTTCTCCATGATCCGCCGCTGGTTTTAAGCGATATTTCAGTATCACATAGTATCTCAAGATCGTGGCTGTCGATCCGTTGTATGTATGTGCAAATCGTGCTGAACATGTAATATTCATTTCCACCATTGTATTGAACATAACCAGCCATGGAATCATAGTCTGGACAAATGTGAAAAGCACAATTGCACCACTAGGTGGATTAAAACAGGTTTTTATTTATGGAATACGTCGAGTTGAGACGGAAACGTAATATGATTAATAACGAGGATATCACTCCGAATGTAGAGAGAAATATATGACAAATGACGATTTCCATTCGACTCTAGCAGGTTCTTATCGATTTTGATGAGCATTTGATTTTTGTTGTATGACCAATTATATATATAGGTCAAATGTTTAAAAACAGTATTTTAAGGTCAAGATAGCATCATTTTGAAACCGCCAATTTCGGAGGTTTAGTATCTTCAATGAGTTTTACAAACGTTAAACAGCGCATCATTTGATAAAATAATTTTGACGGTATATCGTCCAAGAAGTATTTATGGTGAATTTTCTCAGGTTAATATTCATGACTACAATAAAGTCTCAACAAATTCGCTAAAGACACGAACTCTGTTACTATTTTCTGAAAAATTAATTCTGCATAATTTTAAAACTGCAAAAATTACGGTTTCGGAATTATGCCGTTTGGACAGTATGATCGATTTGCACCAAACCCCCACCAAACCGAATTTCTGGCTACGCCGCTGACTTCAAGTAAGTAGAAACAAAGTCGTTCTACACTCGTTTACAAGAAACTTCTTCGAATGCTGAATATCTTTTATAATACATTGAAACCCCGATTTTATTAACCAAATATGAACATATGTTTGATGGACTCTAGCAGACGAACAAGACTGAATTCGAGTAAGTCCTTTCTTGCGCATGTTTTCCTTATCATGAAGATGGAAATATGCAAAAATGAAAAGTTCATCATAATCAGAAATAGTTATCAGACTACATCAAGGGACGGGAAGAATATTTTAACAACTTCAGTTTATTATAAAGAAAAAAATTGCCCGATTTAGTCAATGTCTCCATTTTGTCAGCCTAAAATACACCATGAGATTGATAAAAATGGGTCTTTTAATGTATGTATTATTCACTGTGTTTCACATTAGTAGGTACATTTCATTTTTGGGGATTTTTATTGCATCGAACTACAACAATTTTTAGGTAGCTTTCAAGGGGTTATTTTATAGACTTCTTCCAAAATTTGGCGAACCTATTCCAATTCGTTTACCAATTAATTGGTATACTTAAGGGTTTATATGTTGCAGATAGAGAAAATACTGAAATTTTCAGCTTTTTTCCTACACAATATTACGAAAGCTTATTAAACAATTTTTCCTAATAAGTTTGTGAAAATTGTAAACTATTTGAAATTTTTTAATAGTTTAATTTTTTATTTAACCGTGATTTTTTAATAAATAGTGACAGTCGATTCACAACGTAGTCTATTTTTCATGGCTTGCGGTGAGCACGATCTCTCGAATTACTGAACTGAAAATTATGGAATAGAAATTAATTTTTAGTATTCTTTACAGACCCGCTGGTGCCCTAAGACGATTTCGCTAGATTTTCAGAGCACTGTGCACCCAGTGCATTAACGCAAGTGACGGAAGGTTATCGAAAAGTTTCGTGAAAATGAAAATTCCAGTAATGATGATGATTTTTCCGAACGGTTCGTTTTCGTGAGGTTTTTATTTGTTCTTTGGCATTAGGATTAGCGATAATAATTCAAATCAAGGATACTACTTTAGAAAAAGTCGATGTCGAAGTAAAATTTGAAACTATGCACGCATGCACTTCAGAGATAGGGTGATATCAGGAGCTGCGATTTCATTAAAATTTTCTTAGTTCTCAGTCGCGTTGGAAATTTGAGTAAAGTATAAACTTCGAAACGATTGAAAAAAAAATCGATTTTTTTGGCTCAATACAATATATAACCCCTTTAGGAAAATTCAGTTTTCCCACCACAATATAGATATTTTATTAACAGAGCATTAACAATAATTCGTTGGTATGTCTATTTTATGGGCCATTTTTTCGCTTTCCCATTGATTTGGTTTGAGATTTCTAGCACTGATGTTGTCCTATGCTGATTTGAGAGATTCTCTGAGTCCTGCCATTATCCCATGTAGTATGTGTTATCATAAACATCGCGAAGCATCAAGTTCTAAATGTTCTCAAACGATATAATATCCGAAGAGAGTGATAAGAGTTATAAGAAATGTCTCATCACACTGTTAGGTGGATTAAAAACGTTTTTTGTCTAGGAATCGTAGCATATTTCCCCCTATCCCGAAGTTCGAGAGGCGATTCAAAATCAATCTCCTCCAAGTAGTATCGTATGCCTTATGTATGTCCAATAATACCGCTTGTACACTGTGTTTCCTTTTGAGTGCATCTCGAATTATTTCCTCGAACGTCGCTAGGTGATCTGTTGTGGTTTTTCCTTTCCTAAAGGCATATTGGTGTTTGTATAGGAGATTTCTCGATTCAATTATGTGAATCAGCCTGTTGTTGACCATCCTCTCAAAAATTTTACCCAAACAGCTGTTCAAATAGATCGGTCTGTAATTATTCGGTTCTTGGCCCCTTTCCCTTGTAAATCGGGATCACTACTGATTTCATCCAGTCATCAGGATAGATGGATTCTGCCCATAGTTGGTTAAACGCTTCCAGTAGTATTTTTTTTGCAGTCGTGGGGGAGATGGGTTAGCATAGCATAATGTATGTCATCATGTCCGGGAGATGTCCCTCTGAGTCCCTCAAGTGCTTCACTCAGTTCGTATAACTGGAATTCCAAATTGTGATCTGCATTATCTTCGGGGATTTCAAGGGGAGTAGCTTCGCTTCTTGCTTTCTGTGTTTGGAATTCTAAGTTGTACGCGGCGTTGCTGGATGTTTTCTGGAATGCGTTTCCCAGGGCCTCAGCGATTTCTTAGTCGTCTGTTGTTATTGTGCCTTCTGCGCTGATTGCACTGACTCGAATGTTTGTTCTTTTCCCTTGGATCTGCCGGTATCTATTCCACATTTCCTTGACTGGGGTCTGCACGTTGAAACTGTTTGCAATCTCACTCCATCCTTCCTTCTTTGATCTGTTCACTGTGTTCCTAGCTCGTATTCTCGCCTTCTTGAACTCTATCGTCTGGGGCTGCAGTCGTCGATCTCAATTTCCTGAGTGCTTTTCTCCGCGACTTGATGGCTGACGCAACTTCCTCGTTCCACCAAGGTACCGATTTTCTTCCAGGCTGACCGTTGGTTTTGGGTATCGCAATTTCAGCAGCTTTAAGTATTTGCTGTGAGATATGCTCTATTTGGTTCGTTACATCTGATTTTCTGTTGAAACTAACTGAAGCTTGGTACAATTGCCAGTCAGCCTTTTATATCTTCCACCTAGTTCTGCATTGTTGCGGTTGAAATGAACCTAGGAATGTGATCCACATAGGCATGTGGTCACTTCCGTGGGTATACTGTGATACAGACCAATCTAGATAACCGGCTAGCTCATCAGAGCAGCAGGATAAATCTATCGCGGAAAAGGATCCTGTTGCATGGTGGATGTGGGTGCTTTCTCCATTATTCAGCACTACTAGCTCACATTTATCAATCACTTCTTCTATTACCTGACCACGAGGACTAACACTATTCGAGCCCCATAAAGGGTGGTGGGCTTTTATGTCTCCGACAATCAGAAGGGGGTTAGGGATCTGTTCTATCAAGTTGATTAGTTCTATTTCACTTATATCGTCTCTAGGTGGCAAATAAATATTCAAAATGTTTCAATTTAGTTGGGGACCTACCTTTATCACTACTGCTTCGAGTTGGGATGCCACTACTATCTCTTCACTATCAATTCCAATCTTCACTGCTGTGATTACACCACTTGCTGCTCTTCTGTCACCAACACGCTGACGATGGTATATCGAATATCCGTTGATTTTTGCTTGATGGTCCGTCGAACACATGCTTTCTTGAAGATATATGACAAGAGGGCTCTTCTCGCTAATGATGATCTCTAGTTCTGCTTTTCCGGTTCTGAGGCCTTGGATGTTCCAAGACATCATGGTGTGGTTTATTTCTTCGCTCATTTTGTCAGTTCTATGCATAGTTGTAGGATAGATTTTTACTCGTCTTCCATTTCCTCTCCTCTGCTCTGCTGTGCAACCTTTCTCGGACGACCATGGCCTCTTCTTGTAATTCTGGTACCAGATATTGCTCGTAAGCTTAGTTGAGATGTTAGGTTTGGTTCAGAACAGTCGCTGCTAATAATGTCCTCGTAGATTTTTTTCGTTTTCTTCGCTTGTGGGTATGAGTAACTTTCTGCTATTTGTGTAGCTTTCCCCGGTAGGTCCAATACGCTGGATTGTATAGACGTTGTTGCTATGGGTTCGGCTGTTTTTTCTCTCGACTCGTGTGTAGTTTTATCACAAGTACATTTGCATTTGCAGTTACTGGTATTGACGCTAGCTGCAATTTTCGCGGCTATATCTGCGTATTTTTCTTGGGGCGGTTCACTTTGCTCTACTAATCTTCTTGCTTCGTAAAAGGGTATGTTTTGATCTATTCTCAATCGGACTATCTTGGTTTCTTTTATCCATACAGGACATTGCGGACTGATGGACTCGTGTGCGCCCTCACAGTTCACGCATTTTTGGGTTTTCCTACAATCGTCGCCATGGTGCTTGTCTCCACAGTTTGCACAAGTTTTCTCTCGTTTGCAATGCTTTCCGAGGTGTCCAAAGGCGAGGCACTGGAAGCATCTCTATCTTTATCTCTGGTGGTGGTATTGATATGGACAAGGTTAATATTATTGACGAAGTTTCCACTAGCTCGCCATCTACCTTTCTTTTAATTCGATCAAGCTTGATAACTTTTTGGGGACGCAATTCTTCCAAAATTTCATCATCCTTCATGTAGAGGAGATCTTTGCATGAGATGACAATTCGGCTTAAGTTTAGCGTATTGTGTTCAGTGACCGATACATTTATTCCTTCCGTAAGAGTTTTCAATTTCTCTAGTTGGTTAGCTTGTTTACCAGTCTTAGTTTGCACCAATATTTTGCCGTCCCTAATACGTTTGATACTGGCAACGTCTCCTCAACAATTCCTGATGGCTTTATCGATCAGAAAAGGGGAAAGCTTTTCCAGTGTTTGTCCTTGGTCCGTACGCTCAACTACGAGGTACCGTCCGTCTTTGCACCGAGGAAGTAACCCTAGTGCCGGGAAGCTTCTCCCGTTGAACATCGTGCCGCCGGTACAGCCGCCGCCGCACAGTGGTTTAAAACGCGAAAAACGTGATCGTTTTGAATAACTTCGAAATGGTTAGTTATAGCGATATACTATCTTCGGAAGAATTTATGACAATGAGACGCTTCATCTTTATAAGTCAAAAGTTTGATGATTAATCCTCCTATAAGTGAGATTCAAAATTTATTTCTCATATAATTAAAGATAGCAAATTGGTGTATTCTGCAAAGTTGTAGTAAATTCTTCTACAAGAAACTTTACTGAAGATGGTAATAGTCTATCTTTAATATTCTTTGAGATATTGAGCATTATTAAACGAAATACCGAAAATATCAATTTTTTTATTATAACTTCTTTCCAAGATTTTTTGGAAGTTCAAAATGTTCTACAAAACTATCACAATTGATGAAATACAAAATTTCGGTGAAGGAAGCAACTTAATATGTTGAGCAGATTCTGAGATATTCACGATTTTTAGTCGAAAAATGGCCTACTTTGTACTGAAATAATTCATGAACGGGCAAAAACGGGCAGACCACTCTATATGTATTTGAAAGTACAAGAAAGATGCTGCAAGATTCTGTATGAATCACTTGTATCCGGTTGTATCCATGGCTCTGGTAGCTGGATTTAAAGAATATCATTTATTAGTCTAAAATCGTATCAATACGAAACATATTCGGTAAAACTGTTGAGATACAGTGGTGGTACCTTCGGCAAAGTGTCGGGGAATTTTCTTCTTAGAAACATTGCCGAAGACACCAGTTTGCCACCTTTACTAATTTCTTAGATATGGTGCAATATTTATGAAAAACCTACTAAAAGCGATTCATTCGGTAATCGCGCATGCTTTGATTACTTGTTTAGCATTGTCACTGTATAGCGTTGCGTCAGTTGTTGTTTATTGGATCGAATGATTTGTATTTGCAGTAATCGCGATGGTGGACAATAAACAAATTTTTAAAAGGCTTTCTTTCATAATAATACAAATTCAACTGTCAAGTCGTTCATAGCAAACGTAAACGGTTTGCTTATATTAATGTTCCAAGCCCTGGTACTACATTCTATTGTGGAACTTGACCTTCTGTGTTGACAAACTTTGCAACCGATTTCAGAGCTAATACACAACCTACTTATACTTAAAATCGTTTCTTGTTAGGATTCGACTATATGGCTCATAAGACAACGCATTACTCTCTGTACCACCGAACAATGCACTGTATCTAAAAACCAGTCAAGACAGAAAGCTGCTGTCTTCGACAATGTCTCTTGTGAGAACATTCCACATAGAATGCCGAACATAGTCCCACTCTTCAGTTCACCGAATATGTAACGCTATACAGTGACAATGCTAAACAAGTAATCAAAGCATGCGCGATTACCGAATGAATCGCTTTTAGTAGGCTTTCCATAAATATTTCACCATATCTAAGAAACTAGTAAAGATGGCAAACTGGTGTCTTCGGCAATGTTTCTAAGAAGAATATTCCCCGACACTTTGCCGAAGGTACCACCACTGTATCTCAACAGTTTTACCGAATATGTTTCGTATCAATATTTTAGACTAATAAATGATATTCTTTAAATCCAGCTACCAGAGCCATGGATACAACCGGATACAAGTGATTCATACAGAATCTTGCAGCATCTTTCTTGTACTTTCAAATACATATAGAGTGGTTTGCCCGTTTTTGCCCGTTCATGAATTATTTGAGTGCAAAATAGGCCATTTTTCGACTAAAAATCGTGAATATCTCAGAATCTGCTCAACATATTAAGTTGCTTCCTTCACCGAAATTTTGTATTTCATCAATTGTGATAGTTTTGTAGAACATTTTGAACTTCCAAAAAATCTTGGAAAGAAGTTATAATGAAAAAATTGATTTTTTCGGTATTTCCTCTAATAATGCTTTATATCTCAAAGAATATTAAAGATAGACTATTACTACCTCCAGTAAAGTTTCTTGTAGAGGAATTTACTACAACTTTGCAGAATACACCAATTCGCTATCTCTAATTATATGAGAAATAAATTTTGAATCTCACTTATAGGAGGATTAATCATCAAACTTTTGACTTATAGAGATGGAGCGTCTCATTGTCATAAATTCTTCCGAAAATAGTAAATCGCTATAACTAACCATTTCGAAGTTATTCAAAACGATCACGTTTTTCGCGTTTTGGACCACTGTGCGCCGTGGGGCGACATTTTCTACCTAAAACACTCGCTTGTTGTTATTTAGTATCCACTTTTACTCGGAATATATCTTTCCGCGTGTATTAGTGTGTTTCTCGTGCACTGTTATCACTCGGTATTAAACAATCTGTTCTTCGCGAAAAACTAACAATTCGACCGATACTTTTACTAAATTCCACTTTCCCGGTGTAATTTCAGATCATACTAATCTTCTGACACTGTTTGCACTGCTATTTTGCCTGGTTTACTACCAAAAAACGGTAATTTTATACGGAGCTAATTGCGCGCGGTAATTGATAACAATAACCCGAACACTCGAATGAAGTTTATATTAGTTTCAAGTTGAAAATCATTCCAAACCAAATTTTATCAACAAAACTTATATTGACTAAATAAGATTACTACCTATTACGAAATATGCAACGTTCATTTTAAAATCGAAATTTCAGACCTCTCTCGAATTTTTTTTCCTGGATCCGACCCTGGGTAACGTGGGTAAAAGAGAATAGTAACATGTCAGTTATCCTTCCGGAAGTCGCGTTATTATCTACATGTAGGCGACCGGCTGGAGCTTTAAAACAATTTTGCAAGAATTTCACTACGATGTCAACTATGCGACTACGACATGACTTCGAAAGATACAATAAGGGATGTCACTGTTCTTCTCTTTTTTATGTTCCTGGGGGATAAGATGACCGATGCCGCTAGATAACTTTCTGCAATTCGTCCTGCGAATATCGGAGAATTTTCCCTTGTCTTTTTCTTGTGTGGACCGCCGGAAAATCTTCTCGTACGTCGCTGTAGTGTGGAGGATCTTTTCGGTGTGCAAGACTGCGTCGCAAAGATCAGCGTCCTTTAGAAACGAGATGAGAATCACTTCTTGTACCGGTTCGTTTAATGGCGATTCTAGGATGTGGAGTGAGAGATCGTGGATCGATTTGCAGTCTTCTATTTCTGAGCAGGTTGACAATCTCACGGTGGAGAGTTTTGCAGATGTTGCACGTGAGAGCTACGCCGTTACGATCGTGAGATCGTTGACCCACACACAGACGCGAGAAAGTCATTTGATCCCTCCAATTGCCCTGGATGTTACAGATTTTCAGCGTCCTCTTAATTTTTTGGATATGTCCCTGCAGGTTCCGCCAGTGATTTGCGAAATGTACGATGTTTTGGTGTTTGAAGAGTCTTACAACGTTCAACCTTGGGGTCTCAGTCAATGATGTTTTCCATGATATCCGCTCTAGCGCTATCAGGGAGTCGTAATTTGTGTTGGGCTGATACCGTTGTGCCCGGAGACTCAACCGATGGTGATGAGCATGTCTGGGAGATTTTCCATAGACAGCAAAAAGCAGTATCTGGACTTACCGGACACGACGGCCTTCAGAACAGACAGAGTTTGAGAAGACAATCTTGTACATGGAGACTGTTTTCGCGGCTACCTTCACTCAGAACACTGAACGAAGATGAGGGAGACGAGACGAAAACCAGCTAACCCCGGCTCCTCTCCCATTCAGTTTCGAGTTATCGGTCAAGACTTTCGAATGACCTGCAAACCTCGTGTTAATCAGTTGGTGTAATATTGCCTGGATGCTCCTTGGGGGGCTGCCCACCTTTACGGATTGCTCTAGACTAAGGTCCGAATTGGATCTGAGATCGTTCTAGGTGCGATGTGTCAGACGGTGAAGACAGCCTCGGGCATTTGGGCCCGGAGGTTCTCATTAGAATGCTTCGTCTGCTACAATACTGTTTACGGCGTTAGGATGCTAACTCAGTTTTGTTACGGCAGGTCAGTTCGGTTCTGTAAAATATGCTACTATAACTATGGATCAACTTCAGGTCTCAGGTTGAGAGCCGCCATTCGCTTCTTACATTCACTCCATTTTAATTCTAATTTAGTGTGAAATTTTCGACATTGCGTTAGCCAGCCGCATTATAGCTAATGACTTAAATGGTGTTCGCTCTACCCATTGCTACTAGTACGATGTTGTCCAGCGCCACAACTATGGAATGCTCTGAGCCGAGAAAGTTCATTCTGATCACGAATAGAGCTCGAGCAAGAGGGACTCCTTTGGTCTCACCGAATACATTGGAGTACTCGCCCGAGATGTAGACTCTGAATTTTTGATCGTTCAAGATCTCACTGCTGATGCGACGGAAGTTGCCCCTGATGGTCTATCCGGGGTATACATGTGAGGCGGTTTAACAGGCCTTAGCCACATCCAAGATCGCGATATCGGTGTGGAGGTTTTCGGCAATGACTGTTTCGAAGTTCTCTCCGAAGATACCTAGGTGTGTGTTGATTCCGAGCGTTCTGCAGCAGGCACATTGTTGGGAGTCGAGACACTTATCCTCTTCGAGAAGAGAAACCAGCTTCCTGTTTACCATCCTCTTCATTGTTTTGGCTGTGCCATATAGAAGGCTAATTGGGCGGAAGTCACTTGTCGTGCGATTGTTATGGCACGTTTTCGAGATGGGAACGATGTGTGGGGGTCTACACTTTTAGAGAAAGCAGCCGCCTTCCCAAACCGTCTTAAAGCTGTTGAAAAGGGCTCTTTTGCTATCGAGTAGCAGATGTGTAAGCATTAGGCAGTTTACCCGATCCGGTCCGGCTTATTCGTATGCAAGGCGCCCGTGAGTTCAGCTAGAGAGTATAGCTTCTTGTGCGGCCGACTGGAAACGTGAGGGAAGGATTTTGTTTCCAATGTGACCTTTTGCTTCGCAAAAAACGAGTGGAGTGTTTCGTTAGCCGAGAGGCACGCGAATTGTTCTACGATCAAATTTGCAATTTCTGGTGGATCCGCCATGGATGTTGGCCACTCTGTTAGCAGTGCTATTGTGTCAGTTCTGGCTCCTGTTATTATTTAGCGCGATATCTCGTCTGCGCAATTCGAGCGAGGATTCTGTCCCAATATTTCGCCTCCTTAACGCTGAGTCTCGCTTGGTTCCGATGCTCTTTAAAATTAGTAGTGCGATCCTTTCGCAGGGGATGGTTGAAAGGGATACTCTCGAAAAGACGCAGAACTTTTTCAAAGTGACCTGATTGCGTTACCTACGTCCTGGTTGAAACAGTTCCCCTTAAGGTAGGATGGGGCTCGACGCGTTTGAAGGATACTGGACTGGGCGACTTCGGCGATAGGTTGAATCGCGATCCTTTTCGAATGTGGATGTGAAATTTTCGTCGAATATAGCCCAGTTTGCTCTGTCGTAGAGCTAGGAACGCCAAGGCTCATTGAAGGATAAAGCTTCATTGTTCGGTGAGGATTCGGTAGGGCTTGGGTAGTATCGGTTAATCTTTACATGGACCATGCTTAGAGAAGGATAGGACCAGAGGTGGAGTATTCGAAGGGTTGCCGTTATCCTACTGACCTTGACTCCTTACTCCAACACTTCAAGAATTGTTGCAGTTTCCATGTCAATGGTGCCCAGGTCGTAAATTAATTCTTGGAATTTGTTCAGAAGGGCGTTCGAGATGATTTCTATCTTCTACCCGCCGGCTAGCTGAATGATAACGTTCTGGATCTAGAATGAATGTTAACTCGCTCCAGTAAAGTCAGTGATTCGATGCGTTTTGATAGAAGCCCAGAGATGTATAAGGCTCTAGCAGTTTCTCAATGACACTGTAGGGTTGTTTGGAAGATAAAAAGTATTATGCCAAGGAAGGCGTTGCAGAGCATACCGAAAAAACGTGCGTTGAATGTCTTTAGTTCGGTCGTTACTATTTCAGTAATTCGGGTTCCAAGCTGCCGAATATCATGGCAAATGCCTGCTGAAAATATAATATTGCTCCTTCAAATAAAATGCATTCATGTAGTTTGAAATTCTGACGGTTTTAAGATCATCTGCATACGACAACCGTGGCCCGTTAAATTGATAGTTCATATCGTTGAAATAAAGAATGAATATATGTGGTCCGAGATGACTTCCTTGCGGAATACCATCCATCATGACTAACTCGAAGAATTTGGAAACGGAGCAGCAGAGAGCAGACATTCCAAGGTAATTGTCGATGTTCTGTCGGGTGGACTGGAAAGATGAAGGCTGATTTCCATAGCTGAGTAAAAATTGCGGATGTCCTGTGACATTTTAAAAAGTTGTCTGAGTGGCTCCACCAAACTGACCTTTTCCAAATCACAGAGCGGACACCATCTAGTCCATGAGGTGACTTCAAGTTTGTGTGTTGCTGCTATAATATCCAAGTGCTCCACGCGAATTTCACTCACTGACTGCTCGAGTTGAGGCTAGCTACTAGCGAGCATGTCTTGAAAACTTAGAAGCGAACAATTTGCAGATAGCTTCCGAATCATTCCTAATTTTACCATTCAAAATTAATTTAAGAAGGCATTGTTCCACTTGACTGGAAATAAGTAACAATAATTGCTATCCATAAATCAGAAACACCAACTTTCTACCACAATTCGTATCGGCCGATGCTTCATCATTTACTTCCATCAATCTTCGAGGCACTTCTATTTTTGTTCATGAACATGTCGATGCAAGAGAAGATTTGTTTAATTTCGTATTATCTGCGTTAGCTCGGAGATTCTAAAAATATTTGTGAATAAATAAATACGAATACGTTGCGTGTGAGAAAATGTTCTTCATGGACACATTGCGTATTCGAAGAGTTCAGTGGCTTCAGTGTCATCCTACTGTCGTGTACCTCACAGAACCACTATTTCATCTTCACTAACCATCTAAGTAGGCTTTTTATTCATTGGAGGTCGATAGCCACTCCCCGTGTTTTTCGAGGAATACAAGAGAATCTCAAAGTACTTTATCAGGGAAATTCACTTGACCCAATTTTGTCAGCCTCATATGAAAGTTGATAGTTTGATGGGCTCTCCCTATTTCTTATCTTAGAGATCCGAAATATCTATAAAAAATCAAACTATATAATCAGAAAGGGTTATACCCAAGTAACAATTGAAGTTTTATAGCACGCTACAAGTGCAATCTAAATTTTATGAGTGGCTATAAAACTATCATAATTGTTACTAGGGTAAGGCTATATCTAGGGACTAAAAAAGAATATTTTAAGAGTTAGCCAAAAATTCTCCAGTTTTAGGCTCATAAAAAAGGTCTTCACTGTATACAGAACCATTCGAATTAGATTATTACAGACTAGTTCAAAAATTTTAATCAATTATTCAAATTTTCTGACACGTAATCCAATTAAAGTAAATCTATTAATCATTAAATAACAACTCTTTCGCAAAATTATCACACTTCCCCCAGGGCGTTCCCCTGATGTCTGCTGTTTAGAACCTAGAATACGTGAAAATTACGAGTTCCGCATGCATTACTTTGTCAATCAATGAGCAAAAATTCGTCTCTGCAAACAGAAACAGCAGGACAAATATGCCATATCTGTACCCACAACCGGAACCCGACAAGGAAGTTTGCAATTCACACACACCGAGAACGGTCGGTCGGTGCCACGAACGGATATCCAAGTCGCTCCGGGGGTAGAAGTCATTAGCAGTAGGGGACCCTGGCGCATGTTTTATCTACATGTATACTACCCATGATCGCATAGTTGTCCCGTTTTCTATGGGATTTCCTATCATTATGGGACTGACTTGCGATCATAGGCAGTACAGTGACAAAGCAAAAGGTGAGGGTGAAATTACTGCCATCCAACCCCGCAGGCAGGTAACTGCGCCTAGACGAAGACGGCAAGTCAGCTCAGTAGTTAGTGTTCCTACTACCAGCGTGCAAGTTGAGAAGCACTATTCAGCAAGCTTTTCTAGACCATCTGGGAAGAGGTTCAAAGCACGTATTGGGGACCTCTCGCCTCTTTGATCGCATAAATGCATTTCGTTGATTCCAATCCCATAGTGTTTTTAATGCTAGGTTCATATCAAATGGGATGGCTAAGTTGGGAGCTTACCGTAATATCGTTTCGATTTTTGGCCACACGCCGCAGCAACGTTTGTTAAAATACAAATTAATTGGGGATTAACTTTGAATTATGAAAAATTCAGTAGGTCTTGAATACTTTCAAACGTGTACAATTAAATCAAACAAGTAGTAGTGCAGATTTCAATCCATCAAATTCCATTGTTGATATCCGAGCTGGAAGTTGATATTTGGTGACATCTTAGAACATCGCCATAGCTTTTGGGGGTAATGAAGTTAATGATGCGGCAAGCGGGGCGTTGGGAAGGGCTTTTGGATTTTTTTACCACGTAACAGGTGGACAAGGGTACCCGGTTAACCGCAAAATTAAAATCCTCAAAACGTAGGGATTTTTTAACCGAGCTCTTTTGGTACGAGTAAGTTTGCCCACCTCTTCTCTACCAGATCGTACAAATATTGGGAGATTTACAAAATTACGTATGTGCAGATTTGCTCTACTTAAGTATTCCATCAATTCGGTGCCTCTCAAATCGATATTTGAGTTGCCCCAAATAATGTGGTGGGCATTTGCAACACCGCCGATTATGAAGAGAAACCCATTTCTGCTACAGTATGATACAA
The DNA here is from genome assembly GCF_030247195.1 of Topomyia yanbarensis. Classification (NCBI taxonomy): domain Eukaryota; kingdom Metazoa; phylum Arthropoda; class Insecta; order Diptera; family Culicidae; genus Topomyia; species Topomyia yanbarensis. Next base: position 30,243,290 of record NC_080671.1, on the reverse strand, counting down.
CCCTTTTAAAATCATTAGAAGGTGATGGTTCATTATGCGGCTCATTATCATTGGCGTGCGCAAGGGGGGGGGGGGCTAGGGGGGGCTATAGGCTATAAAAATTCTAGCTATGAAAGGATTTGGAATATACATATACGAATTGGTCAAATCCAGTGGCGTAGTAAGCAAATTTTTCGGGGGGGGATAAGAAATTTTTTTTGTGTATATATGAAAAAATGTTCAAAAACATTCTGAGCAGGAAAAAATGTTCAAAAACCAACAACTCAGGGAACAGGTTTGGGTAGTCAAGGTAGGAAAGCTAGCTGTTGGTATAGAATAAATGCTCTTCCCCTACGAGGACAATCTGGGCGGCAAACTTCAGACTGTCTAATTTACTGAGCCCTTCAGTTCCCTTGTGCCATTTAGTACCACTTCCTCGTTGAGCTTCCGACTGGTTCGCGAACTACTCGGTCTAGTCCCCGACGATAGATCTAGCCTACTCCGACGAAAAGTTCCCCGGCGAGAGAAGTTAGAGCCAACCAGCCAGGTGCTACGGTCAGTTCGGCGATTCCGGTAGAGTGGGGCATCCGGTTTGCTGGTGGTGTATCGTCGCGGTCTACGCGGTCTCGTTCCCGGCGGTGAATCTGACTGTAAGCTAAAGGAGAGGTCCCAGACGAAAGAAGTTCTCCCGATACCGATTCTTATTTGGTTTCAATACTACAACTTCTTGAGCCCTTTGGCTCCGTAACCGGTGCTATTTAGCACCGCAACTCCTTTAAGGACATTATACATGCGAGCCACAACATAACTCCAACGCCACACACACCCCTCTCCCCTGCCTAACCATGTATCTGACATGAGCAAATATAAAAATACGTTTTTCAACACACTAACCTTGCTGGTGTGCCACGAAACTGCTACTTAAGGAAGCTAGAATATTTTCCTATACAATCAATCCGAGTTTTTGACGGAATGCCATCTGTAGCTCCTATTTTGTGCGAAAATATCACCCCTCTTCACTTGGGGTTTCTTTTCGAAACACTCTTCTTATCGTTTTCATTGCACTTTTTCAAATGCACTTTTTTCACACATCACTGCAAAAACACTCGCGAAACTTTAATCGTTTACTAACAAAACTTCAAATTTTCTGCCAATGTGCAGATGACCAAAGGAAAATGTTCGGAAACTCTCATTTGTGCGTTTGAATTTTCACTTCAGATTTCAGTTTTTCCTAATGTAAACAAGCGAGTCGGTGCCTAGCAACGTGGCTTCCACATATCTTCACCTTAAGCCATTTAGTTCTCTTCTTGGGCCATTTAGCACTACTTCCTCGATGGTCCATTCAGTCCTCAACTTGTTCGCGAACAACTCGGTCTAGTCCCCGACGATGGACCTGGCCTACTCCGACAGAGAATTCCCCGGCGAGAGAAGTTCTCCCGAGATCGAGCCAATCAGCTAGGTGCCGAGGTCAGTTCGGCGATTCTGGTGAAGCTGGGTATCCGGTGCACTGGTGCGCCGATGACCCGCGACTAGTGGTGTCTCATTGATGTCTAATCCGTCTAGTCCCCAGCGGTGAATCTAGCTTACGCTAACGGAAAGTTCCCTGGCGAAAAAAGTTTTCCCAATATCGATTCTGGGGAGCCATGGTCGGTCCGGCGAATTCGCATGGAGCATGACGTCCGGTTCGCTGGCATTTCGACGACTCATACTCGCTGCTCTGTTGCGGTCTACTCGACTAGTCCTCGGCGGTGGATCTAGCTTATACCTGCGGAGAGTTCCCTGGCGGTGATTGCTCTCCCGAAATCGTTGTTCGATGTCTATTCCGTTGTAAGACGGTCATGCCATCAGCGGTTCTCAACCTTTTTCGTACCATGGACCCCTTAGATATCACACTGGGTTGCTGCGGACCCCCACAGATAAACATCAATTTTGTATGCTATCAATATGTTATTTTCAATTTGTTAGGAAACAAGATTTGAAATTTCAATATGCACTCGGAAAATATATTTTTCTTCGCGGACTCCCAGCTATGACTTCGCGGCCCCCTGGGGCCCGCGGACCCCAGGTTGAGAATCACTGATCTACATCATATCTCTGTTTACTGCGTTCCACGTCTCTACGTCGCTTGTCATTCTGTGGGATACATTATCCGGGTTGATGTCCGGTTCTCCCATTTTAAGTAGCTCCCTGCACGTCACTTCAAACCTCGGACATTCAAAGACTCTCCTCGGACATTCAAATAATTGAAACCCCGGACATTCAAAGACGCTCCAGGCACAGTGTTGACGTTGCGTACCCACACCGATGAAGATACTCCTTAAGCAGCCGTGGCTCGGTAGAAGCTGTTTCAGGTTGAAGGTCATCTCTCCGTGCATTCTATTGACCCACGTCGACAGGTTTGGATGAGCCAGTAGGTCCACTTTCCTTTCTCCGTATTATCCCATTCCTGCTGCTACGTCATCATCGAATCGATTCTCATCATCTTCCTCACGTTTCTAACATTTCATTGATTGTAGCACTTGATATCCTCCATCAGGGTAATCGATGACTAAACACTAGATAAAGACCCGACATTTCGCATGTGTACTCAACGTGGTTTTTTTTTATTCATTTCGTTTATTTGATAGGCACAAATGCGTTAGCTTGGCGGTGCCGAATTCTTTTGCTTTTACATTTTGAATATCTTAAAACTAGGAGGTTACAATGTTGAAATATTTTTTTTATAAAAAAGAAAAAATTTACAGCTATCTTAAGACTAGAAAAAAAATTCTATATGTAAGAGAGGGGGCAAAAGATTTTTTTTTATGAAAAATTGTAAAACAAGGAATTCAATAGTAATAGTTTTTTAGGAAATATTTACAGTTATCTTAAAACTAACTATAGTTTGGTACACAAAAGGGGGAACAAATATTAATGAAAAATTTCACAGATGTTTTAAAACTAGGGATACAATTCTATTTACAAGATGGGGGACAATAGTTTTAACAAAGAGTAGAAATTACGACTATCTTAAAACTAGGAATACGGAATACAAATTTGATTTTTTATCGGATACTTATGCTTGGTCATTTCCAAAATCGGTGTAGAAGTAGTTGTATCAGGGACAGGGGAGAGAAGGCGTAGATGGTGACCGGTAGAGAAGAGCAAAACTTGCAACTTTCGGGCAAACGGGAGATCAGCGAAACAAATTTGCGCCTCAGTCTAGTAGGTCGGATTGGCGGATGGTATTCTTCGGACCCGCGGGGAATCCTTCAAAGGGAATCCTTCGGACCTCGAGTCGCTCTCGCTTCAGATTCCGTAGTGATAAGGGCGACGGCGGTTACATAGTGGCAGTCTGGAGCTTATCGGTTCCACACGGCAAGAGGAAACTTCTAAAAACGAGAAATAAAAAGAGAGTTTTATGAAAGTATAAATAAAGGACATATAGGGGAAATCACGATTTGCCAGCATATCTCGGACTGGGACATTGGGTGGTCTACCTCGGGCCCGAAGGGAATCCTTTAACTGAGACCTGGCGTCCAAATACCCGGCGAATACCCAGACAACGTGCTCGATGTCGTGATAGCCCTCGTCACAAGCGCACAGACTACTCTCCGCAAGCCCAATACGCCGCAAATGTGCATCTAAGGTGTAGTGGTTGGACATAAGTCGGCACATTACACGAATAAAATCCCGACCCACATCCATCCCCCTGAACCAAGGCTTCGTTGATACCTTTGGGAAAATCGAATGTAGCCATCGTCCAAGTTCACCATTGCTCCACGAGGTTTGCCAACTGTTGAGTGTCCTCTGACGACAAATACTAAAAAATTCGTTGAAGCAGATTGGTATATGTCACTATTTAATGCGCCCACCTTTGCTAATGAGTCGGCCTTTTCATTGCCCGGGATAGAACAATGCCTAATCAACGTGGTTGTTTAAGCTCAATCAGTCGTCGATTATCACTCCCAATTGCTTCAGTGCACGCTTCGATGCAATCACATGCCCTTCGATGGTGATCTGTATCCGCTGAACCCCTTTGCAGTTGCTGTCCAACAGCAACGTCTTGTGGTGAGCTATTTGCAGCTTGACCCGTTCATCCAGCTCTCGATCGCATCTATTGTCTCCGTCACCGACACCTCCATTTCTTCAAGTGTCTCACCGTTATTGACACATCGTCCACGAAACCAACGATTTTCACTTTCCTGGGCAGCCGCAGTGTTAAGATAGAATATATCCGTAAATCTCTAGGAATTAATTTCGTACAAACAACTTTCATAAAATATACGAATTTTTCGTACATATGATGAATCGTTCGTAGTTCTATCGAAACACTTTTGTTTATTATTACGAGTTTTTCGTGAAAACCACGAAATGACTTTCGCTAGCTTATTACAAAACAGCTTCATTCAGCAAACGAGTCGTTCGCTGTTATATACGAATATCTTTATAATATTGACGAGCACCATTCGTCAAACCGTCCACGTCAAAGGAGCAATATGGAGCAATTGTTGCTATTCGTCAGATAATTGTTGTTGTCTGACTATTTAGTAGTCGTATCCGTGTCCGCCGGTTGCAGGAAGATTTCCTGGACCTCTTTCGCTTCCAGTTGATTCAGAATCTGGAGCAGTACAGAATCAGTTGAGCCGTCGCGAACTGCTCGTTGATTTTGTATGAATAATTTTGAGTTTTTCTCTTCCTGAGCGATATCGGTGTTGTCAAACATCGATCCTAAAAGATCGAATGCGACCAACGAATTCGTTTGTAATATACATAAACGTTTATCAAAATAAACGAAACTTTCGTTCATCAAGTGGCCATTTCTTCGAATCACAATAAAATCGATTTGGCCAGATCGATTTTTTTAAATTAAAAAAAACATCGATCTTAAAAGATCGACTGAAAACAATAAGAGGCCAATAAATACGAAAACTTTTCTAAGATAAACGAAAAGATTTCGTGCGACCAACGAAGTCGTTCGAAATATACACAAACGTTTATTAAAATAAACAAAACATTTCATTTCATTCACGAAAAATAATGTCGTTATCAACGATATCATTCGTGAAGTGTACATTAAATGTGTAAAATTTACGAAAGCTTTCGTTCACCATTCACCATGAAATGAACGAAACTTACTATTTACAATGCACGAAAATACTTAGTTGCAGAAAACGACGAATGAATTCGTGCATTGCATGATTTATTATATTCACGAATTTATGTTATCAGTGCATCTTACATCCCATTCCAAAGTGTTTGACAGAGAATGGAGCTCTGAGTAACGCCCGCTGCGACTCGCATTGCCTTCTGCCCTTTTGTTCGTCTGGTACAGCAGTGCTCTACTCTGGAAGTAGCTCTTCAGGATCTGGCTCATTATTTTATGCCACGCTGCGGCATTGGTCTATTCGAGGCTGGATGGCCCGGTGACTTCCCTGACTTTGGCAGCAACATCAGTTTCTGCACCTTCCTCATTTCGGGGATTACGTCTAAAGACTTCAGCAGTAGCATCCTGAACATGTCCGGATATGCCAGGATCGCAGCTTTCAGCGCCGCTGTTGGTATTCCATCCGGACCGGGGGTTTTCTTTGATTTTAGTCACATCGACGCGTCTTTGAGCTCGTCGTTGGTCACTTGCCACTCGACTGTGTTACCTCCTTCTTCTTCGCCGTACGGTGTCAGTGACCAGGTAGTTGAATCGTGATTCGGGAAGAGACCCTCAACAATTATCTTTAGCTTACCCGGGCATATTTCAGCTGGTGTCGACGGACCCTCGTCTTCGTCATGACGACTCAGTACGCGTCCCCCAGGGACTGGCGTTTATTTCTCAGCACAGCTACTTATGGCAATTGGCTTGCTAAGCTTGATCTCCTGTTTTAAAGAGTCCCTACCTTCTAGATACGTCGTTTGCGCTCCTCTCTCACTCTCCGATCTTGCGCTCTGAGCCCGCCTTCTGGATTTAAGACAAGCAGCGTATAGCATACTGAGTTACTCATTTAACCAGTAAGCTGCACGCCGTCTACTACATGGCCCTAGTTTTCGTGACATTGTAACGTCACAAGCCGTCACAATCCTTCTTGTAAGCCGTCAGCCGTATCAATGTACTTGATTCCGTTGTTCGCCGAAGTAACTCAACAAAGAGGTTTTCGTTAAAGGCTTTCGTCTTCCACTTTAGCTTGCCGCCCGTCCTTCTTCGTGCTGCAGCAGGGTTCCATTGGCCGATGCGGTAGCGAATCGCCTGGTGGCCTCTATGGGGATACTTCTCTCACACTCTCCAGTCCATGTTCGCCGTCAGTCAAGGACTACAGAATGTGGCGAAATTTCTTTCGGTACCGATATCCGTTTCGTGAACCATTAAGCTCCTAGCTCCTCGCTTCGCCGCAATCTACTCGTTATAGTCCTCGGCGGTTGAGCTAGCCTCCACAACGTGCCGACAGGTAGGTGTCGAGTCTGCAGCTAATTTTCACTACAAGGGAATTTTTTTACAAGATAACTTTTGCAAATGAAACTTTGAGAATTTCATTTAAAATATTAGGCATATTTTTGCTTAACATATTCAATTTTTTCAAATCTCCAAAATATTTGGGGGGGGGGTTTCGTCCCCAAAACCCCCCCCGCTACTACGCCACTGGTCAAATCTACCAACATGTCTCACGGAAACAGCAGAGTTGTCCCTCTTTACCCTGAGAACCGACAGATTTCTTATATATATATATATATATATATATATATATATATATATATATATATATATATATATATATATATATATATATATATATATATATATATATATATATATATATATTTATATATATATATATATATATATATATATATATATATATATATATATATATATATATATATATATATATATATATATATATATATATATATATATATATATATATATATATATATATATATATATATATATATATATATATATATATATATATATATATATATATATATATATATATAGGAAATCTGTCGGTTCTCATGGTAAAGAGGGACAACTCTGCTGTTGCCGTGAGAGATGTTGGTAGATTTGACCAATTCGTAGTAACTCTACCTAAGCTCGATTCCTACCAACAGAAGATAAAAGATTTGTCCAGAAGATTTTAAGCCTGTTCATAATGACCCTATCACTTCTAGTTTTCCGATCTTTATATTTTAAATCCTTGCTCTCACTTGAGTACTATGGCTCTAAATTTTCATAACTTGCCCTTCTAAATAATGTTCAACTAATTTAATGTCGTTCAAACGGAAAAAAAGAAACTGTTCAAGAACTCTTAATTACACGAATGAGAAATATGAAAATAGGTTTTTGGGATGCAACTGTTTTAATCATTTTATAGTTTTTATGTTAATTTGTTATATTTTTTTGAGTGTGACCTACTGAAAAAAACAATGCATCATGATGGTATCTGCTACCATAATTAATGGGTAAATTGCCCTAGAATGAAACCCATATATTGAAGGTGGAAGTTTCATTTATAGAAAAAAAATGCTTATGAAACATATGAAAAGATCCCTTTGGCAAACTGAAAAAATATATTAATAATCATAGTTTAATAGTGAATACCAAAAAATACACGTTTAAATTTCTTATTTCATGGAAAGCCTGAGATATATAACTCCGTCTTTAGGACAAAAAGTTTTGAGGAATGACCAATAAGAGATCACCTGATCGCAACGTAACAGCACGTTCATAGGGCGACCGGTTCCGCAGTCACATAACTATCGGATGACACACGAGGAAACTGGTTCGATGTGGAGTGCCAACGAGCAACAGATGAGAAAAATCAGACTAGGAGCTTATTTCTCAAACTGGTTTTATGTTAGAACAGTGTAGTGAACTGAACGCCGCTGAAAAAGACAATCATGACAGGGATGCATAAGGCTTGAGAATTATGGACTGGTATGCTAGAGGCATTGTAAAAAAATATTCAGGTGTTTTAAAACGGCACGAAGTGATCATCCACGCAATCGTGGTGATGGATGGCGCAAAAAACTGCATTCGAAATGGTTTGTAATCTACAGACTCGGCTGTGATAATTATCGAGACATAAAGCGCCTCAATACCGCTTACAAACAACTCTCCCGTGTTCTGTTTAGCAAACAGCGCTTATTGACAGAATATTTTATCAGTGATTACCACAGCGGGTTACCAGAAGACAAACTACGGATCATTGCCTTATGACAATACTCCTTGCGGGCTGCTGATCAGATTAAAAGATAAATTGAAGAAGATGCACTCGAAAATACGATACGATACAGTGTACGAAGAAACGAAACCATAATCACATGCTTCTTGGTTTCATGAATGAATTGGCGTCGATCAGAGACTAAATGACTAAACTTAAGTTCTACCAACCTACTACTTTACTACTAAATACTATGATAAAGAAAAGAAAATTAAAAATGACCCTGTAGCATGAGCAACGAGCTGTACGGATTATACACGCAGGCTTACGTCGGGAGGATTTTGGGCATGTAACGCGTAGGTAGACAATCTGCAAGGCGTCGTCGACTTTTGGGGAAAACGTTGCTCTCGCTGGAGGTATGCAATCGAAGAATATATGTGTGTGGAGCGTGATTGGAAAGTGGCTTCCAGAAAAAACTCTAATGCATTCGACCATGCTTTGCATCAAATGTCGGGATTGTTCGGTCGCCACAAATAGCAATGTTTTCGAAAGAAATTGATTCCCTTCCTAACTATTTTTTTCTAAATCTATTTTGGACCACTCATATAGCCCGAAAAGTGATAATAATTTTTTTTCCTACAGAAAGAGGATTTTCCCATCATAAAACAAAATTAAAAAATTTAAAAGCAAGATAAAAATTATTTTTAAGCATAAATCCTACAGTGGAGATAATATATCACAATTAATAGATTAACAAAAGTCATCCGGATTTTTTGAATGCAGTATAATTTACGTCGTCAGTGAACCATAATCCACTACCGAATCCTGGCGAGATAGAAAGATAAATATTATATTTCGTAAATATTTTGATCTGATTACTTAAATTCAAAAGAGATACGAATTTGTGTTGTTTTTTATATCTCAAAATGAATTTTTTATGGATTTTCCACTAGTTGAAAATTACTTTTTAATGATTTTGTTTATGTTTGGTTTTTTGTTCAGTTATAAAACTTTTCACATTGTTGAGTTTTGGTTCTTCAAGAAAAATTAAACTTGAAATAGCTCGTATGTTGAGAATCACTGATTTTTTAACAAAATTTTCCCAACATAATTCTTAAAATTTTTAAAAAAAAAGTCCAATTTGGAAACATTTGAGGCTAACGAATGTAGAATAACGATGCTTCTTCTTGTGATCTGTTCCGGAAGCTTTTGACTGCAACACTGTAAGTGTCTTTCTCTTGAGACCTTAACCTTGCGCAAAAAATTTAATGTTTTCTTAAATTGTCAAGCGATGGAAAAGAAGCAAGAATTAATTTTGCACAAAAGAAATAAAAACCCGAGTATGATGATCACAATATCCAAAGCTCTATGTTTTTTTTATTTCGATTATATAAGTTTTAACCCTATGTGCGGGGTCGGGACTCGAACCCAGGTGCACTGCGTACAAGGCAATCGATTTACCAACTACACTACGCCCACCCCCACCTCTATATGTTCATTATAAACAGATTTCAAGTAATGTTTTTCTGCTGTTCAGAAGATGCCATCGTCTAAGCGGTGTCGTCGAAGCGGTACCAGAAACTGAGTCAAGACTCTGAAGGCTTTCAAAGCTAATCCAGGAATTTCGGGTATGGATGTGGGAAGTATTCTTCAAGTTTAGCGCTATCAAGCAAACAAACTAGACCGTAAAGCAAAACATTATGGCCAAAATCGCGGGTCTGAATGACGTATGATCATTATCTGAACAAATTCAATAAATGCAATAAAAGGCTGATGAAACGTATGTCAAATTTGACTTTAAACAGCTTCCGGGACATAAGTGTAATGTTGCCAAAGATCACTGAGATGTTCCCAAGAAGTATAAAATTGTTGTTACGGACAAGTTTTCCGGCAAAAGTATATCATCTGGCAGTAAATTTGCAGTTATAGCCACAAGACTCCAATTTTCATCACAACCTACAACGAGTTATACATCATGATGGTCTGAAAAGCTCTCCCCAATTTTTGCTAGACTTGACGAGTAAGAATGTGCAATAGCTGTACCGGGATAATGACGTCAATGTACATGAGAATGGGTTGAACCCCCTAACCTCCCGGAATTCCACACAATCGAGGAACACTCGGCTGGCAAATTGTCCTAATAATAATAGACTGTTATCAAACTCTTAATGAACCACAGGCAGGGGCGGATCCAGAATAATTTTTCGGGAGGAATCTGAAGTTTCGGTTTTAAAATGAACATTGTACAATTCGTGTACGTAATAAACTTATTTAATAAATATGAGTTTATTTAAGATCTTCTCTTAATGTGTCTAAAGCATTTATATATACTGTTTGGCCACTTCGCAAGGGTTTTGGGGGATAAATTGAGACTTCTTTTGTACATAATAAGAGAAAGTTAAAACTTTTCTATATAATTCGACCATCAGCAACAGTGATGCTATTAACAGTGAAACTTTCATCAAGCTTCAGGGCATCAATCGGTTTTTGCCTAATAACTTTTTCCACAAGCATCAGATCGTTTCGCAGTCTTCTAGACTTTGTTTCCTTGAAAAATTTCCTATAAAAAATTTTAGGCAGTAACGGGTGACTCTTGGAAGAATTATTTTGCAAAAGACGATTTTCCCATACGAAATCCCATTTAAACTTCAAACCGTGGGCGCAAAAATAGAGTTATACCGATCGAGCTAAAAATTTGCAGAGTTGTTCTCGGAGCTAAATGGTACCCAAAAAGTTACTTGGAGCAAAAAATTTTTTTTTATATATAACCATGTCCCACTCTAATACCCACTTTCGCATTTTTTCTGTTCCGCCAAGCTAAGTTCCTGCAATGCTACAAATTCGAAGTTACAAGCTTGTAGCTCCTCGTGCAATGTTCTATGTTCCATGTTTCTAATCATAATCCTTTTCCTTCGTTGCGTGGGTCTTTAACGATCGCTCCGATCCGTATTCTCTTCTTGATTATCTGTAACGTGATGTGTTCTAGGCGGCTTGTTGGTCCTGCACCAACCCCCTGCCTCGTCGTAGGACCGCTGTATAGGGTTTGTTTATTGTCCGCCATACCAGATAATTGACACCGTTAGCAGATATTTAGCTCTGTCTACGGTAAGATTAAAGCGCCCATGCTCGCTCGTACCTTCTCATTTCGCTACTACTGTAGAAGGCAGTAATACCCAGACGACGCACGTCGACATACTGATTAAATGTCATCAAATGACTCACGGGTACACAGAAAAAAACATTTTGTAATTTTAAATTTATTTTCATGCACATATTTGGAGCATGAAAATAAATGTAAAATTAAGTTCCAGCATAAATACACACAACTTGTCGTGCTATTTTCAGCGATATTTATTGTAATTTTACACGTTGATTGAAAATTACAGTTTCATTAAACGGAAAACCGATGCTTTTGAATGTATTTTTAATCCCACATTGTTGTAAAATACATGACATGTAATATTACACGAACGGAAGTGTAATATCATATGCTTTCTGATGCTCTCATTAAGTGCATCGAATTCAACTTATTTTTCAATAAAAATTTTGATTCAAGCTTTGTATCTTTACATTCGTATTGATTTACATGCCGTTTAATTTTCATTAGTTTTTGGTGTGTAGGAATAAGATAGGAGATTGTGAACACTGAGAAGTATTCACTATTTGACAACCAAATGATAATTCTAAAATTAGTTATAAATTTAAAATGAGCCACTTCAGTTTAACTATGATGTGAAATCTAGACTAGAAGAGCTGATCGCTTGCAGCGGCTAGACGTTAGAACAGGGTAAGATCTAGTGAACTAGGAGCAGCTGAGAAAAATTTCTCCAGCGTAAGAAACATGGATACCACGAAGAAGTACACACCAAAAAATAATGAAATTTAAACGACATGTAAATCAATACGAATGTAAACATACAACGATTGAATCAAAAATTTGATTGAAAATTACGTTAAAATCAATTGGAGCATCAAACAGCATACAATTTTGCACTTTCATTCGTGTACTATTACATGTCATTCATTTTACAGCAGTATTCGAGTAAAAATACATAAGAAGCGCATTGGTTTTCCGTTAAAAGAAACTGTAATTTTCAATCCACGTGTAAAATTATAATAAAATTCGTTGAAGAAAGCACGACAAGTCGTGTGTGTTTGTGGTGGAACTTAATTTTACATTCATATTCATAATCCAAATATGTGCATGAAAATAAACTCAAAATTACAAAATATTTTTTTCTGTGTACTAGTGAAATCTAAGGAACGCTTTCTCACAGTACGATGAAGAAAAGCACCCCGACCTTGGTTATCAACGCCTGGAACAATATTCTGTTTATAGATCATACAGAACTAACTGCCAAGTGAAAAAGTGCTTTGAGTTATTATTGATGGATTCATCCATGGCAGACGCATGAATCATGAGTTGTACCAAGTATACAAAACTGCAGATAAATACGTTAGACTGGTCATGTGGTACGAATATCGGAAGAAAGAATTGCGAAAACAGCCAAGAAGAGGACGCCGACTTCGTGGGTGCCACAAATACGTTGGCTAAACGCAGCGGAAGAGGGCCTTAGATCCCCGAACGAGCGAGAGAACTGGAAGGACGCCGCCTAAGACCGACAAAGATGAAGTAGGTAAGTCATACTATTAATAGCTAATAATAGCTGAACCTGTACAAATGAATTAATTTCGACGCGATCTATTGACAGACTGACGTTGATTGACCTTCTCAAAACTCTCTTTGGTATTCATTGACAAATCAAAGGGCCCAATCTGCTAAACAGAACACGGGAGGGAAGCTTATAGACGGTATTAAAGATCGTTATGCCTCAATAATTATTACACTCGAGTTGTAAATAGGGCATTAAGCCAATCCGAAGACATTTTTTCTTACACCAAGAGTTTACTGTTCACGTCTCAGATCAGGGCGTCTGACACCTTCGCCAGCATTAATCCAATAGTCTAATAGAAATTCCTATCTTATGTTAAGAATTTCCAACAATAAAACAAGTCGTTAAAACTACTGAAACGATTAAATTGATATACTCATTCACACACGAACGTAATTCCGTTACACTGCCTTATGCAAAATTTCTCCTGTATACAAAAAAGATATAATGAATTCTGTCATCTTATCACACACAGCTTCCCCACTCACCTTGATACTGCTCAATGCCCTTCACCCGCAGAGCGGCCAAGGTTGATGAAAATAAATTTCAACAAAGTGCAAGGCCTCACTTCGCCACCAGGTATGGAATTGGCTATGCAATACCACGGTAGAGGTATATGCCATAACATACCGTAGAAGGCCTCAGCAGGACGTCATCATGATTCGAGCTTCGGATGCCACTTTGGGATGATAAAACAAAACCAGCGAGGGAGCGAGAAAGAACGAAAAAAAATCAACCGACAGAGCACTGATTATGGCAGCATCTCACGATCCGATGCTCTGGCCTGGTATGGATCGGTGCAGAATTCCTGAATTTGAAATCAGAAACAATGCATAACATGCCGCGGTAGCAATGCCGGACAGAGGACGTTGACCGGGCACGGGAAATCGTGGCTCATAATTTTGCTCCCAACCGGTGAGGGGTTCGTGTTGGATTCAATCAGATTAGGGAGCCGAAAACCGGGGATGCGATAAAATAGTTTAGCCACAGTGACTTATTAGTCTAGTCTGTGGGAGATGGAAATGTCCATGCTTCGCGTGAGGTTGGCCGAAGCGCGACAATCAGCCATGCATAGAGTTTACTGGGACCACACTGCGCAATATACAAACAATTGCCTGCATCATCGCATGGATCGAAGTTGGCTGTCGAAAAATGATTAGGAGTAATTTGGAACCTACCATAGCTGCTTACTGACCGATGGCGTAGGTACATTTCAATAGCGTTATTAGTGTGCAGGATGACAAATTTGAAACAAAGTAGTATGACTATGAAAAGTGTTTAGTGGTTTTCATAGGAATAATTAAAATATACACGATGTTCGCCAAGTCTGCACACACTGCTAAACATTCAAAGCCACTATTCCAAATTCATTGAACGCCACACAGCAAGAAAGAAATAGTACTATTTGCGCGACCGCATAACAAACAAACAAATGGTACACTAATCGCGATTATGACCTTTTACGGCAAATGAAACCATTAGTTCAACATGAAGTGACTCACCGACTCAGTGCGCATACCGGTGTGGTTTGTACAGTTTGGAGGAGTCTGCTTCAAAAGGTCACACTCTCCCGAATTGGCAGCGAACAACATGGAACACGGTACTGGAATGGTCCGCATAAAAGCTCCAGATTCGTCGTCGTCGTTTCCTTACCCGGCGGGGATAAAACATTAAACCATTGGCATTGTGACGATACAGTTATTATCCCGGAAATGGAGCATGAAAATGTGCTTGCTTCCCCATGCGATTGTTATAAGCCACCGAGAGATGAGATTCACACTAACGCTTTTCTTTCAATCGTAAAATTACTTGACACGCATAATAAAATTCAATAAAATTCCTGTAAAAAGGTTGCCCATAAATGTCGTGGTGGCTGCCACCGCGTGGAGAAAATATCACCGAAACCGAGTGCGATGTGAAAGGGAAGTCTTGGTTGCTTAATTTTCCAAACTGCGGCAGCAGAGACTTGTACTTCAGCACCTTCGCATAACAAGTGATAAAATTTTGCTGCCACTGACGTCTGTGTGAGTGAAAAAGAATGCTGATGCTGTCATAAATTTGGATAGAAGATTTGATCATAACTTGATTTTATGTGATAACCTGCTTGTTTACTAAGCACTTCATTTCACAAGGCATTCTACAAAAGTTTATGTTACTAATCAATCATAACCGAAAAGAATGCTCAATTAAATACCAATTTCGACGCTGTCAGTCTGTGAATACGATACTTTTGGTTTAGTTTAATTCATATTATTTGCATGTCGATTCTAATGAAAAATGTGATTTATAAAACTACAAACAGCTTCAATTTTTACATTTCTTATAAAAGAAATGTATAGAATTCTTTCAAACTTTCAAGACTTTTTCCGAGGCCCGGAGGGCCGAGCTTTCTATATTAATCGACTCGACGATTTGGGATAATGTCTGTGTGTGTATGTAGCGGACAAACTCTTGAGGTAGTGCCCCCTTATTTTACCTCGGGGGTGTGGTCGACTTGTCGCTGGAATAATATCTGTCATTTCCTGGAATGTGGGTCTTCGAGAGCGGAAAGTAACTTTCGTTTTCCAGCACGAACGACGTCCCGGGGTAGTTCTTCGTAGGGTTCGTCGCGGTGCGGATGTGGGCGGTAAATAGACTGTCCGTACCGCATCCGCAAAAAAAAATAATAAAACCGCACCGCTTACCGCAACCGCACTTTATTTACCGCACCGTCCCGCGCGGTGATGCGGTAAAATTTCTATATTTTTAAAAATAGTGTTGAAAAATTGTACATTTGTGTAACCATATATAATAAAATGTTATTCTTATTCACACGAGATTTAACTTTAAGAGACTCCTCAGAATGTAATTTTTATGAAAAAATCAACTTTTGCATTTTCTATTAATAAAATTTCGTACATTTTAAGGCAAACATTATACATTCAAAAACGTTCTACTGCAGTAATAGGGTTAATGTGCTAGTAATGGACCCCGCAGTACGGTGCTAACAATTTCAAAGAATTTGGATAAATCCAGTTGTACTTTTAATGTAATATTCTTTCAGTTGATGATTTATAAAGTCTTTCAAACAATATAATGCAAATTTAAAGCATTTCAACTTGATTCCTTTAGTAAAATTCGATATTTCGAACTGGTATCCATATCCCTATAATGGACCCGTTTTCCTATTATGGACCCAGGGTCGAATATGCGCATTATGGACCCGGGTCCATTATACGCATATCCAACAATTAATACATAAAATTGTATTTTTTCAGTTTTTTGGTAATACTAAGAGTCATTTTAGCACAGCATTATAAGAAAAATATAAAATATGAAAAATAACAAAATCTTGTTATTCTTTCCTTTCATTAAATATTTCAATGGCACTCGAAACCTTTGACTAATGAATTAAATTTTTAATTGATCTGATGCTGATTTCAAAGGCAAACATGACTTTTATATCAAGCGATGTGATTTTTATGACGCTTATGAGTAAGATAATGAGTCTGCATTATGGAAAGTCTTACACAAGTTTGCGAAAATCGTAATTGGCAATTGTCTGAATTGATTGATGGTCGAATTATGACAATCCATCAACAATACAGTGGAGTAAAGCATTTGCAATATTAACGACAAACGACAACTTCGTGCATCATTTTGATCAGTTCATACAATTGCTTCTACATTCATGTATAGCTATATCTGAAGCGTTTTGAAGAAACTGTAAGTATTTTAGCTGACAGGGCCCGTGATTTACATGATTTAATCCCCAACTATTTAATTTCTACTATTTTCCTGAAAAAGTTCGATAAAAGTACTTTGCATCTTTAGTTTTGTTTTATTTTGGGACGTTACAATAATGGACATGAAATTGCCTGGATATATGCAATATATAGGGTGATGAGCCTATTTTCACCATACTAAGCAAGGTGCCTAA
Organism: Topomyia yanbarensis; assembly: GCF_030247195.1. Taxonomy (NCBI): domain Eukaryota; kingdom Metazoa; phylum Arthropoda; class Insecta; order Diptera; family Culicidae; genus Topomyia; species Topomyia yanbarensis. The sequence continues at coordinate 30,226,587 of NC_080671.1, read as the reverse complement.
CTAATTCGGTAATCTCTTGCCTTACAATCAATGGAATACGTAAAAATTGACATCAACCGCTTCGCTTCGTTGTTAAGAACCAATATAATAACACAAATGCGTTGAAAGCAGTAAAATTCTCGTGTTTGAGCACAATGAAAACTCGAATCGAGTGCCCCTGTTGTTGCGCTACCATTTGACTCAATGCGTTGAACAAAGATGGCAGACACTGCTCTAACCAACGGCTTCAAATGGGTAGGGTGATAATAGAAACATGGCGCAAATAGGCTCATCGCCCTACAAGATTTCGAACTATATTATCTTACTTTAAAAATTAAATTAATTACAGCTCGTTGATTTCAAAAAAGTTATTCGAAACAGTAATCAATGCTACATTTTACGGTATTTATTTTAGTATTCCGTATAATCAAATTTTAGTAAAGCTTCTTGAACGTTTAGCACCACCTTTTTTCTTAATCAATATATTTATTATATTACTTTTCAATAGTAGGATATTAGTGAATAAATTGCAATCATTCTGCAAACCTGTGCACGACGAACTTGCTAAAGTATTACTCCAGAATTTAATTTTTCGTGGTTATTAGGTAATCTTTTTGGGCTATCCATGTCACTATTTTATTTTCTTCTATGGTGGGAAGCGTGGACCTATTCTTGTTCCTTCAGGCCAGTTTTTCCATATACTCCGCGATACTTTACAGTAGAGCGTGATACATCAAATTGCCAGCACGCTTTTTTTTGATAGAACATGGTTCTAATCACTCGAATGAACTTTTGCTTGGCAGCCTTCATGTATTTGTACCTACTGTTATTAGTTTTTGTCTATTGATTCGTGTAGAAGCCACAATTTTTGTTGATCCAATACTGAGAAGTTGCAAAATTTTCAATTCGATGGTTTCAATCAATCTTATACTGAATCCTCAGAATGTTGATAACTCTTTTTAATTTTATTAGTTGATATTACAAGATTCTAGTTATATTAATGTGTCAGGGGTCCATAATGCGCAGATACCTAGTTTCACTTGTTCCCATAATGGACCCCCAGAATTTCAACATAAATTTTAATTTTTTTTTAGTTTGTTAGATCTACATCGCAAAAGATTGTGTTAGTGTTAGGTATTAACCAGTAAAACAATATCTTTTTTAAGCGTAGTTTATTTACATCAGAGCGAAGTATTCTTTTTATAGTAGTAAAACAATTACTTACAAACCCTGTGTCATGCTGCACTGGATTGAAATTGAGTGCAAATATCAATTTCAAAATGAATTATAGTAAAAAAACACATTCTAATTTCTGTCTAAGTCATAAAGCTGTCCTGTAACCAACAGTATACGTTAAAAACAGTTATTAATAAGGAATAATTGACAAAAAAGCGTGAGGGGGTCCATAATACGCAAAGGGTCCATTATAGGAATACAAACCCTAGGAAAACTTTTATTTTAGCAACCCTTCAGTTAATTGAAAAATGTGGAATAAAAATGTAATAAGAAATGAAGTTACATATTTTTTTCTTTAAATTTTCATATTTTCAATGTTTTTGACATATGAAAATGAAATGGATGATTTTCGCATTTACGTAGTAAACCACCTTTTATTATTAACGGAATTTCACCAAAAAAAATTTCAAGTCGCAATACCAGTACTTCTATATAGTAGCGCATATATTCCAATACAGTGAAATAAAAACATATTGTATTTCATTAATAAGAACGACGCCATATTTGACGAAAAAAAAATTGCCTATACATTACATCTAATCAGGAGTCCGGTCTCAACCGGCACAGAATTATTGAACATTAGAAAAACTGCAAAAAATGCATGATTTGTAGCATACAGCAGAAATGATTTTTAAAAATAGGGGGTTTTACGGACACGGATTCTTAACGAAACAGATGTATTATCATACAAAAACTAAGATTGCTCCCTTTAAAAATGAATGAAGTGAAATTTTCTAAATGCTAGTTCGAAAGTTCTAGCATTTAATATATTTTCCTCTAATATTTTGCCAAAGAGTCAATGGCAAAAACTTCAATTGAAGTGAACGGGAGTCAAATTATGTGGTATTTGGCAACAAAAGCTTCAAAAAAGCTACAAAATAGTCTTGACTGAAAAATATTAGGACCTAATTTGGTAGAAAATTATAGTAAATTTGAATGGAAGTACGCGAAAAAAGTTATGTAGTATTATGCTATATTTCACCCTAAGGAGGAAAATTGGGCAAACACCAAAATTTCTCACTAGGATGAAAATTTGTTGGTAAAACCAGTCTTTGCACTTGAGGGCACAAATCCTTATTTCTTACACAGTTGCGTTTCGGCTTCGCCTCATCAGAAACCGACATTAACTTTTTGTCGGAATAGATTAGCGCCGGCTTGACGCAAATCCATTAAAACTAAACACACACTTTGTGTTTCAATCGAACGACTGATCAAACGTGATGTCCCGTCCGAGCAGAAGTTTTGTTTATGCCGATGAGACACAGTGAAGCCGAAACTTGTCTTGGCTTAGCAGGCCTATGCGAAAGCAATATGCTATATTTCACCCTAAGGAGGAAAATTTGGTAAACACGAACATTTCTCACTAGGGTGATCACGTGTTTACCAAATTGATATGGAAAACGATTCATAATTCCACGATTTCCAACAGAAATCGAGAGAAGTGATTAACTTATAAATTGGATTTAAGAGTAAACATTTATTGTTTTTAAATGATCTAATAATTTTGTCTCTATTTGGATCTTGCATTTTATGTATTGGAAATGGTTAGTTTGTGAAGTTTAACGAAGTTTAACGAGAAGTATAAAATAACTAGTCCAAAATATGTCGTAAAAATAATAGCGTCAAAATATTTCGGACACAACTAGATTTTCTTTCATTATAGCAGTTTGTTTATCAATTTAGAATAATCAAAATTATCACTCTATCATTTTTTTGCGGTGCGGTTGCGCTAAAACGCGCGGTAAAACCTCTTTCCCGCACCGCATCTGCGGGAAAAAGTGTCTCACCGCACCGCAGATATTGCGGTGCGGTCGCGGTAAATACCGCGCTGTTGCGGTAATTACCGCAACCGCAACGAACCCTAGTTCTTCGTCATCCACTGGCACTGCGATTTTACGATCGCCATCTTCTCGTCCGTATACTCGGGGAACCGGGTCTTTTTCCGACAGATGATGTCCTCCATCTTGAGGTGATTCAAGATATGGGAGCAGTGATATTTTCGGCCGGCGTCACGCAAACTCGTTCCGTACTTGTTGTCGAACAGCTTGTTCCTCCTTCTTCTTCTTCGTCATTATCTTCGCCGGACGGCCACTACTGGCCTTCCGCTCCACGCTCAGGGATGCCAGGATCCGGTAAACTCACGGACACGTTTTCGTCTCGTAAGTGGTCAACCGTAAACTTTTTTCCATTCCACGATGACCTTTCGTAAAGCTGCACAACAAACTCGAGGAGTGCTTGCTGTTTCGACGCCATCTTAGATTGAACTGACAGCGAAAAGAAACATGCCACCTATTTCTGGACTCAAGAGAGCAATTCTTTTGGAGAGAAAACAAGTTATGCTCTTTACTATGATAACAGAAACGTATTGAAATCATTCTCATTTTTACATTTCTTACAAAAGAAATGTATAGAATTCGCTCAAACTTTGATAACTTTTTCCGAGGCCCTGAGGGCCGAGTTTCATATACTAATCGACTCAGCTCGACAAATTGGGACAATGTCTGTATGTGTGTGTGGGTGTGTGTGTGTGTTTTTTTATAGTAAGGTTAAAAAAGCTTCAAAAGCCTGGCCTGTAGTGTATTGGCACTGTGTGGGACCACTAAAAACATTCCTTACTTTTTACGCCCTTCTTCCCCACGGAACTACGTCATCGTATTGCTTCGTGGGGGGGGGGGGGGGTTCGTTGCGCTTTCGTCGCACCTCTTTCTGCTGCTCTATCTCGGAGCCTCGCTTGGTTCATGGAGTGGCACGACCTATGAGCTTTGATTTAACTCTCGGTTCCTCTCCTGCTTCTTGTCTCCATCCATTACGTCGCCGTTTATTTCTCGTCCCTGTGGTGAGCCGTTTAGTTGCTGATTCCCTGAGCCATTCAGCTCATGTTTCCGTGAGTTATTCAGCTCCCGGCCTTATCACGATCCGCTTGGATAGTGCTCAACGGTGAACTCATCCTACACCGACCTATGGTTCCCCGATGGAGAAATTTCCCCCGACACCGATACCCACTTTCTTGGGCCATTTAGCTCTACTAAAATCTTCCAGCTTTACCGCTTACCCTACTCCGATTGAGAGTTCCCCGACAACGGAATTTCTTTCGTTACCGGTGTTTGTTTCGTAAGCCAATTAGCTCCCCTTTTCGTTACGATTCTGTCGGGTAGTCGACGGCGCCGAATCAGCCCTATCGTGAATTCCCCGGCGGCAGACCGCTCCCGATACCGATGTACGTTTCTGTGAGCCATTAAGCTCCCCGCCTCGTCTACTCGGTCTAGTCTCCGGCAGTGGACCTAGCCTACTCAACGGCCAGCCAGCAGATGCTGAGGTCCATCCAGCGATTCCGGGTAGAGCGTAGCTTCCGGTTCACTGGCGCCCCAACGACCCACTTCTGGCTATTCGACGCGGTCTACTCGGTCTAATCCCCGACGGTGGATCTAGCCTACTCACGAGCTACCCGGTAGAGTGTCGAGGTCGGTCCGGCGATTCCGGTGGAGCCTGACGTCCGGTTCGCTGGCGCCCCGACGACCCGAGCCCGGTGCTACATCGCGTACTACTCAACTGGTCCCCGTCTACACCGTCGGTGAGTTTCCCGGCGGCGGAATATCTCCCGAAAACCTATTTGTGGTTCTACTGCGGCGTTCTAACCAATGTCGTTACTTTGTTGGTCCCTTCGCCACTTCCTTTGCAGCTCGGAGAGTATACTCGTAACAACTCTGTTGACAGCGTCCCAGATATGCTCGTCGCGGCACATCTTTTCGATGATATTATCCACTGTTATATCAGGCATACCCCTTCGGACTTCTTCGAATCTGGGGCATTCGAAGATCACGTGTTCCGGTGTCTCTTGCACGTTCACACACTCCGGGCAAAGGGGTGACGAAGCGTGTCCAAACTGATGTATGTATTTCCGGAAGCATCCCTGCCCGGACAAAAACTGCGTCAGATGGAAGTTCACCTCTCCATGCTTCCTATGCACCCAAGTAGACACATTAGGGATGAGTCGGTGGGTCCACCTTCCTTTCTCCGCGTAATCCCACTCTTGCTGCCACTTAGCCAACGAGTCCGCTCGAACCAGTCTCCTTGCATTACGTTCATTTCTCCGCTGGTAGCATTCTACGTCCTCAGCCAGAGTGATGCAGATGGGAATCATCCCGGCAATTACGCATACCGCCTCCGACGATATCGTTCTGTACGCACTCGCGACACGAACAGCCATTAGGCGAAAAGTGCTTGTCAACTTCGTCCGGTTCCGCTTTGAGTTCAGCGCAGCAGCCCAGGCCGGTACGCCATATCTCAGGATTGAGGATGAGACACCCGCCAGGAGACGTCTCGTGCTGCCTCTTGCCCCTCCGTGATTCGGCATGATCCTTGAAAATGCGCTAGTTGTTCTCGCAGCCTTCTCACATACATAGTCGACATGGCAGTTGTAATTCAACTGATCGTCAACCATCACACCCAGGTGCTTCAGCGCGCGCATCGATGGAATGGATTGTCCCCCGACGCTGGATTTGCTTACGATTACTCGGTTCTGAAAGTAACTTGCACAGATAATCCGGAACCCGCATTCTATGCAGCGCTACGGCGATGGCTCTCCAGCTACCACTGTTGAACGCGTTCTTCACGTCTATCGTTACTACGGCGCAGTAGTGATTACCCTTCTCTTTTGCTTCAATGCTTTCTCCGCGTTCGCGATGACTATGCGGATGGCGTCCACCGTCGATATTCCTTTCCGGAACCAGAACTGTCTCTGCGATAGTCCGTTCTCACTTTCAGCGTAGGTCGTCAGCCTGTTGAGGATGACTCTTTCCAGGAGTTTACCGAGAGTATCCAGCAGGCATATATGCCGATACGATGCTGAATCTCCTGGTGGTTTCCCTGGTTTTGGCAGTAACACCAGCTTCTGGATCTTCCATCTATCCGGGAAGTAGCCATCGTCCAGGCATTTCTGTAGGACTGTCCTGAACATGTCCGGAAACGCCAGGATCGCAGTCTTCAGTGCCACGTTGGGGATACCATCCGGTCCGGGAGCTTTCTTCGCTTTCAGCCCTTTTGCCACTATAAGGAGCTCGTCGTTGGAAACCCGATTGTCACCTGCATTTCCACCATCTGCATCAGCGTACGGTGTAGGCGGCCATGCGGTTGGGTCGTGCATCGGGAAAAGGCCCTCCACAATAATTTTCAGCTTGTCGCCGCACATTTCGGCTGGCGTCATTGAACCCTTGATCCTGGCCATAACGACACGGTAAGCATTGCCCCAGGGGTTAGCGTCTACTTCTCTGCACAGCTCCTTGTAGCAGGTGGACTTGCTTAGCACTATCTCACGTTTAACAGCGGCCCTGGCCGCCCGGAATGTTACCTTACACTCTTCTCTGAACACGTCTTCTGGTTTTTAGACAAGTAGCCCAGAGGATGCTTAGCCTTTCGTTCCACCACTATGCCGGACGCCGGTAGTTCCTCGGCTCCATTTTCGTCGACATTGTTATATCGCATTCCCTAGCTATTGTTTCCGACAGCTCATCGGCACTCGGAATTGGAGTGGCGCTGTCAGCACGAAGTGCTTCCACAAAAAGGTCCTTGTCGAATTCCTTTATTTTCCACTTCCGCTCGCCAGTCCTCACTCTCTGCGTCACCGTACGATTTCGCCGACCAATGGTGTAGTGGATGGCTTGGTGATCACTATGTGTGTACTGCTCACTAACTCGCCAATTCATGTCATCCATCAGCGACGCGCTGCAGAATGTTACGTTGATGATGGATTCCCGACCGTCTTTACGGAATGTGCTAGCGGAACCTTCATTGCACAGCTTTACGTCCAGCTTCGCCAGTGCTTCCAATAGGCTGTAACCTTGTGCGTTGGTCAGCCTGCTGTATGTATGTATGTATGTATGTATGTATGTGTGTGTATGTGCGGATTTGTTAACAAAATGTCCACATCGGTTACTCGGAGATGGCTGAACCGATTTTTACAAATTAAGATTCAAATGAAAGGTATCATATTCCCATAGGTTGCTATTGAATTTCATTTTCAACCGACATCTTGTTCCGGATTACGAGTTGAAGAGTATGGTTACAAAACAAAATTTGTTGATTTGTCCACATCGGTTTCTCGGAATTTTCTGAACCGATTTTGACAAACTTGATTTTAAATGAAAGGTCCATCAGCTGCTGTTGAAATTTGTGTGGATACGAGTTCTGGTTCCTGAATTACAGGGTGATACGTACGATCACGCAGCAAATCCCGATTCTAACGAATTCTGCGATGAATGTAAAAAGGTGATTTTTTTCCAAAATGTAAACACAACTGTTGAATTTGTAGATCTAGGTCACCAACAGTCATTCAAAGTCTCTTTGGCCACCATCGACGGATCCGGAAGCATCCAAATTCAGAGTAATGGTTATATTGGTTTCTCGAAAATGATAGAACCGATTTGATCAACTTAGTCTCAAATGAAAGGTGTTGCGTCCCCGGAAACCGATATTAAATTCCATCTCCATCCGACTTCCGGCTCCGGAGTTACGGGTTGTGGAGTGCGATCACATAGAAAACTCCGATTCAAACCGATACCGCGATGAATGCAAAAAGGTGCTCTTATATATACTTACCAAGTGTAATAAGAATGAAAGACATTTCCATAATGTTATATTGTACGACCCAGCTATTAAATCATAGTTTGGAGAAATGAGAAAGGCACAATTGCACCTCTAGGTGGATTAAAACAGGTTTTTCATCTATACACGGAAAGCAAGAAATCAGCTCTGCTGCTAATTTCAATTTCTGTTTTTAGATTAGTTGTTTTTAACAGGAATATCTTAAAAATAACTAAAAATTTAGTTAAAATTCAACTCGCATTTTTCTAAAACTTTTGTTGTTTTTAGGAAAAGCTTCTAGTTAAATTAAATCCTAGACACAATCCAGCAAAACAAAAAACAGAAAATGCTATTTGCACTTTCAACTACATATGCAGTTGAAATTAGTAATTAAAATGGAGTATTCAGCTAAATAACTTTTAAATACAGTTTTATTTTTTATGAGCTGAAAATATTGGCTGTAAGAATACAGCACGTTGACAAATAACCATCTTCATTCGTTTTTGCAACTAGAAAATTAGCTAAAAATAAAAGAATTATTTACCAATGTCAAAAGGACATAATAAATTTTCACTTTCAGAAGGGAGTTGTTGTTATTTCGAATATAAATATCGGTATCGTTGGATGCAATAGTGGTGCTATAAGAAAATATGAAATGTAAGGACAACTTTTCAGTGTTTTGAAGTGATCGGTGAAAGTGATAAAAGTGAAACAGAGGTGATAAAAATTTCCATTAGCGTTTGCATTTATTGAAAATTCACTGTAGTTCCAGTAGTAAGTACCAATAAGATAATAGTGACAGAAATTATTTTATAAAGCAAAATATTTTGGTGTGCTGCCTGGCTTGTTTGAAAACAATATTTGTGTTGGTGAATTAAACGTAATTGCATTAATTGTCTAAATAAGCAGGTGATATCACAAAACTATTCCATTCTATCATTTTTTTCAAACTTAGTTCTTTCGAGCCGCTATTTCTAATTTTTAAAACGCTATGAAGATTCATTATTATATTTCAATATAGTCCCACCCAGTTTCTTTCGAATGAAGCAGTAATTCTTTTGAACGTCATGTAGTGCTCTTATCATATAACATATTCTACTTACATGCTGCAAAATAAAATAAAAAACGCAATACGTAATGAAACTGTTGCACAAAATATATTAATTTATTTAATATTTGTTTTGCCTTATCATTTGCACGTACAAGAAATAAATTTTGAAATTCAAATAAAGTAAGATCTAATGCGACTATTTTGATGTTTCTTTAGTAAATCCTAAGAAAGTAAATCGCAGTGGTAAATATAAATAAAATTAGAGAGATCACTAGTAATGCTTGCATTCAAGGATATTTTTGGATTTACTGACATCCGTTGAACTCAACACCATAATAAATTTAGTATCATGTTCTCCAAGGTTAATCATAGAATAAAAATCAATATCATATTATTTGTTCTGTGCTCCAAGCAAAACTTAGATGACTTGTTAGGATCAATTGTACTCACAATATTATTCAATTTACTACTATGAAGTTTCAAAGATCTTAAGACCTGTGCTACATGACGTTCTTGAATGCCATATAGCAAGCGTTAAACTCAATACTATATTTGACTCAGCTTCATGAAGCTCAAGGAGTATGACCATAAACACCAATTCATTTATCTTCTCTAAATTAGTACTATACATTGAATCTAAAATATACAAAAATATCAATTGTTATGATTGTATATCTTTGCTCCAGGGAGTTCTTTTCATTACCTATGAAATATTTGAATATTTCCATACTTACCTATCTATTTGATTAACACTTTTGTCAAGAAAATTCAGTTTATGAACCGTAGTCTAAAGTAGATACTATCTATGATTAATTAGTACAGTGTATATAAACTAGTTAGACGGGTAGTTTCAGCCTACCCGCTAGACAGTTTTCATTCCTATCATATATATACTAATATAACAAACTTGTACAAAATAATGTATTTTTTGAGCATAAAACGTAAACAAAACAGCATAAAATGTAGCATAGCACTGCTATGATAGCAGTGCAGCAGAGATGCCACGTACTTTTTTCAAATGTCTGCAATCATAATTTTAAAAGTCTGGGAAAAACAAAAATGTCAGGAAAGCTAGTGTAATCAAAAGCCGTAACATTCAAAAATTTGTAAATATCTGCAATCAAACTAAAAACTACAAGGGGCAGCCCTATGGGGTTGCACGAACTGTGGACGTAGGACTATACTACTTAATGTAAAATATTTATTTTCTTAGTACTTAGTGTGTGGGAAAAAACACCCGGACCGGTGAAGAAAAATCAAATTTTAGACAATATAATCATATCTCATGTATAGAACAAGCTTTCTAGTTGCTCTCAAACAGATCCTAAAAGTTCAAACACCCATGGATAACCCCAAGCTTGTAGATGTGTTTCGATGCCACAGCATTGTAAAATATTACGTCATGAAAATTCAATTCTTCCGTGACAATTTTTTTTGCCTGCAAAATGACCTGTGTGTATGCAAAGCTCATGATTTGTTGGGATATTAGCATTGATCGGAAAATGCTTTCCAACGCTGCGCATTGCATACATACAGGACATTTTGCAGGTCACCAAAAGCTGTTCATTTTAACACCGCCACATGTTCATTTTACCCACTATAAACATGAGTCAACGCTGATGATGATGGGTAGAACGAAAGAGACAACTAGTACCACCACTATTAGCGCATTTCACCAAAATTCTACGCGGCCTTTCCCGATTGAAAGGAACGGCCACGCTTAGCCCATCTGTCATAATATCGTGATTTTGCATAGCGAAGGGCTGAATGATAACACATAATTTTGTTCCAAAAAACAGCCCTGCGTTACGCAACACTTTGTGCAGGTTGATTATACCAGTTGCAAGTGGGGCCAAATTCACCAAGTTCCGTAAAATTCCTTTTAAATTACAGAAAAAAAAATTGCTTAAAATTGCTTAGATGAGCAAACTAATTAATCAAATCCTGTTTTAAAAACTGTCCTTGCGTTTAAACCAAAATGGGAAGCTTATTACTACCACTACATTACTTAATTTCAAGCGCAAATAGCAAATACATGTGCTAGTAGACACAGGGTAGCGTCCCTCCATACTAGACTTCTAGCTCAGCTACACTGGCTATAAAAAACACAGCGCAGTGATCTGCTTCGCCAACTGTTCAACAAGGAACTGAGCGTGTCTGGCCAAGTCCGTTCTTTAAATAGTCGATGATGACGTCATTCATAGAAGCGTTGTGCGCTAGGTATACCAATCCGTCGTACAGGGCTTGGGAAGCGCTATCTTCTGTGTGTTTATGCGCGATATTTTGACAAGGTTGTATATTATTTAATTTTTTAATGCTATGATATCAAAAATCTTTGGGTTTATCTATTGGAATCTATTCTTAGAAGTATTTCGGGGCTATTTGTGCAAAAAAATTGAAAATTTATCGTGAGATGGCTGAATTATATGCGTTTAAAATTGGACCACTTTTCGTTTCATACCATTTTTGTAGAATTTGCAGAGTGCACCCCCATATCGAAAACAAAGACGTAGTCCTACGTCAAAAATCTGCAAATATCTGCGTCATCGAAGAAATCTGCAGCTTAAATTAAAAGTCTGCGAATTTGCAGACTTGTCTGCAAATCTGGCATCTCTGCAGTGCAGTGAAGAACAAGATTTCTATACTACTGCGAAAATGATGGGAAAAAATACTGGCATGCGGGTAGTCTAAAACCACACGGTTAAATAAAACAACCTGCAGAATAAGTTCTTTTAACTTACTTTTGAGTTGTGCGTCGCTTTTGCACTTATTAGTGTTGTCAAAAACAAAAAGAGAGATTCGACTCAGTCGAGGTCTTCCGTGGAGGAAGGTACTTTTGAGTTGTTTGGGGTGAACTCAAAATTAGGTAAATTCAACTTAAATTTAAGTATAAAAAACCTATCAATGAGTTGTAATTTTTGCCATGGTTAAATGGAAACTACCTTCAACACGGTTTACCTAATTTTAAGTTCCCCCACGATACCACGAGATTGAGTCAAAGGAACTCAATTTTAGGTAGTTTTTCGTTTCCGTGCACGCCTGACTGATTTATATGCACTGTACCAACTAATCATTAATCATAGATACTATAGTTGCTATATTCATAGTTAGGCGGACACAAAAATCGGAAAACTGGTAGCTCTTATTTCAGGCAGAAAACACTGACATCCCATGCAAATGTTCAAGCTTTAGCTTAATAGTTTGATGGTTGACGTCATCAGTAAGAAGAAATGTACGAATAGTAAAACGAATTCGAAGGTATGATGTGGTCTTAAACTTGTGGGAATATCTCTTGATGGTGCAAAAATCTTGTTTATTTTTATTTCTCCACGCTCGATAAGACAAGGAAAATTATTTTCATAATCACCTTACCTTTTTCATATACATCCGAAGAGACCCAGTAAAGTTCAGCCGGAAATGAGCCGGAATTCCGGCTGATTCCAGCTAGTATTTTGGCTCCAGTGATACAACCGATTCTAGTTATAATCGGTTGTGTCAATGGAGCCGGAATGCTAACTGGAACCAGCCGGAATTCCGGCTGAACTGTACTGGGGAACGTGACGTTATGTGAAGTCATGCTTGATTGGCTCCGGCATTTGAAATGTTCAACTGGCTCTGCTTGGTGTCCCCGCCTAACTATGAATATAGTAACTACAACATGTGATTTGTAAACTGAATTTGTATTATGCAAAATTGTCTTTTGTTCGTCGACCAACGTCAAAGTGATCGTTCTACAGACGTCCATCATTAAACAGTTTTGACATATGTAGGACGATTTTAGCACAAAGTTTTTTTGATCTTGGCGGACACTATTGGAAAAAAGTTTCGATATCCTATCGCTCACCAGCATCAATTTAAGCCGCCCTAGTCGCCTTTTCTTGTACTGGGTACTCTGGAATGCAGGCGTGATTTTAGACCGTGCACTATTCCTGTCAGTTTCCTTTCCTACCATTCTTCTGGCAGTATTGAGATCTTAGTTGCTCAGAGCTACCGTTGCCAGAAAGCCCCATTTATCAGTATTTTGTCAATGTTTTTATTACACACCGAAATTTTATATAATTTAAGCACGTATAAGGCACATAAATATCGTTTGTATTGAAATGACAGCAAACAACATCACTGCGGGCACACAAATTATGGAACCCACTGACAGTCTAGAAATGTACTGCTTGGTCCGCACGATGCTCGATTCACGCTTTTCGGATTTGATACGTACACGACTCGATCCTTTAAATTCAGTAAAAAGCGTAAATATTCACATGACGAGGTAATAGTTACTTGAGTTTAAACTTCTAAAAATACCATTTTTATATAGCCAATAATGAGTACAAAAATCTGATAGACCTGATTCAAAGTCTGTACTAACAGGTTATCGTGCTCAATAAAATTACAAATTACAAAATAGTTTACACTGCATTCCAGTTCATTATTGTTCGAAGATGTCTGTTTTCTTACAATTCTGTAAGAATCAAGATATAACTGAAATTTTGGCGCCCCTGTTTTTGATTGTGTTTTTGTTTTGTTTGTCAGGCTATCACCCAAGTTGAATATTTCTCGATTACGGCTAACTGTATCCATCGCAAAGGCCATTTTCTACCAGGTAAGCTTCGTAAATCTTAATAAAGAAAAGTATCATTGCATCACAATAGTGCTATCCAGTTTTTTTTGACAAAGACATGTACTAGAGGGCGTATGTCGCCGTTATCACTGGTCGGATATTCGTATGGCAGGTCCATTAGTTTAGGTTTTCTTTCCATGTGAAATAAATGTATAATACGGACAATAACATGTTGGTTCTATCAGTGAATGCTAATGCTAATAGTTATGTTTTCACCTCCAAATTCAAGATAACTGTTTGATAATGAAATTTTCTTATTGCAGGTATTCTATTGTACCTCCCACTGTAGTGTGGCAAAAGGACTATGTACTCGAAGTTAGATTCGAGATTTCTACGACATCTTTGCAGTACTTATGCAAGGTAACACTCTCTTTTTTCTTTTTAAATATAACCAACAGTGACCATATCACACCATATTTTTCCAAATTTTAGGTCAGTGCGATGTCCAAACGTGTGATAAACAAAATACAATGTAGTAGCAATCATGCGAACTATATTCTTCGGTATTAGGATAAGGCAATAAGTCCACACACGGTCGATGTGGGTTTAAACGTTGCCCGTTACTGTAAGTAACATCCCATATCCCATAACGCAGCAATAAAATCTGCGTTACGTTGTGTGAATAAAAAAATGTAACTTAGTATACGAGTCAAAAGCAAATTTATGGCATTTTAAATGGTTTTTATAGTGAATCTCAGAATACTGAAATATTGAAATTCTTAAATTTGTAAGAGCTCAATTCTTCAAGTTTGATTTTAAAATTTTAAGAATGTTAGGGAAGTAGAAATTTTTGAATTGCCGGCTTTCAAACGTTTAAGAATTTCAGAATTTAAGAACATTAGAATTTTATAATCCTATAACTTAGGAATTTTCGAATTTCAGAATTTTAGAATGTTAGAATTTAAGAATCTAGAATTTTATAATTTTATAATTTTAGAATTTTTATAATTTTAGCATTTTACTATTTTAGAATTTCAGAATCCTAGAATTTTAGAATACTAAAATTTTCGAATTTCAGAATTTTAAAATTTTGGAATTTTATAATTTTAGAATTTTTATAATTTTAGCATTTTACTATTTTAGAATCTTAGAATCCTAGAATTTTAGAATTTTAGAATATTAAAATTTTAGAATTTTAGAACTTTAGAATTTTAGAATTCTAGAATCTTAGAATTTTAGAATTTTATAATGTCGCAATATTGCCGTTATTTATTCTTTAATTTCCTAAATTTTACCACTTTAAATTCGTAGAATTTGGATACGTCTAAATTAAAAAAAAGTTCATTTGCGAATTTTTGATCTTTAGAATCTTGAGACTTTTGAATATTTGAATGTTTTGAGATGTTTATATTTTTAAATCCATGTTTTCTTTTTCAAATTAAAAAAATAGAGTTTTAAAATTTGGAATAATACAATCTTCAATGTCCCCCATTTTTCAAGTTTTAGTCTTTTAAAATTTGTAATATTTTAATTAAGCATTTAAAATCTTTAATATTTTAATTCTTTATAAACTAAAATAAAAAAAATTGGATTTCAAATTTCATTTTTTTTTAAATTTTTGCTTTCTTTAATGTTTTAATATCTGAATTTAAAATTTGCTTCAGAAATTTTATTTAGATTACATATGATTAATGCATTTACATTATTGTTTTGATCCTTTTTAAGACAGGGCTTTTATCTTCATTTGTTCACATTGATTTTTTTGACCTTTTGGTCGGTTTGCGATCTATTTGTTACTTTTAATTTTTATATTTTCTTACTTCTTGATTTTCTTTTCACGATCAAATTGATGTGGAGAAATAAAATAAACATTTCTGAAAGCACTTATTATGAAGCATAAAGCTACAATATTTTGTAGCAGCTTTTTTACCTTTTCATATAGTTAAGGGCGAATGGCATACAAGGTTGAAGCCTTAATTAATTATACAATACAATACAATTGCTGTAGTTTCTTACATTTTGTTGAAAATTGTTTTAAGCTTAGAATATTCTTTTTTAAATTTTAGGAGTTATCGACTAGCAGCGGAACTATCAAATTTTCAGATAAGTATTTATCGTTTTTATTATATAATAGATAAAATTTCATTGTCTGTTTTTTCAGGAATCTTGACGGTGATTTACTTCAAGCGGCATGTTTTATCAATATATGGAAAATGCGGAGCTTGGCCTATTGCAACAAAGTTCGCAGCGGTTTCTAATGCAACGATCCATTACAAACAGCTGAAATGAAGTGCTTTTTTAAGAATAACTGTTCCATGAAAATATATTTTTTATAGATGCCTAAGTAAAAATAGTAACGGAATTTATTGATCTGTTGTTCAAGTAGAGTGCATTGCCATATCAGTGTTTACATAACATGGCTCTCCTACAGATGCACATTGTATCCGCGCATTTGTGTCCAGCTCCACTATCTCTAATTAGTATATATCTAACTACATTTAGTTTTGACAGGTAGTAATAGAAACGGTATAATTATAGCTAATTTTGAGTAAGAAAATCATACTAGAGTTGAAGTTATAGAATATGGAACATGAATAATAATATGCTAACCAATAATTTTGTATCTGATAGCAGAAAGCAACATAGGTGCATCAGATACAGATTTTCGTGCGCAATCCAAAATATTTCTGGCAGAATGAATAATAGGCTTACATGTGACTGGTGAGAGGTTAATGTAATCGACTGGAATTACAATGTTTGGTATGAAGAAAATTGTTCACGACCGAATAAGGCAAAATCTAGAGTTAAGTTGAAAAGGAGCATATGAAGGGCAAATAGTGTAAATTCGGTTTGAATAATATTTATATATAACTAATGGAATATTTTATGCCATACATGAATCAATGCAACGTAAACAATATCAATCGGCAATCCAAAATACTCGAGGCCTTATTAGTATACTTAAACAGTTACCCGAAATAATTCTCAAATCTAAGTTATAAGTTTTCATTCAATTAAAGATCGAAGAGAAAATTTATAAAAAAAAACATTTTTTTATGAACCGAAAGCTATGCGCCCAAAAAAAATTAAATTCAACGGAAAGAAATCCTAATTTCAAAAACGATACTTGGTTGATATCAACAAAAGTTTTTCCTGAATTTATCAAATATTGATGTTAACTCCACCAGTCATATTAGTTAAATCAACAAAATATGTTGCTGAATTCATCAGACAATATGGTTGAATTCTTGCGGTTTGTGTCTGCGCTAAATTGACAGCATATTTTAAGCCACAAAATTAACTAAAAAATCAGTAATTTCAACCGACAATTTAGTTTTATTTAGGGGATTTGAAAATAACAAACTCAAATCAGCAATATCAGATTTTGTTTAGTTGTCTCAAATAATAACTAAATAAAAACAGAAAATCAACTAAGATTTTAGTTGTTGAGGCTAATTTTCGTTTTCCGTGTATATAAATCAAATGTTTCAGAATGCACTATTGGGAGGATTAATTGTCGATTCAGTAAAATGAGTGGAAGAGGGGTTTCTCCAAGAATCTTCTTTAAAGACATACTTTTGCCAAAATTCAAATTGTCACTTTTTGCATTGTAAAAACCGATTCTCGATTAGAATGCCGAGTAAGTGTATACCCTTTCTTTATGAAAAAGGTAAATAATTATCGCAAGAGAGTAATAAACGAACTAACTATGTTTATTTAATCCCCACTTCCTATACTGAAGTAATACAATAATATTATTTGCATAGTGCTTATCGTATGACCAAACGAAACAACGTGATGCCAATTTAGCAAACCATGCTGAACGAATTGATTCCGGCATTTCCAAACTGCATCAAATATAAAATGACTACTTAGCACGCTCAGAATAGCACTAGACAGTATACGTTTCGAGCCAAGAGAAATAACAATGAAAATCCTGCTGTTTGCACTGACAGCGGTAGTAGCGTTCGCTTCCGCGACGAAATTCGACGATCAAAAATGTACCTGTGAACGAGATTTGAAACCTGTTTGTGCCAGTAACGGGGAAACGTACGATAACAAGTGCCTTTTCTATTGTGCAATAGAACAGTTCCTGGAGGAAAAGACGATGTCGATAGTGCATATAGGTCACTGTGCTAGCGAGACACAAAGCGAACAGGTTTCTAGTACAACACCTTCTACGAAGGACGAGCCATAGCCTAATGTAACAATTAAATAAATACCAATCATCTATAAATGATTTTATTTTGCTTTTCTCTCTCAAAAGAAAAGGTATGAACTCATTCCGAAACTGATCGTATTTCGCCAGGTGAATCTGTTCGATGAAATCGTAAAATGTGTACACTATGTTTTGATCTGAAATGGATTTGAGTGAAAAGTTTAGGATTATACGAAAGATATAGTACCGGAGTTTCAGTTTCAGCACTTGAAACGTTCAAAAAAGATTAAGAGCACAATCCATCCCGAAGTAAAACCAGTAACGGTGGTCCCGGTATTATGACAATTGGTATAAACAGAAGGGTTCGGTTTAGTCGGTATGCTTACTAGTACAAAGTACAAAGTACAAAGCACTGCAGGAAGAATTCAGCTCTTGCACAATGTCTGTTGAAGATTCCCTATCGACTGAAAAATATAGACATTGTCCCAAGCTAAGCTGAGTCGTTTGTTTGTTTAAACTTGTGAACTGAGTTCACAAGTTTGAACAAACAAACGTAAAAAGACGCCCTTTTTGAAAATCTGTGATGAGTGATATTCGGTATCATATCCAAATATTCCTTCGTAATATGCATCGCTAAGAAACAAATCAACAGTCGATTTGGCTCTGACAGATCAAAGTCATATTTGTATTGAATTGATTACACATGTTGACTTAGATGTTGATCATCTTCCAGTAACTTTCTCGCTCTTTCAAGAAACCGTTCACAATCCCAGCGGACATTGATAGATAATTACAAAATTTAAATAATTGTAAAGTGAATGATTTTCAACAGGAAACACAAAATTTAATACTCTTATTCTTAACGACGATCATCAACTGCTGAATCAATTTCAGTAAGTAAGACGTCTACATCAACATTGTCTTGATCCTTCAATGAAATTGATCAATAGTCAAAACTGTTTAAAGGGAACCTCAGCTAGATTGAATTTATCAGTCTATGTTTTAATATAAAATTCTAGGCTTAGTTGATACACAGATCACAATTCGCAGGTTAGCATTCGCCTTCATGTGCTAGGCGCGGTCCACCGTCTGCGACGGCTTCGCATCCCAGTCGGCATACGTTCTCATATGTAGTACCATCAGTTCCACAAACGGGATCGTCGACATCGAAGCAATCGCACTGACCATTGGCCATGCCGAAGGTGACCATAGCTACTATCATTATTAGCAAAATGTATTTCATTGTTATTTCTACTGTTTACTGTGATAGAATGAAACTGAATTATATGTGGTACACATACTTTATATGGAAATCAACTAGTTCATCAGTGCTTAACTAACTGGCATAGAATGATTAGTGATTCGGTTTCAGGCGTGTCAAGCGAAACCAATACTGCCAACCATGGGATAAACTACTGGGTTTTACTAAGGTTTACATCCACTATTCAGTTCAACTCATCTATTAAACTTATTTTCTGATATCTCAACAGCAAGCAACCGTGATTTGAGAAGATTTTTGGTTAAAATCATTGGTTAATCGTCCGATCGGTCTAAAATCAAATCTTTTAATATAACGACGATATCGCGAGATTCGACGCAGTAAACAAGAGTGCTTGATGCAATTTGTTTGTATACATCTCCGCGCAGGTATTTGAAATCAATTGTGTTGACATCAGAATAGGCCTGAAATGTAATGGTCATCTGAAGTATAAGGTTGGGACTTTTAAATACGCCAAGGCTTCAATAAGTGAAAATTCTGGATCGCAAGCAAATGTGTTCTCTGCGAGCACCCGTTCTACTAACTTTAACGAGAACACGTTCTTCGGGCACGCGGCACACTAGTCTTGGAATGTTGAATGAACATCATTGCCTGCGGGTATAGCGTAGTCAGTGGATCGATTACCTTGTACGCAGCTCGCCTAGGATCGATTCCCAACCCCGCACATAGGGCTAGAGATTTTTGAAAGAGATATTTTTTAAACCGATAAAAGAGGCGAACGAAGCATAATAATATAATTGAAAAAAGTGACCACTTTTAATTGCAGTTTGCTTCAACGTTAAACGTGTTAGTTTCTCCAGACACATTTAATGCAATTCTTTCCGAAACATATTTGATTCGATGCCGGTTTTTAATCAACTTACTTTCCGTGTCTTCAATCAGTATAAAGTGGTCAAGTGCAGCACCCCGGGCAGGCGTCAAAGTGACTGTTGAAAATTATAAAAGAAATCAAAATGAAATTCCTTTTCTTGATACTACTAGCGGTTATAAGCACCTTCGGAATGGTAAAAGGACAATGCGACTGTCCTCTGATCAATGCTCCAGTTTGTGGAACCGATAGGGTCACATACCGTAACATATGCAATCTGACGTGTGCTGTGGCTACAAATAATCAACTGAAGTTACACGTTGAAGGCGCGTGTTAACCGGATCGGGTAAGGTGGTGAAATTTGATAGTAAAATAAATATAGATCACTATTATTGAGGTACTCTGGTTCCTTGTTAGTCTCTGTTTTGTTTTCAATCACCAACCAACGGCTTCGTTTCCCGTCCGAAGGAAAACAATTTTTTCAAGCCTCAGTTTTGGATGTTTATACATTTAAGAAACTATTTATCTTCTGGGATATTGCATGTTCCACTCGTCAGTAACTGACACCAACTTTCTGCCAGTTAGACGGTATATCCAATCTAACACCAAATTGGCATCAGTTAGACATTAAGTCCAAACAGTACACACAAATGTGTGAACGTCGAAAGCAACTGGCTGGTACCGCGTACTGTCTCGGTAAGCCAAGAACAGAAGCTCTAGTTCACTGACGAGTATAGGTTAACGACTCGTTACTAACGAGTTCTTGTCTTTGGGCATTAGAGCCTGTGAGTATGCAACCTGTATTTTCCTAAAGCAATTACTGACGAGTTGAACACGAAACATTTAAATTCAACTTCTCTAAGTTATGCGCAAATTTTTCCATCCAATGTTTTTCTTCCTTTGGTGAAAAAAATACAGCGCTGTGAAGAAGAACTGTGCAAAACTGTTATGATGAACACCGCAAAACAAGTTTTCGACAAAGCGCTTCCGGAGATTCAATGTCACTTCCTCAGTTTTCAGTATTTTGCCATGAAAATTTGAGAGAATATTGTTCAATCGTGGCATTATTATATGAAAATTGAATGAATATACTAACACTCTCTGTATCTCCACGATTTTTTTTAAATTTCTTTTTTGCCGAATTAACTTTGCCCCGCCCTTAGTCAGCATTAGTTCAATGTTGACTTGGCATGCGCGGGTGTGTGTGGGAGAGGGATGAAAAACCCAAAACCGAACCAGGAACCAGGTAGGTGGGATGGAGTGGCGGTGTGATGAGGAGGGATCTGAGAGGGGTTTGACGGGGGCAGGGGAGAGTGAGGCGTATTCGAACTTCACAAATTGGAATCCAACGAACGAGCAGTGCTGGAGGATGTCCCACTGGAAAATCAGCAGAATCTGAGGTTATTCAGCAAAAGCAGGATGAGGAGAAGCAGCAGCAACAGTCAGCAGAGCGAAAACCGCCGAAGGTAGTAGAGGCGAAGTGCTTAGTGGAGGAGTTCCACAAGTTTGTAGACGTGAGAAACAATGTCCATAAGAACATTAAGGAAATGGTTCTCAGAGTCAGAGAGGTGCTAAAGTCTGTTGTGAAAGATTACAAAACGGTAACACTAAGGGCTGAGGTAGCTGAGCGTACAATTGCGTCGGCAAAATATTACTAGCCACCAACCCACCCCCCCCCCCAGGAAAAAATGTTGGTTGGAGTGGAGATGCTGCCAATTTCCATAGCTCCAGAGAGGACAAATTCCTTGCCAGGAGATGAAAGACCAGGCGAGCCCAAGAAGCAGACGCGTGAGGACGCTCACACTGCCAAAGGGAAGGACGCAATTCAACAGGGAGAAAGCTGAAATACCATTGTAGGTCGGAAGGAGCAACGTGGTGAACAGCAAAATCAGAAGGAAGAGAGAAAAGTTGAGCAGAAGAGGAAAGGAAAACCCCCGGCTCGTCGGAAGGCGCCAAAGGGAAAAGCCGTGCTCGTCAAAGTCAATGACGCGACGACATATGGAGCGAGGAACCTCAGAGAGGAGCAGGAGCTGAGGGATTCGGAGGAAAACGTGATAAGAATCAAGCGTGCTCAAAAAGATGAGATGCTCTTCGAATTGAAGAAGGATGCCACGATAAACAGCTCGACCTTGCAGGAGACTATACCCAAATCAATGAACGAAAAGGTAGAAGTTAAAGCCTTAAACCCGGAGATGGTGATTGTGCGCAAGGACTTTGAAGAAATCATGACAGAAGTGGAGCTGAGAGGCGCACTGAAGCAGCAGTGTAACCTACGTGAGGTGCACATGACGATCCGGTTAATCAAGGGATATGGAGGAACCCCGACAGCGATGATTCGTTTACCGGTAACCGCTGCCAGCAAGGCATTTGAGGCAAGCAAAGTTACAGCTAGATGGTCGAGATGCCTACTGAGAGCCGCCCCACGAGTAAATAAACAAGCGGAGAAATGCTTCACATACTTAGGCTTTGGACATTTAGCAGGGGCTTTCAAAGGCCCGAACAGATCAGGGATGTGCTGGAAATGCGAAGAGACGGGCCATCTTGTGAGAAACTGCAGAAGCCGAAGTGTTTGCTTTGCATCCAAGCGGAAGGAAACGACCATCAGACGGGTGGCTTTAAATGCCCTGCCTACAAGAAGGCGACTGTAGGCCAACGGTAATTGAGATAACCCAGATAAACCTGAATCACTGTAACACCGCACAGCAACTGTTGTGGCAGTCTACGACAGAAACTATGTGCGATGTCGCTTTGATCGCAGAGTCTTACCAAGTCCCCCCTAATAACGGTAACTGGGTGGCGGATAGATCAGGAACCGTTGTGATACAAGTAATGGGCAGATTCCCCTTCCAATAAGTGGTAGAACGCTCATAAGAGGGTTTCGTGATAGCCAAAATCAACGGCATCTTCGTGTGTAGCTGCTACGCTCCTCCAAGGTGGACAGTAGAGCAATTCAGCCTAATGCTGGGGCAGTTAATCGAGCAGTTAAGCGGCTGAAACCCGGTAGTCATTGGTGGTGACTTCAACGCCTAGGCTGCGGAATAGGGCAATAGAGTAACCAATACAAGGGGGTGTATCCTGCAAGAAACTCTAGCGAAGTTGGACGTACGATTGTGCAATGAAGGTTCTGTTAGCACATTTCAGAGAGACGGAAGAGAGTCTATCATCGACGTCACATTCTGTAGTCCTTCATTGACGGCGGACATGGATTGGAGAGTGTGCGAAACGTATACGCATAGTGACCACCAGGCGATTCGCTACCGTATCGGTCAACGGAACCCCGCGGCAGTACGGAGAAGGATGACCAGCGAACGAAAGTGGAGTGGGGTACTGGGTCATTTTGGCTCCAAAATCCCATATTTTTAATGATTTTTCTGCTCCGTGGTGCAAATCATACATATTTTGTAGTTTTTCTAATGTGAAAAAATCTCAAAAATCGAACGGAACCCTTTCGACCTTAGTCCGAATACGAAAAGTTATGGGATTTTGGAGCCAAAATGACCCAGTACCCCACTTTCCCGTATTTTCCTAGAAACAAAAATATCTCCATCCAAATACTAAGATTATTTCTTTTCAAAAGAGGTATAAATTGTAATTTTCTGATTGCTACTTCAAAAGTTATAGCATTTAATGTATTTTTCCTCCATATTTTCCCATAGTACCAATTTCAAAAAATTTCAAGCGAAGTGGGCGGGGGTCTAAAATTGTCCAAATGATATGAAATTTGGCATCTGAGCTTACTTTGACATTTGTCACAATATAAGAGGGGGGGCCTTTGAGAATTCAAAAAAAATTTTTTTGTAATGCCCTAGTGAACGTGCAAGAGACACCGGAACAAGTGATCTTCAAATGCCCTAGGTTCGAAGAAGTTCGTAAGAGTATGCTTGGTGTGACAACTGACAATATCGTCGAAGAGACGTGCCACGACGTGCATACCTGAATAGGCGGCTCCAGCTGGCTGATAAAAGGGGGGGGCACATTTTCCTGACAAAATAGTGTCGAATTTTGAAACTTATTTTTAACACGATTTGTATTTAGAATTTAGCGAATAGTTGGACAAATCACACCATCCTCGAATGCAATCACTATTTTTTCTCTACTAATCTTTAGGGAGTCAATTCTTTGCTACAAACAGTTCATGGTGATTATTTTTGTGCTGTTCCTATTGGTCAACCTCAACTCAAAAAAACTTTTTAAGTAGTGTCAATGTCTAATCGTGTTATTTCCCGTTAAAAATTAAACATCAAAATTACAGAAAAACAAAATAATTTTGTTTTGATTTTTGATGTTAGCTTCAAATTCAAATATTAATTTGATTTAATGTTGTGATCACGGAATAAGATATCGAAATTTGTTCTCATTTTGCTGCAATTATTTGTTTGTTTGTTTCAAACATCAAATTGAATACTTGCTTTGTTATCAACAAGTAATTTCAACAACTCAATGAATTTTTAATTTACTTTCACTGACTGCACTAATAGAAATTCTGTTGTGTGGCGATTTTTCCGGTACAACACCAAATATAAATTCATATTGCTTTCTTGTGTGACTCCTGATTTGTTGCTAAACTAAGAAGAAACTCGAAATATAGGTACCATTTTGCTTTACGGCCCAGTGCTGCTAGAACTCGATGAATGTGTTTTGATGGAAGATAAAACTTATATGAAAACCAATTTCAAAAAAAAAATCCCGGAGCTCGAACTTTACAAGGCCAGAGCAAGCTGAATTCACAAAATTGTAGGCATATTGGACGATAATGAAGCGGAAACTGAAGATGAAGGGAGCAGTCACCAGTGACATTGATCGGATGAAGAATTGGTTGAATTAGCTTGCCAAGACCATGACTGTACTGTGGCGCAACAAAGTTTCTCGATATGGGGTTTCAAAAATACTCGCATTTGAAGAGTTTCATTTCTAAATGATCTAGCCTTTAATACGAAGTATCTTGGTTTTTTTTTTTTCAATTCGTTTATTTGATAAGGCAGGTTTGCGTTAGCTTAAAGGTGCCAATTTTGTTTTGTTTTACATTTTAAATTACTTAAAACTAGGGGCTTACATATTGATTTTTGAAATTAAACTAAGGCTAGTTTATAGCTATACATATACACAAGGGGGTAGTATAATTTTCGTAAGATTAGAGGGGTCATTTAGTTTTTATGGCAATACGGTTTGACATTTTTAGCAATGAGATTATTGGAGCAAATAATGTTTAACTAAGGGGGAAAATTTTTACGACTATCTTAAAAGTAGAAATAATTAGAGGGCGTGATTAAATTTTGTAAAGATTCGGAGACATTAATTAGAGTTATTTTATGTGGTAGTAGAGTTGGGCATTTTCAACGAGATCATATAATATAATAGTTAAAACTAGAAAAGGCAAGAACAGCTAAATGCTTCATGAAGATATTTGGGGGGGGGGGGGGGGGGGAAGGGGTGTTACTTCTGTGTATAAGAGTCAGGGGAAGTAGGGTGGACAAACATGGCAGGGGGAGAACATTATTTCAGTTTCAGACTTCGGGAGATCAACGGATGGATTACAGAATCAGGGTGGTCTTCATCAGGAAGAATCATGTACTGGGACGCCGGGTGGTCGTTCTCGAGATGGCAGGGGTTTCTCCAGACGATTTCGTAGTGATGTTGATCGGCTACATTTCGAGTTGTGCGTGTGATGTTCGTGGTTTAGGTCCCGTGTTTGTTGGCTCATTCGACAGGGATGTTTTGTGTCGCCTTGGAGTCGCATCAAACCATCGTGGGTGTATGGTACAGGTGGAAGAGAGCGCTTCTGAGAATGATAAGGAAAAAGGGGCAGTTAAAGTTGGATATTGATGGTTTTTATGAAGGTGTATATAAGGGACATATAGAGGACATCGCGGCTTGCCAACACATCTCGAACCGGGACGTTGGGTGGTCTTCCTCGGGCCCGGAGGGTGTCCATAAGCCGAGACCTGGCGGAACTGTACTCGGTGCACGCCCAGACTATGTGCTCTATATCGTGATAACCGTCGCCACAAGCGCAGATACCACTCTCCACGAGCACAATACGTCGGAGATGTGCATCCAGCGTGTAATGGTTCGCCATGAGTCGGGACATCACACGAATGAAGTCACGACCCACATCCATCCCCTTGAACCAAGGTTTCGTCGATACCTTAGGGACTATCGAATGTAGCCACCTTCCTAGCTCCCCATTGCTCCACGAGGTTTGCCAACTTTCGAGGGTTCTCTGATGAGTAATACTGAAAAATTCGTGGAAGCAAATTGGTCTTTCAAAAACGTCACCTTCAATGGCACCCACCTTAGCTAAGGAGTCCGCCTTCTCATTGCCCGGAATGGAGCAATGAGAAGGGACCCACACCAAGGTAATCTGGAAAGATTTGTCAGATAAAGCACTCAGTAGCTCCCGTATTTTCCCCAAAAAATACGAGGAATGCTTTCCATGTTTCATCGAGCGAATAGCGTCAATAGAACTCAGACTATCCGAGACGATGAAGTAATGGTCTGCGGGTAATGTGTCAATGACTCCAAGGGTATACTGAATAGCAGCTAGTTCTGCGGCGTAAACTGAAGCAGGGTCACTGAGTTTGTAGGAGGCGGTGAACTTTTGATTGAAAATACCGAAGCCAGTGGACCCTTCGAGGTTTGATCCGTCAGTATAAAACATCTTAGAACAGTCGACTTCTCGGAATTTATTATGAAAGATATTTGGAACCACTTGTGGGCGTATGTGGTCCGGAATTCCAATAATCTCATCTTTCATGGATGTGTCGAAGAAAACAGTAGATTCAGAAGTATTTATGAAATGCACACGGTTGGGATTGTAAGAAGAAGGATTAATATTTTGCGCCATGTAGTCAAAGTACAGGGACATAAAACGGGTCTGAGAATTGAGCTCAACAAGCCTTTCGAAATTTTCAATCACCAACGGGTTCAAGATATCGCATCGAATGAGCAATCGATATGAGAGTTCCCAAAATCGATTTTTCAACGGGAGAACGCCCGACAGCACTTCGAGAGTCATCGTATGGGTCGACTGCATGCACCCTAAGGCGATACGCAAACAACGATACTGAATTCTTTCGAGTTTGATGAAATGTATGTTCGCGGCGGAGCGAAAGCAGAAGCATCCGTATTCCATTACCGACAGTATCGTTGTTTGATACAACCTAATTAGGTCTCCTGGGTGGGCACCCCACCATGTTCCGGTTATTGTACGAAGAAAGTTGATCCTTTGTTGGCATTTCTGTTTCAGATACCGAATATGGCATCCCCAAGTACCTTTCGAGTCGAACCAGACCCCCAGATATTTTACTGTGAAGACCTGAGCTATAGTTTGACCCATTAATAGAAGCTGTAGTTGTGCTGGTTCACGCTTCCTAGAAAATACAACTAGCTCAGTTTTCTCCGTGGAGAATTCGATACCCAGCTTAATAGCCCATGCAGACAAATTGTCCAAGGTATTCTGTAATGGTCTTTGTAGATCGACAGCTTTGGGTCCCGTAACAGACACCACGCCCTCGTCTGCAAGTTGTCTTAACGTGCAGGAATTGTCAAGACATTCATCAATGTCGTTGACGTAGAAATTGTATAACAGGGGGCTTAGACATGAGCCCTGGGGAAGGCCCATGTAGCTAAATCGTGATGTCGATAAGTCACCATGCGAAAAATGCATGTGCTTTTCCGACAACAAGTTTAGTAAAAAGTTGTTTAAAGTCGCTGAAAGACCATGCTGGTGCAGCTTCTCTGAAAGAATGTTGATAGAAACTGAATCAAAAGCCCCCTTTATATCTAGGAACACTGATACCATCTGCTCTTTACTAGCATAGGCCATTTGAATTTCGGTTGAGAGCAACGCAAGACAATCATTCGTCCCTTTGCATTTGCGAAAGCCAAATTGTGTATCTGACAGTAAGCCATTTGCTTCGACCCAATTGTCGAGGCGGGATAGGATCATTTTCTCGAACAACTTCCGGATACAAGATAGCATTGCGATCGGTCGATACGAATTGTGGTCGGAGGCTGGTTTTCCTGGTTTTTGGATGGCGATGACCTTCACTTGCCTCCAATCGTGTGGGACAATGTTAGCCTCAAGAAACTTATTAAATAAGTTCAACAAGCGTCTCTTGGCAGAGTCTGGCAGATTCTTCAACAAGTTGAATTTGATTCTGTCTGGCCCTGGAGCTTTATTGTTACACGACAAGAGAGCAAGTGAGAACTCCACCATCGAAAAAGGTGTTTCGTTCGCGTTATCGTGACGGGACGCGGTGCGGTAGATCTTCTGTGCCGGGGCGGAATCCGGACAAACCTTCTTGGCGAAATCGAATATCCAACGGTTTGAATATTCCACGCTCTCATTAGTACTGTTTCGATTTCGCATACGTCGGGCTGTTCCCCAAAGAGTGCTCATCGATGTTTCTCTCGTTAATCCGTCGACGAACCGGCGCCAATAACCGCGTTTTTTGGCTTTCATCAAACTCTTCATTCGCTTGTCTAACGTCGCGTACTGTCGAAAACTAGCGGGTAACCCGTCGTTCCGGAAGGTCTTAAACGCGGCGGCCTTCTCTGCGTACACGTCTGTGCACTCTTTATCCCACCAGGGATTGGGAGAACGTTTTTGTATGTTCGCGCCGGGTACTGGCTTAGTCTGAGCTTGATTCGCGCTGTCGAGAATCAAGCCAGCCAAAAAGCTGTACTCTTCCTCCGGAGGAAGTTCTTGAGTAGATTCGATGTTGTCGGATATCGCGGCAGCATAGCTCTTCCAATCGATATTTCGTGTGAGGTCATACGAAATATTGATTGTTTCCAATGGCCTTGAGCCGTTATTGATTGATACTACGATCGGCAGATGGTCGCTACCGTGGGGATCAGGGATTACCTTCCACGCGCATTCTAACTTTAGCGAGGTCGAGCAAAGGGATAAATCTAATGCGCTTGGGCGCGCTGGTGGGGGAGGAATCCGTGTCATTTCACCCGTGTTTAGAATTGTCATGTTGAAGTTGTCGCAAATATTGTGAATTAAAGAGGAACGGTTATCATCATAAAGGCAACCCCATTCCGTACCGTGAGAGTTAAAGTCGCCTAAAACTAGTCGCGGTGCAGGCAGGGATTCTATGATGTCATGTAGCCGGCGATGCCCAATCGCGGTGTTGGGGGGAATATATATGGAAGCTATGCAAAGATCTTTGCCTTTGGTTGTTACTTGACAAGCGACAACTTCAATACCTGTTATCGAGGGAAGGTTAATTCTGTAGAAGGAATAGCGCTTTTTGATCCCCAAAAGCACTCCTCCATAGGGGGTGTCTCGATCCAGGCGAATAATATTAAAGTCGTGGAAGTTGAGATCTATGTCGGAAGTTAACCAAGTTTCACATAATGCAAATGCATCGCAACTCAAATTATTTATTAAAATTTTGAAGGAATCGATTTTCGGGATGATACTTCTGCAATTCCACTGTAGAACAGTGATCAAATCCGTGACCTCGTTCGATGAGTTAGCCATCGAAGGATACAATCGCTGAAAGGAGGGGCCATTTAGCAGTCAACTGCTTCAAAAATGTTCTTACTGTAGGGAGAAAAGCTAACATAAGACTTTTAATAGGATCAGTTATATTGAAAGTTTTTATTATCCAGTCCACAATGTCCGAGAGTTTGATAATTCCAGTGCCGCGATTATTCTCGAACTGAAACAGAGGAACACTTGGGATTTTTGATGTTCCGGGAAGTGCTGGGAACTCCTTCTCTGAGTTTAATCCTCCGAGACCAGGAGCTAATTGCTTCGGTTTGGTTGCAACACTTCCAATAGATGTGACTTTCTGAGTCCCGTCAAGGGATACCTTCTGGCCTTTACAACGAACTTTAGGAGAGGAAATGTTCCTCCTCTTCCTATAACTTCTAGGCGCCCTAGTAGATGTTCCCTCTTGTGGGTCATCAGCCTCGCCCTCGTTAGGAGGCAAGTGAGCATAGATGTTTGTTGAGGTTGGTGGTGTAGCTTTCTTTAGCATTTCTGCAAAAGAACGTTCGGATCGTCCAGCAAGGGAACGTTTTAGTTTATCCCCGCGTAGTTTGTACGCGGGACATGCCGAGATATCATGCAGATTCTCTGCACAGTAAGGACACTTCTCAGCATTCTTACTGCACGAATCATCTAGATGATTCTCCCCGCATTTTCCACAGCGGGCCTTATTGCTACAATGGGTGGCTGTGTGACCCAATTGTTTACACTTTGTGCAATTCATGACCCGCGGCACAAACAGACGCACAGGCAGACGAACCTTGTGCAAGAGGACGTAATTTGGCAAAGCGGTACCAGCGAAGGTCAACCGATAAGAGTTTGATTGGGGGTACGTTTTTGAACCATCCCCCGCAACTACTACTGAGTGCAAACGCTTGCACTCGAGTATTTTCACTGGCTGAAGTAAGCGGTCTCTGAAACGGCCAACCCCGTACTGCAGCAGATCCTCGCATGTCAAACTGTCATCGGTGACAACGCCTTCAGACTGTACTTTCACAGCTGGAATATACACCTGATAGTCCTTCGTAAAGTGCTCGCAGCAAGCAATATCGTTTGCCTGCTTTGAGTTAGTCAGCACGACCCTCAGCCTGTCTGAGCGGACCTTTTTTATTTCGATCACAGCCGAGAACCGTTCCGTCAGGTCTTTTGAAATCTGTAATAGATTCAGCGATTTTGTTTTGGGCCGAAAGAAGACCACAAAGGGACCGGTCGAGAGCTCTGGATATTGTTTGGGTCGGGGGAGAGCCTTAGGAGTCGACTCGATCTCCATTTGGCCATCCGGGGAGGAAGCCATCGACACCGTCAATGCACGGGGTCAGCACCCGCGCAGACGGGAAAAAGCCGTAAATGTATCAAAAAGGTAGATTTCACTTATCTGTATACTCGTTTCCCACGACGCACCAGTCCAGCTTAAATAGCTGGTTATTGTTCAATCCTCGCTTTACGAACAAAAGGTTGAGGAATGTGGCCTAACGGTTAACACACGCACAAAAGAATAAAAGTCCAAACCTCGAAGAGGCAGAGAATGGCAAAATAACCTTGAACGCGGATTACTGCACTATTCTTTTTCCAACAGACCGAAAACAAAACACTTCTATCTCGATCGAGCGATGCGTAGAGACTGAAGTATCTTGGTTCTGAAGATTTGTTTGACGTTTATACTATTTTAATAATTTTGAAATAGGGAATTTCCGGAACTGTATGAACTAAATTTACGCGTTTCAAACAAAAGTCTGAGTTCAACAATTGAGCTTTTAGTACAATTTAGAAACTACCACATAATTTAAAAAAAATTTGCCCAGAATATTTGAAAAAGTATGCAAGTTTTATAGAACCCCTAGGTAAAATGTTTCTCATATATTTTATCTGTTTTGGACACAATTAATTCCCTTTACGAAAAATCAGTTAAAAGTCTTAGCACATAAAATTGTCTAATTCACTGGAAATTGTCTAGACATTTGCCACAACATGAGCACTCTAACTGGTAGTTTTGCACATCATCGATTAATACGAAACATCCTTAAAAATCAGTGTTCCAGTCTGCTCTAACACAAATAAGGATACTGTAGCCGCACAAAGCAACCGATTTGAGATTTTCGTTTATTTGTACATTGGGCAAACGCAAAGAACAATGTGTTCTATGCCTGCAATGGAAAACTACACCGTAGCGGTTGACGTTAAGTATTGACGTAGCCATTCATCTATTCTTGGGTACAAGAACAGTGACAAAGATGTCGCACTAAAGAGAGGTAATACGACATTTCAAAAAACTTCTTTCCACATGTTTTTAGCGTGGCCTGAGTAATGGGAAAGCGACAAGCCCTACTAATGATTACCAGACTTGACGATAAGTTAATAAGGCTATTGGCAATAATCGTTCGCACCAAACTACCGTTAGATAAAACATCGATAGTACTTTCATGGGAAAGTAATACGGTAGCCAAAACATAAACACCCGTTCGTCACTTGTGGGGATCATCGAAGTTCCAACGACTAGCAGCAAGTCAGTCCTAGTCAGCCCATCAAGTAAGCTAGTTATGATTAATAAAGTGTAGTGAATAAAAGATTTTTTTTTAATTTAAAATATTATATTAAGTTTTTAACTGATATCATATTATGGTACGCACACCAGATCACGAGTAAGAACGTTAGACAGGCGGTATATCAAGAAATCCGTGTATATGTGCTTCTAAAAATCATCTAGTACTATCAAAATAGATACACAATATTGTGTTATTGTTGTTGTTTTAACCTTTTCATACCCAACTTTTTTCTTGGGCATTTAGGGTTCCAAAACTATTTTTTCTCGAAAATGCTGGGGTTAAGAAACACGAAAAACATTTTTGCATCAAGATATGTGCGTCCTCCGCAATGCTCCAAAGCTCAATACATTTTTCCTAGAATTTTCACAATAGCCCAAGTGCGTGGAAAACCTAATTGAAGACTATCTAAATTGACAGGTTTTATCAATTTCAATAATATTGCAAAATAACGAAAACTTTCTTCGGCGGGGAACTCTCCGTCGGCGTAAGCTAGATTCTCCGCCAGGGACTAGTCTGAGTAGACAACAACGAGACAGTCGTCGGGATTTAAGCGAACCGGACGCCCTGCTCCAGCGGAATCGCCCAACTAACCTCGACACGAATTTGATTTGCTCGGTTTCGGGAGAACTTCTCTCGCCGGGGAATTCTCCGTCGAAGTAGGCTAGGTCCATCGTCGGGGACTAGGCCGAGTAGCTCGCGAACAAGTCGGGCGCTCAACGAGTAAGTGGTGCTCACTAGTACGAGAAGGGAGTTGCGGTGCGGAATGGTACAAGGGAGCCGAGGGGCTCGGTAAATTAGGCAATCTGAAGTTTGCCGCCCAGATTGTCTTCGTAGGGGAAGAGCACTAAGTCTTGACCGACAGCTAGCTCTCCGACTGCCATGCAGGAATTGCAAGTCTGTGAAGATGGTGGTGTGTCGGGGAGTGGTGTTGTAACTCTTCTGAAGGAAGTAACTACTAAGTAGTTGAATTAGAGTGGGTTCTATGCGTATAAAAAAACCCTGCTCAAAGTAATGCCGGAAGGTCAGGTTCTGGCCAAGAGCAGTGGTTTTTAGCGGGTCGGGTGATGCATAACCCAAACTCGTTCCCCATTTTTATGTGAAAGTATAGTTATATAAGTTCTCATGTCTGCTTTCGATTCCATTTCATTATGATGGCTTAGAAGTGTTTGCTTCATAATGGCCCAGTATATCTCAATTGGTTACAATTCCGGTATATTCGGAAGATTAAGATCCTTTGACACGTAACTGACCTGGCAAAAGGCTAAATCCGACCAGAAAAGCGTCAGGCGATATGTAAGAAGCCACTTTTGGGGGCATTCTTTCATGTTCGTCTGTCCATTGGCCATTCCGGATTTCAAGAATGAGGTACTCCGCTTTCCACACTAGCAAATTGCCTGCCAAATTAATTTTGGCGAATTTTCATTAGAAAATCCACAATGGGAAAAAGTTACAGCTAGTTGAAATTGATGCAATTTGATTCCGTTCACCCTTTATTACAGTGCTTGGTAACCAACAATTGATCCGCCAATCAACACAAGTGACCAATTAAGGCTGCAGCTTGTCTCAACATTAGCTGTAGGCTAATGTTGAGACAAGCTGCACTGGTCACACTTAAACCAGTCCTTTCCGAAACATATTCGATTCAACGCTCATTGGCCAAAGTCTATTAAGCAAGCTGCTCCCCCTGGTATAACTCAGTATAAAAATATTCCAGTTCAGTATCCTGGCTGACTCCAAAGTGACGGTAGTGAAATGAAATCCCTTCTGCTGGTGCTTATGGTAGCAGTTATGGTCGCCTCCGAAAGGACCAAAGAAAAATGCCATTGTCCTAAGATCTACTTTCCGGTTTGCGGAACCGACAGGACCACATACCGTAACATCTGCTATCTAATATGTGCTATGGCCACCGATAAGCTCCTGAACTTACACGTTGAAGGCAAGTGTGCTAAACCGAGACTAGTGTGGTGACAACACTTCAATTAAATAAATATTGATCTATGTGCAATCGTTTGGATTTCTGGTTTCGTTCTCTTCAACAAAATTCCGGTTACCAACCGTTTTGTGAACTATTTTTCAGCAATACAATTCTATGAAGTTTTCAATGGTCACCATACAGGAAACACGTTCGAACAAAATTAGGCTTGGCAAGTAGTGTTTGAATAAGTCTCAAACAATGTGTGCACCAGTTAATGTTTTGGGGAAATCAAATCAAAGTATAAATTCTAATACTTTGAACTTATTAAAGACGAATGCATTTTAGAAAATACGCCAATCGAAATTGGATACGCAGAATATCACGAATGGTAGCTTTAGATTACAATCAATCTCAAGTTTAAAATTATAGCCTCCACACGACACGCTCCTAATAAATTTTTCAAATCATATTCAATTCGATACCGTTTGGCTAAGTGCTATTAACCCTTTAGTTGGCAAATCTTTTCTGTTGTTGTTTTTTTGCAAACATCAATATCTTTTGCTTTCATTAGGGTTAGGATTTAAATCGCCCCAGAGGTAGGATTCGAACCTGCAACCCTTGGGACTACGGCCCAATGCACAAACCCTCATGCTATCCTAGGCCATCATTTTCTAGTTTTCAGATAAGAAAATTCTTATATAAAACATATAATCAGTACAGAAATCTCCGAAATTTCAAAAAGTATTATTTAAGTATTTATTGTAGGTTCCCAAGCAACATATGTAACAAGTCAAAGAAAAATTTTAATCTATTTGGTTGAATATCAGTTGTAGGAAAGTATCAAAGCATTTTTTCAGATCGTGGATTGTTGCTAATAGACCACAAACAAGTTTGTTGCTGCTAATCGAACCGTAAAAAGTAGTTTTGTTGACTAAAAGAATTATTTTCCTTTTAACAACACCGACTCTAAGCGATAGTTAGTAGGTGGAGCCTACTATGTTTGATAACTGTTAGTTGAAAGTAACTCAACACTATAGTGGAAAGCAGCTGTCAGCGTTTGTTTGCAATTAGTATCATATAAAGAACAAAACACTTGGAAACTTGGAAAATACTTGTCGACACTTTAACAAAACCAATTTGCAACAACGAGATGGCGTTATCGACGCGAAGGCGGCCATGATGCTTTCATAAATTTTTGCACCATATTCGAATTGCATATTGGTAGGCGCAATCGAAAACTGCGTCATTTTCCTGGAGCGCCATATATTATTGTTATATTTTCATCCATTCCTGATTTTATTTGAGGGCGCATTGAAAATGTAAACGTAAAATTGAAAAATTCACAGTAAATCTAGATGCGTCAGTGAAATTTAAGTATAGAAGAGCAAAATATTTGCTTTCAAATATTCCAAATTATCTTGCCAAAATCACATCGCATTATTTCAACACCGAAAATTTTCCAAACATAATTGAACTCGATTTGAAACTAGGTGGCAAAATTGTTTTTCAATACAGCGTACGTTTTCATGACAAGTTACAAATAGACTCCGCCTTGGGCTTTTTTGGTGATGAAACAGTTGAGATCAAGTTCACCCCGGCTAGATTATTACATGTGATTTGGTTTCATTATTAGTTGTTAATATTATTTTACAACAAAATATGTTGCTTGGGTTTGTACAGCCGTTTACATATACCCATCCATTCCATCTTTGAGTGTTTCATATTTGACAAAACGCCAAATAAAGGGTTAAACACATTTCTTATCACCGTTTAAATCAGTATAAAAGTACTCGAATTCAGCTCTCCGGCATCGAAGTAACGGCAGTGAACCTCTGCAATAATAAATTAAATAAAATGGAGCTATTTTTGCTTATACTGGTAGCAGTTACGGTCAGCTTCGGAACGGCGCTAAATATTGAAGATGAGTGCGAGTGTCATGAAATCTACGCTCCCGTTTGCGCTAGCGATGGGTATACCTACAATAACGTCTGTGATCTGGAATGTACCCACAACCTATTCAATAATCAACTGCAGCTTCATTATGAAGGTTCGTGCTGACCGACCAAGTAGTTTTTCGTATGAGAAATCTTCCTAATATTTCTGTTTAAGTTCTATACAGAGAAGTTTTTTTGTTAAAATAAACAGTCCTAGATTATCGTCTTTTTCGTTTTTAAGCTGTTCCTGAACTAGTCTGGTTTATAATTCTTTATTAGCCTTATTAATTTGAGCTAACATAGTTTATTCGTTCTTGAATTGTCGCATATTTATGATATGTACAATAAATTCATTTTTTTTGGGTTTTGCCGTTAGTATCAATACCATATTTTAGACTTTTATCGTTGTGCACAACGGAGCGAAATTGTGAGTTAAACGAAAGCTGTAATGAGAAAAAATCAGCCCTGAGGCAGAATTCGAACCTGCAACTCTTGGGACTCCGGTCCAATGCACCAGCTCTTATGCTATTCCTGGGCTATGATGGTCAAGAGTCCCAAGGGTTGCATGTACAGACTGATACAAACACTGATGAAGATTACAAATAGTAATCGAAATGCCGGTATTTGTTATTTAATAGTGAAGTGCAAGTGCAATTCACCACAGATAAACATAATGGAATTAAATAATAGAAAACCTGTGTTAAATGCTTTCGTTAAGATGTGTAGCCGTTGCATACACACGGCTCTTAATGTGATTCTTTTGTTTGCTGAAATAGTTCTCGTAAAACGGATTTGTTCAACCGGAAGCATAGCTGAATATTAACAGCTGAATTTTTACTCTGTTTTTCCGAGAAAAGAGAGATTGATATAACTGAAAGATATGTTGCTCTTATGTTACTCCGATTAAAAATTATATTTTATTGTGATAGTTGCATTGAAAAATCCTTTGATGATTGAATTTTATTAAGAATGGGGGGATTAATTAGAGCTATCTTTACGAGTAGCAGGACAGTTGGGAATTTTTTAACGAGATCATATAATTTAAAAACTAAATCTAGAAAAGACAGGGCAAATATGTTTCGAGAAGATGTTTAGGGGGAAGGGAGACAAGGGAGAAAAAGTGTACAATTATGACAGGGGGAGAAAACATTAACTTTCAGATTCCAGCATCGGGAGATCAACGGCATGGGTTACAGACTCGGGCGGTCTTCATCAGCAAGCATCATATACTGGGACGTCGGGTGGTCTTCTTCCAGCCAGTAGGAGTTTCTTCAAACGATTTTGTAGGATGGCTCTGATTTGGATCGGTAACTCGCCGAATTGCGCGTGTGATGTTTATGTTGTAGATCCCGTGTTTGTTGACTCAGTCGACAGAAGTCTCATCAAACCATCTTGGGTGTACAGTACAAATCTGGGAAGTTAAATCTGTATATTGTTGGTTTTTAGGAAGGTGTATACGAGGTACATATAGAGGAGATAGCGGCTTGCCAGCATATCTCGAACCCGGACATTGGGTGATCTTCCTTGGGTCCAAAGGGAATCCAATAGTTGAATAGTGCTCGGCGCATGCCCAGACAATATGTTCAATATCGTGACAACCGTTGTCACAAGCGCAGCTACCGCTGTTTGCCAGCCCAATAGGATCAGTTTCCTGTATAAGGCAAATTTCGTTTGCAGGTTGCGAGACCTAGGTTAGTTACGTAGATCGTAAAAGGCCCTGTTGGCAGCTGCAATACGCCTTTTTACCTCACGGGAAACATCCTATGATGTTCCGGCGAAACTGATTAGACTGTTACGTGCGACGTTGGAGGGTTCAAAATCAAGTATTCTAATTACAGATAAGATCCCAACCTCATTTGTGACCTTAGATGGACTGAAGCAAGGCGATGCACTTTTAAATTTGCTGTTCAATATTGCTCTTGAAGGAGCTATCAGGAGAGCTGGCGTGCAAAGGAGCGGAAGAATTGGAATCGATCGTCGAGCAGTGGAAGAGGTCTTCGTGCCTTTTAAGAGGGAGACAGCGAGGATAGGCTTAGCCATAAACTCAGCCAAGACAACTCTTCGTCACTCTTTGGCACTCTTCAACGAACCAACCGCTTCGTTGGTGCCGCTGAGCTGTACCTATCACTTCTCGCGCCATTATAGTCACTGCTTCGTAGGCAGCCTCCCACATGCTGTTGACATTGCTAGTTACGTTGGTCTTATCTATCCGCTCATCCAGCTTCTGGCGATGCCTTAGTTACTAAACCTTTAGTCGAAAGACATTGGATATTGAATCGCATCGTTCTGTTATTTGTTGGACTCGTGCCGCTGGATAATCGTGCACGAATCTTTACTACAACAAGATAATGATCCGAGTCGATGTTTGGGCCTCTGAAGGTCCTCACATCAATGAGAAATGCCGTCCATCTAACAGTATATGGTCTATTTGGAAACAAGTACTGCAACATCGGTGTTGTTTACTTTGTGTACAAGTTTATAAAACGAGTTTTATTGCTTGAATCGACGGAATACACTACAAAATATTGAGAAGTCAATTCAAAGTATTTTCGAAGAAAGCGTCAAACAGAAATGCTAGGGCACGGACAAACGCATCCGTCCTCTTCTACGTTCGCTTCTTTGCTGATGGTGCCGGTTGTTGACTTGGAGACACTGGGCGTGGTTGTTGCTGATTGAATATTTGTTCCTGTCAGATCCATAGATATTGATTTTGTTGGCTTTTATGGTTTGTTGTTAACTTAAAATCAAAATGCAAATTCTGCACGATTTTTCGAAAAAATGCATTTACAAATATAATCCACAATAGACGTTTGCGTAATTTCAACCGAACATTTATGATTAAACAAAATATATATGCAAATCATTTCACAGATCAGTGATCAAACGCGTATACCAAATTGAGACAAGGTTATCGACGCATCGAATCCCATTTCTATAGGCACTAAATCGTCAATTTAAACAGTCGGCATGTCAAACGAAAGAAGAGAGGAAGGGTGGGTACGTTATTGAAAGTTAATTTTTTCTTTTGTTGTGTCGATAAAGAAGAGAAGAGTTTTTTTTTTAAATACTGAACTAGTTCTATTCTGGCACACTGATTCGCATTTTTGATCACTAAGTGTGCTTTATAGAACTATGAAGCCGTAAAGAATATGTTTAGTATGCGAATATAGAACATTCTACAGCCATTAATTAATGCTTCGTGGTCACGTGGGTATATTCCTTACCCCTAACCTTACCACATGGCAAGGTACAAATCTCCGATCAACATGGAGAACGTACCATTTGAGCTAGATGCTACTGATTCCTGATTCCTAAGTACCCACAAATTAAAAAACTCGTAGCTATGGCAATTATACCCGACTTGGATACCACGGAATATGAAGCTAGCGAAATTCGCATGTCTGGCACGCTATATGTGGACGAGGCAATATGAGTTAATCGGAGACTAATAGAAACCACTGACTCAAATACTGAACTAGAGGGCTTAGGTTTAAAATGGCCTGGCAGTAATACAAGCCTTGGGACCCGACGCGGCTCTCGACGGCCCTGGTCGTGCCCGTCGTTGGTTGCTCGGTGCGCCAAATTTCTTGTAGCCTACAGGCAATCTGGGTGGTAGCAGCCGAGACTGCGTTCCACTTCTCCACCGATTGACACATCCGCTGAATAAAGGTATCAAGGGTTGTGTCCCAGCCACAGACGTCAAGCATTGCTCTTCTTTCGACGTCGAACCGAGGACATACGAACAGTATGTGTTCGGCAGTTTCGGCTACACCTGGGCAGTCAGGGCAGGCGGGGACCTCCGCGTGTCCGAACCTGTGGAGGTACTGTCGGAAACAGCCATGGCCTGACAGGAATTGTGTCAGATGGAAGTGAACTTCCCCATGGGGTCGCCCACCCAGCTCGATATGTTAGGTACCAGCCGGTGTGTCCACCTGCCTTTCGAGGAGTTATCCTACTTACGCCGTCATCTGGCGACCGAAGCCACCCTGGTGCACTCGCGGGCTCCTTTATTTCCACGTAGCTCGAAGCACTCCTCATCTTCCCGGATGACCAGCCCGACTGGCATTATGCTCGCTATCAAGCAGGATGCATCGTGTGACACCGACGATCTTGACCCCAGGAGGGAACTTTAGTCTCAGAACCCCGTCATACATGAGGTTCCATAGCACCGGGCCTAGGATCGAGCCCTGTGGGACTCCGGCGGTAATAGGTACCCTTTTCTGACCGGCATCGGTCTCGTATAGCAGTACACGGTTCTGGAAGTAACTTTCCAGGATCCGGTACAGACCCACCGGTAGGCTAAGCCGGTGTAACGAGAGCGCGATGGCAGCCCAGCTTGCGCTGTTGAATGCGATCTTCACGTCGAGTGTCACTAACGCACAGTATCGTTGGATCGCTATCTCGGCAGTCTTTATCACTGAGTTGATAGCGTCCACCGTGGACTTACCCTTCCGAAAGCCAAACTGGTTGCTTGACAGGTCGTCCGTACCTTCTGAGTACAGGGTTGGCCTGTTGCGAATGATCCTCTCCAACAATATGCCAGTCGTGTCTGTACGCCGATGGGTCGCCTGGCGGCTTCCCGGGCTTCGGAAACAGCACCAATTTCTGCCTTTTCCATCTATCGGGGAAGCGGCACTCGTCAAGGCAACTATAGCCTGAACATGTTCGGGTTCGCTATGATCGCTGCCTTGAGAGCGCTGTTTGGAACTCCATCCGGCCCTGGAGCTTTGTTCATTGCTAGGGATTCAGCCACTGCGAGTAGTTCTTCATTCGTCACCGGAGCCACCTTTTTGGCCGTGCTCACACTGTCTCGTAGTGCAGGTGGCCAGGGGCTTGTGGCTCGAGACGGGAAGAGTACTTCGATAATCGTTGCCAACCGGTTTGGAGACCTTTCTGGGGGTGGAGAGCCCCCTTTGGTCTTAGCCATCACGATTCTGTGGGCGTCACCCCACGCATTCGTGTTGGAACT
The DNA here is from genome assembly GCF_030247195.1 of Topomyia yanbarensis. Classification (NCBI taxonomy): domain Eukaryota; kingdom Metazoa; phylum Arthropoda; class Insecta; order Diptera; family Culicidae; genus Topomyia; species Topomyia yanbarensis. The sequence goes on along the minus strand of NC_080671.1, from coordinate 30,186,072 downwards.
CTCGCACAGATTGTCGAAACACGCTCTCTTGCTGCTTTTAATGGCCTTGTTAAGGGTCGTTTCTTGGCAGAGTTTTCCTCGGCATAGTGGCGTCGCACGCGCGTGATAGGACGCCTACCAGTGCAGTACCGCTTAGACTGTCGGTGTTGGCCTCCAGTCCCAGGGCCGCGGTGAAAGCTTCGATGTCGAAGTACTTGGACCCGCGTACCTGTCAGGGATCACCCGCCCTCGGATGCTGTAAACCATAGTTGATCCTAAAGCGAATTGCTAAATGATCGCTATGGGTGTAGCCCTCGTCTACCCTCCATTCCATGCCTGGAATCAGACCCGGGCTGGCAAATGTTACGTCAATCCATGCCTCCACCCCGTTTCTACGGAATGTGCTAGCGGAGCCATTATTTGCTAACATAGCGTCGAGTTTCGCAAGCGCTTCCAGTAGCGCTTAGCCCCTGCTATTTGTACAGCGACTGCCCCACTCTACTGCCAAGCGTTGAAGTCTCCCGCTATGACTGCCGGTTTCCGGCCCACCAGGTCGGATGAGAGCCTGTCGATTATCTGGTTGAACTGTTCTATTGGCCACCTTGGTGGGGCGTAGCAGCTGCAATAGAACACGCTATTGATCTTGGCAATCGCAACACCCTCGGCGGAGGAGTATATTACCTCTTGAACCGGGAACCGTCCCGTTGTACAGATTGCCACCATTCCAGACCCGTCCGACACCCAATTGCCGTTGCCGGCAGGGATGTTGTACGGGTCGGATAGGAGGGCGACATCTGTCCTCGACTCCGAGCACGACTGCCAAAACAGCTCTTGGGCTGCTGCACAATGGTTAAGATTTAGCTGTGTGACGTTCACGGCTTCCTCTTATTGGCCTCACCGAAGGGATACGTAGGTCCACCCATAGCATGGTTACGGGCTTGCTTCTTAGCGGTGCAGATAAGTCATTTATGCGCCTTCGTGCAGCCCCGCTCTTTATGACCCTCCTCGCCGCAGCGACGACATAGTTTGCTCTTGTCTATTCCCTTGCATTCTAGGTAGCGATAGCACCTATCTACTGAAGGTGGCTGGGGCATGCTAGATGGACACACTGACCAGCCAATCTTCAGTTTCCCTTTCTCGGTAACCTTTTTAGCTTCCGCAGTCAGTAGCCTGAAGTAGGCTACTTGCGTGCCAGAGAATCCTGCACTCAAGCACACAGAGGCCCGCTCAATTATTGCGGCATATTGTTCTTTGACGGCAGCGACGACATCGTCTGCGGTCGTGAAAGCGTCCAGTTGCTTGCACTGGAGAGTCACTTCCGCACCCAATGATCTCACCTAGGCGACCGAGAGGCTTTCGGCCGCCCGCATTAACTTAAGGACGTCAGCATATTGGTCCTTGTCGGTTTTCACCAACAAGGCCTCGCCTCTGTCCTTGGCCTTCTTTGCGGGTCGAGGTGCGTTCGACATCCACTTCCCCCTACTGACCAACTTCCAGGGGTTTTCGCCCCGCTGTTCCGGTTGTGCTGGATTGCTGGTACCTTTTTGCTGCCCGGCGGGGTCATTTGCACCCAGGTTTACGTCGCCCAAACAGCGTTTGGCCGTCGCTGTTGCACGCCGTTTGGCGTTGCTTTTTTACCCTCGCCGGGTGACTGCCTAGGTCTTTTCGGGTTCGGCGCCGTCTTGCCTTTACCCCTGATCTTCGAGGCGAAATCAGCCGCCGCTTTGGCCGACTTGGCTGCTCCATAGAAGGGGAAGGGGAAGACCGCTGTCTGAGTTCCACTGTCAGCCATCTCACTTCCCTCCACCCTCTTGACGTATGCTTCCTGCTCTTGTCTTGCGACTCGAACAGCTTTGCGGAGTCGTTATTTTTCGATTGCCTTGCTGGCGCGGTACATATAGACTGTATGTAGACTGTATGTAGAAGCGTTCGTTTGATTCACTGCACTGTTAGCGCGATTGTAGCTTCCGATCCGATTGAGATGGAATAGTAGACTGATTAGAAACTGGTATTGATCCTAAAGGGATTCCGGGGATACCAGCTCGAGAGAGCGCTCAATAAGGTTATTCCACGACAGTTATTGTTGTTTCGTCATTTTCCTTTTTATGAAATGGATTTACAGTAAAACGAAAAACAGCCACTTGTAAGAGAACTCTAGAAGAAGCAGAATCGCATAAACTTCGATGTGTCTTCTTAGAGGAAATTTTTCGGATCCCGGAATCATTGTTTCATCGACATTGCTAGCGGCCAGAGTTTAGTCCACCACTGGAATCGGTTCGATTTGTTCGATTGCCAAATGTTGTTTCAAACAGACTACAGCTCATTCATATGGTACGTACATACGAACGCCTCTTTCTCTTTTCAATTTCCATGTAAAAAGTAAGTTGGAAAAAGAAATAACAAGGTACTATCGAGAGATTAAAAAAGGCATCGGATGGTACAATTGAGAGATTCGAGTGTATTAAGTTTTGTTTGCCGTACTCTGGAGCAGAGTGAATAAAGCGAAAACTCAACAATTAGAAATATAACGACTGTTCAATAAAAAATGAGAATTATTTCAATACCTTTCTGTAATTAAAGAAAAGTGCGTAAATTTTTTTCTCTCCAAGACAATTGCTCTCTGAACTTCGTATAAATGGGAGACATGGTTCATTTCGCTCGGGTGCTGTCAGATCAATCAAAGATGGCGTCGAAACAGCAAGTACTCCGCGAGCGTGTTGTGCGGTTTTACGAAACACTTGGCCATTGTGGAAAAAAGTTTACGGTAGACCACTTTCGAGACGAAAACGTGCCCGTGAGCACAGTTTACCAAATCCTGGCATCCCTGAGCGTGGAGCGGAAGGAGGGTATCGGCCGCCGACGAAGATAATGACGAAGAAGAAGAAGGAAGCATTGAAAAAGCTGTTCGACAACAAGGACGAAACGAGTTTGCGTGATGCCGGCCTTGATTCACCGAGTCCTCAAGATGGAGGACATCATCTGTCGGAAGAAGACTCGGTCCCCCGACGACACGGACGAGCAGATTGCGATCGGGAAATCGCAGTGCCGGTGGATGACGAACAACTACCGCGAGACATTGCTGCTCTCGAACACCCACATTCCAGGAAATGACAGCTACTATTCCAGCGACAAGTCGGCCACACACCCCGAAGTAAAATATTAGCTTAATCATGAATTTAAAAGAAATGTTATGCTGTACGTCGCCATATCGGACAGAGGAATTTCAAAACCGTGGTTCAAGCCGAGCGGTCTGGCCATCAGTCAACAAGTGTACCAGGAGGAGTGTATTCAACTGCCGTTCTTAAAGGAGCATCATGTGGTTGGGAAGTCATGTCTTCTGGCCGGACAAGACGTCTTCCCATAACACCAAGAAGACGCTGTAGTATCTTGAGCAGAAAAAGATACCGTACGTGCCGAAAGAAAGAAACCCCACTAACTTGCCCCAGTGCCGTCCCATTGGGGTTTTTTCGGCTCCCTCAGTGCTTTAGTGTATAAAAATAATTGGCGAGTCAAGGATACGAAGCAGTTGACTACCAGGATCCGGAATTGTATGCGGAAGAAGGACGTCAGTGCCGTCCAGTGCTCTTGCGAAAACATCGCGACTAAGTTGTGTCGTACTGCTGACCAGGGCCCCTTCTCTAATATTCATTGACATTTTTTTGAAGAATAAACATTATGTTTTATAATAAAAAATACTGAATTCGTTGAAGATTTTTTTTTTGTTTTTCAATTAGGGTTACTGCTCCCTAATTCATCTTAGCTCCTCTATTCATCTCACCCATTTAAACACGTTAGTTAGAGCAGTATCTGCTATCTCTATTCAACGCATTAGCTCAAATGATAGGATGAATAAGGGTACATTGTACTCGACTTTTCGCTTCGCTCAAGCGGGAGCATTTCACATTTTCCAGACAAAAATTTTAACTGTACTGCTTCTTAGGATCGTAGCAAAGATGATGATACCTATTTAAGCGCAATCCAGTAACTCTAAGTCGAGTTATCAACAAAATAGTGTGACATACTGACTAATGAGATGAATAAGGGCACGTCTACCCTACATGACTGAAAAAACTCATTTTTATTGAACACCTGTTATTAGGCTTACAGGAGAAAAACCAGGACAAATCAAGCTTTTTCCTCGACTTCCCAGGACACCAGGACAGTCATTGAAAAACCAGGACATGTCCTGGGAAACCAGGACGTATGGTCACCCTAATCAATAGGAAAACTTTTAAGTTCTCCAAATTAATCAAAAATTCTCCAAATTAATCAAAATTCACAGTTGAGAAAATGTCATCGTAAACGATTCATAATTCCACGATTGCCAAGAGGAATCGGGAGAAATGATGCATTTTTAAATTGGATTTGACAGTGCAATTCAATTGTTTTTCAATGATTGAATTGTGCATTTTATATATTTGAAAAGGTTCGCTTGTAAATTTTTCAAAGTGTTCAAAATATGTCGTAAAAATAATGATGCCAAATTATATTGGACACAGCTTATAGATTTTATTTCTTAGTAACAGATTGTTTTATCATATTAGAATAAACAAAATGTAAAAAATCAAGTAGCGATAGGTCGAATACAGATTATATTCGGATTTCTTTTCCAATCATTGTCAAGTCCATGGAAATTAGAGCAATTAAATGTTTATTATGTTTCCCTATTGTAAGGTAATAAGTTTCGTCGTTCTTAAATGGTAAAAGTCAAGGTTTTAATTCACTTTTTAATGCAGACTGCAGACTTATCAATTATTTTTTTAAGTGCGGTTGCGGTAATACCGCGCGGTAAATGCTCATTTCCCGCACCGCATCCGCAAGAAAAAGTGTCTTACCGTACCGCAGTTTTTGCAGTGCGGATGCGGTAAATGCCGCAGCAGCGACGAACCCTACTTCGTTATGACGACACATAGATGACCGTACCATAAAATATCATCATCCCAGTAAATTACATTCGGAATGAGATTTGGAATATGGGCTGATTTATGATGGAATTCCAACCGAAGGCAACAACCCATCCTGAATGAATCGGTTTACGAATCGGTTGTTACATTTGCGCTTAAATTCCAAAAAGAAAACATTCCGATTGCGATGAGCAGGGAATCTGCTGTCAAAACGAGTTAAACAGAGAGTTGTAAGAGAAAGAGTTTCAACTTTTCTTGGTGGAAACCAATGAGTAAAATGTATGGGCGCAAACAGTTTTTTTTAGATTTTATATATAAACTTCTACAAACTGTTCCCATATTTTTTCTGCATCAAATGTGTATTCATTTTACAACCATAATATTATATTCTTCAAAATCCCAAGTTTTAATATCTTTCCCATACATTTAAATTTACCATTGCCACCGCTGAAGCAGTGCCATCTCTTAAATATTTCCATGAAAGTACTACCTAATTATTCTGTTATTTTACTCGGCTCCAGTCTTATAGAAACCTAACGGAACGGCATCTACCGGAGGATTTCATGCCTGGGGAGATATTGATTCGATCCGGAAGATTTTCGGAAATTCCAACATAAGTGGAAGTGGCTTGATTTTTAAAGTTGTTTAACTGTTCTCCGTTGGCAAGCCCTTGATTATATAGTCTACTTTGTCGAAGACTTTATTCCGTCAAGTGTTTCCACTCACGAGATATGACCCAATATCAAATGAATAGGGAATTCTCGGGCACTCTAGCGTCACCCAGTGAAAGAAATCTAAATTAAAATATGCTCCGTCGAAAAGCCCTGGATCTTATGATTTACTTTGTCGAAGTGTCCACCCCGCTAAGTTTTTCCGATCATGAGATATGGACCCAATATATAAGTTAACTATAGGTCATTTGCCTACTCCCTAGCGCCACCTGGTGGGATAATTCTGAACTCGTTTGAAATGACAACAGCAAGCAGAGACTTGTGGCTTGCTACGATCGACAAGCAGACTTTCAGCAACCGTTATACGGGCTTTGTGTGCAAACTTGTGCAGAATTCTGATTCCCGCGTACGAGCATGTGTGCGATGGTGCTTTGCAACGTATTTTCAATTTAATATTTACACAGAATTAGCAGTAACAATTGCGCTGGCTTACATGTCGGTTCGATTAGATTTAACTGTGTAAACCCATGTACAAGAAACATTATCATTCGTTCCATATTCAATCTTACAGGACGCTAGCCAAATATTTACTTTACCAGCAATATCTTTCGAAGATTGAGAATGGGATTTTGGAAATTTTGGTTAAATATAAAATCGACGCCGTTAAAAGCGATCGGCGGCACAGGACCATCGGCCATGGTTGACCATTCGTCATGCTCAACATGAGCCCCAAGGGTATAGGAAGTTTTGGTAAGGGCAGGCGGCGAGTCATATCTGCGTAAGACCGTTATGTGAGGAAGCGCTTAATTTTATGCACGCGCTGTTTGTACGAAGATCGGCGAGAACTTGCTTGAAGATACATAATATCTCGTCATTTCAATTCAAACTATGAATTTGTCGTTAAGTAAGCCGATTGCAAAATAAAACGATTTATGCCAGCTAACGCTAATTCTATATATGTATCGAAGAAATTTCACTTCTTATTTCAAACTAACTGCAACGAGAACGGAATAGATATTAATTGATGAAGTGTAGATTTTAGACCTAGAATTCATGAAAACTTTATTAAAGCATCGGGTTAGGAGCTGTGTGGTTGCAGCGGCCACCAATCAGAACCAATACTATGTACAAGATCGACTACTGAGTTAGAATAACTGTAGTATAACTACGCTTAGTTAGGATTCGGATAATCATATAAAAAAACAATAAAAGGTTTGAGGAAACCATATTTTATTTTGGACAAGTTTTCATAGATAGTTGATGCACGACAGTGTATGCTGGATTTTCACACTAAAAAAAGGTCAGCACTCGCCAAAATGACTAAGCCACAGTCCAACCTTTTTAGTAGAGGCAGCACATATGAATTTTCACATGTTTATGTAAGTAATGTTATCCTTTCCACAAACGGGAAATTTATCTTCTTTACAACCGCATTCTCCTTTGGCCAAACCGATGGCGGCAATAACTGCTACTAGTATGAGCAAATGATTTTTCATTTTGATTTCTTCTGGGCAAGTTCTGTGGTCCAAACTAGATTACATTTATATTTATTTAAACTTCGAAAAGCTATTTATTCAACAGTATTTGGACAGTCACATACTGGCCATATTTATTGCAAAAGAATATCGTATGGATCCAATACCGTTAAACTTGAATCGAATTGTAAGTCTCCACAAGTCATGCATCTACTAAAGATATGTCGAGTAGGAACTAATTCCGAATCCCACACGATTATATGCCAATTGGCCGAATACTACCGAACAAATTGTTTATTGTCGTTCAAATAAATATAAAAATGCTCGGATTTGGTTATCTACCATTAGAGTGACTGAGTGGCAGTTAACCAGAAGAAACGAAAATGAAATTTCATTTGCTTGTACTTATAGCCGTTATAACCGCCTTCAATTTGGTTAAAGGAGATTGTGGTTGTTATGATAACGATCTGCCCGTTTGCGGAATGGATAAACATACGTATTTAAACATGTGCAATTTCCTCTGTGCTCTCACTAAAAAACCTGGACTGATGGTAGCTCATTTAGGCAAGTGTAAACAGAAATGATGTTTTTTTTTCGTGTGAAAATTCGACAAACGTTTTCGTGTATCATATTTTTATTTAAAATAGCATGAAAATACAAACTTAATCATGACTTTAAACTGGTTTCAATTCATTTCGATTACATGGCTCCTTCGCAAACCTGCGATGTTTTCAATCATGCTATCTAAAAAACTACAAAAGCCGACACTCAGTATTGAAAATCTCACCATTCACAGCGTCGTTGTTCACGAATTATTCGCTATGCTTGCCGCAACTGCATACGGCCTGCCAAACCAGGAGCTTCGAAGCGAATTTCGACAGTGTCTTTTTCGAAGCATATTCTGTCTGTGTAACTTTTACTTTCGGTCGCTAATTAAATCAGAAAATTTTCGAAGAAGTAGCTGCTGCCATAAATTTGAAGCAAAAATTTAAGACTAAGAGAAACGAAAGAAATAAAATTGAAAGACGGATAGGTATTCTAGAGAGAATCAGTTATAAACTATAAGGACGAAAAACTAGGACTAGGCAGGCTCATATGGGCATGATCGAAAGGAAATACGAAGAATCCTTTGCTTTCTGCTAAGTACGTTGCACCCAAGTCTACCGACTGGTCATTTATAAAATTTATAAAATTCTTTACAAATCCTCGGCTAGAACGACCATGCGATCAATCCTATCCCCTTCTGCTAGCATCAAGCCGTGACGTAGGCATTCAATCGGCACGAATGGTCGCACTTAAACCAAGACTGTCGAATAGTAACCCATTCCGAATCATATTCGATTCGAATCCGATTAGTCTAGAGCTTTATAGCGAGTGACTTTCCATGGCCCAAATCAGTATAAAAGAACTCAACATATTAAAAATTGGTGCAAATTAGTATTCACTTTCCTGGACCCAATGTAGCAGGAGAACCTTTGAATAGCGAAATCAAAATGAAACTACTTTTGCTAGTACTGATTGCAGTTATAACCGCCCTCGAGGTGGTCAAAGGATACGGCGGATGTCCTCTGGTAAACCGTCCAGTTTGTGGAACCGACGGAATCACGTACGCCAACATGTGCTTTCTGGATGGCGCAAATGTCGAAAATAATGATGTGAAATTTGACCATGATGGAAACTGTTAATCGGAGAGTTACATTTGCCAAAGTTTCAGTGCATGCATTATAAAGACATTTTCCTCAAAAATTAACTCTAGGTACGTGTTGCTTTTAAGCTCGTTTAGTTTTATGTTGGTTCTATGGTAATTGTATAATATTTTTCAGGTATACAGACAATGAGCAGTTCAGCATTTTTTGGAAGAGATTATCGGCTGGCTTATTATACATGTCATACCCGATAAGAAGCTCATAACGAGATAATTTCAAAACTATATTTCACGACATTATTTGTTATGATTTTCTGGTATTTAAACTAATATCGAAACAAAATTTATAACTCATTATGTTACGAAAATTACATTCTGTTATAATCTTGTTATTTCATTCTGATCGGATTACCGCACCTAACCGGACTCAATGACGGTTGGCCAAATGCCATTGAAAATGATTCCTTATCGTAGTTTAAACCACTATACAATACAGTTTATACCACTGTATAACTGTTGTGTACAATATCACAGAATCATTGACGGTACGGAACCAAGAAATCAAGATGAAACGCCTTTTGCTAATACTGGTAGCTGGTATATAGCATGTGCTGCCGCTGTTAAGGAGGGACTACGAATTAGTTATATAAGCGAGTGCGGAAAACAAACAAACGTTAAGATTCCTCCACTATAAAGAAATACTTACTGAGTAGTGTAATACAATATTTATTTAAAACTGACTTGTTAGTAAAAGTTTGTTTGAGGCAGCCCAGCAGTTACTCTTGTATAGTCAGATCTGACGAGTATACGCTATCACCACACGGCTCTTAATTCAATACTGATGGATAAATAATCCAAAACAATCGCCCCTAACGAGAAACATCACCCGGCACTTCATAATTTCTGTTCTCTCTTGCAAGATGACATATTCATCTACTTAATTGGTGATGATAATAAAGGTGGTCTCCTTTCATACCCTTTAAAAATCGACGACAAAAGTTTAAAAAGATAAAGAGTAGACAAGAAAAAAGATGGAAATAAAAATTCTACTTTTTATTTCTGAATAAATGCGTTTTTAAAGAACTGTATTTTAAATTTTTTAGGTAGTGGACAGTTTCTCTAGAAACGTGTTCAGGTTGGAAACAAGATTTATAATGAATAAATCTTTTTGAGAATGTGATAAACCTCGTAACAAACTTTAGCCTTAATCTGAGAAGTATATTAAATTAATCAGTGAGCTAGTTTAACAAGATTTTAAATTTATTTTTGAATGCCGCAATTCAAATCTAGAGAGCGAGTAAAGGAGCTTTAAATGTCCCATCCCAAAGAAAAAAAAGGAGTGACATTAACTTTCTTAGCCAAGTCACTCCCAACGATTTATTATATCCCCTTCAAATTGAAACGGTCGATACGGTTGTCCTCGTTTATTCCTACTTTAAGATTCAAAACAATTCGTTAATTAAATTTTTCATAAATGAATCATTTAATTGCCGTCCTATTTTGAAATAGCTTCAAACCCAACTCTGCACAGTAGGCCTGGCCGTTTTAATATTTGCGACATATGAAAATATGCTTCAAATATTAATATTGACAAGAAAAACACTACAGAATAACTGTAGTGTTTTCCAGGATGCTTTTCAATACTGGTTGTGCAGGGGTTAGAATCGAATAGAATGAATGCCGAAATTCAAAATCGGGCTTGTTGAGCCTAATTTGGCATCGTCATATCGTTTTTACTCGTCTGTCAGAAATCTTAACGCTTAGTCCAACCCAAACAAATTTGCAGTCACTATGATTGGGTAAACTGGGCAAATGAGTGAGTCACAGGTCTACCTGCGAGAGTCAGACGCTTCCGCTGTTGGTATGTTACAGTGGCGTAGCCAGGGGGGGGTTTGGGGGTTTAACCCCCCCCCCCCCCAAACCAAAATTAATCGGATTGAAAAAAAAATTGATGCTGACGAATTTAATTTAATATTCCACAAAATATTTTTGGAAAAATATTCTCTGATCACTACATTGAGAACTGTGTTTAAAGCGTCATGAGAACTTTTGGAAAATTGTGGGAAGGGGATCTTGTAACTTATCTCTTAGCCAAAATCCCATAGTTGTCAAATTACTTCAATGTAAAATAAAATAACTGTCTGAATTATTATAAGCTCATTTTTGGAAAGATGCTTCAAAATATGGATTAGAGACAATTTTTCGAATGGGAATCTAAATTTGAATAGGTTGATCGCATATAAAACATAAGTTTGTTTACCGAAAACTTACATTTCAACATTTGCTGAAAATGTATTTTTTTAGATTGTGTAGAGTTTAGACAACAATTCAATATGGTTAACAACAAGAATAACATTTCAGAAACTAGTTGAAAGCTGATGTAATTTTGTCTCTAGCAGGTCAGGATCGGTTTTATGAGCATTGGATTTTTGTTGTATTATCAACTATATGAATAGCCTCTTAGCAGGATGCAATGAATGGCGTACTAAAATTTTGTGTGCTACGTAGTAGTACTGCAAGTTGTGAGGTTGACTAATAAAGAAAAGTAAAATTAATGCTCGATAAATTTTTAACGGTCACGATCACATTCATTCGAAACTGCCAAATTTCGATGTTAAGTAACATTGAAGAATTTCAAAACGTAAAACTGTTCATCTGCTGATAGAATAATTTTGACGGTTAATCCTCCTAGAAGTAATTATAGACAAGAATTACTCTTCAACCAAATTTGGGTCGAGACTTAATGTCTCCAGCAAAGTTTTCGAAAGTGCTATTTCTAACAACTTTGTCAAAGACATAAATATCCCACATATTCAGAGTATCGAAATAAAGTAGTAGAAAACCTTTACAACAAGCTATTCTGAAATTACTGTATTTGATAAATCTCTTCTGCGGTAATTAAATAATAAATTCACATTGCGTTCAAGGTGCCTTTGAAGCTTACAAAAAAATAAGGGAACTGGATTTAAAACAAATAATTCCCAGATATTAAAAGGACTCAGAAACACAAAGAGTGATTCCATTTTCAGGAGCTAGCATCAATTCGGCGCTAGCTTAGTCCGCCCACCAAGTTAGTGTCGGATTCTGATGAGATGAAGTCGAAACGCAAGTTTCAGTTCTATCCATCCATAATTTAGTTATAGGTTTTGTGTTCTCAACTCGCAATGATTGTTTCAAACAATTTTATCCGTAGCGCAGCAAAAAATAGTTTTCACCTAAATTTTTTTTCACTAAGAAGAAATATAGCAGGCCCAGTCCATTTTAATCCTATATGTTGAATTCATGTAGCCTTCATATTTTCAACAAAACGATTTGAAATGACATTATCAAAAACTTTGCTGAAGGCACCATGTCTCTTAATATTTTTGAAAAATTAATTCACCATAATTACCTCTATGAGAGTTAATCACTAAAATTTCTATATCAAAGCAGGCGCTGTTTTATGTTGATAACTTCCCGAAGTTGTCAAACCTTCAAAATCAAGGATTATTATATTAGGTGATCTTGAACGTTGAAATTTTTTTAGATCATTTATCCCACTTTAAAACATCGCAATTTTTGACTTCATTGACATATTATACAAGAAAATAATCTATAGAGGTTTGAAAACTGTTCCATGTTGATCCTTCTTGTTTGTAGACTGGAATGACATCTGTTAGACTACTTATGTTTTTGAGTTTTCAATAATTTATCAAACTCATATTAAATTTTAGCATTTTTTCACAAAATTTGCGATTTTCATCAAAACCCCCTCCAAACCAAATTTCTGGCTACGCCACTGGTATGTTATTTACGTACCTACATATGAAGATTCGTTATGTTTACAAGTATTTCGAACCCGATTATCCCTATTCTTATCTGTTGGTATAGGGTGCTTAATAACTAATTAATAATCTATAGCTAATAGAATGTCAAAGATCGTTAAAAATTAAAAAAATAAATATATGAAAATAATTATAAATAATGCGGCGATAAATATCACTAACTGCCATCTGTTCTCCCTCGTGCATAAATGACTCCTAAGAAAAATTCCCTTGATTGTAAGATGAATGCGAATAGGATACGGCAGCTAAAACTATGATTCCCCATTTGAAATCGCACTCTTAAATCCGGTCGGACCATATAATCTCGTTAGTCCTGGCACAACAAATATTACCCGAAATCGATATTCTAAATTTGTTCGATATTCTAAATTCCTCAAAAAAAAGTCCAGATTTGTGATTTCCAGTCTAAAATAGGCAAGTGATACTTTTGCGTTGATTTATTTACGTACGAATACCATGTCTGCGTACCAGCTCATAAAGTTTAGATCGATGGTGTTGTCACCGGCACTGGTTTGAGATGCATGGGACTGTACGAGAACATAGCTCTTCGGCTTTCTTCTTCAGTCAATGCAGATTTAAAACTTCAAAAATATCGGGCGACCTTCGCTAACAGTTGTTACGGCATTTAATTAGCAAGGGACTGGAAGGTGAAGTATATTTTTCAATATTAAGAGCCATAGTACTCAAGGGAGAGCAAGGAGTTGAAGGGAGAAAGTTTAGAAAAGTGTGGAAGGATCATACTTGCAAGCTTAGAGCTCACCGGCGACTTAACTTTTTGTCTGCTACCGTAGGAGTCAAGATCTTTTGGCATTAGAAATGCGAATCACCTGAGCCTACGGCATGTCCGGACAAGCGTAAAGTAACTTGTTACTTCATGCTGTCGGAACCGACAAAAAGTTAAGTCACGGTAAACTTCCACACTAAGCATTTGCGACGTTGAAGCTCATTGAATGAGCCAGTTTTGTTTTTTTTTTGGCTGCCTGAGTGTTTTTGCCTTTCTCATATAGAAAGGTTATGCAATCACTCTGAAAAACGTCAACCTAATCCCGGCCCGGAGGGCCGAGTGTCATATCCCATTCGACTCAGTTCGTCGAGATCGGAAAAAGTCTGTATGTGTGTGTGTGTATGTGTGCATGTATGTGTGTATGTGTGTGTATGTGTGTGTGTATGTGTGTGTGTATGTATGTGCGTATGTGTCAAATAATGTCACTCATTTTTCTCAGAGATGGCTGGACCGATTTGGCCAAACTTAGTCTCAAATAAAAGGTGCAACCTTCCCATCGGCTGCTATTGAATTTTGGATCGATCGGAATTCTGGTTCCGGAATTACGGGTTTCAGAGTGCGGCCACACAGAAATTTCTCATAAAAACTATAGGAAAAATTAAAAACTGAATTTTTATTTTTGATGCTAAATGTATTCAAGGTGCATAAAACGTCGAGATTTGATGCAAACACGAAAAAAATTTGACGAAGATTCACTTTTTTGGATTTTGCACATTTTTGCCTTTCTCATATAGAAAGGTTATGCAATCACTCTGAAAAACGTCAACCTAATCCCGGCCAAATTTTTTTTCGACTCGCATAAGGTTTCTGGATTTTAACAGGGGCGTAGTTGATGGTTTATGGAGAGGGGTTACACCCCTCCTCTACTGTTCACTCCACTCCTTTAAAAATCTCCTTAAATCACCCCTCAGACCACCACCTCATACCCCTCCCTTTCAACCCCATCATCTTTAAACCACCACTATATTACAAAGCATACCAATTTAAGCTGGGGAGTCGTTCGTTCATGGGACTTTCGCCCTCCTCACATACCCATCCCCGCATGACAAAATGAGTTAGAAAGCAGATAACATTGATCTAATGCTGATTAGGCTAATGGAGTATGATATTTTTTTGTTTCAAGTGTTTCACCGTCGACACGTAGCTCATCAAGTTCGTGGCTGGCATGCCATTGTGTATAAGTGCAAAGTGTACTAAGAATGTAATAGACATTTCCACAATTATGTTGAACATAAAAAGCCTCCGTGCCATAGTTTAGAGAAATGAGAAAGGCACAATTGCACCGCTAGGTGGATTAAAACAGGTTTTTGCCTTTCTCATATGAAGAAAGGCTATGCAATCACTGTAAAAATCGACTTTTTAACCGAGGCCCGGAGGGTCGAGTGTCATACACCATTCGATTCAGTTCGTCGAGATCGGCAAATGTCTGTGTGTGTGTGTATGTATGTGTGTGTCATTTAAACTCACACAATTTTCTCAGAGATGGCTGAACCGATTTTCGCAAACTTAGTTTCATCTGAAAGGTATAACGCTCCCATAAGCTGCTATTGAATTTTTAGTTGATCCGACTTCCGGTTCCGGAGTTACGGGTTGAAGAGTGCGGTTACACAGCAAATTCCCATATAAACTGGTACCACCATGATGATCAAATGATGTAAAACATATTAAAATTGATGTAACATTACTCTAGTTTGCGGGTCTGGATCACTAATGATCAATCAAAGCAGCTTTGACCACATTGGCCACCTATGACGGTTCATGACGCCCCCGGGGAACCCGCCAAGTTCCTAAACTAATATCACACCCATTACACAACGAATTCTCTACCAATTTTTACAAACTTGATTTCAAATGAAAGATACAGTAATGCCATTGACTGCTGCTGAATTTCATTCGGTTCTGACTCTTGCTTCCGGAGTTACAGGGGTGTTAGTAAGGATACACTGGAATTTCCCATATAAATCGGTACAATCGTAATACCTCAGAGGCTAAAAACTATTGAAATGGTCACCAAATTACTTCTAATCGCAGATCTAGATCACTGATTGCCAATCAAACATTCTTTGAATATATTGTCCACTATCGACGATTCCGGAAGTCAGGAATTCCGGGCATATTCCACAATTAAAGTCACATCGGTTCTTCGGTGATGACTGAACCGATTTTCTCAAACCAAGTCTCAAATGGAAGGCAAAATATGCAGTTGAGTATTGCGTCGCCGGCCCTCCCCCCCCCCCTCCGCCTTGCCCTTGCACCTCCCTCCTTCATCACTCCCCTCCTCTTGGACTACCCTCACGCCCGCATTTCCTTCATCCACCCCGTATACCAAAATAAGATGAAGGATTTCTGACGCATCCTCCACTCCCACTCTACTAACCCCCCCATTCCCTACATGTTCAAACCCATTCCACCAACCTTTCCAAATTATAATCACATGAAGATAACATTGAACTCATTATGCTACATAGTATGGATTGAACTCATGCTTATTAAGCTAATTAAATATTATTCTTTTGCCTTTCTTATATAGAAAGGTTATGCAATTGCTCCAAAAACTGACTTTCTAACCGAGGCCCGGAGGGCCGAGTCTCATATAACATTCGACTCAATTCGCCGAGATCGCAAAATATCTGTGTGTATGTATGTGTGTATGTATGTATGTATGTATGCATGTATGTATGTATGTATGTATGTATGTATGTATGTACGTATGTATGTATGTATGTATGTATGTATGTGTGTATGTGCGTATTTGTTAACAAAATGTCCACATCGGTTTCTCTGAGATGGCTGAACCGATTTTTACAAACTAAGATTCAAATGAAAGGTATAATATTCCCATAGGTTGCTATTGAATTTCATTTTCAACCGACATCTTGATCCGGATTACGAGTTGAAGAGTATGGTTACAAAACAAAATTTGTTGATTTGTCCACATCGATTTCTCGGAATTTTCTGAACCGATTTTGACAAACTTGATTTTAAATGAAAGGTCCATCAGCTGCTGTTGAATTTTGTGTGGATCCGAGTTCTGGTTCCTGAATTACAGGGTGATACGTACGATCACGCAGCAAATTCCGATTGTAACGAATTTTGCGATGAATGTAAAAAGGTGATTTTTTTCCAAAATGTGCACAACTGTTGAATTTGTAGATCTAGGTCCCCAACAGTCATTCAAAGGCTCTTTGGTCACACTGGCCACCATCGACGGATCCTGAAGTATCCAAATTCAGAATAACGGTTATATTGGTTTCTCTAAAATGGCTAGACCGATTTGATCAACTTAGTCTCAAATGAAAGGTGTCGCGTCCCCGGAAACTGATATTAAATTCCATCTCCATCCGACTTCCGGCTCCGGAGTTACGGGTTGTGGAGTGCGATCACATAGAAAACTCCGATTCAAACCGATATCGCGATGAATGCAAAAAGGTGCTCTTATATATGTACTTGCCAAGTGTAATAAGAATGAAAGAGATTTCCATAATGTTATATTGTACGAACCAGCTATTATATCATAGTTTGGAGAAATGAGAAAGGCACAATTGCACCTCTAGGTGGATTAAAACAGGTTTTTTTATTTTATCGACTACTGTGACAGTCTCAGCGTCTCACAGTGGCTCAAAACAGCGTTTTGAGGTACTTAATTCACTGGAGTCAAAACTGTCCATATTAGCGATTTCACATATTCTACAATGTTTGTGTGTGTAAAAAGCGCCATCTTTTGGTGATATTATTTTTTTTTTAAATTGATCATAGTAGGCTACAGAAAATTTAACTTTTGAACCGAAAGAGATAGCGCTTGGCTGTCTTCGACAAAGTTGTAGAGGAGAGTATTTTTATAAATTTTGCAGAAGACATGTTGTCTCTGTCACTCATAGTAATCGAGTTATGAGAAGTTCTCTAAGGTGAACTCCTTCATTTCCTATTTTTACTCATAACTTTTTTATTTCTGATTTTTCGCATTAACAATGTTCTAAGGTATTTTTTATCATCATAAAACACACAACTTTTCCGAAGAGACCAGATAGCTGTAAATGCTGTGTAAAGACTTATAGCTGATTTTGATTTAATTTTGGCCTGTTTTTGAACCCGTGTGACCTCACTATCGGCAAAAATTGTAATTATACTATGAATTATTCTAATAGGACTAGGTTTCACCTTCAAAACGAAGGTAAAATTGTTTGTCCATAAGCACCCGTTCAAAAGTTATACACTTTTGAAAACTTTATGTCTGGCCCTCCTGAAGTCGCGTGAATGGCTCACTGAACGAGTAGGCGCTGGTGTTCAAAGACGCTTTCGCTTGATTTCCTGAGTGACGCGCACTCTGTGTACCGGAAGGTTAACACTGATATTGAATGATTTTCCAATGGGTGACATACAATTTCATCTCGGTCCAGGTTATCGTATGAATGTTAGCTTAAGGGCAAAAAAGATGATGCATAAAATTGCTGCCTTCACCACAGTCTGAAATATTTGAAAATATCCAGCCGGTTAATGCAGCAATTATATGGAAATTGTGTATCTTTTACTTCTTTATCCATATCCTGAAACTAAAATTCATACGGTATAAACCGGACCGAAATGAAATTGTATATCGCCCATTGGAAAATCATTCAATATCAGTGTTAACCTTCCGGCAGACGCACTACTACACAGAGTGCGCGTCACTCAGGAAATCAAGCGAAAGCGTCTTTGAACACCAGCGCCTACTCGTTCAGTGAGCCATTCACGCGACTTCAGGAGGGCCAGACATAAAGTTTTCAAAAGTGTATAACTTTTGAACGGGTGCTTATGGACAAACAATTTTACCTTCGTTTTGAAGGTGAAACCTAGTCCTATTAGAATAATTCATAGTATAATTACAATTTTTGCCGATAGTGAGGTCACACGGGTTCAAAAACAGGCCAAAATTAAATCAAAATCAGCTATAAGTCTTTACACAGCATTTACAGCTATCTGGTCTCTTCGGAAAAGTTGTGTGTTTTATGATGATAAAAAATACCTTAGAACATTGTTAATGCGAAAAATCAGAAATAAAAAAGTTATGAGTAAAAATAGGAAATGAAGGAGTTCACCTTAGAGAACTTCTCATAACTCGATTACTATGAGTGACAGAGACAACATGTCTTCTGCAAAATTTATAAAAATACTCTCCTCTACAACTTTGTCGAAGACAGCCAAGCGCTATCTCTTTCGGTTCAAAAGTTAAATTTTCTGTAGCCTACTATGATCAATTTAAAAAAAAAATAATATCACCAAAAGATGGCGCTTTTTACACACACAAACATTGTAGAATATGTGAAATCGCTAATATGGACAGTTTTGACTCCAGTGAATTAAGTACCTCAAAACGCTGTTTTGAGCCACTGTGGCGTCTGTGATATATGGTCACATGTGTTGCTGATTCGCATGGTGTCGGCAGCTTTCACCCAAAGCTGCGACGATGGATCCCCATCACGGTAAACTCTATTTTTACCATTTTGTTAACCATTTTTTGTTAACGCCCTTTTGAGTCAATTGTCAGAGTTATGAAAAAAACGACCTTCGCTAAATCTGCTTTGTCAAGCTATGTATATTCTCTTCGACAGGTTTCCCACTAAATGCATACAATTGGACTATACAGTACTGTAACGAACGCGATCGTTACGATTTGTTTAATTTAATTTCTAGTAATTTTCTTTCGTCTCCGGTATAGACCTCCACAATAGCAAGCATATTTAATTTCAAATAGAACCCTATGGAGATAAGATTACTTACCGCGCCAGCAGAATCAGGGATAAAGTCATAAATGCATTTTTTAGTTTTCTCTATTCCTATTCCTGGAACATGAGCGGCATAGATTAGGACGAAAGGCATTGTTTGCACTTTCTGCTTTAGGCAATTTTGAGGTGCCGTCTAGATGGCAGAAAGATAAGGAAATAAATAGCAATAGCACAGGTCTCCTAAATAAACTTTGTAATTGCCGCGTCATACATAGATTTAGAAAGCTAGGGATTTTGTCTCTCTCTCTGTTACATGAACAAACCTTATTAGTTATTAAGAAAATTTGTATATAAATTTTATTTTTTGAATATAATAAACAGTCCAATTGTAACAGTGGAAGGTGCTAGTTGTGTTGTCCGAAATCCGGAATAAGTGTTAAATCCGAAAAGTAGAAGCAGGTTGTATCTATCCGAAAGGCCGTAATATCACCATTAATTCAATAGGATCCTTTCGTTCTCATCGGCAAACCCACGCCTTTTCCGAAGGAAATCCGATTTGAATTAATTTTATAACGACGTAGCCCGGCCAGCTACAAGTACTCCATTGTAGAAAAGTGAGATAAGCATAAAGATTCTTGTATAGTGTTAATCCTACAAATAATAGAAAATATTGTATTTCTTTGTCTGAGAATCCTTCTGAAGGTCAAATGGTTTACTTTAACAAGCATTCAAATATAACAGCTCGTGAATGCGCTGTCACAATGCCCAAATTAATATCTGGTCTTATAAATTTAAAATCAAGGGAGAGTTCCCAGTGCTTCCCGAGGCATAAAAAATTCCAAGTGTCTCAACATTCCAGCCAGTTTCAACCTAGCGACGAAAACTCTGACATCATGCATTGAATATTTACACCATTTAACATTTTTGAAGCTCCTGTCTGCTAAATGGCAACTGCTTGTAGCGATCGTATCCTTCATTGGCTGATTCATCGAAAGATGTCGCGGATTTGGTCATCTCGTTAAGAGAGGGGTAAGGATTTCAGTGTAAAAAAAAAACACTTTTTCGCAATTTTTTTTTAGAAATTTGGGTGAAGTGAATTGATTAAAACTTTTGTACTTTATAATGTAGAGGGAACTGGGCCAATTCGGACTTAGTAAGGGATTATGAGCTATAGAACTGGAACGTGTCAACCGATTCACAAATAAATATTTTTTCCTGAAAACCTGATCAGTTGTGCACATTTTTTTTTCTAAGGTCACTTTTCCGATCTTTTACCGTATTGCGTATAAACGGTTCTGCGGTCCGAATTACCCCAACCCTGTTCCAATTCGGACAACCCATTTCTCATCGATTTTTTGCAATAGAAATAATTTCCTAATTTGGCCTAAGCTATTCTTATTTGATTTTCACTAAATTTCGAATTGTGAAGTACTCTTTAATATAAATATAAAACATTGTAGTAAATGTACAATAAAAAATAAGAGCTGGGGCCAATAACCTACAATAGGTTATGAGCTATAACGTCGCAATCTGTCAACCGATTTGCAAAAACTTACGTTTTCCTGAAAGCTCAACCGACTGCGCACACTTTCCTGTCAAACGGTTTTTCGCGATCGGATCGTTTATACGAAAAAACAATCAGACAGATCCAAAACACGATATTACACTTGATTTAATTAATTGTTATTGCCAACAAAAATCTTGTTTTTCGGCTTACACATTTTTCAAAAGAAGCGCTCCGAAATAACATTGACCCCCAGCGCACGCACACGAACGTAACCGCAAAATTTTGTGAGATGGAACAGAGCCACATGACAGTCATAAAAATGATATATATATATATATATATATATATATATATATATATATATATATATATATATATATATATATATATATATATATATATATATATATATATATATATATATATATATATATATATATATATATATACATATATCTATATGCTTTTCGTAATACGCTGAAAAAAAATTTAGGCGGGGGAATCGTACCGCATAAAAAAACCGCATAACTTTGAAAATCCGCATAAAAAACCGCATAGACCGGTAAACCCAAGTAATTTTGCACCCATTTTAATAAGTTTTGCATCATTTTGGTATCATTTTGGTACCAGTTTATATGGGAATTTGCTGTGTGATCACACTCTTCAACCCGTAACTCCGGAACCGGAAGTCCGACCAATAAAAAAAATCTACAGCGACCGATGGGAACATTATACCTCTTACTTAAGACTAAGTTTGTGCAAATCGGCCCAGTCATCACATACATACATACACACACAAACATTATCGGATCTCGAAGGACTGAGTTGAAGGGTATATGACACTCGTAACACCGGGCCGGAATTATCTTGCCCATGTTCAGAGTGATTGCATAACCTTTTTTGTAGGAAAGACAAAAGGTGTGAATTAGACAAGACACAAAAAATCTACCCCAAAAAAAAATTTCGACCCATAACTCCGGGACCAGAATACCGATTCAAATAAAATTCAATAGCGACCTTTGACGATATTACACCTTTCATTTGAGTGTAACTTTGTTAACCTTCCGGCAGTCGCGCTAGTGCCCTGAGTGCACGCTGCTCTGAAAATCTAGCGAAATCGTCTTAGGGCACCAGCGGCTGCCTGTTCAGTGGGCCATAAGCGCGACTTCCGGAGGGTTGAAATCGTACCAGCCATCTCTGAGAAAAATGAGTGAGATTATTTGACACATACATACCTACATACATGCATATAAATACATACACATACGCACACACATACACATACACAGATTACGGCATACTGGTGGCAGAACACGGATGTGAATAAGGATTTCATCGAAATTTATCTACGGACCGACAGCCACGCCATTCCACTACCCTCGTAAGGATGGGTGACACTTCCCCGAAACGGCGAGTGGGCTAATGGTACTGGCTGCCCCCCGTCCCAGTAAAACTATGGTAGGTCTCCAAGTACGTTCGAAACCTGCCACCTTAGCTGGTGCAAGTAGGCTCAGTTGAAGGCTCCTGACTAACGCCGGTACCGGCTCTGAACGCGGTACCCCATGAAGGACCGCGTCAACCCTTGCATGCGACCTCACTGCTCGCAAAGGTAACCATGGGATCATGTGAGGCGACTACTTACTACGGGCGTAGATAGCGGCTTGGAGTTGGGACTCAAAAAGCATGCAAGAAGACAAAAACAAGAAAAATTCTAACGGAGCAACTGTGCTGAACCCGTTCGCCAAAGGTGGGCTAGCGAGGTCACCGACCCAGCATAACGAACAAGTGCAACAGCAAGTGCAACCGCAACAGCAGCAGCTGCAGCAGCGAGAGCAGCTTAGCGAGGCCATACAGAGCACGAGCGGCGACAAACCAACTGGGCGCCAAGCTAGGATTTCAGGTGCGCACACCGAAACCAAGCGTTACCCAAGAACAGGGATGCCAACGGTACCGATAAACTACATTTTTTTCGATATATTTACATTTGCACAAGCCGTACAGCCCGCTACAGCGACGCATCACTACAGCTCTTGCCAGAACAGTAGTCAAACCGAGTACATTTTGCCGTACAGCAGTAGAATACATTTTTGTTTTGCTGCTGTACTCCGACTGCTCGGTGAGAGTGTGGCGTAGTAAAGTTTGTTCTCTCGCTTTATACATTTTTCTCTGCATAGTCAAAGGGAGAGTCCCGCACACGAAAGCGTTGATGCCGGCCGTGGCGTAAATGAGCCGCATTCATTGTAGTCATTTTTGAATAAAAATATTAAAAAGATTAAAAATATTAAAAAATGTAAAATAAGGAAAGCGAAGCTGTACCGCTCGCGTCTGGTGGCTGTACTGGGGACAGTAGTTTTCTGTCATGTTACTGCTTTACACACAGGCAGCCGTACAGCGCTGGGCGTCCTGCACTAGCGAATGACAGCAGCATCGAGAGAGAAATGAGAATGTAGGCAGAAAAATTACAGCCGTGGAAAAGGTAGGCATTTTGCATCCTTGCCCAAGAAGACCAGCAGTCTGGGTTACCTAAAGTGACGAAGTTGAGGCAAAAAATTGAAGAACTCTACGACTTCGTGAAAAGCAAGGGCAACGTGCACGGACAGATCAAGGATCTAGGGATTACCTTCAAATCCGCCCTAGCAGCAGCCGAATGCGAACAGATGGCGTTACTAGAGCGAGCTGAAAATGCCGAAACGGCGCTGAAGTCCACAGCGATAGAAGAAGCAGAAGCCTATGAGACACCGAAGGGCGGGCGGGATTCTCGTTCTGTGAAAAGAATAAGGGAAACGCCAGGAGAGGAGGAGGAACCGAAGAAGCCTAGGAAGGTCGGTGAAGGACAGCGAAAAAGCCGACAATCGCAGAGTGAATGACGTACCGTAGAAACGTAGGAAAAGAAGAAAAGGAAGAAAGAAGAGCTTCGGCCACGTCAGCAGAAGCAGAGGGGAGAGGCTCTAGTCGTCAAAGTAAACGAAGGCGTGACGTACGCTGCGATCCTCAAAAGGGTGAGGGAGGATACCAAGTTGTGGGAGCTGGGGGAGAACGTTATAAGAACCAGGCGAAATGCTGTTCGAGCTGAAGAAAGATCCATTGATGAAGAGCTCGGCCTACCGGGAACTCGTGGCAGAAGCGGTGGGAGGAGAAGCGAACATGAGAGCATTAGTTCAGGAAGCAGTGGTCGAGTGCAGGAATCTGGACGAGATCACAACGGAAGACGAAGTGAGAAGCGCACTAATAGAGCAAGGAAACCTGGAGAGGGAGCAGATATCAATAAGATTGAGGATGGCGTACAGTGGCACAAAGACAGCAGTGATACGCTTATCGCCAACCGCAGCCAACAAGCTTATGTCGACCGGTAAGATCAAAATCGGGTGGTCGGTGTGCTCGTTGCGAATGATCCCTAGAGCCACTAAACAAATGGAGAGGTGTTTCAGGTGCCTGGGTTTCGGCCATCAGGCAAGAAACTGTAGAGGCCCGGACAGATCTGATCTTTGCAGAAAATGTGGGGAGAAGGGACACATTGCTAGAGACTGCACAAAGCAACCGAAGTGCTTGCTCTGCGCAAATGAGGGCGGAAAAGACCACATGACGGAAGGCTTCTTATGCCCAGAGTACAAAAAGGCGAAGGCAGGCCAATAATGATGGAGGTTACCCAGCTCAATCTCAATCATTGTGACATTGCACAGCAACTGTTGTGGCAGTCAACAACAGAAATGAAGTGCGACGTTGGAATTATTGCAGAGCCGTATCGTGTCCCTCCCGATAACGGTAACTCGGTTGCACTGGCGAAGCTAGACGTAAAGTAATGCAGCGAAGGTTCCGCTAGCACATTCCGTAAAGACGGTCGGGAATCCATCATCGACGTAACATTCTGCAGCGCGTCGCTGATGGATGACATGTATTGGCGAGTTAGTGAGCAGTACACACATAGTGATCACCAAGCCACCCACTACACCATTGGTCGGCGAAATCGTACGGTGACGCAGAGAGTGAGGACTGGCGAACGCAAGTGGAAAATAAAAGAATTCGACAAGGACCTTTTTGTGGAAGCACTTCGTGCTGACAGCGCCACTCCAATTCCGAGTGCCGATGAGCTGTCGGAAACAATAGCTAGGGCATGCGATATAACAATGCGGAGGAAAATGGAGCCGAGGAACTACCGGCGTCCGGCGTACTGGTGGAACGAAATGCTAAGCATCCTCCGGGCTACTTGCCTAAAAGCCAAAAGACGCGTTCAGAGAGCAAGATCTGAGGCCGTCAGAGAAGAGTGTAAGGTAACATTCCGGGCGGCCAGGGCCGCTTTTAAACGTGAGATAGTGCTAAGCAAGTCCACCTGCTACAAGGAGCTATGCAGAGAAGTAGACGCTAACCCCTGGGGCAATGCTTACCGTGTCGTTATGGCCTGGACCAAGGGTCCAATGACGCCAGTCGAAATGTGCGGCGACAAGCTGAAAATTATCGTGGAGAGCCTTTTCCCGAAGCACGACCCAACCGCATGGCCGCCTACACCGTACGCTGATGCAGATGGTGAAAATGCAGGTGACAATCGGGTTTCCAACGACGAGCTCCTTATAGTGGCAAAAGGGCTGAAAGCGAAGAAAGCTCCCAGACCGGATGGTATCCCCAACGTGGCACTGAAGACTGCGATCCTGGCGTTTCCGGACATGTTCAGGATAGTCCTACAGAAATGCCTGGACGATGGCTACTTCCCGGATAGATGAAATATCCAGAAGCTGGTGTCACTGCCAAAACCAGGGAAACCACCAGGAGATCCAGCATCGTATCGGCCTATATGCCTGCTGGATACTCTCGGTAAACTCCTGGAAAGAGTCATCCTCAACAGGCTGACGACCTACGCTGAAAGTGAGAACGGACTATCGCAGAGACAGTTCGGGTTCCGGGAAGGAATATCGACGGTGGACGCCATCCGCATCGTCATCGCGAACGCGGAGAAAGCATTGAAGCAAAAGAGAAGGGTAATCACTACTGCGCCGTAGTAACGATAGATGTGAAGAACGCGTTCAACAGTGGTAGCGCCGTAGCGCTGCATAGAATGCGGGTTCCGGACTATCTGTGCAAGGTTCTGAAAAGTTACTTTCAGAACCGAGTACTGGTCTACGAAACGAACACGGGGCAGAGGTCGATTAGGGTCACATGTGTCTACTTGGATGCATAGGAAGCATGGAGAGGTGAACTTCCATCTGACGCAGTTTTTGTCCGGGCATGGATGCTTCCGGAAATACCTACATCGGTTTGGACACGCTTCGTCACCCCTTTGCCCGGAGTGTGTGAACGTGCAAGAGACACCGGAACACGTGGTCTTCGAATGCCCCAGATTCGAAGAAGTCCAAAGGGGTATGCCTTATATAACAGTGGACAATATCGTCGAAGAGATGTGCCACGACGAGCATATCTGGGACGCTGTCAACAGAGTTGTTACGAGTATACTCTCCGAGCTGCAAAGAAAGTGGCGAAGGGACCAACAAAGTAACGACATTGGTTAGAACGCCGCAGTGGAACCACAAATGGGGTTTCGGGAGAAATTCCGCTGCCGGGAAACTCACCGACGGTGTAAACTGGGTCCACCGCCGGGGACCAGTCGAGTAGTACGCGATGTAGCACCGGGCTCGGGTCGTCGGGGCGCCAGCGAACTGGACGTCAGGCTTCCCCGGAATCGCCGGACCGACCTCGACACTCTACCGGGTAGCTCGTGAGAAGGCTAGGTCCACCGCCGGGGACTAGACCGAGTAGACGAGGCGGGGAGCTTAATGGCTCACAGAAACGTACATCGGTATCGGGAGCGGTCTGCCGCCGGGGAATACACGATAGGGCTGATTCGGCGCCGTGGACTACCCGACAGAATCGTGATGAAAAGTGGAGCTAATTGGCTCACGAAACAAACACCGGTAACGAAAGAAATTCCGTTGTCGGGGAACTCTCAATCGGAGTAGGATAAGCGGTAAAGCTGGAAGATTTTAGTAGAGCTAAATGGCTCAAGAAAGCGGGTATCGGTGTCGGGGGAAATTCCTCCGTCGGAGAAATATTGGCCGGAGTAGGATAAGTTCACTGTTGAGCACTATCCAAGCTGAATGACTCACGGAAACATGAGCTGAAGGGCTCAGGGAATCAGTACTTAAACGCCCCACCACAGGGACGAGAAATAAACGGCGACGTAATGGATGGAGAAGAAGCAGAAGAGGAATCGAGAGTTAAATCTAAGCTCATAGATCGTGTTACTCCATGAACCAAGCGAGGCTCCGAGATAAAGTAGCAGAAAGAGGTGCGACGAAAGCGCAACGAACCCCCCCACGAAGTAATACGATGACGTAGTTCCGTGGGGAAGAAGGGCGTAAAAAGTAAGGAATGTTTATAGTGGTTAGGCACGAACGTGAGTCGTGAATCCCACACAGTGCCAATACACTACAGGCCAGGCTTTTGAAGCTTTTTTAACGTTACTATAAAAAAAAAAAACACATACACACACATAGAGATTTTTTGACGATTTCGCCGAACTGAGTCGAATGGTATAGGAGATTCGGCTCTGCGGGTCTCGGTTAAAAAGTCGAAATTCCGACCGATTGCATAACCTTTATTATGAGAAGGTAAAAAAGTGTTCAGTCACTTTCTGTTTTTATTTTCACTGACATCATGAATGCTCCCCATATCCATAACCCAATAACTAGTAATTAATAATCTAAAATAAAAATATGAACATTTTATGTCCTTTGTTTGAGCATGTGCATTAGACTGCCCAGGAAAATAATGATTTTTTTAAAACTCAATCGGCCCACCCCTGATTCGATTCCTAGTCCCACCAGGAGAACTTGCACCAAATTTGAAGCAAATCGGACAAGTCTAGCTATCGGACCAACGTGCCTGAAGTTTGTATGGGATTTTTCGATAATTTACATGGAGAAAACCCACTAACTCGCATTTTTGCCGCTAGGTGGCAGTACATGTA
This sequence comes from Topomyia yanbarensis, assembly GCF_030247195.1. Classification (NCBI taxonomy): domain Eukaryota; kingdom Metazoa; phylum Arthropoda; class Insecta; order Diptera; family Culicidae; genus Topomyia; species Topomyia yanbarensis. The sequence continues at coordinate 30,158,626 of NC_080671.1, read as the reverse complement.
TCGTATTATCACTGTAAGTGAAAATAAGAAAGATAATTTAATTGCCTACAACTTTGCCAAAGACTGCTAGTGAATCCGGCTTTGATAAAAGAAGTTATTAAACTTTTAACGAAGTGATGTCTGAGTCAGTTTTGCATGGGGCCTAGCAGTGCATGGTTGTGTATCTGTAATCGATTCCCTCAAACTATGCATTTTTGTGAAATAATCGATAGGTTTAGCCCAATAGTATGTTCAGGAGAATTATAAGACATAATACGAGTTATGTTTTGGTTGAAAAATTTTAGTTCCAACTATGACCGCATAGATGGCGCCAACACTAACTTTTCATAGAAGAGAGATAGACTATCAAGATGTTCGAAAGAATTATTGGAAAATATCTGTTCTACAACTTTGTGGAAGACAGCTAATTTCTATCTCTTTCCGTTGAAAAGTTAGTGTTGGCGCCCTCTACGTTGTGAAATGTGGAACTAAAACGTTGTATCCAAAACATGGCTCGTATTATTTACTACAATTCTTCTGAATATATCATAGAGCTAAATCTTACGGTTATTTCACAAAAATGTTTAGTTCGCGCAAATCGAGTACTGATACACAACCATTCATTGCTAGGCCCCATGCAAAACTAACTCAGACATCACTTCACTAAAAGCTTAATAACTTCTTTTAACAAAGCCGAATTCACTAGCAGTCTTCGGCAAAGTTGTAGACAATTAAATTGTCTTACTTATTTTCACTTACAGTGATAATGCGATACATACAGTGCCACCTAGCGGCAAAAATGCGAGTTAGTGGGTTTTCTCCATGTAAATTGTCGAAAAATCCCATACAAACTTCAGGCACGTTGGTCCGGTAGCTAGGCTTGTCCGATTTGCTTCAAATTTGGTGCAAGTACTCCTGGTGGGACTAGGAATCGAATCAGGGGTGGGCCAATAGGAGTCATTTTTTTCCTGTCACTCTAATGTGCATTCACGAGGACCTATCTTTCGATAAAATTCGCTTCAGGTGATGCCCTAAAAATTAAAAGGAAGATGCATAAAGAGAATCGCTTAATTTTTAAAATCCGCATAAAAAAGACTTCAGTGTATTACCATAGTTGAGAAATAGCTGGTGGTCCGAATTGGTTAGCGGTCCGAATTGGCCCACTTCCCCCTAATAATTGTATCTTTTTTGCGTAAAATTTAAATATCGAAAAAGTCTACGTACGTTGCCAATCGTTCTAAGGAACCAACAGCTCAACAGATACGCGGGATATGTTTCCGGACGTGGATCCCTATCAAAAAATCTAGTCGGTGGAAAAATGCTGTACATTCGCCATTTTGTGACGAAACAACTTAATAAAAATATTTTTGTTATTCGCAATTAGTATAATAAATTTCATTTTGCAGGATCTCGTTTCATGTCGTCATTGCGTCAAGAAAAAATTCCAAAATATTCCTATTTTTTCGTGTGGTCTACAGTGGTGTAACCCCCTTCATGTAAGTTCGGTAAAGTATTGAAAATTTGGAAATATAAGTAATCAAACAGATACCATTCCAGTCTACAAATAAAAGGAATCTATATGGAACAGTTCTTATAAAATAGTGAAATGTTAGCAATTTTTCGGTGAGCGAGCTAATGTTGTTTAGACAATCAACCCATTCGAAAAATTATTTCTATGCCATATTTCGGAACATCTCGTCAAAAGAGAGCTGATAATAATTCAGGTAGTTATTTTATGTGATATTGATTTAAGTTGAAAACTATAAGATCTGGGCTAACAGATCAGTTTCAAGATCCCATTCCCACTGTTTTCCAATTGTCCTCGTGTGACGTTTAAAACAATATGTTCTCAATGTGGTGACTAGGTAATATACTTCCAAAATTATTTTGCACAATAATTAATTAAATTAGTCAGCATCAATAACTTTGTTCATTCCAATTAATTTTGGTTTGGATGGGGAGCTTTAACCCCCATAGCCCCCCCCCCCCCCTGGCTACGCCAGTATAAGAAGGAAGCTCGGTGTTAATAGCTTCACAGGTGTATGTGTGTATACAATCTAAGACATTCTACATAAATGTAATCATTTTATCCCTGGAGATGAAAGGTGATAGCTTTACTGTGTATTAAACGACCCGTCCCAAGAGTATCACGTCCATCTGAGGGTTATCCGATACATAATACATAGAAAACCAATTCAATGTCGAATGCATGGTTGCCAAAATTTCACATGTGAATGAACACGGGTGTTACTATGTTTTAATTGCCGCAAGGTTCTACTGTATGGATTTGGTTGGCTATTTTCGGCAAATTTGAGACTAAGAGAAACGATAGCAATGAAATTGAAAGACGGAAGGGTATTCTAGAGCGAATCAGTTATAAACTTAAAACGGAAAACTAGGACTAGGCAGGCTCATATGGACATTATCGAAAGGAAATTTGAAGAGTTTTTTTGCCTTCTGGAGTTGGGTGTTGCACCCAAGTCTACGTGGATTTGTAAAGTTTCTTTTACCGGCGTCGGCGGTAAAACATGATGATGAGTTATATTCTATCAATGACCATGCAGTAGACTTGGGTACAACGCCCAACTCCTACTAAAAGACTCTTCACATTTCTTTTCGATCATGCCCATATGAGCCTGCCTAGTCCTAGTTTTACGTTCTAAGTTTATAACTGATTCGCTCTAGAATACCCTTCCGTCTTTCAATTTCATTGCTATCGTTTCTCTTAGTCTCAAATTTGCCGAAAATAGTCAACAAAATCGATACAGCGCGGGTGGACATTTTTTATTACAATTAATCTCAGGTTTCTTCGATACGCTTTAATAGGTTTGTTGTACGCAATTCAATTCCGATTGAGCAAGTGATATTGCATATCGCAATTCAAGTCAGTATAAAAGTATCCCAACTCAGCTTCATACCATCAGAATCAGAACAAATTGAAATGAAATTACATTTGCTAATGCTGATAACAGCTATGGCCATCGGAATGGTCAAAGCAAACTGCAATACTGATTGTTACACCGATTACATTCCCATTTGTGGATCCGATGGCAATACATATGACAACGAGTGCATTTTTAACTGTGCTGCCGCACAAATTAATGGACTTCTGCTTCTTGATTACAATCCGTGCTGATCGTTCAAGTGTTTGTTAAGTGTGAAATCTGTAAAATGTTTTTCGTGCATTGTAATAACCATGAAACATCTAATATAGGCCTCTTCAAGGTGTTCTACCTATTATGACATTTTTTGTTTTAACGCTCATATCAGGTACTAGTGCTAGTGGAGTAACTAGAACAAAAAGTTGGCCAAAATAGGTAGAAAGGAATGCAAACCATTGCATCAAAGTACTATTAAAATAAATATTGTTAAATGTTAAAATATCCTAATTTAATTCGAAATTATTTCCCGTGAGCTGTAATAAAAGTTTGATGGGTTAATATCAAAACTATCTGTATTAAATTTATTGTTGTTAACTTTAATCCATAATTGTCTTCAAAGATGATCCATTAGTATATTGCACATTTACCATACAAAAATACCCTCGGCCGGTCAGCATTCTCCTTCATGATCTACCTTCAATTCATTACTGTCGGTGATGTCGCAGTTCAAAAGGCACTTGTTGTAGTATGTGTTCCCATCGGTTCCGCAAACGGGTTGAGCCTCCCCACTACACGAGCATGCTTGGTCGTCCGTTCCGAACACGGTCGTAACTACTAGCAGTATTAGCCAAAGGAATTTCATTTTTAATTATTAACCAGAGAATTACTACCATTCACTTTCGTTCCAAGTAGATTAGTTCGGAGACTTTTATACTGATTGATCTGCGACATACAATTCGTTCAGTAGAATGGCTACTTGTCCAATCGTTGCCGGATCGAATACTATTCGAATGTGGCTACTATTTGATAGGCTTGGTTTAAGTGTAAAGCTCCGGTAATGTGGAATCGGTACGCTTTCAATGTCAGAATCAGATTGAGGATTGAGAATAAAACATTATTAGAATAAAATGTTAAGAATTTATTACAGTTTAAAGATACAATATTCATGTATTCCTTTCGAATGAAAATTCGCTTTATACGTACCATCAATATCTGCACAAACTGCTGGTTTACCTCGCCGGCAGTACAGTCTTTACGCATGAGCACAAGGGGTTTGGACCAGGGACCCCGGGATTTTAGAAGCCCCGTAACGAGCACTGTTGGCACTAAGAAAATTACAAAAAGTCCACTTGTTTTCCATTTGTCTCGAAAAAAAGATGAAAGAGAAAAGAGTGAAGTTGAAAACACCTTAGTTGAAATGCATGTTATATACGTGCTACTGATAGATAGTATTAAAATATGCTTTCGGTATTTATGCAAGTCTGCAATCATCGGTTTTAATATAGTTTGCTGCAATGCAAAATGTTCAAATATTTTCATCAAAATTTCGTTTGTTAGAATCTATGACACAATGTCGAAAGACAAATGGTCGAAAATACAAAAGACCGAAAGGGCAAAAGATATAAAGACAAAAGACCGAAAGGAAAACAGATCAAATGACAAAGGGTCGAATGAACAAAAGGTCGAAAAGACGAAAGGTCGAATAAAGTGAAGATCGCTATCAAAATTTTGGCTTTTTTGTTTGTTTGAAAATGTGGTCTTTAAAGTACCATAACTTAAATCTTCAACAAAATAATATTGCTAATTGCTCCAATTTTTAGCTAAAAAATTAAAACTTAATTCTCCTTCCACGCATAATTTTCCCATATAGTTCCATTGAACATGGGACAATTATGCATATATTTAGTGCTCGTTCGAAAAATGAACAGTTTTGAATTTATTTTTTTTTAATATGATCGAAATCTAGAAACAAAAATTATCATATTTCCAATCATCTTTTTTAAAACTTATTATTATTATTAAACAAAAATATTGTTTATCAGTATTTTAATATAATTAAACATACCGCAAACCAAACATAGTTGATTCAGAGTTTTTAAAGAATAAGTGTACCTGATTGTCATATTGCATTTATTAGTGTGTCTCTCCGATCAGTCGGGCTTAAACTGAATCACAGTCCCTAAGTTTGAGTAAGCTGGTTAATCGAGTGGATCACAGGTTTGCTTGCGAGGGGCCGCCGCTTCCGACTGCAGGTCAGCGGCCACCTTGTCCAGCGGATCCTCAGCGGCTTCGATCTCTTGGCCTCGATTATGCGACCAAACCGTATAAAACTGGTCTCGGCATACACACTAGGTCAATTTATCAACCAAAGAAGGTTTCGTTTGTGAAAATACATTGCGCAAATTGTAGTTTCTTACTCTTGGTTGTGTCAGAAATTATAAAACTGGTAACTTTCAACTGGGTGTATGATTCCTGAAATATAAAAACCTTCAGCGGATTGTCATGAAACTTTGACTCCTAGACGTGACAGGCCATTTTCTAATTACTATACGGGGAATAAAATGAAGTACCATTGATTCTAACTCATTATCCACAAATCCATTACCTTGAAGATAATTGCCTCGAATGCGAAATAGTAAATTCGCATTCAAATGGCAAGTCTTTGAACATGTATTTTGTAGAGCTCAAGAAAAAATACCATTGGTATTTTTGTAAAATACATGATCGTAATAAACCAAAAACAAATATACATACATTTGTGAAAATCTATTTCATATTTGTTTGTCTTTGTCTCGAGTTAACGTTAGCATATATCAATCGCATTTTTACTTTATAGCAAACACGAGTTTTGTGAATACTGTATATTTGGTGATAGTAGGGGTTATTACATTTAAAGCTTCAAATACATTTATCTGTTTTTATCTTCATTGCAACATACAGTAGGGTGGGGCTTTGTTATATGGAAAAATGTAATCATAACCACATCATCCGAGCACAGCACTTTTTTGTTTCCATTTGGGGTCCCAAACAACTGTGCAAAATTTGGGGTCGATTGGTTTTGACCCGGCGTAGCGCATTGGTACACCGGCAGTGTTGGCAAAGAAAATGATTTTTGGCAATTAATTCGATCTATCGAACTTTGGACAGCTATAAAATGTTTTAGCGACATTCTAACACCATATATCCTTCCGCAAAGTTATTTAGCATATTCTGGACATCGCTTATATCTATTTGTTGACCTACTGCAGAAAGAATTGTAGTCTGTAGAATTGAAAATACAAAAAAGTAGATTTTCCCATACTAATTTCCATGCAAATTTCAAACGCAATGCGCTACGCCGGGTCAAAACCAATTGACCTCAAGTTTTGCACAGTTGTTTGGGACCCAAAATGGAACCAAAAAAGTGGAGTGCTGAAAATATGATCTTTTTGCCCCACCCTAACATACAGTCCATATATTAAAATGTTTTAAACTCGTAGAAAAACTGATATTTTCAAGAAGAGAAAGGTCTACAAAACAGGTTGAAAATGGCTTCTTGCTACTGTACCGCAAATCAACAATTATCCTTGCGAAAGAAATATAATTATCAAGACAATCATCAATTAATGAACAGCTTATGATATAAAGAAGAAAAATATCTGTTAGGATCCAAATTTTGTTTTATGGTATGATTTTTGTAAACTACTAGCTTTAATTTTTAAATTTTTTTCTGGCATTTTTAGGTTAAAATCAATTTTTATTTTAATAAACAGTCAAGGGTCACACTCACACGTTTTGTTTTTGTTTACTACACTAAATCTCTACAGTAAATAAATACATTTGATCATATATGTGGGTCATTCCTTTTGTTATTTGACCTTTTGTTATGTTCGACTTTTTGTCCCTTCGAATTTTTGTACCCAAACCGCCAAGCCATTGAAACGGATTCTGGTGTAAGGAAGCCAATTCATTTCGCGACAGAATTTGGTACTATCGGAACGTATCGGAACAAATTAATTAAAAACTCCATTACAACGAATAAATAAACCTGATTTGAGTTCCAAATGTAGTGATGTTACTTCGTCACTCCGTGAATAATGTTATGATATAGACAAAAAATATCTTGATCAAAAAAGTCAGTTTAACTGTTTGGAGAAAGGTACGGCATGACGGTGAAACTAATTTTTTCAACCAGTGGCACACATCGACGATTGGTTGCTGAAAAGCATGATGATTTTGCTTTGCCTCTCTGGAAGATTCGAAATATGAGTATTCCAAACGTGCTAAGAGAATTGATTTGCAGACATCTTATTATCCATGAATAGAATAGGGGTATAGCTTACGCCAGAAAATATTGAATACTGGACACTTAGACTTTCATGGTGCTATGGCTACACCAGAATGCAGCTTTCACCATACTCTGTTGCGTTTCGGCTTCGCCTCATCAGAAACCGACACTAACGTATTGTCGGAATAGATTAGCGCCAGCTTGACGCAAATCCCTTAAAACTAAAACACACTATGTGTTTCAATCAAACGACTGATCAAACGTGATGTCCCGTTAGAGCAGAAGTTCTGTTTATGCCGATGAGACACAAGTGAAGCCGAAACTTGTCTTGGCTTAGCAGGCCTATGCGAAAGCACTATGCTATATTTCACCCTAAGGAGGAAAATTTGGTAAAAACCAAAATTTCTCACTAGGGTGAAAATTTGTTGGTATAAACCAGTCTTTGTACAGGAGGGCACAAATCCTTATTTCATACTCTATTGCGTTTCGGCTTCGCCTCATCAGAAACCGACACTAACGTATTGTCGGAATAGATTAGCGCCGGCTTGACGCAAATCCCTCCCTGGTTTATACCAACAAATTTTCACCCTAGTGAGAAATTTTGGTTTTTACCAAATTTTCCTCCTTAGGGTGAAATATAGCATAGTGCTTTCGCATAGGCCTGCTAAGCCAAGACAAGTTTCGGCTTCACTTGTGTCTCATCGGCATAAACAGAACTTCTGCTCTAACGGGACATCACGTTTGATCAGTCGTTTGATTGAAACACATAGTGTGTTTTAGTTTTAAGGGATTTGCGTCAAGCCGGCGCTAATCTATTCCGACAATACGTTAGTGTCGGTTTCTGATGAGGCGAAGCCGAAACGCAACAGAGTATGAAATAAGGATTTGTGCCCTCCTGTACAAAGACTGGTTTATACCAACAAATTTTCACCCTAGTGAGAAATTTTGGTTTTTACCAAATTTTCCTCCTTAGGGTGAAATATAGCATAGCTTTCACCAGTTTTTTTAAATAGTTTTTTCGCTATTTTCGCACATCGAATCATCGAAACAAAATGTTTTTATTGATGATGAAAAAAACATCCAGTCTCATTTTTTAGATACTCGTATGCAAGCTCAAGAAAGATCTGATGATGCCAGCAAAAGAACTGATTCCGCAACGGAAGATACTGTATTATTCTGGTACTATAAATTGAGCCTGCCATAGACACGGAACGGAACAAATTAATCGTCATAAGACCAACCTAACCTGGTCGGCCCTCCCACTATTGTCTTCTCAGCATACCGGTCTTGATGTACAATCCTGAAGTAAGCGCTTCGTCGCATTATCACGACCAACTATGAATGCTAGTACCGGCAAATAATCAGTTACCATATAAAAAAAAAACAAGATTTTGGATTTCGATTGGTGCTTGATGACGTTTCTACCCTGGATAGGCTTGAAATTTCACAATGTTTCTGGCCGGCTTCCTTCACTGCCATGCTAATTCTGCTGGCAGAATGACATTTGACATGAACTGCGGAAGGGGAACTCGTACTAGCTCGTACTGGAAGGATTTCATTGTTCGTAGATGCAAGCGATGATGACACAACAGAAGCCAAATGGCGAATTACTGATTCATACCGTGTGTATGAGCCGTGCTGGCTAGGTTCGAACCGTGTCATAGGATTCTGGAGCCGAATCGCAAGACATAGTTATCAGCAAACCGTCCTTATTAGGATGAATACATATTGGATAAAGAATTGAATTAGAAAAGTGCTTTTATTAACTTGTTTTATCTTTGCGCTTGGTAATTATCGGTTCTGTACATTTACCACTGAATAATAATATTAAAAGCACATATTCATCAAATTAATAATACCTCAATTTTTCAAAAACTTTTAATAAAATCAGTGAATGTGGAAACCCTGCCAGTAAGTGAAAGCCACACCAAAAAGAATGATAACATATTTTCGTTAAATGTCGTAAAACTTCGCCGGAAAGTTGATTAAAGAGCTGCGAAAGGGGAATGTACCTCTATGTGTACTTAAAGGATGTTGGTATTCGTAGATCATAGCAATGATGGCCCAATAGAAGCGAGATGGTAAATTGCTGGTTTATACCGTGCGTATGAGCCGTTCCTAGCGAGGTTCGAAACGAATGACAAGATCTAGTTATTAGCAAACGTTCGTCTGTGTATACTGCACCAAGTTGCCCTGCTTACATTCACGAAATTGGGATCAACGGAACAAAGCAACTGCTTATGTAATATCAGGACAGTTACATGATAAAATGGAGCATGTACATCTGTTTACACCTGCTCAGTTTTAGGGGCCCCTCACTCCAACGGTGCCCAAAGGCCCCGAGAGATCTTAGGACGGCCCTATTCGCCAGATCGTTTTTGCCATTGAAATAGCACCCTTGGCCATTTTTCCTATCTTCTTTAGTTAAGCATTGTCTATACGCCAATACATTTCGATTACTTGGAAGTCTGGGCAGTTTGAGGGGTTCATCGCTTTTTCAATGACGTCTACGTCATTATCGTGATACCACCATTCTTACTGTAGTTGTAACTCGCCCAAAAGCTAAAAACTAGGCCCTGATGGGGTTTACTGAACTACAATACACTGTTTTGTTGATATGTACATGTCCATTCATATCGTTAATTGAAATGAAAACCGGAGTCTTACGACCATACCTACAGATTGACTGCCCGATAATTAATTTGCCGGCACACTTGTATGCAAAACCTATTTCTTAGGATCATCTTAACGACCTTTAGCAATATAGAACTTCTGACCATTAATTCAAAATTCCCAAATTTTTTTTTTTGCATTTTTTGAGAAGAAGTGTTTGCTATAGTGCGTTAAACGGATTTTTCGATCTTCGCACCAAAAATGGTCACAACAGGCCATTGTTCGAAGCGGCATTCTGGTCGCCATGGCACTCTCTCGACTCGAGACACGCCTCAGGTAGCAGCCTTTTCATGGCATTATGCACGTTCCCAGAATGCTTCGCGTCACACAGTACAGCTCTCGAGAACGTATTTCGTGACTTGATCTGTAGACGTTGCCATTGCTGTCGTGAGTTAACAAACACCCACACAACACGGCCAAAAACAAACAAAAATGGTTAATCTCGTTAAAGTCACATTTTAGTCCGCCACATTGGAATCGCCATTTTTATTTTTTTGATTTTGATGGATATTAATTCAAATGCATGTTTATAAATCACAAAACCTTTTTGTCTCGATTTTGGCTGAAATACTACTTTTTTAGTGGGGGTTCGCCATATTGGATCAGCCATTTTGAAATTCGAAAAATTGACTTCAGATTCGTAATCAGCGATGTCCGAAATCCATAATTCCATGTAATTGTTACAAAATATTGACATTCTATCTACAACGTATAATTCATCGAAAGTGTTCCCAAAACATGGTTTTTCAATACTGCGTACAATCTCATTTGAAAACAGTTCAATTCAGACTTTATCTTTTGACCTCTCGAAAAAAAACCTTTTTCATTGGAGGAATCACTTATAAAATCTACAAATTTTTCAATTAACTATTTTTAGTGAAGCCTTAAAGCGGAAAAAGGGTTAAAAAGTCGATCTCAAAGTTTTAGATTGCACCATTTCGTCAAATTCAACTCCAATAAAGTTAGTTTACTTTAGAGTCATATTATTAGTTTTGTGTTGCAGATGGATCCTTAGGTAGCAGACTGTGAGCAGCTTTGGAATTCCACGCACATCTAACCTTAGACAGAACGTCATCATGGGCGCTATTTTGTTTTTTCGTCATGAAAAAAATGGTAAATGAAGACAAAAATATAAACTTTCTGAATCCTAAAACTGCTTCCTTCTATGTCTTTTTTTTCATTGGCGCACAAAAAAAATGTTAATTTTGTTTATTTTCTGGTCATTTTTGTAAGTACCTCCCTTTAAATTCGGTCAGTACCTAACCATACAGCTTTCTGGCCCGCGTTTTGTCCGTAATGTATTGCTTTGCGGTTCAATACTTGAAGCAAATTTCCCAAATACGTATATTTCGAACAGCACCGAGTTTGGTTCCACGTCTGCTACGTTTGGAAGTCCTGGATTTGCTTTGAAGGGCTTTATGACGTTATGACGCAATTTCCGGTCCACTGCCTGAGCAATCGAAAAGCTTAAAATGCACCCATGCTCATGGTGCTTGACATGGGTGTTTGAAATAAGTTCAAGTCATGAAAACAACATCACCATAATTAAATTTGGCTCGGACCATGTTCGTGTGCGTTTCGAAAGATTTAACTGTATTGATAGTTTGTGATATTTGAAGTTAGAAAAGTAAATAATGCTAACATCAACTGTAGAGAGACGTCGATTAGATTGAATTATTCACCTACGTGTATATTACCAAACTTTTATCATTATTGATAAATGATTTTGCTGGATCACTACTGCGGTTGTGAATGGTTCCGTTTACAGTTGCCTTCGTAATCTATCTTCAGGTCGGCATTTTCGCTTACGGCACACTCCAGAGTGCAGTGGTTCTCGTATGTTTTCCCATCGGTTCCGCAAACATGAAGAAGTTCCTTAGTACATTCACATACTTGTTCGGCCAGTCCGAAGGCGACCATAGCTATTATTAGTGTTAATGAAACTAATTTCATTGCTTCTATAAATTTAACAATCGTCTCTTTGATGTCAGAAAGCTGACTGGCAGTACTTTTATGATTTTAACCAGATGGAAGGAGCTTGTCCAGTAGTCTGTCTTGAGCGATCCGTATTCAGTTGAATTTGAATACGATTCGGAAAGTAACTAGATTTGAAAGGCCTGTTTTAGGCGTGTTAAGTGAAACCAACATGGTTAAGCTTCACGAGTGACTATGGATATTGGCGTTGAATACTTGCAGCATTGATTTGAGTTAATTTTTGGATGGAGCTAAAAGTATACATTTCATATTCCTATTTTACAACGTTGATCATAGTAAACTATAAAAAATCTACGATAGCACATGAGTGACTGTTGGGGTTCGTCGCGGTTTCGGTAATTACCGCAACCGCGCGTATTACCAGAACCGCAACCGCGGTAATTACCGCAACCGTATTCAATCTATAAAAATTATGTAAAATCGAAGTACGTTAAATCGAGGGTATGTTAAATCGTGAGTATGTTAAATCGAGGTATACCTGTATTACTAATAATAATTACTAATTATTACAAACGCTAGCCCTTTTTCGGCATATACAAATAAAGAAAGTCAACAAGTTTGATCTCACCAAATTATATGCTCCAAGTATCGAAACTCGTCGAAGTATCGGGACTCGTTTTGAGTGTCCAGTGTTATACGTCGTCCTCTTTGATCCGATCATCGGCATCGACATTCATCTGTTATAAGTTTTCCTAATTCTTGCAGCCGGTAATTGATCAGATAATTTTCACAACACTGAAAAGAACTTCTTCTGATAGGTACGGTTTCTCCTCATAAGGAAACGAATAATTAAAGCAGATCACCGCCCTCCTCAAAGAAAGGCTTCTCTTCTGGCACTACGGATCCAACATTGGAAACGGGTTTCCGCACTCACGGCTTTTTCATCGCTGATGGTCAGATTTATTGTAACACCAGGCCTATTTTTTACAAATCTCATTCGAAGAAATTTTCTTCCGCAAAATTCCGAACGAAACATTTTGACGTCTTTTTGAGTTTCGATCTGCTTACATATTAAAAAAATATAAAAAGCACTTACTGCTCAAAAATATTACTCCTCCACTAAAACACATGAGAAACTCAAAAAAAATTCGCCGCACCATCGGAACCCAGGGACAGTTTCGACTGGACAAAACCAAACACTGCACAAGAGCACTTCTTAGTACACCACTGCGGACAATATTATTATCACGTGCAAAAATGCAAATACAGACAAAAAATTAATGCCCGATATAATTTTTTTCGTCCGTTTTCCACCGCAGCTTGCTGCGATCTCTACATGTCTCATTTTTGGACATGCTTTGAAATCAAAAATAAAGGTTGAAAAAATATGTCAATGTCGAAGTATTTTCATCAATTATGTACAAAACATGTCTAACAAGAAACATACAAAGTGATTGTTGTATCTCAATCACTAATTTATTAGAAAATAATGACTGCTTAACATGTTCATTTTACCACCAGTTCCCCTAGTATTTGATTTGTACACTATGGACTATGAGTTTTCATTCAAACAATTTATGCATTTTGCTATTAAATTGTTTATTAGGCCATTCCACGTACGGGTAAGTTTATCCAGAAAGTGAGCTACCAGTTTTATCCAAATACGTTAGGTGCCACTTGTGACGCTTGAATGTTTTATTTCGATACCCATTTATCTGTGTCGACAATTGTTGATTTGTTCCTACTCTAGCCGAGAGTACCACCACAAGAAAAGCGAGCAGTTTCGGTACCGGAGTCATGCAGCGACAATTTGCGTAATTATGGTATGATAAAGAAGTAGCAAGTTTGTGTCTCGGCTGTGGTAAGTAAGTTGGAGCTCAAAATTCTTGCACAATATTCAGTACATTTATATGGTCAAGGCTTCTGTCTGTCACGTTACATTTTTACTCATATTTCATAAGATAAATCAGCAAAAACAATAAAACCATATTCTATCACAACTGCACATTATTAAGGTCACTAAACCGCACATTTTTTCTACAGAAAGTTTTTTTTTCTATCATGAACCGTTTTCACTTTATTGTCATTTTGATACGTCTGTCACGTTTCACAATTTTCGCAGTTAGTTTGGAGGTTGCCCGACTAAATAGAAAAAGTCTGTTCTGTTGGCCCCAAAATTTGCATGAAAACAGTTTTAAGTTCAAGCTTAGAAAGCAAGGAAGAGTTTGAAATATAGTTTTCCTGAAGAAAAACTTTGTTTTCGATTTTATGGAGTACACACCAAAAAAATCTGAATTTTATCGTTGACGTAATTGCAAACATGACACAATTCAACAAACCGTAATTTACGAAATGACGGAACATCACCGTGTTCCATTTAATTTTACATGAAACATATACTTTACATGCGCAATGACATAAAATTACACTTCCTACCATTCAGAACAAACGCTGTATGAGGAGTAAAATTACATGATTTACGAAATTAAACGTCATGTAAAATTAAAATCAAACGTAAAACTAAGTCATTTTTGATGCTCGTATATGTCAGGGTCAGGAGACGTAAATTTACACTATTTTTTCTAGGTGTGTATTCTCAATGATCTGTCACAATGTTACAACCAGAATTTGTCACGTTACAGTTCTGCATTTTCATTGAAGCAATGATATCAAGACAAACGTACACAAATCATCTTTAATCTAGGAACTGAGTATTAACGGGAAATTTCATGTTTATTTTGAAAAACATATTGGTTTTTATAAACAAACGTGAAAAACTTTTGAAAAGGTCGCAATTTCACGAATTTATTATGTCGAAAGAAAATCTGCATTTTGAAGAATAATTTTTCGTGAGTATTTTGAATTGGAAACCCATTTTGAAATACATTCTATAACTAAATTATTGAAAGAAAAAAAATTAAATAAAAATTCAAAATTAAAAGAATTATTGAATAATGTTAAAACTTTTTATTGTTATTTTCTCTACGATGCAATTATATTTTAAAGTTTTTTTTATTTGCAATTAAATTTTAAATGTGTTATTTTTTGCGCTTGGTATTTGTAAGTAATTTATTAAAAGGGCGTATTTTCACTACTAGATATTTTTGTTGAAAAAAATCAAAACATTTTGAAAAAAAATCTTATTTCTCCTCTTTCTCTTCTTCTTCTTCTTCTTTCTTTATGACTGGCAAATACTAAGAAATTTAGAAGAATACTTGAAGTTAAAAATGTTTTCTTACTAATAACTTCCTAATAGTGCAATTATAGTTTCATCAGTTTACAGGCTTTCGTTAACAAAAAAACATTGTTTTTCTGTAATTGTATTTTCATTTTTTTAACAATATATTTGTATTTTCAACATTTTTTTTGAAAAGTTTCACCAAAAAATATTCACACAGAACAATTAATTCCCTAGCACTCGCTATCATATAGTTTTGCTGCACAAATGGCGATTATCGAAAAATATATATATTGAAAGTAGTGCGTTCAAGATCTCATATGCCCTTTTTAAAAATTACTCTTGAATAAAATCAAACTTGATAGAATTGCTTTACAGCAGAAAAAAATCTTTCACGTTACATAAGATAAACTGTGTTTTCTTAAAAATTAATAAAACTTTAAAGTTTTCACAATACAGTTTCAAAAAGTAGACTCAAAGTAGCAAGAAAAAATGCAGCTTAGACATTGTATGCATGCTGTTGGTGCGGTCCACAAAACTTTTTTGAATTTTTGATCTGTCACGTTACAAGTTATTTGGTTTTCATTACTTCACAACTGAAAATAAGCAATAATCCATATTCATCAAAAAATTTCAAGCAATATCATCAGATTTAAATTAGACTAAGATAGAAAAATGTGGTTGCAAGCAAAATGTTGAAAATATGGATTTTGTTTACCTTTTTATCTCCTTACGGTCTTTTAGTCACTTTCAGGTCATGCAAGTAGCATCAACAAACTTTCATAAATGACAGACATGAAATTTTTTTCTGGGATCACCATTCCTATTTTTTAATATTAGAGGTTATATACATACGGAAAACAAACAGTTTGACGCAAAATTTGATAAAAAATAATTTCGCCTGTGGTTGCCATTTTCGGAGCCTTAACCATATGGGCTTTTCGATTGATGTGCATTATTATTATTGCATTATTCCATTATTACTTCTTTATTTTACATAATTATTTATTTACTTATTTTTATATATAACTTTTTTATGCATGCTATTTTGAACTATTTCTGTTCTTGGAAAATCTTTTTGGTTCATTAGAATACCTTTAAGCCTCTACTTTGCCACCAGGAATAGGCACAAAACTGTGGAATTACTGAGTGCCAGATATTGTTTTGGCGTTATTATACAGTTCTTTAAGTTCTTCTGACATTTTTTTGTACTGTTCAATGGATAAGTTGCAGCAATTTAATTTGTGATACTTTCTTATCAGTTTGTTCAACTGTCCAGTTATATAACTCTCGGGGAGTTGTTATGGTATTTCCATAGTCGCTAGCAAGACTGGCTCTTTTTGCCATTCGCTTGAGGGTGCTGCCAATAGCATCACAGGGTCCTTTTCCATGGGATGTTCCAAAAAATGCCATTCTGCATATTGAACCAATTGTATGATACTTGGAGACTAAGATTATAGAATGATCAATAACGTAGATGGCCACACCCATGCATTATCCACAAGTGTCGCAGGATAGGATTGGTGTGGTGTTAGTAGGTAGGGAAATGAATCAGGATATATATATATATATATATATATATATATATATATATATATATATATATATATATATATATATATATATATATATATATATATATATATATATATATATATATACATATATATATATATATATATATATATATATATATATATATATATATATATATATATATATATATATATATATATATATATATATATATATATATATATATATATATATATATATATATATATATATATATATATATATATATATATATATTGGTAGATATTATGATTTAGCTAAGTACTCGCGCGCTTTGTCTTTTCATTTTAGATCAAAGTTTTCAGGTGCGCGACCTTCAGTGAAAATACGAATGCCATTCGAATAGGCATTTTAATAATTATTCTTCAGCGGGGCGTTATATAAAAGGATAAAGCTACATGAAATAGAACAGAGGTATCTATCTTAGCAATATGTACGAAAGTCGTTTGCGATCAATTTCCGAGAATTCGAAACGAGCAATTTGAACTCCGAACAGCCGGCCATCGGAGTATTGCTTCTTATTAACACTTAACTGATCATTTTCAAAGTTTGCAGTACAAAGCAAGCGTACAAAAAGTATTAAAGATATCCCAAATGAATGTGAAGAAATTCACTGCGAAATGTTAATGATAAGTTGGCATCTCTACTCTCCCTATCAGACACGTTTCCATAGTTAGGTTAAATTCCACATTGCATAGATACGTCTCATGCGTAATAAATATAATAAACACAACGACAAAGGCTCTTGATCCATCGGCGGCCCAGAAGAAGAATAGATGGGAGAAGAGCAATACTGGCAAAGATCGACTACCATATGAGCGGTTCAAACTCGAAAGAGTTACGCAGAGTACTGCTGTTCGAGAGTGGACTGCAACTTGGGTGAATATAGACGAACCGACGAACTCCGTAAATTTCCACCACGTAATTCGGAAACCGGATAGAAACACTAGCATTTAAGTTCAAATATTGTATTTCTGTCTGCTTACATAATTTACTTTTGCTGTAATTCACTTCACAAAAATAAAATAAATTTTCTTCGACTACTTCGACTATATGAACTCCTAGCATGTTGTTAGTAGCCTCTTACGACATGCGAGTAGGTTCCCACTGGTTCTATTCTTGGCTGAAATAGTGTAAAAAAAAATTTAGCTCGCCGGACACCACACAACTCAATTTGTACAAGGAAAAGTATTTTTCAAATAACTTTTTTTTCCTTGAAAGTGCCCAACTTGAAATTTTGACGGTAGGTAGGGAATATATCGTGAAACAAAATTTCATCCAAATCAAAGATGGTTTTTTTGTAAATCGACTTTAAATTTTTAAAATCGGTTTTTTTTTTCAGTGTAGGATCTAATGAAGATTTTTTTCAATATGCATATTAAAGAATTAGACTAATTTTGTGAAAATCACCCCAACAACATTTTTTTGTAGGATTTGTCATTTATAGACTATAACCATTTAAAAAAAAATGATAAAAAATGTTTGCCTCCCTCCAAAAGACAGTCTCATTTTTCGAAAAACAAAGTATGCAAAGTGACTTTTTGTGACAAAGTTCTCATATACAGAAAGTTTCATTAAAATCTGAGAGGGTGCTGCCAACATTTGATCGAGCTGGCGCGAAATACGTCTATATTCGGAGGCTCACTCTCCAAATGGTTGTTACACCCCTAGGGGAGTTACTAACAGACCTTTGTATGGCGGCAAATCTAGGCAATGATGTTTACTGGTAACCGCGACAAGATTTTAAAAAAGTCCGTTTATAGAGGTTACATATCACATAGAATTGAAAATCCGCAAAATTTAGTCAAACCTTGTAGAAAATGGTGATTTTCAAAGATTTGTACTGTTAAACCTGTCAACTAAAAATACAATCCAAGCGCACATCAACTTTGGGCGGTGATCAGCTATTTTCGTCCGCGTCTCATGTTTTTAAAAAGTGATTCATCAGTATCTTTGAAAATAAACTAATTTGGCTGTGCCACTATTTTTTCCGATCTTATTTTAATGCAAATAATGAAGCACTCTTTATTTCGCTATATTCTGAATTGCACATATTTTGTCGCATGTAATTTTAAATGTTCTTTGATTTGCTGGGAAGGGAACACGTATCCGCCGGTTCATGCCAATCGAGGTGACAGACTTCTTTAGACTGAGCAAACTAATTTCTTTGTTTGTTTAGTATTTATTTGACCAACTAAGAAACTGATCCACTAGGTATTGCGCGTGGGAATACGCATGGTCTAGTCTGAGTGAATAATTAATAATTAATTAATAATTAATCAATTAATTAATAATAATTAATTAAGTATACATGCTTTTGAATTATGTATGAAGGTTGAGAATTGACAATTCGCAAGAAGAATTAAAATCAAGTTACCAATTTTCGGCAGTCCTATCAGCACGAAAAACAAATGTTTTATTGTTACATTGATTGGTTTGCTTTTAGACCATCAAATTATTAATAAACTATATTGATTGTGCTTATTGTACTGAGTACTTGCATATGCTTTGGAGTAGTATATATAGTAATATTATTGTCACATTAACAATATTTTTTCATAAGTATAAAAATTTTGTAGCTTGAATATTAAAGCAAAAGGTGAGAAGTTGGTTTCTTTTCATTCTTACTGTTTTTAATCTTTCTAGTAATTAGCGTAAAATATCGCATATCGGTTGTATATACGACATACAAAGTTAGCCGTTTAATGTATTTCGGTAGGGCTTATTTCATACCGTTTAAATTGTGCCGTATAAAGCATAACATCTATCATAAATGCAGCTGGCTACCCAGAGCAATAAACACATAACAACACCACTGAGAGTTGTATAGATCATATCATTCATCAAGGTGAATTCAGGTTTATGTAACTCTTTACCCCATTCTACTAACAAAAACTGCTTCCCGTGGCAAACGGGGAAACGCAGAGGTCTCCATAACAGCGTTTGTTACACCAACATTCCTTCCCTTCCCCGATTACTGTCAAGACGTGGCCGGCACCGTTATTGGCATTTCCAAGTATAGAACTCTCGAAAGGGGCACATTGAGGATGGATAGCTACTTCCAGGTGCCATTCGTTGAATCTCTGTGAATTTTCGCTTGTTCCGGTCAATCACGGAGTAGCTACTACGAATTGTACGGTTATCATGCTCGTACTCAATCCAAGAGCACCTCAACTTTGTTTTCGTATGTTTTATTTATTTTTGTAATTCGTGATTTGAAGTTTATTAATTTGCATTTTAAACGTTTGTTGAACATATATGACATCGGTGCATTCCGAAATGCTTAGAATAATCGTGTGAGATCCTGTCATTATTGAATGATTTAAACTTTGATTTCTAGTAAAAGTAAAGAATAACCTTTGCAGGCGTTGTTGATGTTAGTTAAAACCGATCCGAGCAACGCTCGGGACTGAACTGAGATCTTACTTCTTTCTTTTTCTACGATGCTGATATAAAGGGAAATCTTTGGGTTTAGCAGATGTCGTTGTTTTACCACTGACTAACAGACTTAACACTATGAGGGAATTCCCTCAAAAAATATCGACAATTTTCCCAGAACACTAGCTCCACCTTTTATTCACGGTCCCAACTACTCATTTGCTGGTGGGTTACCCCGTAAGCTTGGGAACAATTTTTCGCTAGTGGTCTATCCCCCATATGTTTGTTCATATGCCAGCGGCACCATAATTACAAATGTGGCCACAGTCTCAAATACAAAATTTAAAATGACCGTTAAAGCGGATGAAGCATAGTTTTCGAGTTTTATGTGTGTTAGTCTGTGGTTTTACGCAATTCGAAGTGGGTTCTAATTACTGACTAATCTTTTCTCTTCTACTGCCAGGAGTCTCGCTTAGGCAGTGTTACTACGAATCGCTCAACACGTCTCACGACAATGACAGACTTGTCTCTTTTTTCAATGAGAAACGTCGCAAAGGGCAGGATCCAGCACAAGCCAGAAGATTGGTCCGTAGGTTTTTAAGCCTTCAACTTCTAGTTTTCCGATCTGTATATTTCACAACCTTGCTCTTACTTGAGTACTATGACTCTAAAATTTTCACAACTTTCCCTACTTAGTGATGTCAAGCTAGCTGAATATCGTTGAAAAGTAAAAAATAAAATTTAACTATTTTGTTTTGAAGAATGGAGATCCTTGTTTATTTCCTGATTGAAAAAGTTGACGAATTGAGTACGAAAATGTAGGCTATTTTCGGTCCATAGGAGGTAGAAATTCATCCGACCGCGACCCTTATTGCCGTTTTTTGTGATGTATAGTACAAGGTATGATATTCCATATAGCAGAAACGGTATTTAATGTTAAATGCCCCAAATCGAAGATAATGATATTTAAAAAATATATTAATGTAAAAGTTGTCATAACTTAGAAATAAAAATAGTTTAGTAGTTGGTGTACACGGACAAATGTTTGCTCTAAAAAACGTTTAGGTTGTCTGAAGGTTACTTCAGTGCAAAGTTAAATTGAGTTAAAAGTTTGATAAATTAAGCCGTTTTTCAAGGAACACCTTAAAGCTTACATTTAGATTTCTCGTGGAATGCTAAATTTGAAAAATAAAAACCGCATATCTTCAGCAAATTTCTCTAAAAGTTGTTGTTCTACAACTTCATTGAAGACAGTCAAACTCTATCTAGAACCTTTCAAATGTTCAATTTTAGATTTGTATAAAATCAGAACCACCCTAGCTTCTATTTAAACGAAAAGAAGAACCTTGCAGAATACAACAATTTCCTAATTGTAGTTTAAGACTAATTTATTTAGCTCTAGCAAAAAGTTAAAATTCTTGCTTATTTTACATGCTGGATCTCGGGTGCGCGACGTTAGGCATACATAAGTTAGGCATAAGTACATTAGGCATAATGGACGTTAGGCATAATGGACGATTGGCATAATTCACAAAAATATAAAAGTAATAGCAAGGCTTTCGTTATTATAGAGATATCAATCCTACACTTGTTTTTTCGGGTTTAACGAGACTCCAAAATGAAAAATACCATGCGACATATTTATCCCTTGTAACTGTAGTTTTTTTATATTTTTTCCGTGGACGAGATGAAGAATATATCTCTTGATTTAAATCAAGAGTTTGGTACAAGCACATTTCAAGCCTATTAGATGTATAACCAATATAGTTGTATCCAAATATTTAAAAAGGCCAAATAATGAACAAACATTAAGTGTTGGAGCCTATGGAAACTTGCACTGTTTTGTGCAGCATCAGCCTAAGGCTACAGATTTTACGATTGTGACGATACCATTTTCGTTTCGGTACCTCGTCCCGGTACACAAATAAACTCTCTCTCGTATCAGACAATTTTCGTAGTTCTATTTTGACAGCCTCAAGAATATAATCATTGAACTTAATAATATAGTAGATAATCAATATTGAAGCAACAATATTCTTATATTCGTTGAATAAATAATAAAATGCATCATTCTTTCTTTCATGAGCTGTTCTTCAAGAGCACATATTTTCTTCTTGGACAATTGCACCATACATGTATGTAAGAGCTAATCTAAGTTGATGTGTGTTATTCATACCTTAAGGGCTTATATACAAAGTTGTGGCGATAAAATGAGCTAAGTTCGTGATTTTTTTATTTGAAAAAGCGAAAGACAGTTCGTTCGGAGTACAGCAATATTCCGTTTTTGGCATGCTTCATTTTTGGCTACAAAAAGTTCCGTTTTTGGCAACATTGTTTTTCTTCATAATAAATCTTTTAAAAAATGCTCAATACATATTTTGTTATAATAGTGGATATCACTTTTGACTTTATTTCCAAACATAGCAGTCATATTTACTATATTTTATGGGGGAGGACATAGCGTATAAAATTAAATTAGCTGATTTTTTACATATTCTAATATAATTAATGTTCTTGTAACGTTTGTGATGTCACAAATTGAAAATAACAGCTTTTAAGGTAAGGTTCCATTTGTGGCACGGTTCCAGTTTTGGCAACTGAAAAAAAAAATATTGCTGCCAAAAACGGAATTCTACTGTACTATCAAAAAAATAGAACACAAGTTGAATTACAATTTTTTTTACAAAATTCAAAACTTTTTGAGCGACTTGGCGGAATGTCACAATTAATCTTCTTAAGACAGATGTCTTCCGTTTAATTTCACTATATTAATAATAATGATAAACAATATGAGCGAGTAAAGGCGCTATAACCTAGGCTCATTAGCCAGGGCAAGGTGTAATACCTCTGTCCCATCCCAAAGGACCAAAGGAGTGACATTAACCTTCTTAGCAAAGTCACTCCCAATGATTTATTATTCATATCCCCTTCAAACTGAACCGGTCGGTACGGTTGTCCTCGTTTCTTCCTTCTTTAAGATTCAAAACAATTCGTTATTCATTAAATGAATAATTTTATTACCGTCTATTTTTGAAACATCTTCAAACCCAACTCTGCACAGTAGGTATGGCCGTTTTAATATTTGCGACATATGAAAATATGCTTCGAATATTAATATTGACAAGAAAAACACTACAGAATAACTGCAGTGTTTTCCAGGATGCTTTTCAATACTGGCTGTGTAAGGGTTAGAATAGAATAGAATAGAATAGAATAGAATAGAATAGAACAGAATAGAACAGAATAGAACAGAATAGAATAGAATAGAATAGAATAGAATAGAATAGAATAGAATAGAACAGAATAGAATAGAGTAGAATAGAATAGAATAGAATAGAATAGAATAGAATAGAATAGAATAGAATAGAATAGAATAGAATAGAATAGAATAGAATAGAATAGAATAGAATAGAATAGAATAGAATAGAATAGAATAGAATAGAATAGAATAGAATAGAATAGAATAGAATAGAATAGAATAGAATAGAATAGAATAGAATAGAATAGAATAGAATAGAATAGAATAGAATAGAATAGAATAGAATAGAATAGAATAGAATAGAATAGAATAGAATAGAATAGAATAGAATAGAATAGAATAGAATAGAATAGAATAGAATAGAATAGAATAGAATAGAATAGAATAGAATAGAATAGAATAGAATAGAATAGAATAGAATAGAATAGAATAGAATAGAATAGAATAGAATAGAATAGAATAGAATAGAATAGAATAGAATAGAATAGAATAGAATAGAATAGAATAGAATAGAATAGAATAGAATAGAATAGAATAGAATAGAATAGAATAGAATAGAATAGAATAGAATAGAATAGAATAGAATAGAATAGAATAGAATAGAATAGAATAGAATAGAATAGAATAGAATAGAATAGAATAGAATAGAATAGAATAGAATAGAATAGAATAGAATAGAATAGAATAGAATAGAATAGAATAGAATAGAATAGAATTGAATTGAATTGAATTGAATTGAATTGAATTGAATTGAATTGAATTGAATTGAATTGAATTGAATTGAATTGAATTGAATTGAATTGAATTGAATTGAATTGAATTGAATTGAATTGAATTGAATTGAATTGAATTGAATTGAATTGAATTGAATTGAATTGAATTGAATTGAATTGAATTGAATTGAATTGAATTGAATTGAATTGAATTGAATTGAATTGAATTGAATTGAATTGAATTGAATTGAATTGAATTGAATTGAATTGAATTGAATTGAATTGAATTGAATTGAATTGAATTGAATTGAATTGAATTGAATTGAATTGAATTGAATTGAATTGAATTGAATTGAATTGAATTGAATTGAATTGAATTGAATTGAATTGAATTGAATTGAATTGAATTGAATTGAATTGAATTGAATTGAATTGAATTGAATTGAATTGAATTGAATTGAATTGAATTGAATTGAATTGAATTGAATTGAATTGAATTGAATTGAATTGAATTGAATTGAATTGAATTGAATTGAATTGAATTGAATTGAATTGAATTGAATTGAATTGAATTGAATTGAATTGAATTGAATTGAATTGAATTGAATTGAATTGAATTGAATTGAATTGAATTGAATTGAATTGAATTGAATTGAATTGAATTGAATTGAATTGAATTGAATTGAATTGAATTGAATTGAATTGAATTGAATTGAATTGAATTGAATTGAATTGAATTGAATTGAATTGAATTGAATTGAATTGAATTGAATTGAATTGAATTGAATTGAATTGAATTGAATTGAATTGAATTGAATTGAATTGAATTGAATTGAATTGAATTGAATTGAATTGAATTGAATTGAATTGAATTGAATTGAATTGAATTGAATTGAATTGAATTGAATTGAATTGAATTGAATTGAATTGAATTGAATTGAATTGAATTGAATTGAATTGAATTGAATTGAATTGAATTGAATTGAATTGAATTGAATTGAATTGAATTGAATTGAATTGAATTGAATTGAATTGAATTGAATTGAATTGAATTGAATTGAATTGAATTGAATTGAATTGAATTGAATTGAATTGAATTGAATTGAATTGAATTGAATTGAATTGAATTGAATTGAATTGAATTGAATTGAATTGAATTGAATTGAATTGAATTGAATTGAATTGAATTGAATTGAATTGAATTGAATTGAATTGAATTGAATTGAATTGAATTGAATTGAATTGAATTGAATTGAATTGAATTGAATTGAATTGAATTGAATTGAATTGAATTGAATTGAATTGAATTGAATTGAATTGAATTGAATTGAATTGAATTGAATTGAATTGAATTGAATTGAATTGAATTGAATTGAATTGAATTGAATTGAATTGAATTGAATTGAATTGAATTGAATTGAATTGAATTGAATTGAATTGAATTGAATTGAATGAATTGAATTGAATTGAATTGAATTGAATTGAATTGAATTGAATTGAATTGAATTGAATTGAATTGAATTGAATTGAATTGAATTGAATTGAATTGAATTGAATTGAATTGAATTGAATTGAATTGAATTGAATTGAATTGAATTGAATTGAATTGAATTGAATAGAATAGAATAGAATAGAATAGAATAGAATAGAATAGAATAGAATAGAATAGAATTAATAATAATGATAAACAATTGTTTTTGTTGTACGTAGAGACGCAAGCTGAGTTTCTGCATACCACGCATTCGGTCTTCTTCTTTTATTTGAGTTTAGATTAATTCAAGTATATATGGTAGAATAAAACGTTGATCGAGTTTGAACAGCTTCCAGAGTAATTCTACCACATCTAAAAATTTCAAACATTTACGTTTTATCATTCTAGGCTATCACCGCCAAAAATGTACTTTTTTGATAATTTATGCCTAACGTCCATTATGCCAATCGTCCTTATGCACAACGTATTTATGCCTAATGGGGTACACCCCTGGATCTCTGTGCATTGTCGGCGCTCTCATCTAAATCGTTCACGGGGCAGAATTAAAGATAGTGTAGACGGGAAGAACTATGTTATCTCAGCGTTTGAAGACTCAACAAAATGCATTCATCCGTTTACTGCAATAATCGCGCATTTTTCCGCGTCGAACGTTCTGGTTCCGCCAATTGTTTTATTTCTAGCGAACCTACGTTCAATAGCCTGAGGCAATACTTGACAACATTATTTTTGCTAAAATTGTCTCTGGAATAGAAACTCGTCGAATCTACAATACCCACGAAAAGGACCATTCGAGCAAGTCAGTTCACCCTAAACATCGTGTCAGTAATTCAATCGCACGACCAACTGTTAAAACACACCCCGCAGCATTCAATCCGGCTAATTTGGCTATAAGCTATATCAAATTCAATTTTGAGTCCTACTCAAAAGAAAGAGACGATCCGTCAGCGCACGTTGGATGAGTAATTAACATCGACGAAAAGGGGTTCCGCACAACGTTTCGAGAATTATGAAATTTTGACGAGGTTTGAATACGCAAAGAGAGGTGAGTCACTTTTCAAAGCTAGTGTAGGCTGTGGAGGGGGTTTTTTGCTGGACCGAAATGTTTGAAAATTTAAAAAATGAGGGTGCATTGAAGGTCACGCAGTAGTACAATTTTAATGAAGTCGAACTGTGTATTGGGATTGGTGCGGTATCGTCACGCTAAAGCTGGCACAGATGCAATTTTGTAACTTAATGAACAATGTTCTCGGAATCATTGTGATGCAAGGTCAATAAATGTATCCTAATAGATTTCCAGCTTTTTATTCTTGTTCGACTAATAATAATCTGATAATAATAGCTCTATACCGCATATCTCGACAAACATATGATTACGGCGTAAAATCCAACTGTCAAAATACTCTTTGATAGGAAATCCCAGACAAACCGTGCTTAGCCAAGTTTATAGCAGTTAATAAAAGAGAAAAAATTTCTTTTTTGTTTATCACCAACATCTCGTCTGAGATTGAATATCCTAAAATTTATAAACTACTTCCCAGAAAAAAGACTATGGTAGGGAAAGTTTTGTCCCGAGACAAGGAATTACCTCATCGGAGATATCTTTTGGCTTGCTATAAACTTTTTGGCTTATAGCAAGCCAACCAACTAGGAATGTTGTCTGTTTTTTCTTTGTCATAAGATAGCACAACTCGATCACTCGAGAAACTGGCGCTTGTCATAACCGTGTTTCTCTATATCTCAGTAACCCAGCAGAATTTCAACATTCTGAAAACGCGACTTTGTAGAGATTTTAAAATTTAGTAACATGTCATATCTAACGCAGTTCACCCCAAAATGGCGTTTGTCATAAGATAGCACAACAGCGACGATATTACATAGATCTAGGAAAATTATTCAAACACTTATCGAATAAAATGGAAGGGAACAAACACGATGTACACGTGGCACGTGTTTTCTGGATTGGTGTTCTTGAATGCGTTTTCACCCTTTCGATTTGAATGGATTCTGATTCTGTTCAGCTGTAAAAATTGGGTACTCCATTCAGCAAATATCCATTAGATAACATAAAAATTACTGAAATTGAGCGAAGAAAAACTTCATGTAATAAGTTAAAAACAATAAGTATGGAGAATTGCACTAAATTTTCATAAACATCAATCAAGATTCACTAGCGGTTCCGCTACCATACTGATGCTGATTGTTTTTCATGAAGCTTTGCAAACGGATTGGAAAAATTGCTCGTTTCGGTTTCAATTTTCGTACGATTCTTTGTTCAATCTGCAACCGATAATTAGAGGTTCACTTGTCAATCAGAATTCTTTTACTCGAAAAAAAATTACTTTTAAAAATTCAAACCGTTAGCTACTTTATACAACACATCCAGTCTTTTATTCCCCTTTTCGTTCCATGGCAAGCGAATTGCAACCCCGCTCCCGAAGAGCCACTCACAAACTTCGTGTTTGTCGCGCGACATTCATCACGTTGCAGCCAGAATCTTGTTACTCAACCCACCACCGGCACAAACAGCCAGCAGGGATTCTTCTTTCAACATGCGTCCGCTGCAGATCGAAGGGACTAGTCCCCTTTGCTAGCAGAAAAAAAAACGTTCGCAGTAGGCAGTGTTCCAACCAAACGACAATGCCTGTAACTTGTACGGCGTTAGGCAGTTTCATCTTCTTCCTTTCTACGTCGGTCTCAACGCCAGTGATCTAGCATAAACGCGCGCTGTGCTGCTTATTGCTGCACCCGAGACTATACACGTACCAAGACTGAAAGCGCCCGGAACCAGGTGATAAGAAATCGCTTGAACCGGCCGGTGTTGGGGACACGCTCCGAATGCCAGAGGGTGTGATTTGATTAATGGAATGTCATAATTATCGCATCGGGTTCTGGAGCAACAATGCTGCCCGTTGTGTGTTTAGATGAGAATGTCTCGCGAATGGGGAAAATTAGTTATCGCAAATCGATAGCGGGACCTTTGCTGTACGTACGCCACGAGAGGTTTAGCGGGAGTGGCATCTTGAGGAATTGATAAACGCGTGATAATTTGTTTATAGTGTGGATAATTTATGGTTGATATCAACAACCATAAGTGTCAAAGCAAGAGAATGTAACGTCAGAACGGGAATGCATAAATTACAGATTTTTGAATTGCTGATTGAGATTTACTTCAAAATACCGACTACAAATTAGTTACCGGATATAAAAATCAGAAGTACAGAGCATTATTCGTGAAATACGTTTCAATTATATCACAATGTAAATGTCAGGCTGTAACAAAAATCGGACTGAGGTTCTAAGATGTAAAAATCGCTTTAAAAGGTCGCATTCGGAAAGTTCTGTTAAAACTGGCAAAATAGTAAATCTTTAAACTGACTTTTATCACGGAATACAAGTTTTCTCTGGTATTATAGAGCAAGAATCATTTATAACGATTGCATGTTAATTAGGCATATTTTCGATTCTGTTTCGGAGGGGGCTTAAATAATTTAATGTGCAATTTAAATAAGTAGTTATAATGATTGGTCTTAGCACAAGCAGCTCAATAAATGATTGTAATGACTACGACATGTATATTGTAATGGAATCCTATCCTATGATAGTAAATGGCGTGAAAACACATTTTTGAAACCTTTGACGAAATCTGGCCTACTGCTTCAGCAGACTTCGCAGCCGATTATCAACATACATGGTTATTGTAGTGCTTGCGCTAGAATCCTGCTGACCCTGAGTAGAGTCTATACGAACATACGAGGACTAGCTTATCAGACCACAATTTGTAGTCTAGTTCACCTAACCAACAACCACCGAATACTTGTTTATTGACAATTGATACTATTCTAATAGGGGACAGTGTTTAATAAATCATCCAAATTCATTTTTTTTTGTTTCGATTATAAAGGTCTAACCCTAAGTCGGGAATCAGGAATCAAACGCAATTGAGCCAGATCTTTACTTAATATACTACAAGAAGGTTGATAACCGTCCATTATTGTTCTCCGGACAAAACCAGCTTAGGGGCCGTGTGACATCCGGCGGGTGGAAGTCTCTCAGACAAGAATTGATAGACTGGGTCCTGCTCCTATGTCGCAAGAGATAACCAAAAACAGGAATCTTCAAGTTAAGGCGTTTCTCCGTACCGAGGACTGAATGGTTGATAGGACTAAAATGTGCAAGTCGCTCATGGAGTGTCATGGGTCTTACCTTTGCATGTTAAATGATTTTGTTGCACCATGGTCGTTTGTTTCTTCACAAATCGTGAGATTCAAATAATGGTCATGCCCCTAATACCTCTTTCAGGGTTCGCTATCGGCGATTATAGCTTTACAATAAGTGTATGACTGGTGTCCAAAAGGGGCTCCCCCACATGGTGTCTTATCTTTGAGTTTTCTCGTTCGTTTTCCGAGGTTTTAAGAAAAGGTAGTCAATCGATTCGCCATCAGTAAATGTTTTGTTATAGCTCACATATCGGTGAACTCGATATAGCACTGGTTTTGATTGGATTGCATTGTACGTTGACATTTCGGCCCAAATAGTCGTTCCTGAAGGTGAGTGCTGCTCACATACTTGCTATGTATGGCTATTTTCTATGTAATATACATTTCTTGCATGAATGTATATTATTGTAGTTTTTCGTAGTTGCTGCTGCAGCTGTTACTAGTTGGTGCCGTGAAGGTACATAATTCCTAGAATCTAAAGCGTAAGTTAACCAATTCGTTTTGAAAAATAAATCAAAATTGGTAGTGTTATGCAATTGGTCCCACTAGCTAGCAATTTTATCATGTTTCTATGGAACAACAGGAGAATTTAATCAGAATTTTACAAAAGTTGCGAAAATGAAAGATGTGTTGTTGAACCAAATTCCACGCATCATATATTGCACTGATTGAGATTCCACGCACAAGTGTTTCAAATTCCATGCAGCGCAATATTTGGCAGAAATCCAACAAATGTGTTAACTCATCTACATCTATTAGCTCTCACTTCTCTTCTTTTTTTTGAAAATTTATTTCAACATTTTTTTTCTTCATTTTAACCTTATCGAAACATTGCTGCTAGACCAGTCGCAATAAACGATAATTATCCTTTCGTATTGTCTTGGGATTTACGTTTGCTGGTTTGTGAAAACTATTTTCAAAAAGGATTTTGGGATGTTGTCGATTCAGTGGGTTCTGTAATTAAATCATATTAAGTTGAGATCAACTCAGTAGGAAACATTCAGAATTTGTTCCACTTCTAACTTTGACTTTGTCTGACCACGTATTGAAATGTTGCTTTTAAATCGCATATTACCAATGAGAGTAGAACATCCTCTTTCCTTGGATACTGGGCGGATTACTGTCTCATCTAAATTTTTAATTCCAGGAGGCTCAATAATTGCTTGCAGTAACCGTTTGAAGCAGGAGTTTTGGAAGATTCGAACTAAACCAGAAATATAAAACAGTACGTGATAGAAACACGTACTCTTTTATCTCATTGGATTAGTTCGAATCTTCCAAAGCTCCGGCTCGATGTTTGAAAACAGGTTTGGCGCCAAAAGAAATGTTTTATCCATTATCTTCCCGGAATTTTCGCAATTTTTTAGGTGGAATGTCCTTGCCTAGGCTTTTTGACGTTTTCTAGATTGTATTGTATATTTTTCTTGTTGGCCGTCAGTACTATATGTATATGTCAGTACTATATGTATATGATCGGAATTAGGTTCGCCTAAAATTAGTGCACCTTTTTCGGCGCACTGTAATTCCAGCTATAATACCTATTTACAAGTGCGCTGACAATTTAAGTCTTATGAATTGATATTTAACACACTCTTTTTATTTTGTTTACAAGTTTGGAAATGAAAATAAACCGTATCACTTCAAATTAGTTATACTAGCTAAATTAGGTATTAACGCAATCACTAAGGAAATATGCAAACATGGCGGCCACAAAGACGAGCGTTCTATTTTTTTTTATTTTGAAGGTATATGAGCCAGCAGAAAAAAATATTTTTTGCTCAGTCGATATGGATAAACATAAGTAGTATATGTGTATTACATGTTCAATTATTTTAAGAAGCCTGCTTCTGCAATTTGACAAATAGTTCAGAGTGCGCGGAATTCTGAACTGCGCGGAATTATGTACCTTCACGGTACATGTGCTGCTCACTGACAGATATATGAGAGATTTCAGAGATGAATTAGGGCATCTTTCTGAAGTATAGTAACTAACTCTGATGGTTTCATTTTAAGAATAGATTAACTTTTTTACTATTTTTAATTTCATTGACATTTCTATTAGTACATACGTAATATTCATTTTCCTGTCTAATCTCTTACAAGTATGAACAAGAATCATCACAAAAAATAAACAACAACCACAGTAACCCATCCATAAATTGGACTGTAACGCTGTGTACATTTTTGCGCGAACAAATTTTTTGAAAACACATATAGTTTCATAAACACGAGGTATATTCTCCATAATTTCGGGAACATAGTCAAGATTTTTGTCAATCGTTCAGTTCACGACATTGTGATTTTTGGTTCATGAATTCATGAACGGATTTTTTCCGTGTAATGAATTAACCATAGTTAGCTTTTTTTCTTTGATTATAAAGGTCTAACCTTAAGCTCGGGGGCCGGAAATCGAACGCAGGTGAGCTGCGTAGAAGCCAATTTACTTACCAACAACGCTATGCCCGCCCCTGGATTTGATATTTCAGCTCTTTGTTTGCTGAAACTGGATTAGCATTTGATTCTTCTTTTTACGTCTTTATAGTTAAGGGGATCCTCTTATATAATTGTGGCAAAAAGTACCTAATGTTGAATAATATTTTTGAAGCAGAAAAATGACTTAGGCCGCTTACAGGGTGGCGGCGAGAAGCTGAACTGGGGCTGAAACTGACATTAGGATGCGAGATACGAGAAACCTGCTTGCTGCAAATCAAAGGGATGATGTCAGAGTGAAAGCCGAGCGGATCTGCGCCGAGAGTAAAAGCAGACACTCTGACAGGCTCCATTTGATATGCTGCAAGCAGGTTTCTCGCATCTCGCATCCTAATGTCAGTTCCAGCTCCAGCTCAGCTTCTCGCCGCCACTCCGTAGGCAGCCGGAGACATGTGCGCTATTCTGCAAAATTTTTATTCAGGTTTCATCTTTAAAATAAAAGTTTTCGAGTGTATGGTGTCAAAAATAGCGTCTAACAAGATTTTTCGAATCTGCGGGCATTCTCGTTTTTGAATCATTCAACCAATCAACTTCGGGTTTTGCCCGCCTAAAAGAAGACAACATTCTCGGGCGCTGGAACCTACAAAATCGCAATATTTTGATCATTAATGATTTTTTACAGTCGGCCAAAGTGGCCGCCAATTTGTTTCTATATCGAATTTTTTCATGTTTTTTAGGTTTTTTAGGTTGAGGCGCATTTACGGAATGTAATCTTCTGTACCGTGCCCGCAAATGAGGTAGGTTTTCAAAACACTTTTTGCTGGAGCCGTCATTTTGGACGCCATTTTTGACACATTACACTCGAAAACTTTTATTTTATAGATGAAACCTTTATAAATAATTTGTAGAATAGCGCACATATCTAAGTCATCTTACTTCTTAAAAACGTGTTTAATCCACCTAACAGTGTGATGAGACATTTCTTATAACTTATCACTCTCCTCGGATATTATATCGTTTGAGAGCATTTGGAACTTGATGCTTCGCGATGTTTTTGATAACACATACTACATGGGATAGTGGCAGGACTCAGAGAATCGCTCAAATCAGCATAGGACAACATCAGTGCTAGAAATCTCAAACCAAATCAATGGGAAAGCGAAAAAATGGCCCATAAAATAGACATACCAACGAATTATTGTTAATGCTCTGTTAATAAAATATCTATATTGTGGTGGGAAAACTGAATTTTCCTAAAGGGGTTATATATTGTACTGAAACAAAAAAAAACATTTTTTTAATCGATTTGAAGTTTATATTTTACTCAAATTTCCAACGCGACTGAGAACTAAGAAATCAACGCTTTTTCTTGAAAAGGGCGATACTAGCAGTGATACCATTCAAAGAAAATCAACAGTGAATATTTCCAGACTTGGTTTTATTTCCTATTTAAGAACTATTGTGTTTTTTGATATCCTAGCTTGCATGATTCAGTGATCAAAACCCAAAACTTCATAAAGTATTTGAAATTATTAAATTAAAATTTCTTTTTGCTATTGAAATTGACAAAATGATAGTGTCGCCCCTTTGGCGATTGTTTACTTTTTCGGTCCCACCTATCAGCATTGAAGTATCGCCCTTACGTTTTTTTACAATAACTACCGTTTTACACCACCGATTTCGTCCGGGTTTTTTCAATAGAGATCATTGTTACTATTTACAGCTGGTATCAGTTTGATAATCCTAAAAAATACGAAAATAACAGTTTTGCCTCTAAACTGCTAGCGAAAAAAGTATCGCCCTGTTTGCATGGAGCGTGGAGGGCGAAACTTTAAATAAGCAAACAAAAATACAGTTTCGCCCGTTGTATTTTTTGCTGTAGTTTAAGATAGCAATATCGTAGAATCAAAATTTTTAGGTTAATTTGTTGCGTTTCAAAGCCCTCATTCGCATGTAAGAAAAAAGCCCTATGTTTACATTTGTAAGTATCGCCCTTTTCACAAAAAAGCGTTGAAATGAAATCGCAGCTCCTGATATCACGCTATCTCTGAAGTACATGCGTGCATAGTTTCAAATTTTACTTCGACATCGACTTTTTCTAAAGGTGACTTCCCAGTAGTATTCTTGATTTGAATTATTATCGCTAATCCTAATGCCAAAGAACAAATAAAAACCTCACGAAAACGAACCGTTTGGGAAAATCATCATCATTACTGGAACTTTCATTTTCACGAATCTTTTCGATAACCTTCCGTCACTTGCGTTAATGCACTGGGTGCACACTAGAGTGACAGAAAAAAAATGACCCCCATCGGCCCACCCCTGAGTCGATTCCTAGTCCCACCAGGAGTGTCTGCTCCAAATTTGGGCCAAATCGAACAAGTCTAGCTACCGGACCAACGTGCTTGAAGTTTGTATGGGATTTTTCGACAATTTACTTGGAGAAAACCCACTTGCTCACATTTTCACCGCTAGGAGGCACTGTATACATCACATTATCACCAAAAGTGAAACTTAAGAAGATAATTCTATTATCTACAACTTTGTTGAAGACTGCAAAGCGATCCGACTCGAACAAGAAAAGTTATTAAACTTATAACGAAGCGATGTCTGAGTCAGTTTTGCATGGGGCCTAGCAGTGCATGGTAGTGCATCAGTACTAGGTTCTAACAAACTAAACATTTTTATGGAATAATGGTTAGATTTAGCTCACTAGTGTGTTCGGAAGAATTGTAGTATATAATACGAGTTATGTTTTGGTTAGAAAACTTTAGTTCCAGCTGTGACCGCATAGATAGCGCCAACACTAACTTTTCAACGGAGAGAGATAGAAATTAGGTGTCTTCTGCAAAGTTGTAGAACAAGATTTTTTCAGTAATTTTGCCAAACATCTCGATATTCTATCTCTCTCCGTTGAAAAGTTAGTGTTGGCGCCATCTATGCGGTCACAGGTGGAACTAAAATTTTCTAACCAAAACATAACTCGTGTTATGTACTGCAATTCTTCCGTACATACTATT
Organism: Topomyia yanbarensis; assembly: GCF_030247195.1. Classification (NCBI taxonomy): domain Eukaryota; kingdom Metazoa; phylum Arthropoda; class Insecta; order Diptera; family Culicidae; genus Topomyia; species Topomyia yanbarensis. Next base: position 30,123,628 of record NC_080671.1, on the reverse strand, counting down.
CAGCTAAATCTAACCATTATTCCACAAAAATGTTTAGTTTGTTAGGACCTAGTACTGATACACTACCATGCACTGATAGGCCCCATGCAAAACTGACTCAGACATCACTTCACTAAAAGTTTAATAACTTCTTTCAACAAAGCCGGATTGACTAGCAGTCTTCGACAAAGTTGTAGACAATTAAATTATCTTTCTTATTTTCACTTACAGTGATAATACAATGCATACAGTGCCACCTAGCGGTGAAAATGCGAGCTAGTAGGTTTTCTCCATGTAAATCGTCGAAAAATCCCATAGAAACTTCAGGAACCTTGGTCCGGTAGCTAGACTTATCCGATTTGCTTCAAATTTGGAGCAACTACTCCTGGTGGGACTAGGAATCGACTCAGGGGTGGGCCGAGTGAGTTTTCAAAAATTCATTATTTTTCTGGGCATTCTAGTGCACACAGTGCTCTAAAAATCTAGCGAAATCGTCTTAGGGCACCAGCGGGTCTGTAAAGAATACTAAAAATTAATTTCTATTCCATAATTTTCAGTTCAGCAATTCGAGAGTTTGTGCTCACCGCAAACCATGAAAAATAGACTACGTTGTGAAGCGATGATCACTATTTATTAAAAATCACGGTTAAATAAAAAATAAAACTATTAAAAAATTTCAAATAGTTTATAATTTTCACAAACCTATTAGGAAAAATTGTGTAATAAGCTTTCGGAATATTGTGTAGGAAAAAAGCTGAAAATTTGAAAAGAAATCTGAGGATTATGATTGATTACAGAGCTCTGGAATTTTCTATTGGAATGTTTTCAGGCATGAATTTGATATTGATGCTATTAGACAACTGTGAAATCAAGACCAATAGATCAGTTACATATCAGGAGGACCCCATTCCGACAATTTATCAAAAGTTCTCATGATGTTTAAAACAACAGGTTATCAAACTACGGGTCAGATAATTGTTATTGTAATATTGAATTAAATCAGTCTGCATCAATAAATTTTCAACTCCAATCCAATTTTTTTTTGTGTGGTGGGGGGGGGGGGTTGTATGATGTTAAACCCCAAAACCTTCTCTTGGCTACGCCGTTGCTTGGAGTTATTTATTTCGCTTTTCATTTTCCGAAAAGTTTCAGATCGATCCGATGGTCATAAGTTAGAAAAATTGCAGACAGAAGGTTCGCACAAATGAGCATTTTTGAACTGATAAGTTATCAAGTTCCTTCCAGACAACTTGGAAGTGTTCGGTGATTATTTCTAGCGGTTGTAGATAGAAAAATGAAATACAAAATTCGATTTATCGAAATAATGTTTGGTTTATTTCAATGGATTATTACTATATTGAACAATAAATAGGCGACGAAGAGTAATCCACAAACAACAAGCCATAACTTTTAAAGTATCCAAAATAGATATTTGAAGTCTTCAGTAAAGTTATTCGCAAAAGTAAGAGCTACAAATTTGCTGAAGGCATTATTTCGTTATAATCACTTCCAAGAAAATTTGTGAAAATATCTCACTCATAGGGGGATTAATCAGCAAATGCACAATACCAAAAGAAAGAGCATATTACCTTCATTAAATTCTCCGAAGATACTATTGACCTAAAATAAGCCGTTTTGGCGTTAATAATAGATTACATGTTTTTGGTGATATTTCTGGCAATGGGAAATGATAGAAATCTTTCGTCCGCATTTAATGTTAAATATCTCTTTTGATAATAGTCCGATTTCAACAATCTATAGCTTGTTCGAAAGGTATTCGTTTAAGCTGTCTAAAAACATATAAATTGTTAATCTATATTGTCAATTCCGGCAGATAATTTAAAAAAACTGCAAAAAACGTCATTTTTACGCATTCAAACATTCATATCTTAAAAACTAAACATCAGAATCAAAAACAAATTAATAGCGTTCATACTGTTTTTTAGTTCTTTCATTTAAAATTGGTTTGGATAAGATCGGTTCAGCCATTGCTGAGAAACACGAATGAGAATTTGTCCGTTACATACACACACACACACACAGACACACACACACACACACACAGAGACATTGTCCCAAATCGTCGAGCTGAGTCGATTGGTATATAAGACTCGGCCCTCAGGGCCTCGGAAAAAATCTTGAAAGTTTGAGCGAATTCTATACATTTCTTTTATAAGAAATGTAAAAAAATTATCAAGCATTTGGTGCTTTTTGCAAAATTATATAAGAGGACCCCCTTAAAGCGAATGACCGCATGTATGGTTTTAGCGAACTCAAACTACGACACCACGAAAACCGAATTTTTTCATGAATTCGTAGCATCCAAACTTATCTGAACAACTTTATTGAAGACATTAATGCTTTAAACGTCATCGTTGGAAAGTTCTAGCGCCACCTGTGCAGCAAGGTGACATACTACCTAATGTACCCCAATTTAGAGCAAAATATGCACTGTTCTAAACCAACGGATTAGATTCTGGTATACAAATGCATTAGAAATTCTGAAAACGTTAGATTAGCCTTCGTATTTGGTGCAAGCTGGACATCTTGGATCTCGATGTTTCCTGTATTGAGCTCACACCAGCTAAGGTTAAAATCAATAAGGGATAAAGCCACAGAGAACGGACGTCCATCTTGAGCTTAAAAGTTGTTTAAAAATTAAAGGCCGATTCAAAAGTAGTTGGCACTACTTCCGCCATTTCATTTAGTGGGTGAGTTTGACTGAATTGACAGTTGATAGATTTAAAAATGACTGGCATAATTATGTCTCTAGTTGGAATAGGTTGGTGTGGCGGCGCACAGTGGGACGAAATAAATTAAGCCGGCCATTCAAACTATTGGTTATGGCAGTTTGATGTCTTCGGAAAGGTTTTTTTTTATTTTTTGAGTAGTTTAATATAATGTCGAAAAATTTTGATTTAAGAAAAAGATAAAAAATACGCAGATAAAACAAAACTAACTTTGCAAGTTGTTACCAAAATTGATGGTTATGTATGGAAAGTTTGTAGACGAAATAATTTTATGAAACTTTGTTGAAGTAGCAAAATTGCTAGTGGAAGACACCATTAGTCTGTTAAAAACGTCCTGATTCGTGGCTAAGTTGTCGAGTACAAAAATGCTTAGATATGTTAATAAAATATCAAACATAGGACACTGATGACTTATGAGAATTAGGGCATTGCAAAAAAAATTTTTTTTGAATTCTCAAAGGCCCCCCTCTCATATTGTGACAAATGTCAAAGTAAGCTCAGATGCCAAATTTCACATCATTTAGACAATTCTAGCCCCCCACCCACATCGCTTGAAATTTTTTTAAATTGGTACTATGGGAAAATATGGAGGAAAAATATATTAAATGCTATAACTTTTGAAGTAGCAATCAGAAAATTACAATTTACACCTCTTTTGGAAAAAAATAATCTTAGTATTTGAATGGAGATATTTTTGTTTCTAGGAAAATACTGGAAAGTGGGGTACTGGGTCATTTTGGTCCCAAAATCCCCTATTTTTAATGATTTTTCTGCTCCGTGATGCAAATCATATATATTTTGTAGTTTTTCTAATGTAAAAAAATCTCAAAAATCGAGCGGAGCCTTTTTGACCTTTGTCCGAATACGAGAAGTTGGGGTTATATGGCTTTTGGTCATTCATATTAAACTTCATTATTTTCTCGTGAATATATCTCTATTATTCTTCACTCAATTTTCATAAACTATACCTTGTTGAACGTGGAAAATCCTTAGGATTATAACAAAAATAGATTTGTTACCGGTAAAATTCAGGAACATCAAATTATCTGACATAGAGTGTCGATTTCACATTTTTATCATAAAATCGCACATATTAACTCCATTTAACAACACAAATCTTATTTAATTTACTACTTTTAGTGTAAAATATGCTTAGGGATCACATGAGAAAAGTTTCATTCCTGAAAAAATAGGGGAAGTTGAGGTATTAGGACAAATAATGAAAAAAATGAGATTTGTAGAGTAAATATCAAAAACTTTGATGTTTCTGAATTTTACCTTTAACGTTTTTATTTTTGTTTTATTCCTCAGAATTTTACACGTTCAACAAGTTACATTTTATGAAAATTGATTGAAGAATAATAGAGATATATGTATGAGAAAATGATAAAATTTAATATGAATGACAAAAAGCCCTATAACCCCAACTTCTCGTATTCGGACTATGGTCAAAAGGGTTCCGATCGATTTCTGAGATTTTTTCACATTAGAAAAACTACAAAATATGTATGATTTGCATCACGGAGCAGAAAAATCATTAAAAATAAGGGGATTTTGGGGCCAAAAGGACCCAGTACCCCACTTTTCCGTATTTTTCTAGAAATAAAAATGTCTCCATTCAAATACTAAGATTATTTCCTTGCAAAAGAGGTATAAATTGTAATTTTCTGATTGCTACTTCAAAAGTTATCGCATTTAATGTATTTTTCCTCCATATTTTCCCATAGCACCAATTTCAAAAAATCTCAAGCGAGGTGGGCGGGGGTCTAAAATTGTCCAAATGATGTGAAATTTGGCATCTGAGCTTACTTTGACATTTGTCACAATATGAGAGGGGGGGCCTTTGAGAATTCAAAAAAAAATTTTTTTTGCAATGCCCTTATGAGAATGATAGTAACAAAAAAATTAACTTGAATGTTGTTGTTTTTTGTTTCTTTTGTCATTCCATCTAATTTTTTTAATTTATCTTTTACTACATTTATTCTTATAATAGCCTTTTTCTATTTCCCTTTTTTATATTTTTTTGCATTTCCAAAATCAATTTCACTTATTAAAATCAATTCCAATTTGTCTTATTGGTTAATTTTTTACCTTTCTCCTATTTTCTTCCTTGTTTCTAGTTTTTAGCTTTTCGTAGTTTTGTTTTTTGTTTTTGTTTATACCTTTTTCTTAAGCTTTAGTTCGTTATTGTTATTTCTTCATTGTTTCCGTTTAACCTATTTTGAAAGTACTTTTTCTGTTGACCATTTTCCTATACGTTTACATTATTTTTTTCATTTTCCTAGAAAACATTTGATTTATCTGTTTTTGACACTATGCGCACTTGTTCTTCACTTTACATTTAGTTCGTTGTTTGAATTCGTTTCAAATTTCGTTTCTAGTGTTTTTTTTTGTTCTTTAAATAATTTAATCCATTTTATTCATTTGCTTCGTTTTAATTTTTCATTTGTTTTTATTCTATAGTATACCATGTTGGCTTTTTTCTACTAGTTTTTGTTTTCCAATTTGTCTGTTTCCTTCCAATTTTCTTTACTTTTTCGTCTTTTCATCATTCAAATTTTCCAGTTTTTAAAAATTTTACGGTTCTTATTTTTTTTTAATTTCTCTATGGTTATTCTATTCACCAAACTAAACTTTCACCAGGCTGTATTCGTGGAAAATTAAATCAATGGCGGTATCGGCGTCCTGAAGACTATAAGAGTCTAAAAAATAGATATTTATTACCTCAGGTTGGCATACTCCCTCCTCTGATTTTTCAGCGGGATTGAACCTCCTTTGGAAAATCAGAATCAGAATTCTACTCTCTACCTGAATCAACCGAATTTTAGCAACATTTTGTGCAGATTCGGAGCAGAACAGATTATTCAGAACTTTATTTACCGATGCTGTAGAATGAGCTTTTGGCTCCTCGTTTGTTTTTAGTTTTTATATTGAAAGTAACAATTTCAAGTTACGAAATATTTCAATTAAATGCAAGCAAACTCTTTCTTTTCAGTTCAAACACTGCTTAGAAGTACACTTTCAGATAGTTGTCAAAGTTTACATACATGGTTCAAAAAAAGAAGGAGTAAAGGAAAGAAAATCGCAAAAAATGCTTTCATTCACTCAGCGCTAATGCTAAAAATTGTCCCATTTACTCATAGAAATACTTTCAAAAGGCGGGAAATTTCGTTGCACAGCTCAAGGAGGGCGTCCATAATTTTCGTCACTCACGAAGGGTCGTCAACCCTAGCTATGTCTAGAATGCTGTTTAGGAATTCCGGATGGCAATAAACTTAATAATGAATAAATAATTGAATGACACCATAATAAAGCTATCTGCCTTTGCTAGCACAAATGAAATTAAAGAAACGCGATCCCGGATGCAACCGAAATGCTCCCGGAAGCTGAAGGATAAGTCTTCATCACTTCGACTTTTTATCATTATTATTCGTTTCCATCCCGACAGGCAGGGGGTTGCGATTTAAATGCTTTACTTGATTTATTTTTCCTTCTTTTCATCATAAACCGGTCGAATCGTGTAAAAATAGAGGAGCGTGCAATTTTTGGGGCGTATTCCAAATAAATTAAAATACGCAATAAAAATGAATAGTGCAAATCAATGAAGATTTTACATTTTATTATGAGCATGTAAAATAATTATTATTTATTAAAATTTTCTTCTGTGTGATGTTTATACATTGTTTTATTGAACTTACCTTTCATTGGTTTTGTAAGTTTTATGTTATTTGCACCTCCTTGGTTCATAACATAGGTTTTTGCCTTCAGAATTGCATCCATCGTATGGGAAGCCAATCGGTTTCTAGCTTTCGATTTGTTAGGGTTGTATTCATCTCCATCGTTTTATCTTGTGTGAGATTGATTTTCAGTCGTCTAAATTCATTGTCCAATTCTTGCCTATCAATCCCTCCGAGAAAGCTTGGAAATTGCCGCATTAATCCGTTTAGGTTTGGTAGCTTAATGAAAGTTCCAGGGTTTATTAATGCGGCAGTTTGAATTACAGGATCCTTGAAGTCAAATCGTTTTAAAATCTGTTTAGTCAACTCGATATAAAAATCGCGACAAATTGATTTAAATGTTAATTGAACAGCATTTCCCAAAGCTTCCTCTGCTTCCTCGGCGTTAATGCCGACGTAAACGTCTTCAGGTTTTTTTTTAAAAATAATTCAAAATCGGTAACATCCACATCATCGCCAGTAAACCGCTGAACATAATTCTCTTTACACAAGTTGCCCAAAATCAAAGCCAACAAAGTTTTTGTCTCGTTGTAAATTTAAAAAAACTGAGAATTCTCTGACTGAAAAGTTCGGTTAGCGTTGTTGATGAGTGGTAATATATAATTAAGGAAAAGCATAATCGGTTTCGTCATAGCATCATTGAGATGAGTTAAAATGCGATTTGCCGTTGGGTTGTGGTCATATTTTACTTGGAACGAGAAGAATAACTTTAGTTCATCGAATCTTTCCAAGCTTCGATTAATGACAGCTTCCAAAGAAAGCCATCTAGTGGCGGATGGATGAAGAACCTTCAACGGCTTGAGGTCTCCAATATCCTGATTTTTTTTAAACTCTTTTGATCGTTTAGTACTGCTTGATAAATAGTTATATATATCACGCATCAGTTGTTCAACGTATGATGGAACCCTTTCGCAAGCATAGCTAGCAAACAAGGCAAGTGAATGGCAGGTACACTTTATAGATATCATGTTCGGACATTCTTTTTTGAACAAACGCATCACTGAGTTGTTCCGACCCATCATAACAGATGCTCCGTCTGATGCAAATCCTCTAAGATTCTTTTTGTAATTGATGTTGTCTCTCTCAAACTCCGAAACTATAACCGAATGCAGTGTCGCATGGTCTGCACACTCAATTTCTATCGCAGTGTAAAATCGGTCTTTGGCACAAAAAGATACCTTATCCATTACCCGGACAACAATTGCAAGCGTTTTATTGCTACTAAAATCGGTAGACTCATCGACGATAATGGAGAAAATATCACTTCTCATTTGTTCGACCAGTTCATCATGTTGAGTCGCAGCAATAACCAACTCAACAACTGACGCCGTTTTGGTTCTTCCCAACTTTAGCTTTTGCAAGAGCTTCGAATCTATGGTGAGTCCTCTCAACAGGTCAGTGAGCTTGTCAACTGCAGTAAAAGACACGTTGTTTTCCAAAGCCCATGCGCAGATTTTAAGTTCAGCCTCATTTACATTGTCTTGTAGAGAGGAATCATCTATCTTCGATTCGGATTCAAATCCCTCTTCCGCTTTACTTGCTGTGTCCCGATGCCGTTTCGTGGCGATATGTGTGCCTAGATTCGATTTCCCACCTCGAGCGATACCAATTTTTGTGAGGCAGGTTTTGCAATAGGCGTGGTACGGATCATTTCGATATGCCTCAAAACATACAAGATCTGGCGAATCAATCCACTTCAAAGAAAAACGTTGACGTACCTTTGCTTTTGGTTCTTTTGTTGTTCTGCCTCTTTTTCTTTTCAGGCTTCTTCTGCCCATAATTTTTGCTGTCACTGAATCTTCTGAAGCACTGTCAAAAGCTTCCACTGAAAGAAATAGTTCTACATCAGTTTTGAGTTAAGAACATCTTCGTTAGTCAAAAATACCGTTAGATTCGCAAGATATTTTGCTGGAAACTGAAACCGTCGTCTTAGTAGGATTTACAGGCACTTCTGTACTGACGTCGAAAGTTGCTAAAACGAAAATCCAAAAATGGATATATGTTACAGTAATGAAGTTACAAATGTAATATTCACATAAAGATCCATCCGTTAAGGAGTTTGAACTGATTGTTCTTCCAACTGAAACTGATGACATCGATGGAATCGAAACTGTACTGCCATCAACTATTGTTGCATCGGCTGTGAATTATATTTGATGAAAATTTAAAGCCTTAAACATTTTTAATTATCAGAACCTACCTTTGAAGAAATAAGCATCGAGTGTTTTTTTCGCCATTTTAATATATGGAATTTTGGAGGAAGTACGTGAAATTGCAACTCACAAAGTAATCGACTTAGGCACGAACAGGCACAACCAATACAAACGCCAGCAATGTTCCTCTAGTAATGGTCTGGACAAGATGAATTTGACGTATCAAAACTACCCACACTGTTTTACAGTGAACGGCACGTTACGGTTGCGGCGGATAGCCTAGAACAAATTTCCAACAGCCTATCGCTGGATAGCATTTAAATCATCCGTCATTTTTGTTTACTGGGTACGGCAGCCAACAGAGTGGCGGCGAGTAGCTGAGCTGAGCTGGTCCTGACATTAGGATGGATAATAAAAATTACGTTACGGCCTACGGGTAGTCATAAACTTTTCTCATGAATTTTATTTCGATTGAGGTTTAGAAAAATCTGTAAAATCTGTATTTTGTATAAAAATCTGTAATCTGTATATACAGATTCTGTGTCAATAAATATTCGAGAAAATCTGTAAAATACAGAATAATCTGTATATGTGGCAACCCTGCTTATAGCTGATTTTGATTTAATTTTGACCTGTTTTTGAACCCGTGTAACTTTACTATCGGCAAAAATTGTAATTATACTATCAATTATTCTGATAGGACTAGGTTTCGCCTACAAAACGAAGGTAAAATTGTTTGTCCATAAGCACCCGTTCAAAAGTTATACATTTTTAAAAACTTTATGTCTGGCCTTTCAAAAGTCGCGTGAATGGCTCACTGAACGAGTAGGCGCTGGTGTTCAAAGATGCTTTCGCTTGATTTCCTGAGTGACGCGCACTCTGTGTAGTAGTGCGTCTGCCGGAAGGTGAACACTGTTATTGAATGATTTTCCAATGGGTGACATACAATTTCATCACGGTCCAGATTATCGTATGAATGATGATGCATAAAAAAAATAATAATTGATAGTATAATTACAATTTCTGCCGATAGTGAAGCTACACGGGTTCAAAAACAGGTCAAAATTAAATCAAAATCAGCTATAAGTCTTTACACAGCATTCACAGCTATCTGGTCTCTTCGGAAAAGTTGTGTGTTTTATGATGATAAAAAATACCTTAGAAGATTGTTAATGCGAAAAATTAGAAATAAAAAAGTTATAAGTAAAAATAGGAAATGAAGGAGTTCACCAACAAGAACTTCTCATAACTCGATTACTATGAGTGACAGAGACAACATGTCTTCTGCAAAATTTATAAAAATACTCTCCTCTACAACTTTGTCGAAGATGGCCAAGCGCTATCTCTTTCAGTTCAAAAGTTAAATTTTCTGTAGCCTACTATGATCAATTTAAAAAAAAAATATTACCAAAAGATGACGCTTTTTACACACACAAACATTGTAGAATATGTGAAATCGCTAATATGGACACTTTTGACTCCAATGAATTAAGTACCTCAAAACGCTGTTTTGAGCCACTGTGCAGTGTTGTTTTTCAATGAAAGACAGCGTAAATATAAAAGAATCGCAGTAGCCTTTGGACCGCTTCGTTAATTTCGTTTTGCGTTGGAAAATATCTGGATCGCACTTTCTACCGTAAGTGGGAGAGGAAGATTTCCACTGGCCTGCTCTTCTGGCAGTGGCGGCGCGAGGTGTTTTGCCGCTAGGGGTCAAAAATTAAGTTTGCCGCTCTTTTATAATGAATTTTCAAAAGAGTTAGATTAATTCCCCCTTTTCATATTAAACATATATTATTATTATTATTAGAAAATGTCGGCGTAAAAATGAACTTTTTCACATTTTATTGTCAATATTTTGTCAATATGCATTAAAAGACCTAAACTTCTTTATATATGATTAAATTTTAAAATTATATATTTCTTGCTCACGCTTCATTAGACCTCTCCACATTTTGAAAAAGTTTTGAAATATACATGGGTCAGCTCAAATTTTAGTTTTGGGTGTGAATTTAAGAACTTTCGCCAAAAATGGCTTAATTTGGACATGATTTAGAGGTGTCTCAAATCAAAAATCGTGTTTTGCTATGTTTCCATAGGAAGATCACTTACACTCTGATTTGATAGGTCCTACATGCCCACATATCATCAAAGGTTGTTCCTTAGACATATCTTAACATTTTTTAACAGTTGCACATAGCTCTAATCGCAATAGAAAATTTGTTAACTAGATTTTCATATAGAAAAGTTTATCAAAACCAAGGAAAATGAGTAGTATTTTTTCTTGGTTTTGGCATTCTTTTCTAAATAAAAATCCAGCTAACAAATTTTCTATTGCAATTAGAGCTATATGCACCTGTTAAAACATGTTAAGATATGTCTAAGGAACAACCTTTGATGATATGTGGGCATGTGGGACCTATTAAATCAGAGTGTAAGTGATCTTCCTATGGAAACATAGCAAAACACGATTTTTGATTGGAGACACCTCTAAATCATGTCCAAATGAAGCCATTTTTAGCGAAAGTTCTTAAATTCACACCTAAAACAAAAATTTGAGCTGACCCATGTATATTTCAAAACTTTTTTAAAATGTGGAGAGGTCTACGCTTCATGCAAAAGTTTCACCCTTTTTGTCTACATGATTATTGGAAAAATGAATTTGGAAGCTTACATACTTTCAGTTTTTTTTTTCTAATTTCATTATAGAGGTTTCAACTTTAGGGTTATTCTTCTCTTTTATTGGGTTAGAAAAATGTATTATGTGCAGGGTTGGGGATCGAACCAAGGTGAGCTGCGTACCAGGCAAACGACTACGCTACGCCTTGATCCCCTATATCCCCTTCGGTTGGCCTAAGAGAAATATAGACACATTCCAGCGTTAGGGGACAACGTTTGCACGCATTATGCAACTGTTAACAGCTTGTCGTTTGAAAAATCCTACGATGTACGCTCAAAACACTTAATTGAATACTTTAAAAGTCCTAACAAAACGTTAATGTTATGGGTCCGATGTTTTTCAGGTTGTCATTTCATTCTGAGAGGTGAAAATGTCGCGTTAGGGGACAACAGAGCAAAATATTGATTTTCCGACCTACACTTGTATTTATCAAAAAACCTGCTCTATCTCAAACTTTAGAGCATCCATTTGTTCTAGGAATTTGATCATCGATAGTCACAGAACAATACTGTATACTTAGATGTTCGTGCTCTCATGAAATTGTTTTCACGACCGTTGCAAACGCTGCGTTAGGGGACAACACCAAAATGAACACAACCGGTCGCATATGAAGTGTTGTCCCATAACGCGACCGAAGTGTTTGTTGAAGCTCAAGATTTAAAATGCCAAACTAGATATATTTCTAGTTTCACCTTCATGTGTTTGACAAATGATATTTAGAAATCAAATTAATATGGATTGAGAACAGGCCACACCGCATACCACAGTGTGGCCCGGTATAGAAGAGATTGTAGACCACAGTCGCCACTTTCTATTGGTTCGAAAAAGGTGGTTTCAAGTAGTTTTGGTAAATTGAATACATTATTCACATCGGAAAATATATTAAATAAAATTAACTGTTTATTAGGGTGACTCAACAAATTTTTTATTTTGTTGACCAAATAAGTTTTTTCAAGCAATTTCAATGCGCTGACTTTGTTTTTTTGACATTATAAAATCTTGAAAATAAAATTGACTGTTGATTAGGGCAGATCAAAAAACGTCATTAAGGTGGTTCAATATTTATTTTCTTGATGCGTTAAAAATAAACAAATGTGACACTGAAGCAACTCAGCAAAGGTAAGACTGTCAAACGATTATACTCAGTCAAGCAGTTATGATATATACATATTATATATAATGTCGCGAAAAACCAGTAATACGGTTGAAGTAAATATTTCGAAATAGAATATCGCCCTTCCAGTTCAACCTCTGGCGTTTGTTCAACCGTTTCTACTCAGATCTGCAAGAAGACACTTAATAGTTATGATTGCGGAAATTAATCAAAATGCAGTCGTTTTACGCGATTTTTAGAAAAGAAGAGAAAGACGCAGCTTTTTGAAAATTTAGATATATTACTGAATGAAAAAATTGTTTAAAATCTGCATACAATATGGGCCAGCTGGCCGGCTTGTCACTGAATTATCTAAATGATAGAAAACTGGAGAATTTCATGAAATTGTATCTTTTATTTGCGAATTCTGAGAAATGCGAATCTTGCTATAAAAGCATTAAAAAGCTGTGTTAAACTACGATGTTTGGTTCATGTAGAAGAAAATCAATTCCGAAAAGACAAACCTTGGTTTGTTCCAAGTGGTCAATAATTATAAACTGTGAAGTCTCGTTTCAATTTTTTTCAAAAATTTCTCCAAGGTGATTTAGTTGGAACCGTAAATCTCCGCCATCTTTTTATTGATTCTGCTCCCAAGCCAAGTGCGATGGTAATTTTTTTTTCAATCGTAGGGCATTACAGTAAAATTTTCGATTTTCGAATCATTTTTTCAAAAATTTCCAAGTCCTTGGATCTAAAATTTTTTAAAAATTTGTTTTCAGCGGTTTTCGTTTGTTTTGAAACTAGATGCTGATGTTTCATGTTATTTTTAGACATATTTCGACAATTTTTTTTTTGATTTTCAACATTTCATGTACTCTCCTTTGGATTTTTTCTTATATTATGAAAAAATATTCAAACGTCTCACCCCCTTAATGATGTCCGATTGAGCTAAAAACTTGCATAGATTACTTTTTCGATGTAATAAGCATTTTATGTAAGACTTTATGCGAAAATTTAAGATGATCATTTTCATTGATATCTTGCCTCTTGAACACCCCTAGTTCTCTATACAAACTTTGGTTTTAAACTGTGAAGCCCGGTTCCATTTTTTTTTTCAAAAATTTCTTCACCAGGGGTTTCCTGGGACCCAAAACTTTCGCCATTTTTTTTTCGTTCTGCTCCCCGATCGTGTGTTGAACAATTTGAAATTTGAAAGAATATTTAAGGAGGACAAGTGAGTGTTATTCCCTATGACCAAATTCTTCCGTGCGCTCTCATACTTGTTTGGCATATTGCGTTCCATTCCATATCTTTGAACCCTGTTCTGAAATTGTTAATTTATCCTTAGATAGTTTATCCATTGACAGATGTAATAAAAACTCGATTATTTTGCGATATTATAAGGTAGGCCTTCCTCTTAATGGCATACCCCCCCCAACACTCTCTTTCCACCCCTTAGTCCACTCATACCACTGCATGCGCTATTTCTGAAATAGGTTGCTTATATCTTTTATGTCTATATCCTGGCTCCCAAAGTATCTCTGCAGAAGGATTTACCGTAATGCATCGAAAAGCGTTAGGGGACAACACTTCAGTGCACCCCTGTGAAAGAACGATTTCAAAGTTTGTTATATACAAATAGCACATTTTTAGAAAGGTATTGATGAGTACTAATAACTTCTGAAAATATTTCATAGATATCGTGCATTGTTTTCGTGAAAAATTAAAAAAAAAAACATGATTTTTGCGTTAGGGGACAACGCAAAAATGGTCAATTTTTGCCCCCCTTTTATCCGGCAATCCATTCACTCAAAAAATCTGCATCGAAAGATGAATTCTTTGTACAATATGTATAAAATAAAATGGCATTTAAGATTACTCTAAATTAATTTTATTACGAACATACCGGTGTGATACGGGAACATATATTCAATTATTAAAAACGAGTCTTAAATATATTACTGGTTTTATTAACGAGCGTCATAAAATTCTTTAAAAAAAAATTCTATATATCTATGATTTGGGAGCCTTAAGCCTATATCAACATATTTCAGAACAACTTTTACTTATATTAGCAGATTTATTTTCATGAGGTAAGCGATACAAGTTTAGTGTCACGAAAACAGTCATAACAAGCGCAGGGACCGCTCTCCAACACCGGGATGCGCATTCAACGTATAATGATTGGACACGACCCGAGATATCACCCAAAAGAATCCACGACCTTCATCAGACCCTTTAACCAAGGATTTTTAATACCATCAGGATTCCTAAACTTCCATCACCTCACGAAATTTAGCAATTTTCGAGCGTCCTCTGATGAGAAATACTGAAGAACTCGTTAAAGCTACGCAATCTTTCTTTCATAAATATACCTTCTTTTTTCTAAGTTTCCGCCTTCGCATTACCCGGAATGAAGCAATGCGAAAGAACTCAAACTAGATTCAGATAAAGCACGAGCATCTTTGCTGTCAGATTAATTTAGGAGTTTAAAGAACAATTCTTACGTTTATATAGAGTATTATCTTTACATCGCCAAACGTCTATTGCTTGAATGTGGATCAACACGGAATGCTGCTGCCGCCGAAAAAGGATTCTTGGTTCCGTGTATTCCGATCAAAGGTTGAATCGAGTAGGGCCTAGCCACGAGACGAAATACTATTTCTCTTGTTAATCCGTCGACGAACCGGTGGCAATAACCGCGTTTTTCAGCTTTCATTAAATTTTTCATTTGCGTTTCTTACGTAGTGTGTGTTCGGAAAATTCGGGCGATCCGACGTTAAAAAAGTCCTTATAGGACCGTTTCTCGTACAATTCTGAGCATTCTCTGCCCACCACGGAAAGAGACACTGTCCACGGTTGTTCGCGCCGGGTACTCGTTTCTTTTGACGTTTAACCGCAGTATAGAGAATCAGGCCAGTCAAAACGTTGACGCTGTCACCGTAGGAATTTCTTGTTTTGATTCGATTGTTTCGGATGTAGTGGACAATGATAAATTAACGCGCTTGGCCGCACTGACATATTTCGTAGTTAAGGTCCCTATCGGAGACTACGCCATCGATCTCCACTCCCTGGGCGGGTACATAGACAAAATACTTCTTCGTACACGTTCGAGTGTTGTTCAGTTAGATATAATTTATATTTAAAAAAAGACTTTACGGCATTAATTTTGCCATCGGAGAATTGACCTCATTAAGTCTGAAAGGATGTATGTCATCGAAGATACTTTCCCATTATTCAGCACTATCATATGGGCTTTAGTACCCATGAAAAGTTGGTTTTGTCGCAGGGAACGGAAAACTAATGGCAATTAAAAGAATGGAGTAATTGGCACTTAGCTCTGGAACATTTGTAACATCAGTAATCAAACAGATGCATTTTTGGGGAGCCTTCGGTCATACAGCTCGTTAACAAAGGGTGTTTTCAGTTATTATCAGGGAATTTTCATTTTCACTTGCACACGCCATGTCTGAACTTTCGTCAGTACGCGTAAAAAAAACATTCCGAATCTTACTACCCACTCAGGAATAAAGTGTTCCGCCGGCCCTGAGAATTTTTGATGCCAAATGTCCTTGAAATGCATGAAACGTCGAGATTTTGTTTTTCAAAAAAAATCGAGAAAAATTGACTTTTTGGGACTGCTGATTTCGCACATTTTTGCTATTCTCATAGAGAAAGACTAAGCAATCGAGCAAGAATTTCAACCTGTTAAACGAGGCCCGCAGGATCGAGCAGGGTTGCCAACATTTTTTCTTCTATTCTATTCTATTCTAACCCTTACACAGCCAGTATTGAAAAGCATCCTGGCAAACACTGCAGTTACACTTTAGTGTTTTTCTTGTCAATATTAACATTTGAAGCATATTTAATGTAATATGTCGCAAATATTAAAACGGCCAGGCCTACTGTGCAGAGTTTGTTTTAAAGATGATTCAAAATTATACAGTAATTAAATTATTCATTTAATGAATAATCAAACTAGCGAATCCTTTTGAATCTCGAAGGAGGAAGAAACGAGGACAACAGTACCGACCGTTTCAGTTTAAAGGGGATATGATAAATCGTTGAGATTGACTTGGCTAAGAAGGTTAATGTCACTCCTTTGGTCCCTTGGGATGGGACAGAGGTATTTACACCTTGCCCTGGCTCATTAAGCCTAGGTTAAAGCGCCTTTACTCGCTCTATGCAATATGTGTAAACCAAATATAAATTTATTGATGTTTCAAGCGATCAAAGTTTGACAAGAATAATTTTCGTGGTTTTTTGAAATTATTTTTTTTTTATTTCGACTTTCACCGCATGTAACTCTGAAAATATATACTTGTGGTCGACACAAATTACACATTTCTCACTGGATTTAGACCAACAACAAAAAGACGAAAAAATGTTTTTCAAAAAATCTCCAAAGCGCTTTCCTAAAAAACAATGAACACTGTTTTCGTGCTCAGCATCCCAAAGTGAGCCTAGAAAACACTTCTTCTCGCAACTTATTTTTGTTTGTAAACTAGTGTAATTAGATCGAACTCACCGGTTAAGTAATGCTGGGTCCCCCAATCCGATTGTAATAGAACATCGTTTTATTTCCAATGTCGCCAACATGATCCCATTGTATCCATCGAGACAAAAGAGTCTTGGCAACCTATCGACCTTCGGACATGGCGTTCTTACTACTTTACAGCAGCAGCAATCGCTTTTTGGAATGGTTTGGTTTACAATCCCGAAGGATACCCAGAATCGTCGGAGACTCGCAGATCCTACAATGTTTTCATCCTTCACGGTGGTATTTCATAGGAACGATTTCCGCGACGTAATTAAATGTTACTGATAAAAGTTATTATTTATTAGGCAAAATACAATGATTGCAATACATCATACTTCTACATATAATAAATGCAAAGATCATTATTTATAGAATGAATCTATCACAAATAAAATGGAAAAATATACACATAGCATTTCGGGAAATAATGAGTATGCAAAATTTTATGAATATAATCCCCATTTATATTATTTTAAATAAAAGAAAAAGTGAAGAATAATGAATATTAGTAAGCACAAGTTAACAGACTATGTCATGTAATGCATAAAATGGCGATTTAAGTAAATAGAATGTTTTGAGTATAGTTAGCATATTGGACATCATGGATGGTATATATGAATATAGCAACTGTATGTAATGAATGTAATATATGCTGTACCTAGTAAATATAAATATTAGAATAACATTTTCCTCTGTACATTCTCAGTGATGCAAAGAATATTATTTCCTTATGAATTGTGGAGAATATAGCATAAAACAATTATATAATGAGCAAACTGCATGCCTCTTATACGATGAATGTAAGGAATATGATAATAAAATACTATATATTATAATGATGACCACCATGCACCAGTTCATAAGAATAAAACATGACAAAGAATATAACAGTCTTAAGAAATAGTGCATGTGATACTTCGACCGATATTGGAACTTCAACACATGAAAAGCACCACTGCCGGCCGTTTCCATCCCAACTGTTCACAAGGAAGGACAAAAGAAATGTCAACTCCACCTATTTAATGGAAGGACGGCGTTTCATCTGATTCTCTCACAAGTGTCGCGAAGGTGAAGATACGTGGGAGCAGAAGATCGCATCAAGCAAGTGATGCGTCCATACAATCATATTTTGTTATCTAGTTTTTCTAATTAGTCTCCGACAATACAGCCATTCGAAATAAATCAACGGATCGTTGTAGTCTATGGAACCTAAGAATTCTGGAAGACCAAATACCGACAGGTTACACGTTCTCTAAACAATAGCAAATTATTTTAGGAAAAAATAAATTAAATTGAAAGCACGAAAAATATTTTAACTCATTTAGTCGTCTAATGAATAGTTATTTAACTTTCAATCCTGCGGATTTTGATTTAATCACTATTTTATTGGCATTCTGTTAGTATGACTTTTGAGAGAAAAAATTACTATAGAAGCACGTATTAAAATTCACGTTCCAATTTGAAAAGGATTAGATAACTTTAAAGATAACACTATTTAGATAATAAAAAAAATCAGAACGAGCTCACCAACAATAAATCTGGGGTCCCAAAAAGTCCTACGTCGAAGCGACTGCGAATCAGAGAGCTTCGGACGGAGCCACTTCCAGCGATGAAACACCAGAGCTGACACATCTGTTTCAGCTGACAGAAGCTGGCGTAGATTCCGTTAGCGCCACTGTCATCGTCAATGCTTCCGTTATTGTGCCGTACTCGACTGCTACTGAATGCTTCGCGCCAATAAAGATTTGAAGACGATATAACAGCTGCAAAGCGCCTTCAACGCTGTTGCGCTGGGGCTCTCCAGCGGAGGCCCTGGGCCGGCCACCGGACTCAAAAGTTGGACCAATCCTCTTGAACTACAAACGAATCTAGAAAAGCCTTCTTTCCTCCTCTGTTGGCAATAAGTAGGCAGAAGAAAGCCTTACTGTCATTGATAGGACATCGAAGGATCTTCAAGGTTCAGGTACAGGCTTCCTGATTAATGTATTGATGCAGTTATTCACTGGCTAGTTCAGCTTTATGAACCATTTCCATAACTATTTTGTATTTGTTCAACAGAAATTTTTACTCGTGCAAAAACGCGACAGGTTAAAAATTCAACCAGGGTTGCCAACATTTTTTGCAAAAAAAACTGGAACCTTTCTTGAAAAAACTCGAAAAAACTGGATGCTCGAAAAAAATCCTACTTTGACCTTGTAATGTTCAAGTCAACGATTCAATGAACGACTGTTAAGTAAACACGTATGTTCCATACCTTTTACTGAAAATTTAAGTCGGTTTTTTAATATTGTTGTTCAAATTTAAAAATAAATATTAAAACATTCGAATTTAATTGTGATTGTAATAGTTACAGTCGAATTTTACTGTCTTGAAGGTTTCAATCCTAAATTTAAGATCATTTGGCAAAATTGACAATGCGCTTAAAGTTTTCTTACGATACTAGCAACTAGCTGAGAATTCAACAAATGTTCATCAAAGTATTTGACACAATGTACTGCCACCTTAACGTTTGAGTAAAATTCATTTGAAATCGAATCGAAATGTACGTTCCCGAACCGTTTCACTCTCAAGTGGTATAAAAAGAGTTCTGGTTACGGTGGATTAAAATCTTATTCTGGGGAACTCGGCATCATTCCATCGCTTGCTTGAAAATTCTATGAAGGTGAAACAAGTTACAATTTGTGAGACAAAAAATTAAAAATATTTAAAAAAAACTGGATAAAACTGGCTCAATTTTCAAAAAACTGGAAGATTTATCGAGTCTCTTACACCATTCGTTTCAGTTCGTCGAGATCGCAAAGTGGCTGGCTGAACCAATTTGCATAAACTTAGTTTCAAATGGACGGTATAACGCTCCCATAAGCTGCTATTGATTTTAGTTGATCCGACTTCCGGTTCCGGAGTTACGGGTTGAAGAGTACGGTTACACAGCAAATTCCCTTATAAACTGATAACACCATGGTGTCCGAACGATACATATTCTGATAGGTTCAACATTACTTGAGCCAGCTGAATCTTAAGAATCATCTTTTCTCCCGGTGTGGAAGTGTAGTCAATCCAACAAGGTTAACTAATGGAATCCGACTATTCCAATCAATACTTCTTCGAGATTAGCGGTTCGGAACATGAAACTAGCGAAACCAACCAGGAACGAAGCTTCGGTCGGATATTTTATAATCGGGCGTTTCCTTATGTATCCATTTTTTCCGCCCATAGAAAATAAAAATAATAGTTGGCGAAGGAAAAGATTTTCAAATTTAATTCTTTTGAGTGGTTTGATAGCGCTGATAAGGGTTAGTTTGTTTGCCAAAGAAAATATTCTCCGGGTTGGAGATAGTACGGAGCTGCACATATTAATCCACGAATGATATCAGTTCACTTTCATCGAGAAAGAAGAAATTGGAACAAAAACTGTTCAAGATTTGCTCGATACGTGAAATTAGCGGGAACTAATCACGAAAGAGCTATGGTCAGTTGATTTAAAAACGGTTTTTCGTGTGTGTGTGTGTGTGTGTGTGTGTGTGTGTGTTATCTTCCACCCATCGGAAATGAAAATGATTGACTCTGCAAGTAGCACGTATCCCAAACTGATAAATCTACCAGCCATGTACAGCTGACAAGTATTTCCTTCTCGGTATTGTACAGCTCTCTGTTCGCAACAAGCAACCAAATACGAATGACAAAAGAAACAAATCTGTAGCGGACCTATAGGGTCGACGAGCCCTTATTCATCTCATTAGTCAGGTTGTCACACTATTTCGTTGATAACTCGGCTGGATTGCGCATAAATAGGTATCATCATCTTTGCTTCCTAAGAAGCAGAACAGTAAATTTTTTTGCCTGAAAAATGTAAAATGCTCGCATTTGAGCGAAGCGTAAAGTCGAGTACAACGTACCCTTATTCATCCTACCATTTAAGCTAATGCGTTGAATAGAGATACCAGACACTGCTCTACCTAATGTGTTCAAAATGGTGGGATGAATAGAGGAGCTAATATGAATTAGGGCGCAGTAACCCTATTTAAATCTTTTCATCATTTACGAGTTCAGAAGTTGCACCATATTGACGGCTCTGGTCGAAATGTGCTGAAAATTTCCGACGTGTTCGAGCAGTTTTTGAAAGATTTCTCAAAACACAGTTTTTGGTTATTAATGCATGTTATACATACTCCAAATTTTAATACAACATTGCTGAAAATATTTTCGACAAAATAGCCCAAACATCAAATCATTCAATTCAGTATAATGGAAGTTATTAACATTCAAAATCTGACGCGGCTGCCACAGCCGATATTTTGAAATGGGACACCTATATTGAAAGCTTAAATGTATTATACATTAAAATAATCTTGAATAAAATCGAATATGTGCAGCATTCCAATTCGTAGAAAATTTGAGCGAGTGCGCGAACTGGCTAAGCGGTGATTGGTTTGTTTGACAGAAATATGATCGTGCAAATGCTATGCGAACCTACTTTGATCAAAGTAAACGATTTATTATACCGATTTGAATAAATGCTCAAGGTTTACTTTGCTAGCATAAGCATTTTCTCGGTTTAATCATATCACGTAATGTGTGAGAAAAAAGAGACAAATTTGTACATTTTCATTTCTTCTGTAATTCACCCTGGTTGACTGGAAAATTGCCAAAATTAACTCACAATTACCGCAGAGGTGTATGTTTTTGCAAAGCTTTATGCGCACTACTTGTCTGCACCATCAAAATAAAGATGTATGTATCTCACGTTTGTGATCAGTTTTGTCGGTTTTATTAGAAGTACCATTTCACTTCTCCGGCTAAGTGCAAAGAATACAAAAGCACCAACCACTCCCGCTGTGGAGGATAAATCGAACGAGTATTGCTCTCCGCCACAACTAACAGGAGAAGCATCCTGTGGTCTCGGTAATTCGTCACCAGACGGTCCAACAAACAGGCAACACTCGCCTAGCCTAGCCAACTGTTAGGGGTCGCTGCAGGAGCAGCAACAACACCGAAAGAACTCGTTTTATGTTGACCTTCCCAGTTGGATTCGAACAAACCCGCCGTACCATGGTGCAGATGCAGATAGGCACCACCAACAGCGAATCGGTATTGTAAAGCTTCAGGAAAATTATATTTTCCTTGCAGTTGTAATAAATTTGAATTGTTTTTCATTTTCGTTGTTTCGTATACGAAATTAGAAATATTTGGTGGACTCACCTAAACCAGAGTAATAGTAAATGCACTACTTACACTTTTTAAATATTTTGCAAAGAATCAATTAAATTCACAAAAGTTGAAATTATTCATTTCTTCTCAATCAAACCCGGAGAAGCGGCAACCCTACTACTAAGGTTTAAGAACAGTTTTATTCTGAACATATTTCTTATCCACTATAATAATAATAGTATGACTAATACTGGATTCAGAAAACAAGGGAAAGCAAATTCCACAGATCGTTAAGTTAAATGGCAAATTCTTTTCAATTTTAACGAGAATGTGTATTCCAATGTGCTACATCATGCGGTTTCGCGCGTTTTTCAATGATCATTTCTAGCAGCTAGTGTGCTTCCGAAACACTATTCCAAGTAAGCGTTTCAATCGAGTAGAGTGGAAATAGTAAAAGAATGAAAATGGGGTTATCGCACCGCATCTTCGGGAGTATTTTCATGTACCTCATTCGGCATGTGGCCCAACAAGTGTGAACCAGGAACAAGGCTTGTCAAATTGGAAAGCAATAAAAAAAGTAACGGAACGCATCGGCTGCTATACATAGCCTACATCCAACATCTGTCAGAATAAATCAAACGAATTTGCTATGGAATAGACGTGCACATTTTTGTTTGTTTATTATAAACGAATGACATATCATGTCATATTTTAAATAGCTGAACAAAGCAAGCCGGTTTACCCCCAAGGCAAGCCAGAGCTACATTGTATTCTATTAGCTGATTCAGAAAATCTCACGACGCGAACTGTGCGATTCACAATCCAGAATCTACAATGTGAGCAAACACAAAGAGAAAAGCACAATCATCGGCAGGCCAACCTCATTGTCCCATTTTTGGGAAAATTCTTTTTATCAGTCATTTGAATTATTCATAACTTGGTCGTGAACTTTTTCGGCCGTACAACAGAGAGTCATAGACCAAACTAAAAATATACCATTTTTGTTCGAATACACGCCATTACACGGTAGGCAGTATCTGGTACCCACCACAGGAACCAGCAGACGTTGTTCTATTTGTTTCGGATGCGTTTTTATGACCATATCAAAACCATAAACACGCGGCTGTTCGCATCGTCACAGCGTTTGATTGAATTTCGTCTCGTCAGCTTAACGCTTTCATCAGCGCTTCGTGATTGACCGCTTGTTTTATGTAGGTTCTGATTCAATTATCAAATGTTTGGTTTATTGGTTTTCACAAACGTCATCAGAGTATCCGATAAAAATGTCTCTTTTGCTTGTTAGTGTCAATTTGGCGGACGCATAGACATACAATATAGTTCGAAATAAAATTTTAAATAAAACTCAACCGTTCAAGTTGCAATTTCCGGCTGACAAAACAACACGCAGCATCATACTTCGTCGGAGTTGGAATCAGTACAGCGATTTTCTTCAATTGCAACACGCGGAAACGACTTTATATTAAATCTACCAAAGTGTCTATTGTGACACTCCCCGTGGTGGTCTTTGTTCGTGAGGCACTCGAAGTAGGCATGGAGCGAAATCCTTCAACTTGACGATTCTATCCCTGGAGGCCAACCAACATCACCAGCACAGGCTGTGCCATAAAGTGCAGTCTGATCGTATGCCGTATGCAGCCAGTACTATCGAGCTTCGTTTGTGCAAGAGCAATTTATTGCATTTTTATTATGAGTTTCATAAGTTGTCTTTCGGTTTGCTGCATTTGGAGGCTTGTCCGTGGATGGCAAGTCCAAACGAAGAAAACCAGAACCGGGCAACAATATTTTACTGCCGCACAGTTTTGCGATCGTGGCAGGCGTTACAGCGCTAGTAAACAAACATTTGTGTGAGTGAATCGTGGAAGGTGAAGTCACGTGAGAAATTAAAATTGTATTAGAATCGATATTCATTATCATTAAGTTACCCAACACTACTTTTCAATGTTTTAGAACAAAGACGATAGGAGTGGGTCAGCTGGTGGGTCATTACTAACATCTCTCATATCACTGCGCGTACGTGATTCCGCACCTATGCCATCATCTTTTTACTCTGAAGATGCCAGAATCAAGAGGCGCGTTCTGCCCGTTGTAAAATATTACTACGGTGAAAGATAAACATAAAATCGAATTATTGCTCATATCTGTTTACAACGATGCTGCTGTCGGTAAGCTGCAAGGGGTCCGTCTGAGATACACCGACAAGATATCGGTCGCCGTCTAGTCTCGGACTCTGACCCAGCAGGTTACTTCCCTATCGGGGCCCTGGAACTAGCAGCGTATAAACCTAGCTACACCTTGCTGATATCGATGGAGCATGTTCAATTAAAAGCTCATTTTATCTTTCGCGCTACTACCAGTCAAAACAAATAGACCCAGGTCTGGGTATGGATTTCCTGGTCGGAATGATTTGTAGAGTCGTTTGTTTGCTATTGGATTTGGTATTGCAGGATACCTTTTAAAATAAATCTTATGATTGAGTAATATCTTGTATTGGCATCGTACGCAGACTGCCCCAATTTTTGTTGGGCATACACGAACCTAGCAGCAAACGTTTCTAGAAAAGTAATGATAACCTTAGCCGTGACGTGAATGGAGTATCAATATGCATTCCGAATTGAACATCCGTTCGATTCGGAAGTACTCGTGATAGTTTTCGGACTATCTAAAGTTTTTCAAATGTTATTAGAATTTATTGAAACGAGTGATCTATAGTTAATATGAATTGTTTTTTTTTAAATAAATCTATTTTAGGAATAACCGAGGTCTTTCTTCGGAAGGGAAGTAAAGCCGTTGGTCCCGGTCCATGTGTCGATGGACCGATATCTAGGGTCCAGATTGTACATTACCAACCGTGGGAAATT
Source organism: Topomyia yanbarensis (assembly GCF_030247195.1). Classification (NCBI taxonomy): domain Eukaryota; kingdom Metazoa; phylum Arthropoda; class Insecta; order Diptera; family Culicidae; genus Topomyia; species Topomyia yanbarensis. Next base: position 30,098,672 of record NC_080671.1, on the reverse strand, counting down.
TCGTTCACTCATACGATATGATCACAAAGTGCTTACCATGAATAACATACAAACCGAAAGGTACTGAAAATGCTTCACAGTATGTCACTAGATATGTCAACTGCGAACTAACGACGAAGCTATAGCTGCTAAGAGCAGCGTACAATTTTCACTCGTGAACCTTCATCACCTAGTTTCGTGAAGCTCACGAAGGTTTCTGAAAAAACAGATGGTAAATGTTGTCTATTATGGAGGATTTAACGCTAAGGTTCATTCTTCTGCTTCTGAAAATATACCACGCTTCACTGATGTCGTTTTTATTGGAGAAGTGCATTTTGGGAAGCTTTTCAAAATTTTATTTGGGACTCGATTCAGTGGTACGTAGAATAGTTCGGGATTCTATCACTAGGTTCCGCAATAACACAATGTTGCAGGCAGGCCCGTGCGCAAGGGGAGGGTTTTAGGGGTTCAAACCCCTCCCACGAGGGTTTTGAATTACTTTTAAAAATTTATTAACTTTCTGTTCAGAGATGAAATTATATAGTGAGCCGTGTCATTCGAGTTCGATCACTCCTGAAACAAGTCGTTGAAAAAAACAAAGAAGAAATCCCACGAAAATGGCTGGAAAGGGATGTAAGTTATGTTGGTCGGCATCTCTGGGCCGGCTCACATTTCGGCTTGTTTCGATATTAGCACTAGTTGTGAGTAGATCAGCTACACATGATGTCAAAGAAAATCGAGATATCGTTATTGTGGAATTTGGTCCTTCGGTCTGCGGGAATCGCCTATCGCAGGAGCCACGCACTGCGCAACCTACACCGACAACAGTTGACTTACGAAAGAGGCAGAGTCTTGCGGTTGCCCGAGTTCGTTGAGTGTATGTCGAGAGCGTGAGAGTATGTGTTCGTTCGTTTGCAGGAAATGAGAGTATGCAATGTGTTAGGGTGTACCCCACATTCCCCATCTTCTTTAAAAAGGATAAATCTCCGGGATTCAACAAAAGTCGAAAGTGTTCTCTTTGCATTTTTGGTTTAAGCTTTATTAGTTTGACAGTCTTTCTAAATTCTAATGGTAGGTGCAGCAAGTAAATTGTGTATTTACATTTCTAGATCCCACAAAATACGTTTCCGCTCTGGATTATGCTTTATTTGATTGCTCCAGTGCCTCAGTGAGGTCTGTCAGCTTCCTTTGCCTCAACCAACCGCACGTAGTTTTCCAGATAAGCAGGGATTTTCTTTTCTCTGGATGGTCGCTGTTGAGTTTCTTTTAGGTCGTCGTGCGCATCTTGATTCGGCGTTCTCCATTCGTGAACTTTTTTTGTTTGGGACACGTGTCGTTTGAGCTGTTGCCCGTCGTTTCCTGTAAGTACGAGGTTTCCCTTCCTTTCCTCCGTAACGGTATATCGCTTCGAATCGAACCTGCTGTCTCCTTTCGTACGTGCTTGACGCTCAACAATCACAGTATCTCCTGGTAGTATTTTGCAGATCCGAGCGCCACGTCGTCGATTTTCGCTCAGTTTTCCACTTAACTTACCCTTTTGGTCTCTTGCGTTAATAATATCATCGTTATGGTGTGTCTTACCCGGGTTTATTAGAGGTAGTTCCCGTCTTATTTTTCGTCCATACATCATTTCCTCTGGGGGGACTTTAGTGATTGAATGGCAGGCTGAATTATGAGATCTAATCGCTGATTGCAGTTCATCTTCATTGTTTTTACTAAGTGATGCGGCTATAGACATTGCTTTATTGATCAATTTCATGCAGTTTTCTACCAGACCATTTTGTTGCGCGAACAGGGGGGTAGAGAAAATGTTCTTTATTCCACGCTCGTAGCAATATCTACTGAATTCTTCGCCATTGAAAGGTGGGCCATTGTCCGTTTTAATAGTTGCTGGAAACCCTTCCTTATGGAAGATATCTTCTAATATTTTGCGAGTGCTATCGAAGTTGGTTGTCTTCACAGGGCGAGCGAAAACGAACCTTGAGCGATAATCCACTACAACTAGCACATGGATTCCTCCGAATCTAGCATATGGTCCATTGAAATTCAAAGCTATCGTTTCCCAGATTGTGATGGGAGCCATAATGCGTTCCATTGGTGGGACTCTCTCTGGTCTTCCATTCGTAGCGCAAACCTCGCAGGATTTTACCCAGTCTTCTGCATCCTTGGGTAATCCTGGCCACCAAACCCGTTCTCGAAGAATGCTCTTAAGTTTCGCTGACATCGGGTGGCCCTTATGAGCTATTTCCAAGGTTCCCCGTTGCAGTGCTTTTGGAATTACAGCACACCCTTGTTTGACGAGGATACCATTCTTTACGTAAAGTTGATCTGCGACCATCTCGAATCGACGCAACTGCGTGGGCCAATCTCCAGATTCTAGTGCTGCCATAACTTGGGATAGCGTAGCGTCCTCTGAAGTCGCCTGTTTTATATGTTCTTCAGTCAAGAACCCAGCTTTATTAGCTTCTATTTTTGCAATCTCCCAGGGGCGTTCCGCTTCGTCGAATGCTTCGTCTTTGCCAGCGTAAAGTCGAGATGAGGGATCAGCTATATTGAATTTACCTTCTACATACTCTACCGTGTAGTTGTATGGGCTGAGCCTCAGAGCCCAACCGTCAGCTCGAGTGAGAGCTCTTTTCGAAGTTTCTCGGGAGCGATTCAATATGAATGCAACACCTTTCGCGTCTGTTCGGAGCGTGAAGTGCCGCCCAAATAGATAGTAAGAAAAATATTCTACCGCCCAAACGGCGCCTAATGCCTCTCGTTGATTTTGGGGATATCTTTTCTCTGTAGCTGTTAACGCTTTAGAGGCGAAGCTTATAACGCGAGGTGTCCTGTGAATATTTTCTTGGATAAGAACAGCTCCTAGGGCGTTTGGAGATGCGTCCGTATAAACGATTGTATTGTCTGTTTCTGAGAAATACCCCAAAGCGGTTGTGCTTTTGATTATCTTTTGCTTAGTAGCCTCAAAAGCGGTGGACTGGCATGCACCCCATCTCCATGTTTTTGTTGTGGCGACCTCCCACAATGGACTCGTTACGTCTGCGAAATTGCTAATATATGGACTGACGAAGGAGGCTAATCCTAAAAAGCTTCGAAGCTCGGAAGAAGTTGTAGGTTCACGGAATTTCTGGATGTGTTTAACCTTAGCTTCGTCAATATGGAATCCTCGCTGATCGAGCTCATGGCCCAAGAACTTTATGTGGTCCTTGTCGAATTCAAACTTCTTAATGTTCAGGGTTAGATTATTGGCTCTCAAAACCTGCAGTACTATAGCCACAGTTTTCCGTAGTTCTTCGATAGTTTTTCCGAAAATCAGGATATCGTCTATGTAGACGATGACGTTGTCTATGTCTTTTAGGATTCGGCTCATTTCTCTTTGAAAAATTTCAGGGGCGCAATTGACCCCGAACATTAGCCTTGTAAAGCGAAACATGCCATTTTCTGTAAGAAAAGTGGTTAGATCTCTAGATTCTTTGGCTAATTCCAAATGGTAGAACGCGCTTGTTAGGTCTAGCTTCGAAAAGTATTTCGCTCCGTGGAGTTTGGTTTTCATCTCTTGGATTAGAGGTAACCGATAGTATTCTCGCTTTATGGCTTTATTAGGGGCGCGCATGTTTACAACGAGGCGAAAATCATCTTTTCCCTTAGAAACAGCAGACATGCCGCTTATCCATTCAGGTGCGGAGGTAACCTTTTCTATAATGTCTCTTTTCTCCATTTCTTGCAGTCTTTGCTTTGCTCCTTCCCTGTATGCGGCGGGTACATTATAATAGGCATTTTTCTCGGATTGGACGGTTTCTTCGATGCTGATTCTAACCCTTACGCCAGGCATTTTTGGGAAAACGGCGAGCTCCTCGGTTCTCGTAAAGCTATTGATCAATAACCCGACTTTTAAAAATCCCATGTCACTAGCTGTCTCTCGACCAAGCAGGGATCGACGACCTCGTGGAACTACCAAGAATTCTGCAAGAATAGGAGGCTTACTACCTCCCACTACCTCTATCTTTACTTTGAATACGGACTCAATCTTCATAGGCTGGTCAGTTGCGTACGCCCGCAAGATTGAAGAGTCTGGCAGCTTGACTTCCCGAATCATTACCAGGCCTTTCCTAGCGTCTCGTTGTAACTGGTCCCAATCTTGGCCTCCGATTACATTGGCATCGGCTCCTGAGTCGATTAGAAATTCTATTGGGGTGGGTGAGTCAAGTTTGCATTTTATTAGCACGTCCTTTATTGAGAGTGTGTTTATTTGCTGGCTGTTATAATCCTCGGTTTTCGATTCGCGGTTTTCCTCAGCCAAGTTAGTCTCTTTCATTCGACACGTGGCGACGAAATGACCGCGGGCACCGCATCGATGGCAATTTCGACTCTTTGCTGGGAATTCCTCTCCTTTATGTGCTGGTCGGTCGCACCTGGAACAGCGTCCCCGCTTTCCGAGTTTATGCCGGGGCTGCACGTGACTGCGGGATGGTTGAGGGTTATTGTTATAGTTACTGTTCCAGTTAGGTCTGTGGTTTGATGGTCTAGGTCGCCGTTGAATTTGTGGAGTGGTTCGTGTTCTTGCTACTGCTTGTATATTTATGTCAGGGTTAACGACAGGAATCGATTCTGCTTCGAACGCCTCGCTTCTTGTTGCGGATTGCACAACGAACGCCACATCATGACCAAACGTACGCGCAGCCTTTGCGAGCTTGCGGTTAGTCATGCCCTTGAGCAGTTGAGACCGCACAAAACGTAATTGATCACTTGCGCTGTATCGGCAGAGTTGAACTTTCGCCATGAGGAGTGCATAGAAAGACATCGTTGATTCCCCGTTATCCTGCTTCATTTGGGAAAACGCCTCGTGCTCGGCGGCTGTGTCTGTCATGCTGTGGAAGCATTCGGTGATGTTAGAGACCATTTTTCGGTAGCAATCGGGTTCATCGAGACTTGGTCGCAACCCGGTCGCTCGAACGATGGTTTGTAGATCGTCACCCATTGCCAGATACAACAGTTTTGCCTGACGAACGGGATTCGTGATGTTGTTCAGAGAGATGGCAATCTGGAATTTTTCGATGAACTGACTGAATGCTTCCCACATGCCGGTCGCAACGATGTTCTTAGGGAAAACTGGGATACCTTCTAAGCGCACTGCTGATTGTCCTTCAGAAGTAGTGACAGTATCACTGATCCGGCCCCAAGAATCGCCCGCTGAGTTCGAGTTAGTACCACTATCACCCGATCTGGACGCAGTTCCGGCTTGCTCCCACAGCTTTTCGAGCATTACTTGGGCCAGATCCACGATTGCTTTCTGCAGCCCTGCAAACGGTGACGAAGGAAGGTTATTCAACGGTCACGTTCGGTGCTCCTTCCGTGTTCCTTTCACCCTCTGGATCCAATTCCTTTTCTGGATCCGTCTCATCATCCAAAAGTGTTTCGACGTCGCTTAGTAATTCTTCCGCCTCCTCGGTCGACGCAAGCATCCCCTCTGGGATTATTCGAACGTACCTTCCGGCTTCGTTGTCCATTACCCCTGACGAAGTCATATGCAAGTACACATTATCATTTATTTAAAGGATTCGATGGATCTAGTAGTACTCGTTGTTTTATAATTCGCATATAATACAAGGTACTAAAACCTGTTAGTACATATCCCTGTATGCCAACCAAGAATGAAAAAAAAACTCGAGTAAAACTAGATGACAACAAAAGATATGTGACCAAAACAATATGGCTGTCCCAGCTCATTCAACGAGAGAGAAAGAAATAAGAAATAAACCCAATATGGGCTGAGACCTCTCATTCAGCGTTCGTCCCGAAACACTTTTTGTATAGAGAAAGAATCTAGTCTTTGGTCGTTTGCGTCTCTTTCTAATTACAAGCACAATGCGTCCCACACTTGCCATTTTTAGCATACATCCCGTCATGCTGCTAGTTTGCACACGTCCCGATATGCAACTCAAGTAGCCAGAACTCTTAGCATACGTCCCGATACGCCGATATATACATATTTTTTTTTCTTTGCACCCGTCCCGATGTGCAACACAAGCAAGGCCAGTACAAATGCATATCCAAATGCATTCATTCATGCCGCTCCGTCCCGAAACGCTTAGGCTCAACATAGAAGGAACTAGAAAAATGATGCGAACATTTCTCTAGAACGAAATAAAATGGCCGTCCCAGCTCATTTTCCCTTTGTTCCTAAAACAAAAACAAAAATGGCCGTCCCGGCTCATTTTTCTTTCTAAAAGGAAACGAAGATGGCCGCACTATTTCCATGCTTTATTTTGCTTTTTAATTTTTTTTCCACTGAAAATCAACTTTTTTTGAGCGTCCCGCATCATTGTGATTTTCTTTTGAGGCGTCCGTCCCGGAAACGCTTTAAGAGTGGGTAAAAGAATATATGTGCTAGCAAAAATGCCGCATAAGAGCTTACCTTTGCTCGTGCCTCTCCAGCAAATTAGCACTGATATTCTCACTAGTTTGTTTTATTCATTTTTTTATTTTTCACTATTATACTATTTTCCTGCGGTAGACGATTCCCGCATGAAGCCAATAGTTCTTTTGAGCCTCTAAAATAAGGCATAAAAGAACGCTGGCAGGATCGCCATTGTGGAATTTGGTCTGCGGGAATCGCCTATCGCAGGAGCCACGCACTGCGCAACCTACACCGACAACAGTTGACTTACGAAAGAGGCAGAGTCTTGCGGTTGCCCGAGTTCGTTGAGTGAATGATGTATGTCGAGAGCGTGAGAGTATGTGTTCGTTCGTTTGCAGGAGATGAGAGTATGCAATGTGTTAGGGTGTACCCCACAGTTATCTGCAGAAATTTTACAGCCGATGATCTCTCAGTCGGAGTGACTCACAGCTAAATGACTCGCGAAAATGGTTATCGGTATCGGCAGAAATACCGCCGCCGAGAAATTCTCAGCAGCAGCTATCAAATGAATAGGAACGAGTAGCACCAAGAAGGATAAGAAACCCAGGGAAGGTGGTTGTAAAGAGATGTAAATCATTATGGTCGACACCTCCGGATCGGTTCGTGTCTCAACAGGTGACGATATTTGCAGCAGACTTGAGCAGGTCAGATATACCGAGAAGGTTGAACAGTAAGCAAGAAAAAGCATCATTGGAAAAAACATGAACGATTAACGCAAAATAAAAAGAGCTAGAGTACAATCCCCACTGAAGTTGTGCCTACACGGAAAAAAACCGTTCATAAATTCATGAAAAAATTATCGCTATTTCGTGAACGATTCACGAAAACCGTTACAGTTTCTAAAATTATGAATACTAGTCCTCGTATCCATGAAAATATTTGTGTTTCTACAAAACTAGTTCGCTCCGAGTATATACATGGCGTTACACTTGAATGTTTGGTTGGGTTACTGTTGTTCGCTGGATATGTTTAGTTTTTGTTATGAGTCTTGTTAACCGTTGTGTGTCCGACGCGGTACCCGGGTACCTTTTTAAGTTTCAATTAATTAAAGTCCTATGTTTTATCCATACCAGGAAATTGAAATTTTGTGACATCTTAGAACTTCACTAAGTTAAGTTTTTGGGTTAATAATATTGTTGATATAGTAAGGGTGGGAGTGAGGAGGGGCTCCTGAATTTTTTTACTACGTAACAGGCCGACGTGGGTACCCGGGTACTCACAAAACTAAAATGCTCATAACTAAGGTAATATCCTACCAATTTCGATACTTTTGGCCGTTTTGGATTCAGGAACTCATCCACTTTTGGACTTGGTAAAAATGAATCGGGTTACTTCATTCGGTTCCCGGGAATCCGGGTTTCCGGAAGCAGGTTCCAGTGCTGGGGCACAATTTGCGAACTTCAATGGAATACTAGCAATATGGGTATCAAAATTCTTGGAATTGCATCAGTAGGCTGTATCTCGTGGTTTTGGAACCATTTGGTGATTTGACCCCGGAACGGACATTCCGGAGCAGGTTCCCGTGGGGCCGTGAGTGGCCATTCCATTCCAATTTCATTTTTCAAATTGCCATAGGGTCCCGTAACAATAAAAATAAGACTTCCGAAACAATTTGAAGAGTTCTGATACTCTATTGCTAGTACATTGTTAAAAATTACAAATCATATCCTAGTACTGGAACATTACTCCGGAAAATCCGGATTACCAAAAACCAGATCCATTATTCCGGTTCTATTGTACAGAATCAAAAAGTAGACGAGTTTCTGAATCCAAAACATCTGAAAGTGTCCAAATAGGTTAAAGGCAGCCATAGTTATGAGCATTTCAATTTGTGGGTACCCGGGTACCCTCGTTGGCCTGTTAAAGGTGTTTTTTTGTTGGACACATAACTGTTAATAATTTGGGAATACACAGCCGATTTTGATGATTTCAGTTAATGATGATCTATGTTAATGATTTCAGGATCTCAGCCACGATTTTCGTAATTTCTATTCACTTTATCGTGATATTTCAGTCATGAGTAAAGTGAATCATGTTCATAATCTCAGGATCCTAGTCACGATTTTGAATATTTCAATAACGAGTAATGTGATTTATGTCCATGATTGCAGGAACTTTGCTTTTCATATTTTCTGTTACACATCATTAATCATATTTGAGTCACGAGTAGGGATTCATGTTTATTTATGTTCATGATTTCAGGATCTTAGTGACGATTTTTGATATTTTTGTCACGAGTTGTGTGATTTATGTTTACGATTTTAAGACCTCAGTCACAAATTTTGTAATTTCTGTTCATCTTACCTTGATATTTTATTCTAGACCTTACTTTCGAATTTGACACGTGAAGGAATGTGACATAATTTCAGTTTCATCGTTGTATTCGTAATTTCTCTTCGTCTTATCGTCATCTGGTTTTTTTGGTTACTATCGGTTTTTTACTCGGAGTAACGTGACAAAATGAACTGGACCATAAACGTGTTCGCGGGATCTTATTCTGTAAACTATATTACGAACACGATTTGAGGCGCTCAGCACAGTTTTCGTTTTCTATCCAGACATCACACTGAACCGCATCGAATAAATAACGATAATGGTCCCAATAATTTTTTATATCTACAGCTCGTACCTGTTCTTGGTCGCTGACGGCTGGATATTTTATGAAAAAGTGCACGGAACAAGAATGATTCCACGACTACTAATCCACATTTTGAGAAATAAGCTCACATGAAAATTTCATTACCATGTTCCATGAAATTGTATATGATAAGGGCTATCTTCACGCAATATAGATCGTGAATCATGTACTAGAAATCATGAACCAGTTCATGAATACATGAATAATATGTAATGAAATTGGGAACTATTTCACGAGCACGGATATTGGATCGTGACTAATATATTAGGAATCATGAACCTGTTTACGATTACATGACTAATGTTTGATGGCTTCGTGAACTATTTCACAAACACGAATGGTAACTTGTGACTACTATACTAGATAAAATGAACCAGTTCACGACATGAATAACATTTTATAATTTTACTGAATCGATTTTGTTGGCTATTTTCGGCAAATTTGAGACTAAGAGAAACGAAAGCAATGAAATTGAAAGACGGATAGGTATTCTAGAGCGAATCAGTTATAAACTTAGAACGGAAAACTAGGACTAGGCAGGCTCATATGGGCATGATCGAAAGGAAATGTGAAGAATTCTTTGCCTTCTGTTAAGTAGGAGTTGGGCGTTGTACCCAAGTCTAACGCATGGTTTGTGGTAGAACATAACTCATCATCATGTTTTACCGCCGACGCCGGCAAAAAATTCTTCACAAATCCTCGCCTAGAACGACCATGCGATCATTCTCCCTTTCTGCTAGCATCAAGCCTGCTGTGTCATTAATTGCTATCAGCCATCCGTGTGTGCGGAGCGAAAAAATAAATAAGTAGTTCAATCACAATAGGATCGGTGCGACACCGATAGCTTGGTGTCGATTCAATGCATACGTCACGGCTTGATGCTAGCAGAAAGGGAGAAGAATGATCGCATGGTCGTTCTAGGCGAGGATTTGTGAGGAATTTTTTGCCGGCGTCGGCGGTAAAACATGATGATGAGTTATGTTCTACCACAAACCATGCGGTAGACTTGGGTACAACGCCCAACTCCTACTTAACAGAAGGCAAAGAATTCTTCACAGTTCCTTTCGATCATGTCCACATGAGCCTGCCTAGTCCTAGTTTTCCGTTCTAAGTTTATAACTGATTCGCTCTAGAAAACCTATCCGTCTCTCAATTTCATTGCTGTCATTTCTCTTAGTCTCAAAATTGCCGAAAATAGCCAACAAAATCGATATAGTAGAACCTTGCTGCAATTAAAACATAGTAACATTTTATAATTTTGTGATTTTTTTCACGGGTACGTATGGTCAGTCGTGACTATTATACTAGAAATCATGAGCGAGTTCACGAGCACATGAATAATATTTCATGATTTTGGGAACTATTTCAGGAGCACGAATAGTAAGTTGTGTTTAATATATAATCATGAATTAGTTCACGAGGATCGAATGGATTCATGAATAAAATTCCGAGTATCGTGAAATAGAGCACGAGAAAATATCCACAATGTTTTGATTTTGCGAACTATCTATGAATAACATCATGAGTCAACTGAGTTTAATGATCATAAAGTTGTGAACTAGTTCACGTACAGAAAATCGTTTTGGTAATGACAAGAAAACCGTGATTGAATTTCACAACACAAAAACTAATATTTCCGCTAATAAAAGCGTTATGAGGGCGTTACTGAAGCGAAATTGAGCATAATTATAAAGCACATGATTTTTCCTCATAGTCCTGTTTTCGCAACGAAAAAATGTGAATATTCTAGAATTCATGGTACTCTATGCAAGATTTTAGGAACAATGTTTTTCAGTGTAACAGCAGCCCCGGATGGAAGAGGATGGCAAGATACAAGAGGTTTAAGTTTAGTCAGTAAGATTAACTACTTCAAACCAATCCAACACTACCACCAACCAAATCCATTCCTTCTTGATAATAGACATTGGTACACAATAATCGGCTTTCCAGGTCTCATAAAAATCTTCAAAGTTTAACCTTTCGTTTATGAGAAACGTAGAAAAATCAAAACCCTCCCCATGAGCATTTTCTGCGCACTGGACTGTTGCAGGCACCCAACCTAGAATCAATGAGTTCTGCCCTAAGTTGAATCTCTGGTTGAAATATTATGATTCTTGGTGGTCCTGGAATTCCTGGAAACTCCTCGTTTGATATCTAATTCTGTTTGCTTCGGTTTTGTGTCAGAGCTTCCTCGAGCCGTTATATTTGGTGGCCTCTCAAGAGAAAATGTAAGCCTTTTTTTTAATTTTTGGTGCAGTGACAGATGTCTGAACAAGAAGATCGTCAAAGTCGCACTCTTGCTGAGCCACAAGAGTATAATGATTTGTCGTGGTGAATGGTGTAGCTCTCTTTAGTATTTCTGCAAAAGGGTGCTTAGAGCTGAGAGGAAAAACTTCAGATTCCTCGGACTCTGTTTGTACGCGGGGATAGGTAATAGATCATATGGACTCTCCCCAAAATAAACATACTTTTCAGCATCGTAACAATACTATTCGCACAATATCACGCCACCTTATTAATACAATGGCAATGGATTGCTTATATTTAAAGCAGTGACTGACGACTTGAATAGCCTAATAGGCAGATGAATCTTATCGAACAAGACGTAATTATGCAAAGCCCAACCAAACGTTACCCGATACGAGTTGGGAGGGACATACGATTTTGTACCGTTCTGCGCGATTTCACTCACTGGAGCTCGGAATTGCCAACCCCGTGCGTCAGTAGATCTCCGCACGACAAACTTCAATCGGTAACCACACCGTCGATCTCAACTTTGTGACGGGTATGTAGACGCGATAGTCCTTCATGAAATACTTATCACACACTCTGGGCAAACTATCGAAATATCTGTCACGACTGAATATTTCTGTGTCAGTTCCTACGAAATCTTTAGAATATTTAGTGAGTTATCATTGCTTCGAATAATGACTGAGTAAAATTTGTGTGATTTTCAACGGGAAGTCGAAGTGGCGAATCTTATTCGACATCCATTTTACTATTAACTGGGTCTTTTTAGAAGAGATACACGATCCTAGAGCCCAGCGCAAATTGAAAACTTCAAGAATGTAAATAAAGAGACAGAAATTACGGGAGATATAAGAAATTGAAAGATGCGTCAGGGGATAGTAAAGCAAATATATGGACCTACCTTTACTCTATGTATAACTGGATGTTTCACAGGGTTTCAACGACTTCCAAATTTAAATTTCTCTGTGTACAATTTCCAAAATCGAGAATACACACAAATGGAAGAACAATATATCACTGTTGACATAATTACTTAATTAAATAAGCTAAAATGAAGTTATCTGACAATTTAGGGAGTTTATTTTGAGAATATAGAATTTTTTGTCTCAGTAAAATTCACCATTTTTGGTTATAGTTCAAAGCAAAAAGGGCACAGTGATCTTTTTAAGAACAAGCAATAGATAAAAGATCGAAAAAATGACAGGTTTCCTAGCGCCTTCTAGCGGCAGAATCCCATACTATTCAAAATACCTTATCGTAGGTTTTGATTTCGCGAGCAACTTTGCCGAACACACCGATCTGATAAAATATCAAGATTGTCAAATATTGTCAAAAACGACATGCTCACTAGCGCCGCCTAATAATAGTATTCTGATATATTCTGTGTACATCCTCGTAAGTTTTGATATCCTGAGCAACTTCGTCGAAAACATAAACTATCTGAAAAGCTGAATCTTTAGATATTGTAAACTTTAAAAAAATTAACATGCTCGCTGGCGCTACCTAGCGGCAAAATTTTATATCTAACTTACCTGTCACAGGCTAGCTTTTGATCTCCTGAACCGATTTGCCAAAGAGAGTAACCCTCTACATCAGTGATGCCACAAGTACAGATTCATCTAGACAGGTACAGATTTTTGAAGCATGTTTGGTACAGATTCTGTACGGTACAAATTACAGATTTTTGTAAAAATGTACAGATTGGTACAGATTTTTTTTACATAACTAATTTAACCCTGCGATGCATCCGAGTAAATAGAATCTGAAGCAGAGCTAGGACTGATTGAGATTGAACTGAAGATGACATTAGAATGCGATATGCGAGAAACCTGCTTCCAGCAAATCAAAGGGATGATGCCTACGTGAAAGCCGAGCGAATCTTCTCGGAGTGCATACGTGCATGCATTCCTGCTCCATTCGAATTCCTGCAAGCCAGCCCCATCTCAGCTTCTCGCCACCACTCTTTTGGCCACAAACAAAAAGGGCAGCGAGAATTTGAGCTGGAGCTGATATTGAGATTGCCCAGTCAAACTGTCCGGAATTCTAACTGATTTCTTGCGGAATTCCAACTCAAATAATACAACAGAGTCAGTATGTCTGGTTTAATTTCCCCGAATGAAAAATATGTATAAGAAAAATTATTTTTTTTTTTAAAACAACCATGTTATTGTTTGGGTACAGAATCCGGTACAGATTTTTCTATAGAAGAGTACAGATAGAAAAGATTTTTCAACTCCCGGTACAGATATAATTGTGGCAACACTGCTCTACATGATCGAGATCACGAGATGCGTTGAACAAAATGTTGTTTTGTCGAAGTTCCCATATCGTGCAATTTATTTAAATGATTTTAACAAACAATTTCAGATCTTTATATTGCACTTGAGGTGTGTCAGTTTACAAAAATTATTATATCTTACCCAGAACAGGTTCTGTAAGGAATACACAGTGATTTGGCATTTGCAACAAAATGATGATGGAAAAACGCGGTGTTGCACAAATTACAGCAGAATGAGGGGTTGAGGGTTAAGAAAGAAAAATAAGAAAAGATGTCATATCTACATGTTTCTATGATGCCTTGTAGATATAAGTCTGAACTTCTCGAACCTTTTTGGAAGATTCGGAATATCAAATCAAATACATATATTCCGTCCATACTATGGAGCGAATGTGTCTGTTTAACTTAAAACAGAGAAACTTAAATAACCCTGAACTGCACTTCATGAGTACACAAATCGTTGAACAGATATCGCCCTAGCAGAATCCGTTCTCTGTGTTTTAAACATAACCTGTAGTTGAAAAAAAAAAATGCCGTTTCAATTGAATCATTAGTGAAATACAACACACTACACTGCGACATTTACCCCAAATGTATGTTGCATCGCACGACGGCCCCCTTTTTCCAGAATCTCAGTATAACAGTTGAACAAACGTAACTCTATGCGCTACGTTGCAATGCGTCGCAACAATGATCGATAGCAACGTCGCAGTGTTCTGTGATTTAGGCTATCGCAGGTTTGAGTCTATGTTGTAGGGCTTTTATTCAGTTACACTGCTCTCCAGTAATTTCGAACAGTTTATTAGGCGTCCTTGTAGTTTTGTAACGGGTTCAGTGATTTGGTTGATTCAATTATCCTTACGTCATAGTTAGAATACGATGGCGATGATTCGCCAGGCTTGTGTTATTTGCCTATTAGTTGGTTTCGTGTAATAGTGACCACCACTTGAATGCCCAACATATCGGACTAATAGAAGATCTGTTAAACGGTTCCCTTTTAATAGATTGATAGATATTTTATGCAGGGAGATGAACAGTTCTGTGTTCCTCGCGAAATACCATGCGCATCCATGGAAACCAAAATCAGTTTTAATCATATTGTACTTTTCAATCATTGTTAAAATTATTTTTTGATCACTATAAATCGCTGATTGTATTCAGAAATTCCATACTAATTGCATTCCAGAAACATACTAATTGCAATGAAAATTAAATATTTAAAAAAGACTTACGATTGACGCAAAATTCGGTTGCTTTTTTCCTATATAATGAATGGTTGTAACATGTATAATAAGATAAGATTTATTCTTACATTGTATACGTAAGGTTCCTATCATGTCCAAAGTATAGGATAAAGCTGTACAAGTTATTTACAAGTTGAGTGTCTCAATGGATTAACGCCAAGAGTACTCACTTCTCTTTTAATTGAAAAGTTGCTCCCATGCTCGAAACTTATTCGTTCACTCACATTAGTGGCGGACACTCACGAGGATCTCTCTTTGTAGCTTTCCAAGCGTCATTAGATTTCAGGTGGATTGACTATGTAAGGATAACATCAAATTGAGTAAATTGCTACAATTCACAGTGCAGTTCCGAATCATAACCGAAGCTACAGGTTAGCCGTTTGTACTACCCTTGAACAATGATGGATTCGTGTCACATAAGGCTGTGAATAAGTGACTGATTATCCTACTTCAATTTTCTCTTTATTGATAATCTCCACAATAGGTATCGTTTCCTTTTGTAGCAACAATCAATTCCGATCGCTAGTATCAGTTCATAATTGCTCTGTGCAGCAAAGGAAAAATCATAATACCAACAGGGTTATTATAGATTAGACCTTTGCACATTTTGAAAAAGTTTTGAAATATACATGGGTCAGCTCAAATTTTTGTTCTAGGTGTGAATTTAAGAACTTTCGCCAAAAATGGCTTAATTTGGATATGATTTAGAGGTGGTATTCTTTTCTATATAAAAATCCAGTTAACAAATTTTCTGTTGCGATTAATACTATGTTCATCTGTTAAAACACGTTAAGATATGTGTAAGAAACAACCATTGATGATTTGTGGGCATGCAGGACCTATTAAATCAGAGTGTAATTGATCTTTATATGGAAACATAGCAAAAACACGATTTTTGATCGGAGACACCTCTAAATCATGTCCAAATTAAGCCATTTTTGGTGAAAGTTCTTAAATTCACACCTAGAACAAAAATTTAGCTGACCCGTGTATATTTCGAAACTTTTTCAAAATGTGGAGAGGTCTATTATAGATATTATGCCAACATTGCACTTGCTTCACTTCATCAAATTATCAATCGTGGTGGTACTTACCCTCTTGAGCATGGGAGCAAGCTCAAAGCACAGCCTTTGCACACCATAGGAAACCGGTGATTTCTTCCTCAAGCGACCTGCATTGTTTGATAAGATGCTCATCCTGCCTGTCAAGTGTGATTTTTCCATAACATTTTTCCCCACGTCACACTCCAGCGACATTGAGAGTGTCGGGGCGTGAGCATGCTAATTATGGAGGATTTCCTCCTTGATGATGGGAAGGATGAAGGGAAGGCTCCATGCAAGTTTTTCTCGACTAGGGTATGTTTCTACTTTTAGCACGTAGTGTGCTCTGCAGCTGGAAGATTGACTAGTGACCTAATTTTTATTTATGGTAATGATTTGTACGATTCATTAACCCTTAAAGGCGCAAATCAATTTTCAAATTTTCTGAAAATTATCTCACAGCTTTTATAGGCTACTGTGATAATTTTGAGATGGTTTTCGCAATGTTGTTTTAAAACAACATTGCGAATTTAAGGGTTAAATAAATAAACATGATACAGATGGTATTAAAAACTACAAGGGGCAGCCCTATGGGGTTGCACGAGCTGTAGACGTAGGACTATACTACTTAATGTAAAATATTTATTTTCTTAGTACATTTATAGTAATAATAAATCAAATATATTTCTTACGTATGGTTTAATCACAACCAATCAACATCGAATATTACATATTGAACCAAACCTTCTTGGTTATCAGGTCATTTCATTTGTAGTAGGTGATCGAATCCGAATAAACTTATTTAAGAAGATCTGAAGAAATAAGACAGAAAACTGTGACCGAACTAATATCTGGAATAGAATCTTTATAGAATAAGATTGGCTTGTAAAAACTTTTCGATTGTGTGTGGTAAAAAACTCGGACCAGTAAAGAAAAATCAAATTTTAGGCAATATAATCAGATTTCATGTATAGACCAAGCATTCTAGTTATATTTTGCCATTATTGTAACTGTCCTAAAGTACGCATACAAATATAGCGAATGCATTACCAAAACTATAAATATACAAGAATCGAAAACAATTTTATATATGGACTAAGATGCGTTTTTGCAACGGTCAAGTGTCATTCATAAATAGGCTTTGTAGTATGTACCTATTAGTAGAATCAAAATACTATAGGCTGAGTGGGAATAAATGACGTGATGGGGAAATGAATCAATGAATTGATCTAACGGAAATAATAAACTTTCGTTGTGCAATTTAGCAACAAATTAGATCTACCTACCTACACATTCGCCTCAAACATTAAACCCGCGTGCAAAGCAAAATGAATGAACGCTGATGATGATGGGTAGAGCGAAAGAGACAACTAATACCACGACACTATGTTAACCGTGTTTGCAAATGGAGCTCGCATGTACAAACTATTTTGTGTACGAATAATTATTCATTAAAGTGTGCTGGAAACGAGCACAACACAAAAGATAGCATAGCGTACCACCACAGGCAGTGTAACGGACTTCTAACTCAGCTACACTTTAGGTACGCTAGGTACACAAATCTGTCGTGCTGGACTAGGGAAGCGCTATTTTATGTGTGTAAATGCGCGATATTTTGACTAGGTTGTTCATTATTTAAATTTTTAATGCCATGATATCAAAAATCTTTAGGTTCATCTATTGGAATCTATTCTTAGAAGTATTTCGGGTCGATATGCGCAAAAAAATTGAAAATTTATCGTGAGATGACTGAATTATATGCGTTTAAAATTGGACCACTTTTCGTTACATACCATTTTTGTAGAATTTGCAACGTGCACCCCTATATCGAAAACAAAGACGTAGTCCTACGTCAAAAAACAGAATTAACTTTATTCTCTCAAAATTGTTCATATGGATATTTTTGCTAAAAATGTGCGAAACGGTAAATGATGATTAGTTCTGTGACATTATTTTTATATATTATGAGATATTCGGATGGTTCCTTACATCCATATTTTAAATAATGCAACTGGTAATTTTTGCCCCATGACCAGTACAACCTAAATTTTGCAAAAGAAGTCAAATTTTTACTAGTTTTGGGATTTAAAAATACAGTTGCTTTCGGTGATGCCCCGATAAAAATATGAATATGAATTATATGTGAAATCTATTATCTCACTACTACGTGGAGTACTCGCTGATCTGTGTATTTATACACCATCCAACATATACTTTGCGTCTGATCGCATTGCTTGCATATTAAGTGAAATTACATATTAACAAATAGTTCATGCATTGTTGAGTTTTGAGTAAATTCAAAAACTATTTTCGGAATCGAATTTCTTCAATCCTGCAGATGTGCTTTCATACCCCGATTTTCAAAATCGGTTCAGTTTTGCCCCTAAAACACAAGTAAACAATACTCAATCAATTAAGTCGAATTTTTGACGTAGGACTACGTCTTTGTTTTCGATATAGGGGTGCACGTTGCAAATTCTACAAAAATGGTATGTAACGAAAAGTGGTCCAATTTCAAACGCATATAATTCAGCAATCTCACGATAAATTTTCAAATTTTTTGCGCATGCCGCCCCGAAATACTTCTAAGAATAGATTCCAATAGATAAACCCAAAGATTTTTGATATCATGGCATTAAAAATTTAAATGATGAGCAACCTAGTCAAAATATCGCGCATTTACACACAGAAGACACGCTTCCCTAGTCCAGCACGACAGATTTGTGTACCTAGCGCGCTACGCTTCTATGAATGACGTCATCATCGACTATTTAAACGGACGGATTTCGCCGAAGCAGCTCAATCGCCTGTTGAGCGGCAGGTAAAGCAGATCACTGCGCTGTGTGCTTTTACAGCCAGTGTAGCTGAGTTAGAAGTCCGTTGCACTTAGAGGGGGAACAACTTGACAGCTCCTATACAAATCGTTGAAACCACTTTATTTGGGTCTGTGGGTCACAGTGAAAATTTTCTTGTTCATTTTTTTTTAAATGCATCTTTATTCCGATGCATTATTTTTAAATGATTCATGATTTTTTGGAATCATCAGTATACAAACAAGCGGCGCTTATACTAGTTAGTGAGCACCTTTATTTAGTCTTAAGATATTTGAGAATTGTCATATGCGAAAGATATTTCAAGGGCAATGGGAGAGGAAAAAGTTCACACTAGAAGCGCACTCAAATCAAAGCATGCATTTTATATTTTACATTCGGCACAATTTGTAATCCTTAACTTGTTTGTATTTATCTTAATTACGCTGTTTTGATTATTACGCTGTTTTGAAATGATCATCTTGATTATCTCTTCCGAGTGTAAATAAAGAAAACAAGTTCGTAAAAGACGTCACGAAATTATTTTCTCGCATAGAAATTTACAGTATCGCAATTAGTGGACGGCGTTCTATGGTGGCGACATCATTCGAAACACGGTGGTTTCAAGCAACTTAGGCTAAACGTCAAGTTGCGGGAGGGTTGGTTGCACTGCCTGTGGAGGTACGCTACCCAGTGAATGCGAATGAGCTTGTCCGTATGCTATCTTTTGTGTTGTGCTCGTTTCCAGCACACTTTTATGTATAATTATTCGTACACAAAATAGTTTGTACATGCGAGCTCCATTTGCAAACACGGTTAACATAGTGTCGTGGTATTAGTTGTCTCTTTCGCTCTACCCATCATCATCAGCGTTAATTCATTTTGCTTTGTGCGCTTGGGTTTAATGTTTGTGGCGAATGTGTAGGTAGATAGATCTAATTTGTTACTAAATTGCACAACGAAAGTTTATTATTTACGTTCGATCAATTCATTGATTCGTTTCCACTCATTCTATAGTATTTTGATTCTACTAATAGGTACATACTACAAAGCCTATTTATGAATGAATACACTGCCACTTGAAAACCGTTGCAAAAACGCATCTTGTGCATATATAAAATTGTTTTCGATTTTTGTATATTTATAGTTTCGATATATGATTAAGACCCCTGCATTCGCTATATTTGTATGCGTACTTTAGGAAAGTTATAATAATGGCAAAATATAACTAGAATGCTTGGTTTTTACATGAAATCTGATTATATTGTGTAAAATTTGATTTTTCTTCAATGGTCCGGGTTTTTTACCACACACAATCGAAAAGGTTTTACAAGCCAATCTTATTCTATAAAGATTCTATTCCAGATATTAGTTCGGTCACAGTTTTCTGTCTTATTTCTTCAGATCTTCTTAAATAAGTTTAATCGGATTCGATCACCTACTACAAATGAAATGACCTGAAAACCAAGAAGGTTTGGTTCAATATGTAATATTCGATGTTGATTGGTTGTGATTAAACCATACGAAAGAAATATGTTTGATTTATTATTACTATAAATGTACTAAAAAAATAAATATTTTACATTAAGTAGTATAGTCCTACGTCTACAGCTCGTGCAACCCCATAGGGCTGCCCCTTGTAGTTTTTTGAGATACTTAGGAGTTTTCTTAGTTAGAGTATATAGAAATACTCAGTATAGAAGTATATAGTGCACATAAGTCAGCATCTTTTGGCATTGGAAATGCGAATCATCTGAGTCTGCGGCATGCCCGGACGAGCGTAAAGTAACTTTCTATTTCACGCTGTCGGAACCGACAAAAAGTTATGTCACGAAAAACTTCCACACTAAGCCTTTGCGACGCCTAAATTCTTAAAACAGCATGAAGTACAAAGTAGCTTTACGCTTGTCCGGACATGCCGCAGTGATTCGAATTTCTAATGTTAAAAGATCCTGACTCCTGTGGTAGCAGACAAAGGTTTAAGTCGCCGGGAAACTCTAAACTTGCTCATATTCTACCATATTCCGCGCTTTTCTAAACTTTCTTCCTTCAACTTCTTTCTCTCCCTTGAGTATATAGAAAAATATACTTCACCTTCCAGTCCCTTGCTAATTAAATGCCGTTACAACAGTTCAGTTATTGGATTGTGGTAACTGAGGAATAAAAATATGAAATGAAACGAATTAAAGGAATCTATATTATATGTGCATGTAGTTAATCGATTTAGGATCACTTTATGCTAGTTCTTCAAAGCGTACTATTACCGGGATAAATTCACGCCAGTTTTTTGCTACATATATTTTCCTGATAGCGAACGGTGCTTTCTTCATCTTGCAAGGAACATTGCTTGTAACGAGACTGTCCACAGCATGCGCCTAAATGCAGGTTGGTAACGTTATAGCAACTTGAGCATAAAGCAGGGTATAAAACAGCCTCTGAACTTTTATAACGTCTTCAGTTCAGCGTAGCACTACTCCACTGAGAAGTTCTATAAATTTCAGAGAGCACACATTCCACGGACTACACCAGGGGGATATTTTTGTTTTCGTTTATCTTGGTATTACAATATTTTTCCCGAATCAGTAGTATTTAAACCATTGAAAGGTTGCCCAATTCAGCTTAAATTAGTGAAATATACACGCTCAGATTTTTATATTCGGGAGATACGTGAGCGTTAAAACCACGCAAACAACCGCATTAATTGAAAAATCCGCGTAAAAAGCATTCTCGTCGATTTGATGGAAAAATGATTGCTTCTGCAAAGCTTCAGATGATGAAAAAACGATTTTTTAGAGCTTTCACTCCTCTTTTATGTATTGAAAAAGTTCTAATTGTACTCCTTCCGAAAGAATGTGCATAACTGACGTTTATTTAACATTTTGAAATACATTTTTTACAGAAAATGATAAAAGAATTCACAATAATAGTTTATGCAACGTTTTAATTTTATTATTGTTCCACGCTGACTGAAGACAGGTCCTGAGTTTGGTTTGGTTTACAATACATTACAATACAATACAATTAATACAATGTTTCGAAGTGTGTTTGGGATCATTATCTTACTGAAACATAAACCCAATCAAACGAACACCAGAAGGAATAGCAGTTCCAGTATGTTGTGATATTGTTCTTTTCGCATGATTCCGTCGACTTTGAACAATGAGCCCCAAGGCCATCGAGAGCCGCTTCGGGCCCCAAGGGTGGTATTACTTCCGGGCCCTTTTAAACCTACTAATTTGAATCTTGATTAGAGGAACTGTATGCATTCAACTGTTCAAATCGAACTATGTTGGATCTGGTTCTGTTTCTGGTGATCAGAGTCTTATTATGCTAGTATATAGTGCTTCTATAAAAATTAACGATTGCATGGAATAAAAACCTGTGACTGCGGAACATTAACACAGCAGTAATTGATTTCAATGGCTGTTCTACCTATCCAACCATTGGCGGTTGAGCATCTAATAGAGAAACCACTACACACTTCATTATTACAAAGCATCGTAGACACGGCAGCAAACAGAAAAACGTCAAAAATTTCTTTCCTGAAAATAAGTACCAGTGGTGCTCGTACTTTGAGGACTACATTATTGGCGTTTAACAAACCTTCGTAAAACCCCAACAATGTGGCCATCGTGATGGTCCAACACCCTACGATAAAGCGGGGCTCCTGGTTATTTGAAGAGTTGACGTCTCGTGGTACAAAAACAAAATTAGTGATTTTATCTATTTACACATCTGAGGCACGATGGAAAGTTGCCAAATCTTGTCAAAAACTCGTGAGGCATTCGTTTTGAAAGCATTTGATGACTTTTTTTTCCATTTGGTCCAATCTGCAAATGATAACTTTCTTTTTTCACTTTCTCTTTCGATTATTACTAAAAAACCACAAAACTTTTCGAACATTTATCAGTATGTTTCGAAAGACCAAGTTTTTAACTAGCTTATTACGCAAACAGTTGAAGGGAAATCGAAAAGGTGACCAAGTAATTCGCGCAGAGGCTCTCTGTTGTTTGGACCTATTGCGTTGCGTTGCGTTGTGAGGATGATTTTGGCGGATTGCACACTGACTTCATCATGTATGACTGCTGATTTTCTAATAAGAGTTGCTTAGGAAGTGGTAAGTAGGAATTCATACCAATCCGACCCATATTAAAACCGCAACACATGATAGCCATCATTGCCGGCCGCCCCCATCTCCATCGTTCACGGGTAAGGATAAATGATAAGGTAGACGGGAAGTGTTGATGCTTCACCTACTTAACGGAAGGACGACGATTCATCAGACTCTTCTATAGGTGTCGCGGAGTTGGTGGTTTGGAAGCCTTATACCCTAGGATTCGCTCCAAGCAAGCGATGCGACCTACCAACTTTATTATGTAGTTGTTTAGTTAGTCTTCGAGTACACGATCACTCTAAAAAGAAAAGATCTTGTTTAGTTTTTGGTTCTTTTTAAACTCTAGCTACCGAGAGTATCCTATGTTTCCTAAACAAAAGCAATTTGAACTCCACACAGCCGACCGTGGGAGTATTGCCTAGAAAAGCTAATCTTATCTGCGTAATGGGCCAGATCACTACCTATTGTAACAGTATTTAGACAGAATTCGCTACTTCTTCTGTACGGTATATTTATTTGGTTGAAAACTACCGAGTGATAACACGTTATACAGACAAAGAGTGTTGGGAACACTGCCATGCCGCTGCAATAAGATGGGTGCCGCTGCGAGGAGATAAATATGCGCCACAAGAGTGTGTTGACAGAAGGAAAGGAAGACGTCAAACGACATAGATGAGTGAGATAGAGAGTGATAGAATGATTTAGTTGTCAGTGGACGGAAAAGGTAAATAATAAAAATAAAGGAGGTTAGATTAAAGCGAGTGATAGGAAAGACTAATTAAAATTAATTTGCTGAAAGTTGATTGTTAGCGGTCATATCAGTAAAAACAAAGGCGATTAATTAGTACATGAGTAAATAAAATGTAAATTTCGGATAATATTATATACAAACAATAATTCTATAGGCACAACTCGCATCGAGTAGTTCGGAACGGAGAATAAAACTTATACTACGGTTAAAATTTGGATAGTACGGAGAAGTAGTGAGGAGGAGAAAATCAGACTAAAGAAACACTAAATGTGAGTAAAACTATTGAGTAAAATTTGCCTATTTCTAAATTTAAACCTAACATTGCTAAAACAAGCTAAACTTATTTGCTAACAGTGAACATTAAAAATACATTTTAGCTTTGATCGGCTTATAGTAAACGTCGATTGCCAAAGAGGTGTTATTGTTGATCCGAACAAAGAGTTATGATAGCGCGAGATGTTATAAATCAAGGTATGTATTTCGTATTTTACGTATCGGATGATTTGTAAAATACACGTATACGAGCGATAATAACGACCATTGAAGAGAAATACAAAGAATTGTTAACCTGATACACGGACTGGTTAGCAATAACGGAACTGGAAATTAGATTCATAAAAACAGACGCGGCGAATTTTCAGTACGTACTGACCCGCGATCATCGATACTAATCAGATTAAAGTCTTGTTGCGGCTGATTTACGATCAGATATTCATTTTTACTGTATTGTTTACTTAATTATATCCGTTCGCACCCTCTCACTCTGCTACTATCGGCAGAAGGCTGATAGCACCCAGTCGTCGCCGGTCTAAGTACCAAATGTCATCAATAGACTTAGACTCGCGTGGAGGCATGAGATAGGTGACTTGTGAGAACTAAAGAGATTAAAAAATCAAAGAAACGACATGCTCCGTCCTGAATCCAAACTCAGCTATAAGCTTCTTCAGCTGAATTGAAACTCCAAACGGAACATGGCGCATCCTTGCCATTCCAATCCCTTTAGTGAAGACTATGTTATCTCACCGTTTGACGACCTCTCTTCTGTAGATTGGACCTATAAAAAAGATGGGTGGGTAATGTCTGCGACATAACCGGAGAAATGTAGAATACATAAGGATCACGTTCTTCAAATATGTTGATACTCATTGGAATTTTCGGACAAAAGGTGATTTGGGCGAGGAATATTTCAAATTATTCTTTACAAAAATCATAGTGGTCCTGAAAAGGACCGTTTTTGTTGGCGTTGTTGGCCTTGGTGAGGGAGATGGCTAACGATGAAATGAATTGTTAGCATGAGGAAGTCGCATAGTACTGGCCAATGGCAGAACAGATAATAATTGATTCCTGGAAATCAATTTTTCTTTGTTCATGTAAATTATACATACTTACAAATCTAATAGAAGATTCCTGGTCATATTTCTGAATCATTAGTGCGAACATTGGTTAGTTTGGTTAAGTACAATGAAAGTTACAAATTTTCCAAATTCGACCTTCTGTTCCTTCCGAAATATTTAAATGGGGTGTCTATATTAAACCGTTAGTCGTGGTCACAATAAAAAAAGATGGGTGGGTAATGTCTGTGACATAACCGGAGCGTCGTGATTTCAATTCGAGACGTTAATTTAAATCTAATAATATTCAACAGAATCACGTTTGAATGGGAAATTTTCAAATAATTCTCTATGGTAATAATGGTGGTTCTAAAAAGAACCTTTGGTATCGGCGTTGGTGTTGATGGTGATGCGCTGGATCGTTGGATATATTTGGCATGATAGTTACGTGCCTGGCGAACTGTTTTGTAGCCTCGAACAAAACGACAAGACTGGCTTCTTCGAGTACCATTTCGGCTGAACTTTATAAGCTTAGCTCGACTTTGAAATCCTGCACAATCTCACGAATCAGACACTGGTAGGGCCATTTTGTTTGCTACTAGCACGGAGCTGCACAAAAAAATCATTTAATGCAGTTAGTACACGGAGGCTGCCAAAAAGCTCGAATAGAAGCATGCGACTTCAACGTTTCTCTTAAACACATGCAATTGAAGCAACACTGATCACTAGAGGGATGGCGAGGGAACACGCACATTCGTTTTGGTAATACTGATAATAACAGTAGAAAGGAATGGAAAAGTAGTGCACGAAACGAGCGAGAGGATAATTTAAATTTTTGTTCCGTGTGCAAGCTACTTCTTTCCACACAACGTATTATGTTGCTTGTTGAAAATTTGTTACACACCTTAAAATGAAAGTTTCAGTTTAACTCTCACTAGAACACAATTGATTGGTCCTGAAAAGAATCGTTGCTTTTATTGTAATTTACGCCCACTCCCAGCGGACACTGTGAGCCAGTTTGATTTCTTTTGCGAGAAAGTTACGTACTTGGCGCATTATTTTGTATCCTCAAACAAACCGACCAAGTAGGCATCACTGGCTTCATTACGGCTGAGTTTTGTAAGCGTAGCTCGACTTTGAAGTAATACACAACCTTACGAACCAGACGCTGGAATGTTAGCCAGCGGATTAGTTGCTCCGTTGCCCTTTAGTTGGGGCGAAATACTGGCATGGCGACTGTTCCTGATCGGTAGTTAGTTGCGATGGGCCACCAGTAGCTGGGGCACTTTTTCGAACCATCATCATTGTCAACTGCTTTCCTCTGGTGGACTGGCTGCTTGCTAGTGCTTGAACGAATGATGAGAAAAACCGACCGACAGTTATTTATACAATCGCGCTAATATGCACTACTATCGCTTTATCGCTCGTTCTCGTGCCGTGCATGAGCCTTTCTTTTCCGTCCGGCTTCTAATGGCCTAACCAAAGGAATATGCCGTCTTTCCCCCACCAACTGCTCTCGTCAAGCAACCCAATGCGAATAATCATAGGAACAAACATGTAGTGGACCTATATATAAACTTTTCATCTATTAAAGTAGTAGAAAGAGAACGGTCCCTTCAGTTCTGTCAATCTTGTCGAACCAATCTTATGATCTGCCTTTCTTTAGGGCTCGTAGAGTTGGTAGTAGTTATTTATTGGCCGTTGCTAGGATCGCTGACCGATAACTAGTTACTAGGAAAAACAACACACATCAAAGAATAGCAAAGCTTCCTCGATTATCAGGGACCCTCTAGTTCAGCATGAGTGAGTAGCTCTTGAACAATGGGAAACTCGCGATTATATTAATCTCCGGTTGAATAATATTGCCACATCCACTAATAGCGTGCCAGACAGGTGAATTTCGACAGATTATTATTGGTATACAAATCGGATAAAACTGCCATAGTTACGAGTTTTTCCAGTTGCGGGTGTACATAACGATTAACAACATTATTAGAGGTGCACGGAGCTAATTCGTGTATACTTTTAACAATATTTTCATATCTCGAGCAGGTGATTTTAAGAAACATCTCGAAAAGTAAACAGCCACAATTGGTCACTTTCTGCTTGTAATCGTCACTCCTTTTTGTTCACGTTCGAAACAGTAGGTTGGAACACAATATTTTGCTTCTACGGTGCAGACAAAACGACACACGAGTTGATCTATTTGCTGGTAGCGGTGAAGCAGTTTTCGTTGTAATCAAGCAAAGAAGGTAGCAAATGCAGTTCGAAATTCCCGTTAAAAAATTAAAAATTAAAAAGATAAATCCAAGAAAAACGTTTCTAATCGTAAATGTAGGTTTGTTTTTAACGCCATAGATAAACGATAAAAACTAAGCCCACTGCAGACGAATTGTGTTGCTATTCATTTTTGGAAATGTCCTGTCAGACCAGTTGCTCGGGAAGTGAAACAATTACTAAATGTATAGATGGTGCTCAATCTGAAAGAAGTTGCTCTACAATTGCACCATATTAAACATTAACAAGCACAGTAGTTCGTTTCGCGGAACACCATGCAGCACACTAACGACGGCTGAAACATTAACAATATCATCCCAGTATATATAGGCAACGAATCTATATAGGTGTGCTTACATGAATTATCTCCACGCACCCCTGACATCGTGATTTATAAATTTATGTCAAGATACGGAGAAGAAACAGTAACAGCTGAAACTTCAAGGAACATTTTCCCAGTTGTCCCCAACGTTGTTCGTGTAGTGAGAATGCTTCCGTACAAACCAACTCCTTCATACGTAACCATTTTATGCAGATCAATCGATAATAGTCCGAAAACTAAATATCAAAATGACGGTCCGCGTGACCATCCAACAAAGCACGCGAACACGTGAATGGCCACACGGTTACAAAATCGAGTTTTGTACACGTGAAGTCACACACACGCGAGCACACGCGACAAACACGTCAACATACGAAGCCTTTCGTGATCATCTACACACACCTACGTGCGCGACCACGCAACCTTGATAACACTCCGGTAATAAGGTGAACGGTATACTACTTACGAAATTACAAACGCGGTATCAAACGCGGACCCGCAAACGCCCGTCTTCGCGCGATCATGAACCGGTCATGTTGGGAAATTCTTATCCTCTGTCCTAGCACCTTAGGTCCATACATTCAGTTGAACCAATCAAAAAATAAAGCTCATATCCACTAGACAACACCTTTCATGGCGACATGACCGGGAACTCTAGTGATATGTAAGATCTCACTTTCTTCTTGCATCTAAGCCGTACACAAAAATTAAGTATTGGATTCACGGTCCGCGCGCGATCGTGAATATGCGAAAGGCACACCCCAAGCAGAACTTGTAACAAGCAACGACTACGATTAGTTGCATAAGCATAAGCTTTTACGCGTACGCTTTTTACCATATACCTTTATGTGACGAATTATGATGCTGACACTGCTAGTCAACAACCGGTGTTGCTCGGGACGGTTATAACATAGAATTAATACACGCGAAGTTACATACACGTTAGCGCACGCGACAGACAACCGCACACGCGATTGAACACGTTAACGTACAAATGCTCATACCCTTCGTGGTGATACACGTGATCGCGAAGTCTCTATGCTCGCACATATCTGCACCATATATGAATACCTTTTTGACGTAGGACTAAGTCTTTGTTTTCGATATAGGGGTGCACGTTGCAAATTCTACAAAAATGGTATGTAACGAAAAGTGGTCCGATTTTAAACGCATATATAATTCAGCCATCTCACGATAAATTTTCAAATTTTTTGCGCATGTCGCCCCGAAATACTTCTAAGACTAGATTCCAATAGATAAACCCAAAGATTTTTGATATCATGGCATTAAAAATTTAAATAATGAACAACCTAGTCAAAATATCGCGCATTTACACACAGAAGATAACGCTTCCCTAGTCCAGCACGACAGATTTGTGTACCTAGCGCGCTACGCTTCTATGAATGACGTCATCATCGACTATTTAAACGGACGGATTTCGCCAGACCAGCTCAGTTACCTGTTGAACAGCAGGCGAAGCAGATCACTGCGCTGTGTGTTTTCACAGCCAGTGTAGCTGAGTTAGAAGTCCGTTACACTGCCTGTGGTGGTACGCTATGCTATCTTTTGTGTTGTGCTCGTTTCCAGCACACTTTAATGAATAATTATTCGTACACAAAATAGTTTGTACATGCGAGCTCCATTTGCAAACACGGTTAACATAGTGTCGTGGTATTAGTTGTCTCTTTCTTTTGATTTTTCTTCACTGGTCCGGGTTTTTTACCACACACAATCGAAAAGGTTTTACAAGCTAATCTTATTCTATAAAGATTTAGTTCCAGATATTATTTCGGTCACAGTTTTCTGTACTTTCTTCAGATCTTCTTAAATAAGTTTATTCGGATTCGACCACCTACTACAAATGAAATGACCTGATAACAAAGAAGGTTTGGTTCAATATGTAATATTCGATGTTGATTGGTTGTGATTAAACCATACGTAAGAAATATATTTGATTTATTATTACTATAAATGTACTAAGAAAATAAATATTTTACATTAAGTAGTATAGTCCTACGTCTACAGCTCGTTCAACCCAAAGGGCTGCCCCTTGTAGTTTTTTATTTCGATTATAGAGGTTTTAACCTTAAGGTCATTCGCCTCTTCGGGTTAGAAAAATCTCTTCTGAAAAATTTCTAACCCTTTGTGCTCGAACTCAGGTGCGCTGCGTACAAGGCAATCGATTTACTAACTACGCTATGCCCACCCCACAAAGAATATCACATTCCGAATCACGGCCCGCTGCAATTGACCTTAGGCAATGTTTTAGTGGGCTACATTGCCTGTCTCGTCTGCAATTGTAGTGTGTGATTCTGACGGAGAGCCCTACCGAGAACCTATCTCTACAGCTTCAGTAGGACAAGTCTAGAAAAAAGCTCCGATCGTTATTTTACGCTACAACACATTATAACAAATCCAATCACTTTTAATATTAGTTCACAAATTTTCAGAAATGTGAAAAAAGTCATCTTCAAAATAAAAAAATTCTCTTTCTGAAATTTTTATCAAAATTTACTTATAAATACATTGATGTGTTTAGGAAAGTTATGCAATCTGCTAATGTCTAAAAGCTTTCTGGAGTAAACCTTAGTTATAGAAATTCAACCTGATTTTAAGCTATCCTACCCCTATATCTTCCGAAAATATTTGTAGATCATATTTTCTGGAAAGTTACTCGAAATTAAATGCTATATTCTCAACCTTTTTCGTACCACGGACCCCTTAGAAATCGACCTGGGTTGCTGCGGACCCCCACGGATAAAAATCGATTTTGTTTGCTATCAATATGTTATATTCAACTTGTTAGGAAACAAGACTTGAAACTTCAATCTGCGCCCGAAAAATATATTTTTCATCGCGGACCCCCAGCAACGACTTCGCGGCCCCCTAGGGGTCCGCGGACCTCAGGTTGAGAATTACTGCTATATACGGTTGCAAAAGTGAAATATTTTTTATTGTTGAATGTAAATAAAAAAAAGATTTAAATAAAGAAGAGTACCTTTTCAGTACTCTTCTGGGAATGCACTGCCACATTTCATGAAAATTTGTTGATGATACCAAAGCACGAAAACGTCAAATTATTTTGTAAAAGTCAATTTTCCCATACGAAATCTCATGTAAACTTTAAAGAGTGGGCGCAAAAATCTAACTTATAATTTTTGCGGCACCCTAATGCGTAATTTTTACTTTGTGGAATTGACGCGTTGAGAAAAATTGGAAGGACGAACAAATTGTTTTTTTTTTGTCGTAGCACAACGTCTTCGTTTTCGATATGGTGATCGGATAGGATAGTTTTATTGTATTGAAAATTTAACAAAAACGGTATATAACGAAAAGTGGTTAGGTTTTATACGATTATAATTCAGCAATCTCACAAAAAAATTTCTAAAATTTTGCACATATAGCTCAGTAACACTTCTAACAAAAAAAATCCAATGGATAAACCAATAGATTATTATGGCATTAAAAATTATTAAAGACATTGTAGTACCAGGAATTGTAGTAGGAAGTGCCATTGTAGTAGGAAGTGCCTTCAACAAAATTATTGGGCAAATCCTGAACTATACTTCTGTTGAAATACTGCAGCAAAAAATGTGGTCTTCGGCTGAATTCCGATACAAATTTCAAACATAATGCGCCACGCAGGGTCATAACCAAAAAATACTGGTCATAACCAAAAAGTACCGGCCTGACAAGTTAAGCTTTTTCCGCACAACTGTGTCCCACTCTAATGTGTATACCTAATATGCATGCGTGCAATGATAGCAATCTGTGCTTTTGTTGCACAAAGATGTAAACTTTTTTAGTAACAAATTTACGCGAATCGATGGAAAGCGCAACAAAGGTTTAT
This sequence comes from Topomyia yanbarensis, assembly GCF_030247195.1. NCBI lineage: Eukaryota > Metazoa > Arthropoda > Insecta > Diptera > Culicidae > Topomyia > Topomyia yanbarensis. The sequence continues at coordinate 30,067,367 of NC_080671.1, read as the reverse complement.
TATTTACATTTATTTATTCCATGTGATTCGTTTCCACTATACCTATCCTACTTTGATTCTGATAATACTACAAATCCCATTTATGAATGATGAACTGTCACCCAAAAAACCGCTGCAAAAACGCATCTATATATAAAATTATTTTCGATTCTTGTAGGTTTACTGCTTCGATACATGATTAAGACCACTGTGTTCGCTATACAGGGTGTTTGGTTCATGAGTAAGAATCTCTCGAAGGGTGATTTACTGTCACATTTGGAGCAAAAAATCGTTCTACACATACCATTGAATATCATCTGTTACAGAGTTATTGAAGTTTTTGTGTAAAAAACTTGTTTATCTTAAAACACCTCTAACTCAAAAAGTATACCTTGTATTTTAAATCTTTGAATGCCATTGGAAAGGTGAGAAAATTTTCTATTGAATAATGTTCTCATATCTTTCATATAATTAGTTTTAATTACCTTTTAGTTGTAAAGTAGTTGAAAGTTAGTGTTTTTGATGAGATTTTTGTTAATTTTCTCAAAATAATGAATTATGATTATAGCAATATCTATTACCAAAAGTTGGATTTAAGGACGATTCATAATTTGTTCTTCAACATAATATTTCTATCTCTTCTCGTTTCCTTTTAATTTGACTTCTAAACTTTTCCTGTAGTTCACTTGCAAGTTCTTAAAAATGTGCTTTATATCGCTATTATCAGGGCTTCATTGGAAAGGTGAGAAAATTTCCTTTCGATGTATGTACAGATATTTTTTAGTTTAGTGTACTATATGACTTTTTACTAGTAAAATAACTCAAAATTTGCGTTTTTTGGTGATTTTTGTAATTATTCTAATTATTAATCAACTAAATTTATCGTCACTATTGTTTATTTGGTGCCCCTTAATATTATCTACAACTTGTTATTTGACACTTTATCTCTATTGCTTTTCATTTCGCTGCAATTTAATAGTTAACACAGCATGGCCTTATCACAAATGCAGTGGGTTCGAAATCGTTGTTTTTGCATATGAAACGAGAAGATAAAAATGATTTTGCTTCGAAACTAATAGAGATAATTGAATGGAGTCAAAGGAAGAATTGTAGAACTTGCTGAGATGCATTAATTCCATGATAAAATGGGGAAGTTTATTATTTACTATTTTAAGAAATAATGATAATGCTTATAATAACACTAACTTTAAACTAATTAACTTCTAAAAGAATACTAAATTCACTAAACTGAAAAGTATTAATACATTTTTCTCTGCAAAATTTTCCTGGCTTTCGAATAAAAATAAGAAAAGGTACAATAAGTTTTTCAATAAGAGCTAGTATTAGTGAATATGAGATAAAAATATACAAATTCAATAACCCAAACACATGAAAACAAGACAAGATAAGTATATCATGTGCAAGAACAAATTATACAACTTTTCAAGACTAACAATTTGAATTATTAAAATGGTGATGTTAACTATTAAGATTTTCGCGAAGTGAACGAAAAATCGATCAAAATTGTTAAATTTTAAATAAATTACTGTGAAAAGATTACTTAACCTCATTAGCTGAAACATTTGAGGACATTTTTCAGTGGAAAATTTTCTCACCTATCCAATAGATCTAAAAGATTTGAAATACAAAGTATATTTTTTGAGTTAGAGCTATTTTAAGAAACTAAGTTTTTAACACAAAAAGTTCAATAACTTAGTAATGGTTGAGATTTCATGGTATGTGCAGAACGATTTTTTCTCCAAATATGACAATCAATCATCCCTCGAGAGGTTCTTAACCATGAACCAAACACCCTGTATTTATGTGTAGTTTAGGAAAGTTACAATAATGGCAAAACAAAACGAGAAAGCTTGTTCTTTAAATGTGACTGTATTGTCTAAAACTTTATTTTTTTCACCGGTTCGGATTTTTTGCCACACACAATGGAAAAGTTTTTACAATTTTTCTAGGTTGAAATTGTCCCATAAAAATTCAAAACAGTTCCAGCCATTAGTTCGGTTTTCGGTCGCAATTTTCTATCTTCTTTCTCGAGATCTTCTCAAACAAATACAATTGCCATCGATTGTCGACTACAAATAAAATGACTTGATAAGCAAAACGGTTTGGTTCAATATGTAACATTCGATGTTGATTTGTTATGCTTAAACTGTACTAAAAAATATATTTTATTAATTATTAATCCAAATGTACTAAGAAACGAAATATTTCACAATAAGTAGTGTAGTAGTTGTAGTTCCTACGTCTACAGATCATGCAACCCCATGGACGAATTTCGCGCCAAATCGTATTCAGAGTTGGCAGCACCCTCTCAGATTCTAATGAAACTTTCTGTACATGAAGACTTTGTCACAAAAAGCCACTTTGCATACTTTGTTTTTTCTAGACTGGCTTTTGAAAAGGGCCAAACTTTTTTACCAATTTTTTTCAAATGGCTATAGTCTAAAAATGACAAATCCTACGAAAGAATGTTGCAGGAGTGGTTTTTACAAAATTAGTCAAATTTTCGAATAAAAATATTGAATATTGACTCCTACACTGAAAAAAAATCGATTTTATAAATTTAAAGTCGATTTACCAAAAATCCCATTTTTGATTTGGATGAAATTTTGTTCCAAAATAGATAATTATGTTCCCAACCTACCGTCAAAAATTCAAGTTAGGCACTTTTGAGGAAAAAAAGTTATTTGAAAAAAACTTTTCCTTGTCCAAACTGATTTTTTTTCTTCAGTGTATTTTTATCGAAAACTAAACCAATGAAGGTCATAATCATCTCAGAATCCAATAAACTCAGTTTGCGAGAAGACATTGTCTAATTTAGCAACTAAGCATATTTTTATTAAGAGGTTAACTACTTTTTCATTTTTCATGAAATCGAAATTTTTTATTATTTTATCTGAAAGTACAACTCCTTGCGAATGTTTACCCAAAATTTTTATAAAGATCCAAAAAATAGATCGAAAGTTACAGCGCTTCCAAGCGCGCTTCGTCTACTAAGAGCAGTGGTAATTTGAAATTTTAAATTTTTTAATTAACTTGAAATGTCATTTTACTAAAAATGGTTTTTCCGTGATCACGATTGCCGAAAAACTTATAAATTAATTTTCTTAATTTTTTCAATTGATCGTAATTAATTCCTTTTATATTCATAAATTTTCGTTTCATAGATAACAATTTTTTAATACAATTTTTAGAGCTTAAAACAGCGATCTTTTACTAAAAACGTTCTCGAATGCAGGAAAAAATACTCAGGAGGAATACTCATATACCAATAAAAAATTTGAGTTTTGGGATTTTAGATGATCTATTGGTCTCCAATCGTGATCACCGCAAACCTCTTAAATAAAAAAGGGTTTCGGGGGGAAAAGCCATAACTCCGCCAATTATCAATTTATTTTTATAAACTTATGCTTGTTTATTTTACTGAAAAATGTACTACCAGAATATTATAAGTTTGATGTAATGAAATCATTCCTTTACGTAAATTCAAACTTTCTTCACATTTTCATCAATAAAAGGTATGTAACCCCTTAATCAAGAATCCCATTTAAAAGAGTTTATATCGTTAAACAAATATTCCATTAATACTTTTGCTGAGGAAGAATCAGAGAAGAAAATCACCACCACAACATTTTGTATTGAATTTTACATAATTATTTATTTACTTTTATATATTACATTTGCCTTAAAACTATCTTCATGCATGCTGTTTTGTATTATTTCTATACAAGGAAAATATTTTTGGTTCATCCACTGAAATAGAATATCTTTGTCTATACTTTTCCCCCAGGAATAGGTATAAAACTGGAATTTTTGAGTTTCAGATATTGTTTTGTCGTTCTTATACATTCTGACATTTTGTTGTGCTGGTCAGTGAATATGTAGCAGAAAATTAATTTTGTGATATTTTTATCAGTTTGTTCAACTGTCCAGTTATATAACTCTTGGAGACTTGTTATGGTATTTCTATAGTCGAGAGCAAGACTAGCTTTTTTGCCAATCGCTTGAAAGTATCACCAATAGCATCACAGGGTCCTTTTCCATGGGATTCTGCAACAAAATGCCATTCTGCGCTTAAGGTTGGAGAGAGAATCGGCAAAAATCAAAAACGAAAAACGCAGTTTTTTTCTACACCGAGTGTTAGATCTTCCTAAAAATCAATCAACAGTACTGTAACAACATTTTACATAAGCTTTTTATGAAAATCTAACACTCGGTGTGGAAAAAAACTGCGTTTTTCGTTTTTGATTTTTGCCGATTCTCTCTCCAACCTTAACTCATACTTTGACTGGAATCTATACAAGCTTGCAAAGTTTTTCTTATTTTTGTATTGTGCTGCTGCTCCATCAGACATAAAATAAATTTTTGAAAAGTTTCTCATTTGTTTCATAAAATTTATCAGTTTTGAGAAGAATAAATGAGCTACAGTCTTCAAGTTTTTCAATCTTCTTGTCTTCCAATCTTCCAGTCTTCAATCAAGTTTGTTATGAATATATATATAACAAATTCGTTACTGATGCTCTCTGCATGTATCAGGCATCTAGCAGCTGGAGAAATGGATTCTGAGATGATTATGACTTTCTTTGGTTTAGTTTTCGATAAAAATGCACTGAAGAAAAAAAATCAGTTTGGACAAGGAAAAGTTTTTTTCAAATAACTTTTTTTCCTCAAAAGTGCCCAACTTGAATTTTTGACGGTAGGTAGGGAACATAATTATCTATCTTGGAACAAAATTTTATCCAAATCAAAAATGGTTTTTTGTAAATCGACTTTAAATTTTTAAAATCGATTTTTTTAGTGTAGGAGTCAATGAAGATTTTTTTTCAATATTTTTATTCGACAATTTGAATAATTTTGTGAAAACCACTCCTACAACATTTTTTTGTAGGATTTGTCATTTTTAGACTATAGCTATTTGAAAAAAAAATGGTAAAAAAAGTTTGGCCCTTTTCAAAAGACAGTTTAGATCATTTTTGGAAAAACAAAATATGCAAAGTGGCTTTTTGTGAAAAAGTCTTGATGTACAGAAAGTTTCATTAAAATCTGAGAGGGTGCTGCCAACATTTGTTCGAGTTGGCGCGAAATTCGTCCATAGGGTTGTCCTTTGTAGTTTCTCTCTTGTCACTTAGCCCGGTCTGATTTAACACCGACCATAAAACACAGTTAATAAACCACATTTCTTTATCAAACGGTGAATTTGAAACTAGTTTTCAAATGGTAAGTTCGAGTTAAGGTGTGTACTAGTATATTAACATTCATTCTCTACTCTGAAATTAGTTAATATAAAATCAGAGCTCGATAAAAATTTTACTGCAATTTCCAGCAGTTTGTTTTCCCTCCACTTCATTTCCAGTATCAGAAGCCGAAATACATAAAACCATCAACCATTGCAATACAGAGCAAGTACTATGTGACTGCTGCACTATTTGACTACAGTAAATAAATTTTCATGTCCATAATAATTTCACCACCAATTTCGCATCTCTTTTACCACAACCCCCAAGACGGCATTTGCGAATTCATCCGCAAAGATTCCTTCCGAGTGATGAACCTACCGCACTTTCCAGCTAAGCAGGCTCTGAGAACTTGGTTTCCATCACATCACCCCAACATTTCTATGCAGATTATTATTATAGCAATTGACGTTTGCAGGCGCGACAGAAGCCTGCTATGATGAAGATTTGTGACGATGAGCAACTAGAGAGTCAATATGTACTTACCTAGTCAGGAAAAAACAGCAAAAATGTGAATAAATGTTTGCAATTTAAATATTTATCTTGAAAGACTCTTTTCGTGGTGGATTTATTTACCGATATGTGAGAACGGCACACAATGCATCAAGGTAAGTGACTCTATAGTAGCTATATTGGGGGCCATTTTCTTTTGTTCCTTTTTCAGTTCAGTTACGGTACTCTAATGGTCGAGTCGAAAGTAAACAGCGATCATTGGCCTTTTATCGGTAATGATACGCTTCGTGAAAGTCAAAAGTACTTGTTTCCACGAACGAAAACGTTTTCCGCTCCCATGAAGGCAGAACCGGTTTCGCCTTATCAATCAAACCGAGGCGATTGTGGCAAACAGAGGTCCTCGTACCGGACGCACTGCAAAAATGTCCCAGGAAAGCGCGAAACCTGTAGTGCGAAGGTCGATCAAGGTATGCCATAATTATAGGTTGTTAATTTTGTCCCTTTTCTTTTCGGTGCCCATTTTTGTACTATGATGAGTACTTTCCGGTTTTCTGATATGGGAACAACATCGTAATTGCAGCCAATTCAAGCATTTTTTTGCTGAAACCAGGTGAAATTCATCATAAAATTGCATTCGATTGACCGACAAAGTACCAGAGGTACTAGCACACAGCCTCAAATTCTAGAGCCGTGCAACTTCTCGCCTTACCGATTTGATTGACATTATGCTAGTTCGGCCAAAAATGGTTCGCCCGCCTGCGATTGCTTGTCATCGAGATCGAGTATTAAAATGAGCAGTTCCTTTTAATTAGATCTGTCAACCATACGCCGATTTTGGCGGCGTAAATCGCCCATAAAAGGCCAACATCGACTGCGCCACAGTGTATCGGTTCCGAACCGCGCGCGGTCAGAATGGTCAAACGGATCGGATTTAAAATTTTCACGTTTCCAATGACGATTTCCTACCGTGCCGTTCGTCCATGAAAATCTAAGTACGGACTGCGGGCTGTCCGAGATTGCGAATTTTCCTACCCAAACACGAACTACGGTCGAGTCAACCAATTTCGGAGTCCATGCGGGAGATTGCATAAACTAAGTGCGCATAAATATTCCTGATTGCTTGGCACAGATATGCATAAGTTTTTCTTGCTTCTTTTTCCGGAGCGAAACTGTGGGAACTGCGTATTTGCCCTGTGGCAAACGACAATACCATATGGCGAGGAAAATTATGATTTCATTTCATTTCTCTCATATATGCATAAATATCCGAATGCAGCAGGCAGACCAAAACATTGCAAGCGTTTGTCCAGATTTAACTGCCAGTAGCTCAATCCGATGGAGATGCATTTGATTTTCACGGAACCCTTAATGGAACTGATCCGGGGTAAGCGAATTTGATATGGGTGCCTGTGAGGTCTGCACTGACATTTGCAACTTCTCGATTTAATCTTGCCACTTGAGTGAAGCTTAATGAATCGCTGGAGTCATTTCTTGGACCAACGGAGAAGATCCGATGGCTTAACCGAAACGTAAATCACCAGCTCCTTCTGCTAAGCTCTTCGCAACACGCTTTGACACATATGACGGAGAATGATGTACGATCTGCATTCGAATGAGGTCTCCATCCAGATTCTTGCACGTTTCCATTCAACCCTAAACTGTTCGGACCATAAATCACATCATCTTTCGCAGCATCGTAGCAAGCCGCTAAACAACGCCGGTGTGGACTTCCCATTTCCCATCGCAGTTGCCAGTGCCCAACTGGGTCAAGTAGCGTCCAATCGGACATCTGCTATGAACGTCAGCTGCCGTGCGTTCCTGGGCTCCTGCACAAACTGTCAACTTGGAAGAGTCTTCAAACATGTTGAAGATCCAAGCAACCGTTTTCTTTCCCCTCCCCTCACAAACGTGAACCAATGCAGACAGTTGTACACGAGCACCGAACCACCACCACCATCATCATGGTCAGGAAAGTGATAGGCCGCTGTCGGATCGAAGATAGCCATTATCAACAGCATCGGAACGCATTGAAAATGTGCATTCCCATTTACCATAACAGGACATCGCAGCAGCCACTGAACCGCGCGGTGAAAAGCTGCCGGATGGCATTGTTTGCATTGTGAATGGACATTTTTCTGTGCCTTTTTTGTTCGGATTTTTTTTTCCAGCGCGAGCCTTTTCCTCAAGGTGACACGACAACTGGTTTGCTAATAAAGACAGTTATCGAGGCATTTATTGCTGTTCTGGTAACATCATCAAATGTGTTCTTTGCCCATATAGAGAACCAACAACTAGGTTATTCTGCGTGGAGTATCATTCATCTATACAATCACAGTAAAATGCTTCAACTTCTGACACAAATCGATAGTACAACATCCACCGATCGCCCTAGTGCACTCGAAATGAACAATTAATCATTCGAATAACGTTTCAAGCAATCATCCTTTCCAACGCGCGTCGAGGGCAAACAGAACTCACTTCAAACCAAACTGGAGAAGTTGTCGATCATCATTCAAGTACCATTCGCTGGTATATGACTGACCGGTCCTCAGCCGCCGTCACTATTAGCACTAAACAAGATCAATTGAATCGCGAATGGTGTTTGATTTATGCGATGCCTGTCCGGTGTTGTCATGTGCGTATGTTTCTCAGTTCCGATCCGGCTGTGCAACCAAAAACAGGTCAATGAGATGTCACGAGTTATATTGGAATTCAATTCCCGCTATGAACACTCTATTATTATCTACTCAAGAGCCAAACGTCCAGGAAGTTGATGATTTACGCTGACACAACCTTGATGAAGCCGGGGAAGGTAATTCACCCGATTAGCCGCTTGGAGTGACCTCCAATATTGTACACACCTTGTGGCAAATTGCAAACACACCTTGCCTTGCCGGGCAATAGCAGGCTGTAAATGCAACTAACCGATTCCCACCTGGTCGAAGCAGGCCGGGGTCGAATTTCAACGCTTGCTTGGCGCGCTTCCAGAACATAATCGCAACAACGCAACAACGCAACAGGTGGAAACCATGCTGAGCTCGAACATGTCGGAGACCTCGGCAGGAGGTCGCACTAAGTTCTGCGGTTGTGTCCTCCTCTCCCAACCGATTGATATTTAATTCGCCGGGTTTGGTGACGAGTGGCAATTTCAAGCATGCTCGTTTTGTGCACATGTGAAGAACAGTCGCCGAAAGAATGTTTGCTCAACAGGACGCTCTTGCCAGATGTGAAATGATGATGATGAGGCGATTTAATATTTGTTGTTTTGCTTTTACATTACATGATGTCTTCATTTGGCAATAATATTGAAACGTTAGATGAGTCTGTCTGTCAGATATCGGTTGGAAAAAATTAAATGAACAAATCGGCTTACGAATGATTCGCGATTGATCTGATATAGTTCTGGGAATAATCTGGTTTTTATCTTATATAATCTGTTTATTTGATATGACACGGTACACTGTAAATATTTGGTTTCGTTCATTTCAAACTTTATGAACGATTTTTTTTGTAATTTTACATATTTAATGTGCGTCAGATTTACAACCAAAATTTTAATTCCTTCCAAAAAAATTTATTACATTCTTTAGATAAATATTATTGACACGTATTTTTGCTTTGACTGAATATGATATATTTTTTTCAAGTTATGAATTCATGAATTTTATGTATTGAGACATTTTTAATTACTGATAACTCGGAAACTATTTGATGTATGAAAAAATATATGGGCTACTCCGCGCGAAGCGATTTAGGCACAAGTAATCGTCCTTCGCGGATTTGAATCAATTTTGCAGGAGTTGTTTATTTAGAGTTAATCCATCAAAATTCAAATTTTTGTGTTAATTGAACCACCCCTCAGGCCATGGAAACTCCCCCTTTTGGCAAATTGGTAAAACCTTTGATTTTCTTTTGATTATAATTTTATCTTCGATTCTATTTACTCTAAAATCAAACCGCAAGTTGTTTAAAAAAACAAAGAGTCTAGAAAAAATATTAGTTTTTAGCGGCAGTTCTGATTTGAAAATTTTAATTCTTTTTTTTTACATAAAATGCCAATTTGATCCAGACATTTCTTACACATATCACTGTTGTATTATTCATTGGTTTGCCAAACACTCGCAAAATTGGCAAGCAACTAGATGTGAGATAAGCACAGTTTAGAGTCCTGCACGAATAACACTTTAAATAAACTGATTAGATTAAAGAAAAATAATAAAACAAATTAAAATTTGAAATAATTATGAAGCAAAAAAAAATAAAAAAAAGTTTTTCACAAAATGGATAGAATGATTAATATAAATCAAATTAATAAAACAAATCAAATCAGCTCAAACGAAAATAAGACAATATTAAAAAAAATTGAAATTAAGAGAGTAAATTAAATTGTTTTAGGCTAACAAACTGTCACCCAATAATAAAAAGAACTGATTAAACCGAATTAATAAAATGAAGAAACAGAATAAAATATATGAACTGGGAAAAATTAACAATTTAATAAAATGACTAAAATAAATGAAATAAGTAATATTAACAAAATTATTTTATTAATTATTGAATTAATAAGATAAATAATATGAATAATATGGATAAAATTAACCCTTTCATACCTAATATTTTTCTGGCACGAATATGGTTCCAAAAACGTTTTTTTTTAAATCTTAAAGTAAAGAAACAGGAAAAACCTGTTTTATTTTTTTATATACTCGTCTTTGATATTACATCATACAGACTACTCCTAGATTAACTTATCAAGTTTTGATCAAGATAGATGCTTATTTTGCAGTGTGAGATGCTGCTCAATTTTTTACATACCGATCCTTAATACAGATCTCATGCAAAGTTTTCAATAGCTCGATTGGGCAGAAGAGATTGCCGAAAGCAGTCTACATTGATAAAATTTTTCTGCTTTCAACAATATTTGAAGACAACGAAGATATATCAAAATATAATCTTTCACCGATAACTGAAAATGTATCTGGCAGCACTGCTCCAGTGAAATCCAATCAGAACAATTGCAATAACTTCAGTACTACGGATATTTCTTGTAACTATTAGCGCTCAAATAAACGGTGAGTCACAATTATTAGTTTTACTTTTTAGTGAGAAAATCTTGTCTAACCTCAAAGTTATACCTGTTTGAAAATGTGGTTTTTCATAAATAACAGGGTATGCAGAGGGTTAATAATATCAATGAATTGAATAGAATGAATAAAATAAACAAAATGAAGAAAGTGATAACATGAATAAAACCGATTTAATCCACCTAGCAGTGAGATGAGACATTTCTTACACATTTCACTATTGGATTAGTTTGCAGAACTCACGAGAAGTAGGCACCCAATTAGAGGTGGGATGAAAACAGTTTCTAGTCTTGCACGAATAAAATCTCGAATAAACTGAATAAATCATGAAGATGAATGAATCAACAAAACGACCGAAATAAAAAAGTAAAGCAATAAATGAAGCAATAGGCTTTTAAATTCATAAAATGAGTAGAAAAAGTAATGGAAATCATTATAATTTTGATCCAAATACACGAATCAAATTAGATTAGGTTATTACATAAAAATTAAGATTATATTAATAAAATAGTTATAAGATTAATAGAATAAATTGACTCATACTAACAAATTGAATGAAATAAAACGAATGACTGAACATGAAATGCATAAAATTAAAGATATGAATAAAATGAATCGGATAAATCAGATAAATCAAATGAATCAAATGAATCAATTGAATTAAACGAATCAAATAAATCAAATAAATCAAATGAATCAAATGAATCAAATGAATCAAATGAATCAAATGAATCAAATGAATCAAATGAATCAATGAATCAAATGAATCAAATGAATCAAATGAATCAAATGAATCAAATGAATCAAATGAATCAAATGAATCAAATGAATCAAATGAATCAAATGAATCAAATGATTCAAATGAATCAAATGAATCAAATGAATCAAATGAATCAAATGAATCAAATGAATCAAATGAATCAAATGAATCAAATGAATCAAATGAATCAAATGAATCAAATGAATCAAATGAATCAAATGAATCAAATGAATCAAATGAATCAAATGAATCAAATGAATCAAATGAATCAAATGAATCAAATGAATCAAATGAATCAAATGAATCAAATGAATCAAATGAATCAAATGAATCAAATGAATCAAATGAATCAAATGAATCAAATGAATCAAATGAATCAAATGAATCAAATGAATCAAATGAATCAAATGAATCAAATGAATCAAATGAATCAAATGAATCAAATGAATCAAATGAATCACATGAATCAAATGAATTAAATGAATTAAATGAATCAAATTGATTTAATTCATCCAGTGAATACAATGAATCAAATTAATGAAATGGATCAAATGAATAAAAAGAATGGATGAACAAAACGAATAAAGTAAAAAATAAATGAAATGCATAAATAAAACAAACGAATCAAATTAACAAAATGAGCTGAAGTGATAAAATGAATAAAAAGAAGAAAATGAGCAGAATTAAATGCATTGATTAAAATGAAAAATTGAACAACAGTAAAAGGTTATAAATTAATATAAAGAAATAAATTGAATCAAATAAATTATTTGGATGAAATGATTAAAACTGAAAAAGTAGTCAGATTATTAAAATGAAGAAACTGAACAAAATGAATAAACTGGAAAAAATTAATAAAATACATACAATGAAAACAATGAATGATATGAGTAAAATGCACAAAAAGACTAAACTGATCAGAGTGAATCCAAAGAATGAATCGAATAAAATAAGTAAAATGAACGCAGATGAACAAAACGAATTAAAAGATGCGGAATGAAATAATTAATTAAAATGAAATGGTCATATATTTGAAGCCAAACACATTTTTGAATAAAGAAAATGAATAAACCGGATTGTACGAATTTGAAAACCATTGCATCAGAAAGTTTTGAAATGTTTTTGAAAATCCCATCTTCTGAGAAAAGGCTAATAAATATGCAATGGACTTTCTAGGGCTTCCATCGTTTTTTGGTTTTATTCTTTTTGTTTTCATGCTTCTTTACTTGACGAATTCGAAGTTTACTTTTTGGCCACATATTCCCGAATAAAAGATTTATGTACAGAATAGAATTTATTGGTCCAGTATTTTAACGCGCTATTGAATATAGTAAAATGAGACAAGGTCACATGTGCTTCCAAGCCCCTTGAACAGAGAACGACAGGGAGAATGCGATTCGTGAATGAGACAGGTAGATATTTCAAAGTTTTTATTTGCATTGAAGTAAATAGTGTGAAATGTCTAGGCTATGTCGATTGCATAAAAGCGTGTTTGTATTGTTTCGTTCGGAATTCTCGTGCAGGAAATATGGATAAATAAGTCCTATACAGACCAACATTGTGAAAAAGAAATGGTTCAAACTACTCAGTATATCCCCCATCGAGAGTGGGTACTTTGGGGACTTCTTTCCCTGGATCTAATTTGTGGATATTTTTGGTCTTTGATCCGTTATTTTTCATGAAAGCTCGTACCAATACAACGAATGTGCAGCTGATACAACTCATGGTTCATTCGCCTGCGCCACGTTCCGTCTTCCATCTGCACGCCACCATAGATGGTACGCAACACTTTTCGTTCGAAAACTCCAAGGGCGCGTTGGTCCTCCACGAGCATAGTCCAGGTCTCGTGGCCGTAGAGGACCACCGATCTAATCAGCGTCTTGAAGATAATCAACTTCGTGCGGCGGCGAATTTTGTTCGACCGGAGCGTCCTCTGGAGTCCAAAGTAGGCACGATTTCCCGCTATGATCCGTCTCTGAATTTCTCTGCTGTTATCATTGTCGTCGGTTACCAGTGAGCCCAAATATATGAATTCATCGACCATCTCGATTTCGTCACCGTCAATCCGAACTCGGGTGGGAGGTTCACATTGTCGTCTCTAGAACCTCTTCCTCTCATGTATTTTGTCTTCGAAACGTTGATTTTTCTTTTGAAAATTTCCATCATCAATCTTTCATATTACCCAATTAAGCCAAATATTTTTCTGATATAGCCATGAATTTCCTTAATTTTAGTGTAGAAACAGGCTTTGAATACAATTGAATTAAAGTTGAGTTGATGTAACAGCAGACAAAAAATAGTTTTGTTTTCTCAAACCTTCGCAATTACAATTAACAAATATTTCAGATTGGCAGAAGATCTTATCACACAACTTAGAAATGCATACAGAAATAGCTAGATAGATGCGATAGAAGAGAGACAGAGAGACAGAGAGAGAAAGAGAGAGAGAGAGAGAGAGAGAGAGAGAGAGAGAGAGAGAGAGAGAGAGAGAGAGAGAGAGAGAGAGAGAGAGAGAGATAGAGATGGGTGGGGGGGGGCGTGTGAGGAATGGCAAATGATGGTTAATGAAGTGACATTATTTTTATAGGTATATTATTATAATTATGATAGGTATATTATATTGATTCTTACATTCTTATCATAAATAATGTAAGTAGTAATTTTTGCGCCATAACCAGTATAACCTAAATCTTGCAAAAGAGCTAAATTTTCGCTAGATTTTTGGGCTTCAAACATACAGTTGCTTTCGGTGACGCCACAAGTATAATTATATTAGAAATCTTTTATCTCACTACTAGGTGAGTTACTTGTTGATCTGTGTATTGATATACCATCCAACATTTACCTCATGATTGAACGCAATGCCTAATCCAAGGAATAAATACTAGAACTCACTGTTTCTTTATCAACACATTATTTTGTCTTTGAAGTGAACTTATATATTGATTTTTGAGAAATAGTTCTTTTATTATAAAGGTAATTCACAAAATGTTCTCAACATCGAATTCCTTGAATCACGTAGATGTGTTTTCATACCCCGATATTCAAAATCGGTTTAGTTTTGCCCCTAAAACACCAGTAAAGCAATACTCTGTATGAAACAATCTCATTTTTAGTTAGTGGAAATTGGTAAGCGAGGACTAAAAATACAAAATGTCTAATATCTCCGCCGCTCGTGCACGGATTTAGACACTCTATAGCTTGTTAGAAAGGTATTTTTACAAGTTTTCTATTTATGTGCAGTTTGTGGGACAATATTGTGTTGTTTGAAAGTTATTTGCAAGAAACCTGCTGTGTTTTGACAAAATCGCCCATATCTCAGAAAGTAAACAACATATCGACAATCGAAAATAATAGTGTCAAATGGCTATGTTAGGCCTTTCATTTGAAACTAATTTCATTAAGATCGGTTCAGCCATTGCTGAGATAATTACATGACATTTTGTACATACATACATACACACATACACACACACACATACAGACATTGTCTCAATTTGTCGAGCTGAGTCGATTGGTATATGAGACTCGGCCCTCGGAAAAAGTTGTCAAAGTTTGAGCGAATCCTATACATTTCTTTTGTAAGAAATGTAAAACTCGTTCTAATCCACCTAGTGGTGCAATTGTGCCTTTCTCATTTATCCAAACTACGATTCCATGACTGGTTATGTTTCATATAATGGTGGAAATGTCTATTAAATATTCAATGCGATTTACACATACGTACAATGAATCGACAGCTACGAACATCAGTCGCTATATGTCGACGCTGAAACACTTGAAACCTGCGGCGAATCCAGGAGGAGGGTTCGGGGATTTGGACCCCGCCAAAAATTTTGTTAAGAAATTTTAAATTAGTCTCTCAGCTCAAAACCATTTCAAACCAAATTTTGCCCTGGTTTTTCAGACCCACTAGGAAAATTTATTCCAGAGAAATTGGAAGATTTTATTCGCGTAGAGGGGTATTTGATGAGGGAAGGGCGGTTTAGGGAAGGGTGGTGAGTGATGTGAGAGGAGGGGGGGGGGGCTCACCGTATCCCCCTAACTACGACCCTGTTAAAATACGGAAAATCTATGTAAGTCAAAAAAAAATTAAGTTGACGATGTTCAGAGTGATTGCATAACCTTTTTATAGAAGAAAGGCAAACATGTTTTCTTTCTATATATTCAATCATTTTTTTCATTTTGTCTGCTTTTAAACAATAAAATGATTGAAATGAAAAAATCAGTGATATTAAAAAGTAATAAAATTAATAGAATAAATGAAATTGTGTCTAATTTATGTTCTAGATGAAATGAGTAAAATGAATGACTGAACAAAATTAGTCAGACTTTTAAAATGAATAAAATATGTGAACCCGATCAATAATATAAAATTGCATAACACGAAAAAAGTGAATAAAATAAATTAAATGAATGATACGAATAAGATGCATGAGATAATAAACCGATCGCAATGCATACAAGCAATGAAATGAATACAACAGATAAAATGAGGTCAAATAAATAAAATGAATCAAAAGAATGCTAAATAAAAAAAATCATTAAAAAGAATGTCAAATATTTAAATCGAAAAAAATAAAGCGAATATAATCCATGAAACGAATGATCTGGAAATTACACAACCAGAATATTCTGAAATAGGGTAAACTATACCCCACGCCATCTTTGGAGCCGTGCGAAGACGAGAATTCGGCATTTACTTACATGAGACCCTAACCATAATTTAATTTAGAGTTCCTAGTAAGAGTAGCAAAAGGTGGTTTGCTTATAGCCTTTGTGGAAGTAGGTGTCAAAGTTGGCATGGGGTACATTCGTACCTCAGTGTACGGTTGCCGTTAGTGTTTCGTCAGCTTTCGTGCTGTCAGTGGAAATGTGATTCGTGACAATACCAGTTTAAATACTGGTTGTTTTACTACGTAAGTAACAATTAGTATTGTATATTAGTTTTTAATCATTTATCAATTAATTTAATTTAATTTTGAAGTAGAAAAAAATCGTTCTTATTTTGCTGATTTTTATTGTTTATTTTTAATAGTTTTTCAAAATAATGACTCGCAAGTATAATTTGGGTCGTCAAATGGTGGGATAACAAAATTCTCACAAGTTTCCTATCTCATGCCTCCACGCGAGTCTAAGTCTATTGATGACATTTGGTCCTTAGACCAGCGACGACTGGGTGCTATCAGCCTTCTGCCGATTGTAGCAGAATGAGAGGGTGCGAACAGATCTAGTCGAGAAAACATTGTCGTAAAAATGAATAGTTGATCGGAAATTAGCCCCAATACGACTGATCTGACTAGTATCGATGATCACGGGTCAATACATATTGAAAATTCGCCGCGTCTGTTTTTGTGAACCTAATTTCAAGCTCCGTTACTGCTATCAAGCCCGCGCATCAGGTTAACAATCTTTTATATTTCCCTTCAGTGTTCGTTATTATCGCTCGTATACTTGTATTCCAAAAATATTCCGACATGGAAAATAAGAAATACTTTTCCTGATTTATAGCATCTCGTGCTATCTTTGCCTGTATAATGTGTTATCACTCGGTAGTTTTCAAGCCAATAAATATATCGTAGAGAAGAAGTATCAAATTTCGTCTAAATACTGTTGCAATAAATAGTGATCCGGCCCATTACGCAGATAAGATTAGCTTACCTAGGCAATACGTCCACGGTCGGCTGTGTGGAGTTCAAATTGCTTTTGTTTAGGTAACATAGGATACTCTCGGTAGCCGGCTGCCCAGAGTTTAAAAAGAACCAAAAACTAAACAAGATCTTTTCTTTTTCGAGTCATCGTGCACTCGAAGACTAACTAAACAATTACCTAATAAAATATACTTTATAGGTCGCATTGCTTGCTTGGAGCGAATCCTAGACCTGATACCCTTCCAAACCACCAACTCCGCGACACCTATGGAAGAGTCTGATGAATCGTCGTCCTTCCGTTAAGTAGGTGGAGCATCAACACTTCCTGTCTACCTCATCCTGTATCCTTCCCCGTGAACGATGAAGATGGGGGCGGCCGGCAATGATGACTATCATGCTGTTGAGGTTTTAATGTGGGTCGGATTGGTATGAATTCCTACTTACCATTTCCTAAGCAACTCTTATTAGATAATCAGCAGTCAAAAATAATGAAGTCAGTGTGCAATCCGCCAAAATCATCGTCACAACGCAACGCAACGCATAATGTCTCGCAAGTATAATTTGTGTACAGTATCTGGTGTAATAGTAACGTTGCGTGTTACAAATGTATTACTGATCAGAAATATTTTTTTCATTTCAATTTCCACCCCATTTAGTGGCTATTTCCAAAACCGGATTTTAAACTTTCACTCTTCCAAATAATTGCACTTCTTCAAAAAAATTCGAAATTCCATTTTATACCGTTTCTAGACCACTCTTTCAACTTTTAGAATCATTTGATTTTTTTCAAATCGGTTGAAAATTCGCAAAGTTATAGTAATTTTTGTGAAAAAAGTCAAATCCACGATTTTTTCAATTTTTTTTGTTCAAACCAATTTATGTATCATTGATTCAATAAATTCCGTACTTTCTATAACACATCTGTTTTCGCAATTAAAAAACGAAGAAAATGATGTATTATACATTTCTTTTGTTTACATTTTTACCTGCGTAAATTGCGATCAAACGTGTGGGATACATTAGTACCCCAGTGCAACGTTCTAGGGTTAAGATTATCTGGTGTTTCTACTTTATTGATGGACCTTAATTAGTCAACAGGAAATCTAGAAATCAGGAATTCGTTTCGGAATTAAAAGATGTCTTTTTGATCACAGATATCTGAAAAATGATTTTTGCACAGAATAGAATTTTTTAGGTCCAATATTTTAACGAGTAATTGGAAATAGTAAACTGAGATAAGGTTACCTGTAAATAGTAGTCATTTACACTGAAGTATAAAGAAAAGAATGTCAAGTGTTTAGGTTATTGGCAATTATATTATTGTCGATGGCTCAAAAGTCGATTGCAATGCAGTCTCTTTCCAGCCATCCTTATCATTTGAGAGTTGTTTCGTTCGGAATTCTCGTTCTGGAGCTATGGGTTTATGAGTCCCATACAAAACAATACCATGACAAAGAAATGGTTCATACAATCCGAATAAGTATTTAAATTCATCGAAAAGCCAGTTGATCACGAAAAATGTTTATTGGGGTTTTCAGTACAACTCAATATCAGTTGTAGTTACATAGTAATATATATGACATAAATTCAGTGAGATCAACTATCTGTCCAATGCATAAACTGTGATTGTAATCCTCGCTAATTTACGTGTAGAAAACGGAGCAATCAAACGAAACGTCTATTGAATTGTCCAATGGCTGTATCAATTCTGGCATTGAAGCTTCAAGTGTTCTCAGCATAAGGCAAATTTGGGCAATTGAAACCATCGCTATAAGTTAAAAGCATCCTTTTACTGGAATGCAAGAATAGCTCGATAGTTCAGGGGTCGTTGGGCGCCATTTTTCCCGACTAAAATTTGTGGATATTTTTGGAATTTGATCCACTATTTTTATAATAGTGCATTCCAATACAATGATTCTGCATTTCCAATAATATCAACCAAAATTAGGTGTTCTCAATTTTCAAATGACACATTTGTACATATGTTTTGTTCAAAATTCAGTAGAGATAAGAAAAGTTTAAAAAAGTGTACGTAGGATGTCTCTTTTTGTCTTCAAACGACCATATTATCCAATTTGAAATACCCAAGGATTTCCGTAATTATAGAATATATAAACGCTCAGTATAGAATTGATTTGACGTTGATGTAGTTTTCGGTTTTTGGTCATATGACTCTCCTTACCCGATCAGAAGCACATAACAGAAATATTTCAAAACCATATCTTGCATTGTTACTTGTAATAAATTTCTGTTATTTTAACTACTAACGAGACCTAATTTATAACACAATATGTTACAAAAATTGTGTTCTGTTATAATCTTGTTATTTCATTATGATCGGGTAGTACAACGTTTCGAAGGAATAGCCCCTCATCTTCAGAAGAAAGCAGGGTGTGAACATAAATTAGTTATAGTTTTCTCATAATACAAATATTTTGTAAATTTTGCCAGGACCACAAATATTTTCTTTTTCAAGTAGAATGTAATATATGGTTTGTTTCCGCAAGTGGCTCTGTTCTACACTAAAATAGAAAACTATTTATAGGGAAACAGAAGACAAAAATAGGTTTGTTTTCTTTAACTAGAACAAATACATCGCTAGATTAATAGCGGTAAGCTTGAAGCTAGTTGGTACCGCCGCACGGTACTATCTTTGATTTTAGGCCTGAGTTTAGTCTGGTCTAACACGCTGGTACCTTTCATTGCAAAAATGGCTGCATCCTGAAACCAAATGAAAACAGTGTAAAGGGGCGCCATATTCCTCTTGCATACATCTCAATAATTTGAATCAACTTTTCGACCTTTATGTGCAATTTTATGGCCCATGTTGCACACAAACCATATGAGGGCAAGTAAGCAAGTTTTATCCCGTACGAAAAACAGGTATAATCGAGTTTTAAATGTCATTTTTTTGATATTCTTTATCGTCCTATCCATAAGGTGCTGCACGCTCATTTAAAAATGCCATGTCGAAGAGTTATATTGCAGGTTAGCAGAAGTCGAATCATTTTGAAACTAACCTTAGAACGAAATTTTATAATTAGATGCAGAGCTGCATTAAATAAAAATTGTTTTCGTTTGTTAGTTTACTTATTGCTATCAAAATGAGTGAAGCTGTTTAATTTACCCACAATTTTTTATTTAGTTTAACTGGAGGAAAAGAAAAGAATATATAATCACAATGCGCACCCTTTTCTACTTCTACTCTTCTCACAAAGAGCACAATAAGCAAGTGGATGTTTTGTTATATTTTTACTGCTTTTGAAAATGCTATTGAAAAAATATTAATATCAAGATTTCTTTTCCAATGACCACATAATTATCTGAAGCAAATAAATAATTGTTTTTGACTTTTTCATGTGCTACAGAACAGCAACTAATACAAACGTTTCCAAAAAAGGTAAGCTTCCATTATTGTTCCTAAGCATTTGATTTAATTTGAAATAGTCAGATTTGGCTGAACTGTCTGACTACTAAATATAATGTTAGAGAAGCTTTTTCAATCCTTGGAGTGGCTAGAGACTAACAATACAACTTTATAACGTTCGCGATAGTATGCACCATTATTAGCAAAATAGTGAAATAACGTTGTATACCATGTTCACACTACAGAGTTAAAACATGTTATAATAATTAGCAACAAGAAAAATGTCATCAAGATAGCGTTAAAACCCGTTTTTACTTGTTGTGTGAACGTAGTATTAGCCACTTGGATCTTAAATAATTCTAATGTTACTTTGTTTAAGCTAAATCGAGGATTCCAAAATTATTTTAACAAAATATAAATACGTCAGACATAAACAGTGAATTTTCTATTAACCTCATTGTACGGTTTTTAACTGCCGATCAGAACGCAGTAATGCAAATGGCACTATGGCAGCATCATGTTACCGGAAAAAGACAAAAATATGACATGCTCCTCTTGCGCATACTTCGTTATTTTCAATCCTCTCTTCGGATTTCTTCTGGATCAATATGGCTCTCTTTGCTCGCAATAAAGATGGCAATGAATAAGCCAGTTTTAACAGGTAGGAAAGACAAGTTCCGCGAACTATATTTACCTGTATTTTTGATTTATCTGTTCTTTCTTTCTCTCTACACGCTTGATTCCAATTGCTCATCGAAGAGTTACAGGAGAGCATTTGGATAAATCGAATCGATTATCGCATATTCAGATCAAAGTTGCTTTTGCGAATTAGAATTAAAACAGCAATAAGAATTGTTTTGATTATTTTCTTTTACATGTCGCTGTGAGAATAAGTGGGATCATTTTATTCCTTAATATTAATCAATAACATGTTATCACGAATTATTGCCCATATATCTGTCGTATCTCACATCAAAGAAAGTGAATAACGAAAAAAAATAGTATTTTTCATTGGATAGATCCAAATAAATAACAATGTATGTAGATAGTAAAATACACTATATTATAATTTTTCTTATTTTCACTCTCAATTCACAAATTGAATCAGAATGTTAACTGCTTACAAAATAACTCCATAAATACCCTAATCAAAGATTAAATAAAAGATTTTAAATATACGCATTTTTCCTATATGAATAAACTCACATAAAACATCCAACTAAAAATATTTTAAAATTGATTGCGAACGCAACGGCGATCAATATATTTGTTCGTTAAAATATATTACTAGGATGTTCAAAACTTTCATTTCTGATTATTTATAAAATCGTAGAAATTTTGTTAGCAAATAAAATCGTTCCAATCTGCATTGATGCATTACAGAAATATGCAATCAACAATATGAAATATAACACTTGTGATCATTCTGTCAAAGCTTAATTTTTTGTTTGACCTTTCTTTAAGCTTCGCTGAAAAAAAACGTGAACAATTCTAATTCGCAGAGTGTGATCTAACCTTTATTTATAATTGATGTTTATTCAAAAGTTGTGAAAATTAGCTTGAAACGAATATAAATATTCTCCCCCCGTGTCGATAGGTATCGTGTTCAATTAGAATGATATTCACAGTTCATTTTGAATCCAAATTGAAATATTTCAACCAATTTTTTAATCAAAGTTTAAAATAACTATCATGGCACCAGTTACAAACAATGGTTCAACCAAAAGAGATTATAACTACTAGAGGTCGCATGTCGCTGTTAACACTGAAAATTTATCATCTCGCTCTTACATATGCTAGGCCCATTAGTTTGACACATATTGCCCGGGTTTAAATCTTTCAAAGTAATGGGATACAATATGCTAGAGCGAGATCCCATGTTTCAGTCCGTGAATACATGGAGACAGTAGCGATTTGTTCCCTCTAGTAGTTATAATCTCCTTTGTTCAAGCACTTCAAACTTATTTTCTTTTGTGCATTAAATAATATGTCACTACAAAAAGCTGTACATCATCGGCCAACTATAAACTATCCACCAAGTTAAAGTTCTAAGTTCAGAAACATATCAGTTGCATGGTGACAAAATTGTTCTCACACGCTAGACATATGACGAAGAAATCTATTTTACTGCAAGAAAATATCGGAATGAAAAACAATTCTCCATGTTGTCTAATTTACTCATTTTCTTTAACATGAATTTGTTGTTTTTTACCATTGTCGTGTATCGCAGATCAGAACGCAGCCATATAAATGACAGCATCTGTTGGATAGCTCAGCACTCACGGTAAGTAGGAAGGTTAGATGGATGCTTCAAGTGTTCCTCCGGGTGGCGCAGTTAAGTAGAATCCCCTTGGTAACAATTTCACGCGTGGCCAGGTAACTAGTTCTCTTCAATTGAACCTCTCTTCTATATTTAAACTTCACTTTATCTTCTATTTTTCATTACACTTCAGTTTTAATTTCTATATTTCATTTACAAAAACTTCTATCTTTAATCAAAATTTAACTACATATTTCACTGCCTTTTACACAACTTTGACGTTTCTACGATGCCCATCACTTGGAGTAAAAGAAGAGCGCGATGACATTCCAAACGGCCTTTTATAGTTCCCAGGGATTGATGGCGGAATTATGTTGCTCGATGCTGTCGTTCGGTTCAGTGGATACTCCGACAAATCCCCTGTGGCAAATATTCGCAGTGTTCCCAAAAATGAGTAAACGGGCAGGGTAACTCCGTGAATATACAATTAGCGTGCATACACGAACACACTGGCCCCTTCAGAAATCACATTTTTGACAGCAAACTCGAGCAAGCAGGTGATCGATTCATCGCCTAAGTGATGCAGATGGTTTGTCCCTCACGGCAGCTTCGACGATTGTTGACATTTGGTTTGAGTTGAAAACGTCAGCATACAGCAGCATTATTTTCGCAATCTGGTAATCAAAATAAGACCCGGTAGCGGGGTTTAAGAAAATAATGTGTTTTGGACAGGTTCTTACCTTGTCCCTTATAGAAAAGGGCGTTGTATTGTTTGATTTTGGTGCTAGCAGGAAATCAGTGGATATCTGGCTGCTAATTTTCGGTGTCGCTGTCTTCGTTGGTTGACACTTGCAGTTTGGATGCGGAGGATATTGGTAGCAAACAAATTTTCGCTACGGGTCGAGTGTAGCGACCGGTGGGTGTTTGTACAGTCACGACTCGAACTACTCCGTCTGGTCCCGGATGCAACGAGTCAATCCTGGCTGTTGGCCACTGCATAGGAGGAAGGTTGTCATCTCGAAGGATTACCAGTTGATTCCTTGCCAATTGCACTGGCGGGTTGCACCATTTTGACCGGGGCTGCAGTGTGGCTAAATATTCGCGATGCCAACGTTTCCATATGTGCTGAAACATGTGTTGTGTTTGCTGCCACTTTCGCAGCCGGCTGAACGGTATTGTAGTGTAGTCGACATCAGGTACAGCTTTCAGAGCAGATCCAACGAGAAAATGCCCGGGTGTTAGCGGCTCAAAATCCGTTGGGTCGTCGCTCATAGGTACAAGCGGTCTGGAGTTTAAGCAGCTTTCAATTTGAGAAAGCAACGTTTCCATATCGTCGTAGGGAAGAGTGTGGGTTCCAAGTACACGGATAAAGTGTTTTTGTGCTGACTGGATAGCGGCCTCCCACAGGCCCCCGAAATGTGATGCCTTGGGTGGATTAAAGTGCCAGCGAATGCCGTTTTGTGCACATTCTTGCGCAATCAGCTCACGATGCTCCTTGCTTCGTATCAGTTGACGTAGTTCATTCGCAGCTCCGATGAAATTTCGCCCGTTGTCGCTATGGATATCCGCACACAACCCTCTCCGTGAAACGAAACGTCGAAGAGCTTGCAAAAATTTCGTTGTGGTCAGGTCCGCCACCAACTCAAGATGTACAGCTTTCGTGCAGAAGCAAACAAATAATGCAACATAAGCCTTTCGTGGTGCAGATCGTCGATGCGGTGGCTGGATGTAGATGGGTCCCCAGTAATCGATGCCAGTTGTTGTGAAGGGCCTTGCTGCAGTAACTCGTGCGGCTGGAAGTTCCGACATAAACTGCTCGATTCGATTTGGACGAGCTCGGAAGCAAACTGTACATTTGTTGACAATTTTTCTAGCCAGGTTTCTGGCCCCCGTGATCCAGTAGCGAAGTCGAAGTAGGCCGAGAAGCAACTGTGGGGCAGCGTGAAGGTGTTTTTCGTGATAGTGTCGAATGAGTAAGACGACCAGCTGGTGTGAAGACGGTAGGATGATTTGATGCTTGTTGTCATACGTTTGTTGTGAACGAGCCAATCGTCCGCCAACCCTGATGAGGCGGTCTGTACTGAGAAACGGGGTGAACCACTTGATTCGAGATCTGGTTGAGATAGAATGTTGTTTTTCGAGAGCCTTCCATTCCGAGTTGAAAGTTTGCTGCTGGACCAATCTGATGAGAGTAATTTCTGCTTCATTCAATTCCTCAGCTGTGACGATGTGCGAAATTGGTCGATGTGAATTTTTAGGACGGCTGTTTTGTAGAAATCGTTTACAGTAGGCGGTCACTCGTAACATGTACTGGTAGTTAGAAAATCTGCTAACGTATGTGTCGATGAATGAATTTTCTGCTGTTGCTGTTACGTTCGTTGTGAGTGGTTTGCGCGCCTCGCTCATACTGGCTTGTGATGGAATAATTTCTAGCTGAGGCCACTCGATTCTGTCGAAATTTATCCATAGTGGGCCATGCCACCATTGTTCGCTGTTGATTAGGAACTCGGCAGTTGTTCCACGTGAAATGTAGTCTGCTGGGTTTTGGTATCCTGCAACGTGACTCCAGGTGCAATTTATGGTAGCGAGCTGAATTTTGGAAACTCTGTTCGCAACGAATGTGGTCCATGTAGAAGGCGCGGCCCTTAACCAACTGATGACAGTCATTGAATCAACCCAAAAGAATGCTTCGGGTTCTAATGAAAGTGATTTGATTATGTTCTGGTAGAGTTGCGATGCTAGCAGTGCGCCACAGAGTTCCAGGCGAGGGATGGTCTGTTTTTTAAGTGGAGCTACTTTGGATTTGGCAGTCAAGAGAGCTACCTTGACGTTCCCGTTTGAGTCTTCCGATCGTAAGTATGCACAAGCACCATATGCTTGTTCCGATGCGTCCGAAAAGAAATGCAGTTGCACTGTTGATGGATTTAGGCACATAGCAAATCGTTCAATCCTGAGCTGATTCAACAGTGGTAGTTGTATGTGATAATTGTACCAACGTTCTTGGATTGCTACTGGTAGCTCTTCGTCCCAACTCCAGATGGTTCCATCGCGATTCTTCAAGGTCCACAACATCTGCATAAATAGTTTAGCAGTTGTTACGACGGGTCCTACTAAACCGAGCGGGTCGAATAGTTGTGCGATGTATGATAGCGCCATACGTTTGGTAAGTGATGCGTTCGTTTCGGGTAGAGGAATTTTTATCTTGTACCTTAAAACATCGGTAGAAGGTTCCCAATGAAGACCGAGAGTTTTAAGACATTGGTCTCGATCCAAGTCTACCGACTGCTGCAGGGCTCGATTTTCTTCGGGAATATCCTCCAACACAGTTGGTTCATTAGAGGCCCATTTACGCAGCTCAAAACCGCCCTTAGCTAACAGTGAGTCCAACTGATTGCGCAATTTGATGGCTTCAGCTACGGTGCTTCTGCCAGAAATGAGGTCGTCTACGTAGAAATCTTTGCGCAAGACATCTGCTGCTTCAGGAAACGTATCTTGTTCATCGTCGGCAAGTTGTTGCAGCACCCTAGTTGCAAGATACGGCGCTGATGCGGTGCCGTAAGTGACGGTCTTCAATTCAAACGTGTCCAATGAGTCGTCCGGGGAGGCTCTCCAAACAATGCGCTGTACAGAGGTGTCTCGTTCATCAACTAGAATTTGGCGATACATCTGTTTAATATCGGCAATCAGCATTACGGGATGAATTCGGGACCGCATGATGATCGACCTCAAATCGTCCTGGACAATTGGACCTACTAAAAGGGCGTCGTTTAAGGATTTTCCACTGCTGGTTTTACATGAGGCATCGAATACGACTCGCACTTTGGTCGTCGTACTTTCTTCACGAATGACTGCGTGGTGAGGAAGATGATACAGTGGAATTGTGGAATCTTCGAAGTGTGCTAAGCGTTGCATGTGTCCTTGGTCATGATATTCTTTCATGAAGCTACAGTATTGTTGAGCCAGGTTGCGATCTCGATGCAAGCGAGTTTCGAGCAGTCGGAAGCGACGAACAGCGGTGCGACGGTTGTCGCCTAGGATAGCGAGTGCAGCCTTCTTGAATGGTAAGCGAACGATGTATCGTCCTTCTGGTGAGCGAGTAACTGTCCGTCGGAAGTAGTCTTCACAGGCGGATTCTTCCACCGAGTAGCAAGGGGAGGAATCTCCTTCTTCGATGACCCAGAAATTTTCCATGAGCTGGTGCAAATCGGTGACTGAAGCAACGTTAGCGGTTATTGGAGTTAATGCCGAGCAGCAATTGACCCTACCCGACACTACCCAACCAAAGACAGAATTTACTAAAACAGGTAGGTTGTCTCCGAGTGTAATTCGACCGGAAACTCTGAATAAGTCGAAGAATAACTCTGCACCGAGAATAAGATCGATCGGATTTGTTGTACAGAAAGAAGGGTCGGCTAGGTGCACGCCAGATGGGATTTTCCAATGCGAAATATCTACTGACGTGGAAGGTAGATCAACGGTGACTTTGGGTAGCACAAGAAAATCGGCAGTGGTGGAGTAATCGCTGAGTCTAGATCGCACTGTTGATGAAAACATGTACCGTGCTTGCGTTGCAGAATGGCCGATGCCAGCAATCGGAACGGAAATTTTCTTGCGCTGCGCTTTGATAAGTTGAGCAAACGATTCAGTAGCAAAGCAGCACTCGCTACCTGAGTCAAGCAAAGCTCTGGCCACGTGATGTGTTCCGGCGTCATCAATTACAATGACTGCTGCAGTGGCTAGTAGCACACTGGTTCGTCCAGCAGAAGCGTAACTTTTGGGTTCCATCTCGCTGGCTGATACAGATACGGTAGGTGGCTCATTTGACGATTTCGAACTGAGAGGATCAGATATCTTCGGGCAATTTGGTGTATCGTTGGTACATAGTTGTGTATGATGTCGGCCTCTACACTTACGGCAGGTACTGGTAGATGGACAATCCCTGCACATGTGACCCTTGCGTAGGCAATTCCGGCATAGCTGATGCCGACGAACTTCTTTCTCCTTTTCTTCGGCACTCAATTTTGAAAACGCTGTACATAGATATAGGGGATGCTGATCGGAACAAATGATGCACTTCCTGGCGCTGAACTGACTAGCCCCATGGCTAGCGAGTGGACGTTGGTTAGGCTGCTTCTTGATTACCGCGGGTGGTGGGACCTCAGACAATTTACCGTTCATATTTTGAAGCACTGTTACTCTCCTCTGAATAAAAGCAGTCAAATCGCGAAAAGAAACCGCATCAAGAGTGGACGAGTGCTCTTCCCAATCTCTCCTGGTTGTGTGGTCGAGGCGTGTGCTAAGCATGCGAACCAATAGAATGTCCCAAAACTCCGTCTTCTCCCCTAGTTGCTGTAGAATCTTCACGTTTGCCTCGAACTTTTCTACCAACGAGTGCAGCTCGACCGCCGATTCGCGCTTAATTGACGGGAACTCGAACAGAGCATCTACATATGATTGTTTCAGTCTAGCAGGGTTCTGAAAATGCTCCACCAGCAGATTCCAGGCAACGGGATAATTATTGGCACTAAGTGGTATGGTCTGGATCAACTTAAGAGCATCACCAGAAAGAGACGATCGGAGGTAATAGAATTTCTGAATATTCGACAGATCTTGAGACGAGTGGACTAGCGAAAGGTATAGATCGTGAAAGTTGAGCCAGCTTTCTAGGTTTCCACTGAACATGGGAAGTTTAACGTCCGGCAATCGCACGTGCGATGTCGACGAAGGGATCAGAGCGTTTGATAAACTTGACGACGGTGCGCACGGTGTGGATGGCATTTTATTCACGGAGAGCAAGAATCCTTTCACTCGATAGTAGTGTGATTCGATGTCCGTTCTTTGCTTCAGCTGCTGTTCTATGGAAGCTTCATCCAGCGACTCGAGCTCACATTGCATCTTGTTGAAGTCGGTCCACAGCGCGATGAGGTTTTCTAGGCGAACGGGCACCTCGGGAGCGTGGTTCTCTTCGTCGTAGTCATCGACAAAGGTTTTGATGAGGTTGAACGACGTCATGATACTGCGCAGTCGCAGCTTCAAGGATTTGATGCGACGTTCATTTGACATGATGATCTGGAACAGCAAAACGAAAGACCGCGTAGCTCAAACGAGACGGGTGAATTAAGAGGAATACTAATTACCTTCTACAGGCAATTCAATGCCTTGTAATTTAAAATTGCAGCAATGGCGGCGTCGCGTCTCGATTGAGATAAAGATGGCTGGATTCCTTGCAGCAAACAGTTCCGGAGCCTTACCGAAGCAAGATGGCGTTTGGAAGATGAACGGAGTCCGTCGTTCATCCGGCTCGAAGGACCAGTGTTGGATAGCTCAGCACTCACGGTAAGTAGGAAGGTTAGATGGATGCTTCAAGTGTTCCTCCGGGTGGCGCAGTTAAGTAGAATCCCCTTGGTAACAATTTCACGCGTGGCCAGGTAACTAGTTCTCTTCAATTGAACCTCTCTTCTATATTTAAACTTCACTTTATCTTCTATTTTTCATTACACTTCAGTTTTAATTTCTATATTTCATTTACAAAAACTTCTATCTTTAATCAAAATTTAACTACATATTTCACTGCCTTTTACACAACTTTGACGTTTCTACGATGCCCATCACTTGGAGTAAAAGAAGAGCGCGATGACATTCCAAACGGCCTTTTATAGTTCCCAGGGATTGATGGCGGAATTATGTTGCTCGATGCTGTCGTTCGGTTCAGTGGATACTCCGACAAATCCCCTGTGGCAAATATTCGCAGTGTTCCCAAAAATGAGTAAACGGGCAGGGTAACTCCGTGAATATACAATTAGCGTGCATACACGAACAGCATCGTTGGGTTAAAACTTACAAAATAGTTTAGGCCGGTTTAAAAGTTAGTCCGGTTTAAATATAGTTAGTACGCGGTGAAGCTTACGGCTATAAATGAGCTTGCACACATAACAACATTTACATCTCGCAAGATGCACATAAAATGAGCGTCAAAATTGAATTGAATTTACATTCAATAACATGTAAAAAGCGTAAGTGTGTGGATACTAACAAATATTTCAGATTAGTTGAAGATCTTATGACACATCCTAGAAATGCATTTGGAAATATCAGGATTGATCTGAGTCGTGACAGTTGTCACGAACACTATGGTGTAGAGATCGGGGGTGGGGATGGGCGACAAGTCAGAAATGGCAAATGAAGGTTAGTACTGTGACATTATTTTTGCATATAGGGCGAAATTTTGATTCCTTGCATCTTTATTATACATAATGCAACTGATAATTTTTACACCATAATTAGTATAACATAAAAAGAAGATAAACTTTCACTAGAATTTTGTTATTCAAAACACAATTGCTCTCGATGATGCTACGAGTATAATATGAATATGAATTATGTTAGAAATCTATTTTCTCATTACTAGGTGGATCTGTGTATTCATATACCTTCCAACGTCTATCTCACGACTGAACACAATGCTTAATTCAACGAATAAATACATCAACTCTGGACAAATTCTCACTTTGAAGTGAATTTATACATTGTTTTGTCTTTGAAGTAAAGTTGTTTATTATTTTTTGAGAAATAGTTAATTAATTATTAAGTAGATTCACAAAATGATTTCGAAATCAAATTCCTTGAATCACGCAGATGTGTTTTCATTCCTGGATATTCAAAATCGGTTTAGTTTTGCCCCTAATACACCCATAAAGCAATACTCTGTATCTCAAGGTCTTATTTTTAGCTATAAGAATTGGTACGCGAGGAATCAAAATACAAAATGTTTAATATCTCCGCCGTTTGTGAACGGATTTTGACAATCTATAGCTTGTTCGAAAGGTAGACGCTTTCCAACTATATGCCATAGTGCGACTGCACTGCTTTGTTCGAAAGTCATTTGCTTTAAACCCTTTGTGTTTTGACGAAATCATCTATATCTTAGAAAGTAAACAACATATCGAAAAACAAAAATAACAGTGTCATATGGCAACGTTAGGCCTTTCATTTGAATTTCGTTTAGTTCGATTCATCGTTTGCTGAGATAATTACATGACATTAGTGCACATACATACATACCCACACACACACATACAGACATTGTCCCAATTTGTCGAGCTAAGTCGATTGGTATATGAGACTCGGCTCTCTGGGTTTCGGATAAAGTTTTCAAAGTTTGAGCGAATCCTATACATTTCTTTCGAAAGAAATGTAAAACACATATTCTCAATTAAATTTGATGTTATCCAGAGATACACCGTTTTGAAGCGAATAAAATCCAATTTCTCATATAAAATCCCAAGCGCACTACGACAAAAACCAACTTTAGCATACTGAGTTCACACATAAGTTATCGTGAAGTACACGTGAAATAACGAAAAACCACGTTTTTGTTTTGCCTTGGTTTTTATGATTTGAAAATTTGTCGATAAAAATGGAGTTTTATGTGAAAAAATGCGAGCTTTTTCCTTTAAAACGTTGTATCTCGTTGTACTGGCTCAAATTATATTAAGATTAGAAGAGTTTGTTTATGTGAAAATATCTGAGGAACACGATGAAATTAGAATTTTCAAAATAAAAATACATGTATTGCGACAAAAAAGAACTTTTAACTGAAAAAGCATAATTGGAAGCACTACCGTTAAAACTAATACGTATACGCAAAACTAATTGTTTCTAGACTCCTTAAACAATTTCCTTGTGAAAACATCCTGAAGTTCGGTTCTAGAGTGAATAGAACCGAAGATATAATCAAAAGAAAATCAAGGGTTTTTTGGCAATTTGTCAAAACGGGACATAGACCAAGGGGTGATTCAATTGACACAAAAATTTAGATTTAGATTTTATGTTATAAAATCTGTAAACGATAGAGCACATAATTTTTTTTAACTCTTTGCGACGCGTTATTTCTAACTTTATACAGGTTTTCGGGTTCTCTGATTTCGATTCTGACGTCGAAAATGTAAAATTCAAAATGACGAATCCAATATGGCAACCGTTTTATACTCATGATGATGATATAAGAACCAACCATCAGTGCATGGAATACTCCGGTGGCTGCAGATGCTTTTAACAGCAAGGATAAACCAAACCAAATGACATTCACATCATCACTGTATAAAGGGCCAAAAGGGAGTGAAGCCATAAACAGAGACCTTTATGCGCAATCAAAAGGGGCAGAGAATCTCCTTCCAATGATAAATTCCCGCCACTCGAATAACGCAATTTCATTTACATGGTAAGACACTGGTTAAGACAATGGTTTGTGTGAGAAGGGCGCGTCAATCTTATTACCGCTTGTCAGATAAGAAAGTTAACAATAACAGCATTATCCCGTAGAATTATGCGATCAGTGTGAGTATTCTTATCTCGCGAATAGAAGCTGGCGATGAAAATGAAAATGATGAACACAATGCATATAATAATTATAAAATATATAAATGAAGCATCGACGAGTAAACGAGTGCATTTAATAAATGTAGCATGCAATGAGAAATACAATAAATTAATAAATGATAAACGAATATAATGATAATTTTGCGCAAGGTATCAAAAAAATTAAAGGGTTGTGTACACGACACGACCACGGTGACATTAAAAATGTAGCTTTTTTCAAGAGCGTGCAAATGAATTTTATCTATCACACATATCGACTCACGTTCTTGTTCACTCGTTTGTTTTCATATGTTACAATTTGCTATATACCCTCCCCATCAAAACATAATTTATTGAAGGTGTTTTAACGGTAATCTATTAATTAATCAAGTATCTCACTAGGTGATTGGCATTATTTGGCTGATCCATCTAGTAAAAATAGGCTGGTCTGTCCAGAAAATATATTCAAAAGAAAAGTTCCATATTGAGAGCTGTGATGAGGAAACCCACGCCCGCCAACGGAAATATACAGATTCTCCATGAAATATGAAATATCATTTTCCATTTAAATTTTCAATAATGTACTAATGAACTTAAGTAAACAATCTTAAGTTTAAGTATTTCTTGATCGATTAGTGGTGGAAAAAATGAAATTATTTGATAAATTACATTGTTATGCAACGTTCGCACTACCAGTTAAAACGGGTTTTTATGCTATCTTGGCGACATTTTTCTTGTTGCTAATTATTAAAACGTGTTATAACTCTGTAATGCAAACATTGTATTATTAAACCAATTCTGCAGCGTTTTATGTTATATAGGTGTTTTATGTGGTAATAGGACTGACATATTTATATCTTCAGTACAGCGGTTTGTTTCATAATTTAAAACAGATTCATTTTAAAATTTAAATTAGTATACCCAACCGTTCTATTTGTTGTATACTTTTAAACGCAATTAGAACTGTATTTTAAATACATAGGGTAGGACAGATATTCTGACTGGATAAACAATTTTAAGTCCAGTAACGCTTAAGACATGGCTTGAATTTGAATCGAAAAAGAACACCTGCTTAAACTGCTGCTGGGACGGTAAGTTCTGTTTTAAAATTTTCCGTTGTGTGCAGTACGAAACAAAAGTGTTTGAAATTAGAAAACAAAAATTTATGCTGGGAATGTGATTGTTTCCGATGCAATTACACTCAGATTTTTCACGCAGGGGATACAGGCCGTGTAAATGAAAACCGCGTAAATTTAAAAATCCGCGTAAAAAAACCTGAGTGTACTCTCCTATATAAAATACTACGCTGCTGAACAGTGCAATAACTACAGAAGCACGTTGTCAGATGCCTTACTGATAAAAAACATATAACCGAAATATGAAACATGAAAACCAATAGGCTCTTTACCCTACGCAGCTACAAAGCGCCGTAAACATGGATTAACAAGTTACAACGCACACGCATGCATAAAAATAAATATATTTTTTTCAAACGCAACACTCTTAAGCAGCACACACCGTATTGAATTAAATCCAAACCACCCCGCCCACCCACTTTGCAAATCATTCTGTGACACCATGTTGGTACCCGACAAATCCGCACACGGTCACCGCTGCCGAAAATGCATAGCGTCTACCGCTTATTGTAGTGCCCAGACGCTGCAGCCATGATCTTACCCGTTCGACATAAGAACAAAAACTGATTCAAACGGATACGCGTCACCTCTATTTATAAACTAACCGTATATGGTTTAGTCACTTAGGTGCGAGTGTGTGCAAATGCCAACGTTACCGAAAATCGATAGCGCTTATTGCATCACCCGGAGACGACGTTGCTCGTGTGGGATAAGAGCAACAACTGATTTAAACGGACATGCGTTGCTTCTATTTATGACTTTTCGTGTTTCATTGAGCAACTAAGCTGCCCTCTTTTGACGGCTGTGTCTGAGAAATCTGCCTCACGAATGGTATTTTTCCCGTTTTTTGTGAACTTTTTAACAATTTCCAAAAGTCTACTTTTATTGGGGAGATATTAAATTATTACCAATATTAAAGTTAGGTGTTTCTTAATCGGTTGGTGTATGAATGATTAAAATCCATCTAGTAATATCGGAGTTATAAGCGTGCAAACCTTACATAGTTTCGTTACACGGGAGATAGTTTAGATTTTAGAATGACACCTAGCCCCAGATAGTGGAGTAAGACATTTTTAATGTCAAAATAATATAATCGAATTAGATATATGGTGTAGCACACAGAAGACATAATGAATTTCATAAATATTATTAGTTAGTAGACAGTAAGTAAGACATAGTATACTGTATGAGTATATAATAAAATCTATGTTTACTATTAAACCATTTAATAGTTTTGTAAAGCCATTAAACTGCCCATTAAAACATAAGGCTTCCATATGGTTTTTTTTTTGTTGAAATTGAGTTATCTGTTGGATTGTATTCAGTATCACCACAATGCACACATAAGATTACCAGGTTTGTTTAGAAAATATCGAAAAAATACCAAAACATGGTTGTCCCATCCATAAAAGGCTCAATGAATTTGTAAATCTTTAACAGCGTTTTTCTCGACTTGCTGCTTTTCCATATGGGACTCTTATGCTTTTATGGGCAGTAAACGCAATATTCAAAAATTACGTTTTGGAATTGTTTGTACACAAATTGGAGGGCACATTTACGTACTACCGAGGTATACATGTGCCTGATAACAACGCTAGTGTGCCCAAAAACGGAGTGAACCACTTTCTCGATTGCTTACTAACCCATAATCGTGAGTGCCAGCAGCACCGCGACGCGACGAGCTGAACAATGACCTCCAAGTGTTTTCAAGTGTTTGAGCTGGTGATAAAATTCACTCAAACGTCGTCAGTCGAAGAAGAGCACCACACGGGAGCAGCAGCACGAAAAAGACGAAAAATAACACGATTCTCAAGTGTGGCGCAGATCCGTTCGTCCTACAGCCCGCGGTGACTGAGTCGAAGTGTTCTTGCAACTAGGAGTACTGAACTTGTTTTAGGATTTAAGCAAAAATGGGTGTAACACAGATAATAAGAGGTGCTGTTGATATCTTGTTAAGTTATCAAGCTTCAACGAAAAGAGGTGTTTTATTTTATTTGAGAAATTGTTAACAATTTTATTCGTTGAGGTAGGAAACGTTTCGGGAAATGATACCCTAGAATTGAAACAAAACCTCTGTTTCCACGGTTACACTTGAGTCCAGTGCCTACTTTTCCGAGCTGCAATCCCGGCTTTTACTCAGCAAGAAGAAGCTATATCCATATAAAACTCCACGAGACCACGACACGGCCGACGACTTGGCAGTTGTATACGCTGATTGTCATATGATTTTTATCTCGTTCCCGTTCTCACTTGAGTTTGTTTATTATTTTTCTCCGGTTGTTAGTTGTTTTTTTTTGTACTTTCATCGTTCTATCTAGTCGCGGTTCTGTTTTATATGGTTTCGGTGACGTTGGTGAATTATGAATGCAGCAGAGCACGCTAGCAGCATAATAAAGTATGAATACGAACAGTGTTTAGGCTGTGAAGAAGAAGAAGAAGCTGGCGAGCAGAAAGGGGACGACGAGTGCGAATGAAAACAGAAGGTTTTATTGTGCTACGTGTTTACAGTTATGAATCGGCGCTCTCGACTTATCACGTGTGGAGAAATTTTTAATGTACACGTGTCCTAAGAGGCTCTATTATCAAGTAACTAGTATTCATATCTTTTATTTCCATCTATAAGTTGAAACATGAGTTTGATTGTACTAATTATTAGTTTTGAGGTTGGGATGTCAAAAAACCACCGACCGTTACCAAATGAAAGTCCGCTTTAATTGAGCTCGTTTTGCCACCTTTCCTGAATCGTTGAACAAAATCACATAACACTAACTACTTGAAAACCAGCTCCGCGTTTAAAACGTTAACGTTATCTAAAACTATCAGCCGGTCTTGCAACGTAGAAATGCTGACTCTAGGATCTTCTCTTCTGACAAAGATTGTCTTTTTACTTCTTTAGCAAGGGGCTAATTTCGGTCGAGTTTCATACAAATCACATAATTAAACTTTAACGGTGGGTAGGGTGAGGGTCTAAGGCACAAAGTGTTAGCGTATTCAGTCCACTTCCACATAGTTATTCAATATTTGAATTTATATTGCAAGATATTAGATATTGGGTTAGTGGCCAGAGAATCTTCAGAAGGCACCTCGAAATAATGCAGTGTACACCAAAACTCTGGAGCTACTGGACACCAATAGCTTTTTTATAAAAAAATAGTATTATTATTTTTACAATAGTATGTTAATGATTTTTTAGTAAATGGACTTTGGCTTCAAAGCACTACGAAAAATTCAAAAATCGAGCAAAAAATAAAAGCTCCAGTTGGTTACTTGGCGATTGATTTGAGGAAGAACTGTGCAAAATATCAAAGCGATTGGACCAGCAAATTTTGAGTTATTAAATACACCACAAAACAAGTTTCCGGAGATTAACTGTCACTCGTTCAATTTTCAGTATTTTGCCATGCAGTTTTGAGAAAATATTGCTCAATTGTGGCAATATTATATGGAAAGATAATATTTTTTTTTTAATTGTGTCCTTTTTACCGAAAAAAAAACTTACCCTCTCCTTAATTAGTTCATTAATTCATTATTTAATTCATTGGGAAACATCGGGGCAGTGGATTGCACTGGTTTTGCACTTTCTAGCAAAATTGTGTTTCATTCCCTGGTCTATTGGTGATTATATGACTTTGAATATCAACCCTTCACATATATTGAGCGCCCGAAAATAAAAGTCGGAAGAATAGAACATGCTTCGTAAAACCCGTTTCAATTATATTAGAATGTAAAAGTCGTATATAAACTTTAAGCGTAAAAATCGCACAGGGGTTCTTGAACGTAAAAATCGTATAAAAAGTTCGCACCCGCAAAAGTCGGCAAGTGAGAACCTTCAGTATAAGAACCGGACAAAAAAATTGCCGAGATTTACAGAGTAGTTTCTTTTATCCGACTTTTAGTGTGGAAGCAAATGTTATACGGATTTTACAAAGTAAGTATCAATCGTCACGGTTGAGTAGTAAATAGACGTATATTATGGGGCACAAGGGCGCCTTTTCTTTAATTGGTCCAATCTCAGATAAGTAGTAATATTGAATTTGTTGATTTGTACCTTGGCTATGTTAAAACTTTTGTTAATTGTCACAGCATCAAGCAATTGTTTGCTCTTTCAGCTGGAAGAGGCTAAAAGCAGCAAAGAGAAAACAAAAATTGCCAAACAAAAGTAAACACCATATTATTAGTTGAACAGGGTACATTAATATGAACATTCCTTTATTAAAGTAGTGCTAATAAATATTCACTATTATGTTGATAATGTGTTTAACAGTCCATTGTCGACTAATTCCACGATACAGAGTAAATATGGGAAATTGGTTTAAACTAATTTTCATATCATTCGTTTAATATATACTCAGTAACATCTAATGTTGTTAGTCAAATTAAACTTTTTTGTTTAAACAACTATTCGTTTCTGGGTAGTAATGTTCAAATTCAAAATTAAAGAAAATAGAAAATGCAGTATTCTCCTAACTTTGTAGCTCTAAATATGTTATCCAAAATTGAACATTACTGCTACTTTTAGCTAGTTTGAAATTCTTTTTGTGCAAATTTACTGGAACAATGAGACACTTTTAGTTTATATCGTTGTTGCGAAGTTCAGGATTTCAGTACCTGGAAAATCCGTTTCTCAAAGTATCAGAAATCCTAAAACCAAATTTAGCTAAGACATGAGTAATTAAAATGAACCATATCAATATCAAAGCCTTTGGAATAAATAATGCAAATTTTATGATTTTTACATTTCTTATAAAAGAAATGTATAGAATTCGCTCAAACTTTCAAGATTTTTTCCGAGGCCCGGAGGGCCGAGTCTTATATACCAATCGACTCAGCTCGACGATTTGGGACAATGTCTGTGTGTGTGTGTGTCTGTGTGTGTGTGTATGTAACGGACAAATTCTCATTCGTGTTTCTCAGCAATGGCTGAACCGATCTTATCCAAACCAATTTTAAATGAAAGAACTAAAAAAACAGTATGAACGCTATTAATTTGTTTTTGATTCTGATGTTTAGTTTCCAAGATATGAATGTTTGAATGTGTAAAAATGGCGTTTTTTGCAGTTTTTTTGGATTATCTGAAATTGACAACATAGATTAACAATTTATATGTTTTTAGACAGCTTTAACGAATACCTTTCGAACAAGCTATAGATTGTTGAAATCGGACTATTATCATAAGAGATATTTAACATTAAATGCGGACGAAAGATTTTTATCATTTCCCATTGCCAGAAATATGACCAAAAACATGTAATCTATTATTAACGCCAAAACGGCTTATTTTAGGTCAATAGTATCTTTGGAGAATTTAATGGAGGTAATATGCCCTTTCTTTTGGTATTGTGCTTTTGCTGATTAATCCCCCTATGAGTGAGATATTTTCACAAATTTTCTTGGAAGTGATTATATCGAAATGATGTCTTCAGCAAATTTGTAGCTCTTACTTTTGCGAATAACTTTACTAAAGACTTTAAATATCTATTTTGAATACTTTAAAAGTTATAGCTTGTTATTTTTTGATTATTCTTTGTCGCCTATTTATTGTTCAATATAGTAATAAATTGGCCTGGCCGCTTTAATGCTTGTGTCATATTCCATATGTGCCACAAACGTTAATAATGACAAGAAAAATTGTGGACGAACGCCTGCAATTTTCCAGGATCCCTACATGTATTGGCTGTGTATGTATAGACTAGACTAGACTAGACTAGACAATATAGTAATAATCCATTGAAATAAGCTAAACATTATTTCGATAAAACGAATTTTGTATTTCATTTTACTATCTACAACCGCTAGAAATAATAACCGAACACTTCCAAGTTGTCTGGACGGAACTTGTTAACTTATCAGTACAAAAATGTTCATTTGTGCGAACCTTCTGACTGCAATTCGATCTGAAACATATCGGAAAATGAAAAGCGAAATAAATAATTTCGAGCAACGGCGTAGCCAAGAGAAGGTTTTGGGGTTTAACACAATACAACCCCCCCCCCCCCCCCCCCACACCCCCCACCACCACACCCAAAAAAAATTGGATTGAAGTTGAAAATTTATTGATGCAGATCATGAGGACTTTTGATAAATTGTCAGAATGGCTCCTGATATGTAACTGATCTATTGATCTTGATTTCACAGTTGTCTAATTGCATCAATATCAAATTCCTGCCTGAGAACATTCCAATAGAAAATTCCCAGAGTTCTGTAATCAATCATAATCCTCAGATTTATTTTCAAATTGATCTCGTTTTTGTAGAGATGTACTGTAATAAGGGTCTTTATTCAATAGGAAGCGAAGTTAAAATTGATTTAATGTCTATGAAACATAGAACTGCTCACCAAGAAAAATGCATAACTTTCAACATTTGCTAAAAATGTTTTTGCCTTTCTCATTCACTCTAAAATTCGTCAATCTAATCCCGACCCGGAGGGCCGAGTGTCATATGCCAATCGACTGAGTTCGTCGAGATCGGAAAATATCTGTGTGTATGTGTGAATGTGGAAAAAATTTGACCTCTGTTTCTCAGAGATGGCTGGACCGATTTGCACAAAGTTAGTCTCAAATGAAAGGTACAACCTTCCCATCGGCTGTTATTGAATTTTTTATTGATTGGACTTCCGGTTCCGGAGTTACGAGTTGAAGAGTGCAATCACACAGCAAATTCCCATATAAACTGAAATGAAAAAATTTCAAAATCAAATTTGTATTTTTGATACCAAATGACTTTAAAATGCATGAAACATTGAGATGTTTGACAAAAATTGACTTTTTTGGACTTTGGTACATTTTTGCCTTTCTCATATAGAAAGGTTATGCAATCACTCTAAAAATCGTCAATCATACCGGCCCGGAGGGAGTATGCAGTGAGGGGTTGCTACTTTAAAATTAAAACTAATTTAAAATTTCTTAACAAGTTGAAAATTTTCGGCTGGACCTGGACCTCTCGGATCTTTCCCCATGATCCGCCGCTGGTTTCAAGCGATGTTTCAGTATCACATAGTATCTCAAGATCGTGGCTGTCGATCCATTGTATGTATGTGCAAATCGTACTGAACAGGTAATATTCATTCCCACCATTGTATTGAACATAACCAGCCATGGAATCGTATTCTGGACAAATGAGAAAAGCACAATTGCACCACTAAGTGGATTAAAACAGGTTTTTATTTTGGGAATGCGTCGAGTTGAGACGAAAACGTAATATGATTAATAACGAGGATAACACTTTCCAAATGTAGAGAGAAATTTATGAAAAAGTTTCTGATCGATTTTGATGAGCATTTGATTTTTGTTGTATGACCAATTATATGTATAAGTCAAATGTTTAAAAACAGTAATTTAAGGTCAAGATAGCATCATTTCGAAACCGCCAATTTCGGAGGTTTAGTATCTTCAATGAGTTTTTCAAACGTTAAACAGCGCATCATTTGATAAAATAATTTTGACGGTATATCGTCCAAGAAGTATTTATGGTGAATTTTCTCAGGTTAATATTCATGACTACAATAAAGTCTCTCGCTAAAGACACGAACTCTGTTACTATTTTCTGAAAAATTAATTCTGCATAATTTGAAAACTTCAAAAATTACGATTTCGGAATTATGCCGTTTGGGCAGTAA
Organism: Topomyia yanbarensis; assembly: GCF_030247195.1. NCBI lineage: Eukaryota > Metazoa > Arthropoda > Insecta > Diptera > Culicidae > Topomyia > Topomyia yanbarensis. The sequence continues at coordinate 30,026,451 of NC_080671.1, read as the reverse complement.
GATCGATTTTTACCAAACCCCCACCAATTGTAAAATTGGTATTGTAAAAAAACGTAAGGGCCATACTTCAATGCTGATAGGTGGGACCGAAAATCGCCAAAGGGGCGATACTATCATTTTGTCAATTTCAATAGCAAACACAAATTTTAATTTAATAATTTCAAATTCTTCATGGAGTTTTGGATTTCGATCACTGCATCATGCAATCTAAGATGTAAAAAACACAATAGTTCTTAAATGGGAAATAAAACCAAGACTGGAAATATTCACTGTTGATTTTATTTGAATGGTGTCACTACTAGTATCGCTTTTTTCAAGAAAAAGCGTTGATTTCTTAGTTCTCAGTCGCGTTGGAAATTTGAGTAAAGTATAAACTTCAAATCGATTCAAAAAAAAAAAATTCGATTTTTTTGGCTCAGTACAATATATAACCCCTTTAGGAAAATTCAGTTTTCCGACCACAATTTAGATATTTTATTTATTTATTCCTTCGTCTTTGGCTAATTCTGCCATACAGACTGTTACTTAAAATTATTTAACATGTACAGTAACAATATATAACAACACAGACAATCGAGCAACAAGCAAAGGTAACAATACAGTATTCCAAACAAAATGTCAAACTTTTCGTGAAATTGTCGGAAACAGAGTCCTAATGGCCATGTTGATGGAGATAGTGCTATTTTTCTTAGCCTTGCGTCAATTCCTACTTTGAATGAAATGAACGGCATTAATGACTCGTCCTTCCATTCAGGTACGAGCTTCTTCACAATTGCAGCATTAGTTCCGAGTGATTCTGCGACCAGAGTAGCAATATCTTTCTCACTCACTGTGTTCTTGACACGCGTAAAGAATACCCAACAAAGATTTGTAGAATTACTTGACTCCAAAGAACCAGCAACCCTACACCCTTGTTTCAATCGAGTGGACGACATTTGCAGGATTGATTGAGCTAGAGATGAACTTGTTTCCGCCAAAGAAAAACGAGATTCAGCCATTTCGGTAATTGATTCATTCAGTATTCACATCGACAGCAACAGTAGCCGCATGAGCAGGGGTAAATGAAGTAGCGTCGGTGATCGCCTCGCGTTTATCTCGAAAAGCCTGCATCTTGCGAACGCCGTCCATGATCGTCGTACACGGGGTACACATCCACCAGATATTCTTGTACCTGTTGCAGCAGGTGACCTCTGCAGTAGACAGCACAGCACATTCTGCATGATAATTATCCTGACAAAATCCATCACAAGAAATGGTTACCCCTCCAGGCATGATAGGCAAGGCACATTCGCAGCAAAACATCTTCAATCAGCACGACTTTCTCTTGTTCAATACAGCTGGTATGATGAAGAATAACGTTCTTTTGTTTTCGACTGTATAGAAGCGGTAGCACCGAAAGATAGAACAAACGGATAGATCGTTTAATCGGGTGAAAAATCGCCTTTTTATCTATAATATCACCAGCGATGTAAAATGTACGATCCGAAAACAGTGCACTATAACTGATAAAAGCGAATGGCAGCAAAATACGATATGGAAATCGATCGCGCGACTATTTTCCACGAAAAAGCGAAAGCAGCTCAGCTGACAAACAACCGGTCGGAGGGAATACACACAACTGACTTTTATTAACAGAGCATTAACAATAATTCGTTGGTATGTCTATTTTATGGGCCATTTTTTCGCTTCCCCATTGATTTGGTTTGAGATTTCTAGCACTGATGTTGTCCTATGCTGATTTGAGCGATTCTCTGAGTCCTGCCACTATCCCATGTAGTATGTGTTATCAAAAACATCGCGAAGCATCAAGTTCTAAATGTTCTCAAACGATATAATATCCGAAGAGAGTGATAAGAGTTATAAGAAATGTCTCATCACACTGTTAGGTGGATTAAAAGCGTTTTGCCTTTCTCAATAGAAAGGTATTGCAATTGCTCTGAAAACCGACTTTTTAACGGAGGCCCGGAGGGCCGAGTGACATATACCATTCGATTCAGTTCGTCGAGTTCGGCAAATGTCTGTGTGTGTATGTATGTGTGTATGTATGTATGTGTGTGTATGTGTGTGTGTATGTGACCAAAAATGTCACTCATTTTTCTCAGAGATGGCTGAACCGATTTTGATAAACTTAGTCTCAAATGAAAGGTGCAACGTTCCCATAGGCTGCTATTGAATTTCTAATGGATCCGACTTCCGGTTCCGGAATTACAGGGTGATAAGTACGAACACGCAGAAAATGTAGATTTTAATAAATTCTGCAATGAATGTATAAAGGTGAAAATTTTTCCAAAATATGACCACAACTGCTTCGATTTGTAGTATTAGGTCACTAACATCCATTCAAAGTCTATTTGGCCACATTGGCCACCATCCTCGGTTCCGGAAGCCCCGGCGGAAGTATCTAAATTCAGAACAACAGTCACATCGGTTTCTCCGAGATGGCTAGACCGATTCGACTAAACTTGGCCTCAAATGAAAGGTATTGCGTCCCCGTAAATGGCTATTTAATTTCATCCCGATCCGACTTCCGGTCCCGGAGTTACAGGTTGTGGCGTGCGATCACATAGCAAATTGTGATTCAAACCGATACTCCGATGAAAGCAAAAAAGGTAAAAATTTCGCTAAAATGTCTCTCAAACAACTTAAATTTGCTGTTCTAGGTCACCGACGGCCAACCAAGCTTTCGTTGACTACATTAACCACCATAGACGGTTCCGGAAGTGCCCGGGTAAAGCGGCCATCTTTCAAAATTTACGAACTCACATCAGTTTCCCGGAAATGGTTGGGCCAATTTTCACAAACTTAGTCCCAAATGATAGCTATAATATCCCCATAGATGTCAATAAAATTTCGTACGGATCGCTTATATGGTTCCGGAAATATAGACTAAACCGTCCGGTCACATATGGAATTCCCATATAAGCCGGAACTCAAATTTTTTTTCAAAGGGGGGACCACATGAAATTTCAGAAATCGAATTCGTATTTTTGATGCCAAACATCTTTAAAATGCATGAAACGTCGAGATTTTATGTTATCTCGAAAATTATTTTTTTTATAAAAATCGATTCTTTGGGACTTTGCCGATTTTGCACCTTTTTTCAGTTCAATATTACCGTGGCTGTTTTTTCTTTTTAAAAATTTTAGAACTCGAATAATGATGTATTTTCCTGTATACAGGGTGTTTGGTTCATGGTTAAGAATCTCTCGGGGGGTGATAGACTGCCATATTTGGAGAAAAAAATTGTTCTACACATACCATCAAATCTCAACCGTTACAGAGTTATTGAACTTTTTGTGTAAAAAACTTATTTGTCTTAAAATACCTCTAACTTTAAAAGTATACTTTGTATTTTAAATGTTTCAGTTCCATTTGAAAGGTGAGAAAATTTTCTATTGAATGGTGTTCTCATATCTTTTAAGTAATTAGTTTTAATTACCTTTTAACTGTAAAGTAGTTAAAAGTTAGTGTTTTTGAGGAGGTTTTTGCTAATTTTCTCGAAATAATGAAGTATAATTATAGCAATATCCAGTATCCAAAAGTTGAGTTTTGGGACGATTCATAATTTGTTCTTGGACGTCATATTTCTATCTCTTCTCATTTCTTAGTAATTTCATTACTATACTTTTCCCGTAACCGACTTGCAAGTGCTTAAAAGACTCTAATCTAAAAAATATGCTTTATATCATTATTTACAAGATTTCATTGGAAAGCTGAGAAAATTTCCTATCAATGTTTGTACAAATGTCTTTTAGTTAAGTGTACGAAATGATTTTTTACTAACGAAATAACTCAAAATTTGTGTTTTTTTGGAGAGTTTTTTAATTATTCTAATTATTAATCAACAAAATTTATCGTTACTATTGTTCATTTGATGCCCCTTAATGTTCTCCATAACTTTTAATTTGACACTTTGTCTACATCTCTTTTCATTTTGCTGCTATTTAATAGTTAACACAGCATGAGCTCGCCACAAATGTAGTGGGTTCGAAATCGTTATTTTTGCATATGAAACGATGTGATAAAAACGATTTTGCGTCGAAACCAAAAGAGATAATTGAATGGAGTCAAAGAAAGAACTGTAGAGCTTGCTGAGATGCATTATTTCCATGACAATAATGGTGATGTTTATAATTTACTATTTTAAGAAAATTAACGAAAATGCTAATAATAGCACTAACTTTAAACTAATTTACTTTTAAAAGAATACTAAATTCACTTAACTGAAAGGTATTAATACATTTTTCACTGTAAAATTTTCCTGGCTTTCGAATAAAAAGAAAAAAAGTACAATAAGTGCCGTAATTTTTCAATTAGAGCTGATACTAGTGAAAATAACATAAAAATATCCAAGTTGAATAACCCAAAATCATGAAAATAAGAAAAGGTACGTGTATCATGTCAAAGAACAAATTAAGCAGCTCATCAAGACTAACAATCTGAATTATTAAAATGATGAGGTTAACTATTATGATTTTCAAGAAATGAACGAAAAATCGTCTGAAATTGTTTAATTTTCAATAAATTACTTTGAAAAGGCTATTTAAACTCATTAGCTGAAACATGTGAGGGTATCACTCAATGCAAAATTTTCTCACCTTTCGAATGGAACTAAAACATTTAAAATACAAAGTATACTTTTAAAGTTAGAGGTATTTTAAGACAAATAAGTTTTTTACACAAAAAGTTCAATAACTCTGTAACGGTTGAGATTTGATGGTATGTGTAGAACAATTTTTTTCTCCAAATATGGCAGTCTATCACCCCCCGAGAGATTCTTAACCATGAACCAAACACCCTGTATAGTTGTCATGTGATGTATAATAATAAAATGTAATATATGCATTTAAAAGCTTTTAATGAATATAAACAATGCACACATTCTCGTGATTCATGATTGAGAAAGGCACAATCGCACCGCTAGGTGGATTAAAATAGGTTTTTTGTTGTAATCAGTATTTATTAATCAATTCAGTAATACTTATACTAAATTTATTCAATGTCGCTTGTGCCACTTGCTAGTCCATAGGCTAGTGCATCATCGTCTGATCTCAAAAGATTGTAGAACGATCTGTATTCTACTTGGATGTTTTTAATAAGAACCTGCAGATCTCTATATTTTGCTCCAGTTATTGGATGTCCAAAAGGATGCAGCAAAGGTGTATCTGCTTCTTGGAGAGAATCTTCAGACACTCTTCTTTTCTTTATGTCGATGCGCTGCTCGTTATTTCTATCGTCGTATGTAAAAATCGTCATGGGTTGTTCGCGATCGTAAACAATTTTTCTGAATTTCAACCAGTTAACTTTTTGTTTTTTATCATCCACTTTACGATTGGTTATTAATTTGTTAATTTCTGATATCGATGCGAAATGCTCCATATTCATTTTTGCAACAATGAATCGCGGTACATTTTCTTTCGCATTTTCGATTACAGAAATCCATCTATCTGGAGTTTCAATGCATTTATAGCGTTTTGACGCTTGTTCAATTATTCCAAATTGTCTGTCACAGCTATTATAACTATGTCCTGACAAAAAAACGTTGTTCAATTAAATCCATATCACTTCTGGACAGAAAATGTAGAAGTAGCATTGAAAATTTTATGTTGCGATTTTGCCCGCCGCATGAATCCGAATACACGCTTTACAGTTGCTG